>NW_027361669.1:12870000-13585000 GCF_039654945.1 Dendrobates tinctorius | reverse complement strand
TGGCAACTCACGACTGTCCATCCGCATGACTTAAATGAATGTTTATCATTTGCTCCTTTCTTGTAATCGCCCATGTGCTGCATTTCTTTTTAGTGACTAGGGACTTTTTTTTTACAGTGGCGGAGGAATACAGTGCGGAAGGTTACCTACCTCCCGTCATTGTATTCCTGGGGCCTGTAGAGAGCGGTGGCATCAGCTGCTGATGCTGCTGTTCTCCACGGGAGATAGTCGTGGGACACTCGTGGATTTCTGCAGATCAGGGAGTATATCTCGTTTGCTATTTTAATATTTTTTTAAAGATGACACTGGCTTCAGGGAGCAAAGTGACAAGTGATGGTGAGTATGTACTCTAAGTTATATGTACTGTATGTCTATATGTATGTATTGTATGAATGTATGAATGTATTGTATGTAGTATGTATGTTTTATGTATGTTGAATGTAGCATGTTGTATGAATGTAGTATATATGTAGTATGTATGTATGTTGTATGAATGTAGTATGTATGTATGTTGCATGAATGTAGTATGTATGTAGTATGTATGTATGTTGTATGAATGTAGTATATATGTTGTATGTATGTAGTATGTTGTATGAATGTAGTATGTATGTAGTATGTATATAGTATGCATGTATTTTGTATGAATGTAGTATGTATGTATGTATGTTGTATGAATGTAGTATATATGAAGTATGTATATAGTATGTATGTATGTAGTATGTATGTAGTATGTATGTATGTATGTAGTATATATGATGTATGTAGTATGAATGTAGTATGTATGTTGTATGAATGTAGTATGTATGTATTATGTATATAGTATGTATGTATGTTGTATGAATGTAGTATGTATGTAGTATGTATATAGTATGTATGTTGTATGAATGTAGTATGTATGTTGTATGAGTGTAGTATATATGAAGTATGTATATAGTATGTATGTATGTTGAATGAATGTAGTATATATGAAGTATGCATGTAGTATGTAGTATGTATGTTGTATGAATGTAGTATGTATGTAGTATGTATATAGTATGTATGTATGTTGTATGAATGTAGTATATATGAAGTATGTATATAGTATGTATGTTGTATGAATGTAGTATATATGAAGTATGTATGTAGTATGTATGTTGTATGGATGTGGTATATATGCAGTATGTATGTAGTAAATATGTATGTTGTATGAATGTAGTATATATGAAGTATGTATGTAGTATGCATGTTTTTTTTTTTTTTTACATTCAACACACTAGCCAGATGATGGGACTACTACTGTCCCATCATTGGCTAATGTGTCAATCACTGTCAATCACTTGTAGTCCCATCAGACGATGCCTGCACACACACAAGACCACCGGCAGGCGCGTACAGACCCCGACAGCCGGCACAGGCCCCCGGCAGGCCCGTACTGACCCCCGGCAGCCAGCACAGGCCCTCGGCAGGCCCGTGCAGACCCCCAGCAGCTGGCACAGGCCCTCGGCAGGCCCGTGCAGACCCCCAGCAGCCGGCACAGGCCCCCGGCAGGCCCGTACAGACCCCCGACAGCCGGCACAGGCCCCCAGCAGGCCCGTACAGACCCCTGACAGCCGGCACAGGCCTCCGGCAGGCCTGTCCAGACCACCGACAACCAGCACAGGCCCCCGGCAGGCGGCACAGGCCCCCGGCAGTCTGCACAGACCGCGCATCATGATGCGCACAGACCGCGCATCATGATGACATCATTTCAGCAGCCAATCACAGCCACAACAGTGGCTCATTGCATGATGGGGACTTCTGATTCTGGTATCCGATATTGAAAATATATCGGTACTCGGTATCGGAATTCCGATGCAGCAGATTTTTTATTTTCACGGCTCTACGTTATAAACTTCTGTGAAGCACTTGAAGGTTCAAAGTGCTCACCACACATCTAGATAAGTTCCTTAATGGGTCTAGTTTCCAAAATGGGGTCACTTGTTGGGGGTTTCCACTGTTTAGGCTGATCAGGGGCTATGCAAACGCAACATGATGCCCGCAGACCATTCCATCAAAGTCTGCATTCTGAAATGGCACTCCTTCCCTTCCAAGCTCTGCCATGCGCCCAAACAGTGGTTCCCCCCCACATATGGGGTATCAGCGTACTCAGGACAAATCACACAATAACTGTAGGGGTATGATTCCTCCTGTTACCCTTGTAAAAATAAAAATTTGGGGGCGAAAAGATCATTTTTGTGGAAAAAAAAATGGATTTCTTATTTTCACGGCTCTACGTTATAAACTTCTGTGAAGCACTTGAAGGTTCAAAGTGCTCAACACATCTAGATAAGTTCCTTAATGGGTCTAGTTTCCAAAATGGGGTCACTTGTTGGAGTTTTCCACTGTTTAGGCACATTAAGGGCTCTCCAAACGCAACATGGCATCCGATCTCAATTCCAGCCAATTCTGCGTTGAAAAAGTCAAACGGCGCTCCATCCCTTGCAAGCTCTGGCGTGTGCTGAAAAAGTGGTTTACCCCCACATATGTGGTATCGGCGTATTCAGGAGAAATTGTACAACAAATTTTGTGGTTGATTTTCTCTTTTAATACTTGTGAAAATAAAAAAAATTTGTTCTGAAGTAAATTTTTTGCAAAAAAAAGTTAAATGTTAATTTTTTCCTTCCACATTGCTTTAGTTCCTGTGAAGCACTTAAAGGGTTAATAGACTTCTTGAATGTGGTTTTGAGCACCTTTAGAATGGTGCCACTTTTGGGCATTTTCTGTCATGTACACCCCTCAAAATGACTTTAAATATGATGTGGTCCCTAAAAAAATGGTTTTGTAAATTTTGCTGTAAAAATGAGAAATCGCTGGTCAACTTTTAACACTTATAACTTCCTAACAAAAAAAACATTTGCTTCCAAAATTGTGCTGATGTAAAGTAGACATGTGGGAAATGTTATTTATTAAGAAATTTGTGTGACACATCTCTCTGATTTAAGGGCATAAAAATTTAAAGTTTTAAAATTGCAAAATTTTCGCCATATTTCTGTTTTTTTATAAAAAAACACAAGACTTAGCAAAGAAATTTTACCACTAACATGAAGTACAATATGTCATGAAAAAACATTCTCAGAATCAGCAGGATCCATTAAAGCGTTCCAGAGTTATAACCTCATAAAGGGACAGTGGTCAGAATTGTAAAATTTGGCCTGGTCATTAAGCTGCAAACTGGCTCTGTCGCTAAGGGGTTAAAAATAGGCAGGGATATGTTTTATCTCACAAAAAGAATTAGATATGATCCCATGCTGTAATGTCTGTTTAGTCTCTTTTCCAGCCTCCCCTGCCCAGGAGCTGTGATCAGACCATGATCCTGTATGGTCAGACACAGCCATTACACAGTACACAGCAGGGGCACATTTATAAGATTTTCTCAGCACAGGAACATTTTTTTAACACATCCAATTGTGGAACTTATTATAATTCCAAGATCTATAAAATAAAATGTACCACTTTGTTCATGGGAAAACCCCTTCAATGCTGAAATCTCCCATATTTCCTGCTGCCTGTACATAGTTGGATTTAGTGATTTCTTAAATGATAACGGCATGCTACATCAAAATATACAAAATCTGGTGTAGGAATAACTCACATTTCCACTGCATTATAGGGACATGATTGTGAAGGAATGGGACTTTGCACAAGCTTGTTAATTGTTTCTAGTAAGAACCAGTAGAGCAGAATAATTTATGCAGTCTGTTTCATAATACATGCTGTAATGTGCAATTCCTCTTCAATAGCATTCTATCGGCACTATATGTGCTGGCTTCCCAACTTGCACTCTACCTGATACTGTTTTTGGACTTGCCTGCCATGTCCTCTGTTATTCTTTTATGCACATTGATATTTATTCAATTTGCTAATTTCCTCAGCCCTTCACAGACATTATCAACTCTGTCGCCATTGGGCTCACAATCTATATTCCTTGTCAGTATGTCCTTGGAAAGTGGGAAGAAACCGGAGGAAACCCACACAGACACAGGAGAACATACAATTTCCTTGCTGATGTTGTTCTTGGTGGGATTTCAACCCAGGTCCCAGCACGGCAAAGCAACAGTGCTGACCACTAAGCCACCAGAGAAGACACATTTGAACGTCCTATAATCTGAGATTACTAAAAATATGACTACTTTCTCATCTAAAAAGCTCTATGCTTGTCTATACACCATATGTGGCATTGCAGCTCAGCTCTTTCCACACCAGACACAGCCTATGGACAAGTGTAGCATTATTTTTGGACAAAATAACCATTTTGTTAAATTCCATACAAGCCCCCTAATTTATAGCAATATACCACATAATAGTCTATCTCTTAATTTTAGAAATTTTCAGCCCATATACAATGGTAAAATATTAAGTCAGTCGTGTCTTTCAATTATAGTCATTTACAGTATTTTAGTTTCATTCATCACATAGTGTCTCTTTACTACTTTATTGCAATTTCACACTCAATTTTCTCTCTAAATGTTCTGTTATGCACATGATAGATACTGAAATGCAAATTCATTCTCTTATAGGGTAATGCATATTCAACATCTGTTAATGTTTGCCAATTATTCTTGGCTCCATTGCCAATATCAACAGCCACATATAATAAGAATTTGCTCGCGAGAGCAAGTCATGGAGCTCATTTTCTATGTTTATTTTTAACCTCCATTTGTCACGAGTGTGTCAAGTCCTTCTAGGAGATTTGGGGTTAGGCGATCTTTACTTACTGTGAATTGCAGGTCTTCCATTTAGCCTGTGTGTTTTGTTCCTCATATTAAATGGACTTCATTTCCTTTGGCCTTGAAGATGTTAGCAACTCTTCGTTTGCTGGTTAGAGACATGCAGTTCCATCCTACAGGTGCTCCTGACCTGCTCAAATTCTAAGTGGGACAAATTTGTCATGTTCCAGGAAGTCTGTAAGCTCTATTTCAGGCTTTGTCCATGGTCATCTGTGAGTGAGGTACAGAGGGTGGGAATTATTGTCTCCCTCCTTCAAGGAGACCCTCAATCCTGGACCTTCTCATTCTCATCTGACTCATTGTTACTGCAGTTGGTGGATGACTTTTTCGGGGCTCTAAACTACTTAAGATCCAGCAGGGAGACTGACCAACAGAGGAATTTTATTAAGAATTCCGTAAATGGTGCCACTGACACACAGTGGAATGACCCTGCCCTTAAGAGTTTTTTTTTTTTTTGTCAGGGCCTGTCTGAATAGATAAAAGACACATTGGCGCTGTACAAAACTCCAGCATCATTGGAGGCCACCATAGCTCTTGCCATATGTATAGATAAATGCATCCGGGATACACCAGTAGTGACCTCACCCTCTGTTCTACTTCATAGGACTGAAGTTCTCCCCATGTGCTCTGAAGAACCTATGCAGTTAGGGGGGCTTATCCCCGTTATGGGTCTCTTGTGGTTCAACGCAAGACTGTGGTGTGCTTTTACTGTGGCAAAAGGGTCAATTTATTGAGATTTGTCCATCTATACCTAAACACCAGAAATCATCTGAAAACTTCTAACCCCGGGTTGTGTGGTGGATTACAACCTGGCATATATATCTCCTCCAACTGTGTATCTCAGTTTATCATACCTGCAGAAGTGGTTATAGGTGTGGAAACTGAGACAATATCTGTCCTACTGATTTTATATTGTTTTACATCTTACATTTATTATGTTTAGGGATCTGAAGAGACCCCACAAAATAATAATGGGCATTAAAGTTGCAGAGAATAATTTCACTGATAATCGAATATCCTGATAAAATCCGGCTCATCAGGCAAATTCGAATTTTGCATGATCCGGTCATCTCTACCTTGCACGTTGGTATTGTTACCTCTATGCAGGACAGCCAGCTACTCTTTTATTGCCTGTAGTTTCTTTCATACTTTTAAGCCCGGGGTCACACTTGCAACTGCAATGCGAGAAACTTGCACAAGTCTCTCGCTTCAATACCTGACACTGCCGCTGGCGGATCAGACTGGAGCGTTGAGCTGCATAGAAATACTTGCAGCCATACACTCCGGTCCCGAGTGCCGGCGGCAGTGCCAGGTATTGATGCGAGAGACTCGTGCAAGTTTCTTGCATTACAGTTGCAAGTGTGACCCCGGCCTAAGGCTGGGTACATAAGTGCTAAGCACTGCATCAGGGTTTGCATTCTAATACCTGAAAAACATAACTTCAGTGTAAACCAAACAAAACACCGATGCGGCCATTTACTATTATGAGGCTGATTGAGTCACTATGGATGCGGTCTGGCTTCTAACATTGTTCATCTTTCTCTGAGATACACAAAAAAATGTTTTGCTACGTCTTTCTGTATGTTTGAAAAGGATGATAACTGCAGGATAGAGGCAGTGCCCAATGTTACTCCATTGGCCTCATAATAGTCAATGGCTCTGTCAGAATCTGCTTTTACGGGTATTACAGTCTTAACATTGGTGCAGTTGTCAGTGGAGAGCATTGTATGTGTGTGTACATGGCTCAAAGTAATAGGTGAATGTGGCGCCCTGCGTCTTTATTGCCACAAAAGGGTTAAATATGTACTGTTTTGTATGTGTTTTGTGAGCAATGGGAGTTATGCTTTCTCTGCTAAAGACCACAACAGTCACACACACACAATTTTCCTCACTCTCTCACTTGTCTGAAGCTGAGAGCTTTGCAGACACACCCTCACTGGGAGGGGGAGGGACCGAGTTGTTGTTTCAGTGAACAAGAAGGAGGAAGAAGTCTTGGAAGCCATGTTAAGACATGTGCTCGATCCAGGAGTGAGAGCTAGAAGCATCAGGGACCAGCCCCTAGACCATGCATGCTTTCAGACCAGGTTGGTAAGCTGAGAGACTGCGTGGGATTATACAGCCAGCAGAAAGTGTTTTCCCTCAGAAATACTGCAATAACCTAGGATCAGTGAAGGATAGTGGCAAGTGGGAATTTAAGCTGATTCACACAAGATTCACACTGCAAGTTGCTGAAGGAGAAATACACAGTAAGTAGAGGCAATACTGGGAAGTTCTGAACTGCGGGAAGTCTTGGTCCCAGAAGGGATTAGAATAGCAGGAAGGTACACTGAGTCACAGCAGAGATGATAACTCCCATTCTCCAAAGTAGACTGTAACCTGGTGAGAGTTGTAATATCTCCTCTGAACTGCACCTGAACTACAGTAAATGATAAAGTGACTTTCCTTGTCTCCTGCCTTATTACTCCGTGCCTTCTACTTGCATCACAATCTCTGGGGGTCTGCCCTGGTTGGAGAGGGTTTAACATCTGCACTGCCATCACCACCTGCTCCCTCAGGGATCATCTCCAGTGCCGGCTACACTACAGTTGAACACTCCAACTGGCGTCACGAATCACTACAGAAACTTTATCCCCATCCAATTCTACCCCTTTTACATGACCGACTGGGGCCACGGACCGGGTCACCGCCACTGTGACATCTCCCATTGAAGTTAATGGGCTCTGTACCGAGTTTCACACGGCCTCTGGGGCACCTCATGAACTCTGCCCTGCTTTGTCTGTGAGCCAATTCCACCAAAGGATAAATATCGATCACATATTGCACTCACAATGAGTGTTTGGTGAGCTTTAGACAGTGTCTATTTTTGCTACATCAAAAATTCAGCAACTTAACGTTTTAGTGGATGGGATATACAGGGTGGGCCATTTATATGGATACACCTGGGTGGGTCATGTATATGGATACACCTATATTAAATGGGAATGGTTGGTGATATCAACTTCATGTTTGTGGCACGTTAGTATAAGGGAGGGGGAAAACTTTTCAAGATGGGTGGTGACCATGGTGGCCATTTTGAAGTCAGCCATATTGGATCCAACTTTATAAATGGCCCACTCAGGTGTATCCATATAAATGGCCCACCCTGTATAGTAATCTCATGCCCATTGTGCTTTTTTTACTCAGCATAAACCGACCTGCCGTGTGTGTCAAATCCACAACATGTGAATTTATAATCCACAAATAACTGTATCAATAAAGTTCTGTCAAAGCCAAATACTAGTAAGTATCAAAAACAAAGAGCAGCTTTATATAAAGCATGACATTGCAAAACGACTAAAATCAAAGCATCGAAAACGCTGCATGTAAAATAAACACACTCAAAAACTAAAAAAAAGCAATCTAATTTATTAAATATGTGGAGAAATGCTACAGAAAAGATGCAATTTTTTACAGGGATGTATGCATTAAATTCCTTTTGAATACATTTCCAAATGCTCCTTTAGTGCACAGAGTACTCTTTTTCTTTCATGTTATTCTGTACATTTCCCAGTAAAATTACCGTAATAGATCATTTAAAGAGTATTTATAATTTTTTATGCATATTTGCAGTAAAATCATTTTCGAAATCCTCATAAAAAACCCTGTGTGAATAGGCCATAAAGGGGAATAGGTGGAGCGAGCCATGAACAAGGAAGGACACCTGTCTTATTCACATACTCCTTTCTGGAGTGCCAAACAGGTTAAGTGACCCCATTTTCCTGATGTATGAGGCATCCTGAGAGGTCTACACAGTGCACCATTAGATGTATGAGGCATACAGAGATGTCTATGTGGCGCCACTGAGGCTCAGTCGCCACAGAGGTACTGCACCTTCTCCTAAGGTGTGGTGCCCCACCATCCTGGTAAGTTGGGAGCTCCTTTCCACACTCCAACACCTGCATCCCACACACAGGATAGCTCAGCACTGATCACATTGTGGCTCATGCTTAGAGGGTAGCAGAGCACCTCTGGTGATTCCTTGCTTCGTAACACGAGATGTGCTGGGAGGTGGGTGGAGTTGAGATTCATATAAAAGAGGGGGAAAGTTTAGAATTGCGGAGGCTAGTCTGACAGAAGGTCGGCGGAGTAGGAAGCCACTCAGTGAGGAGTGGGGATCCCTGGAAGAAGGGATGGAGGAAGGAGTGCTGCAGCTGCCTCAGTGACCTGAGCCAGCTGGCACAGGAAAGTAAGGAAGGTGGAGAGACATAGGACTGCAATCTAAGCTTCCATAAGAGAGAGAAGGAACAGCGCGGAGCGAAGGAGTAGGAGAACAGAGAGGAGAAGTGGGTTGGATAGGAACCCTGCCTATAGGTTCTCAGCGCAAGGCCGGGGCCCGGGCCCCAAGGTTGTATGGACACTTATGGTTCTGCAGCAGACACTGGTGGAGTAGTTGGCTGTAAATGCACTACTCCCATCAAAGACTTGGGACACAACAGCAACCGAATAGAGAGCCGGGATTCAGGAGAAGGGAGTCCCCGAAGCAGGCTACAGCTGTCTGTCATACAAGTAGAGTTGTTAGGAACATCTGACAGGAGGAACTTCAGGGAACCACGGTACTGGAGTTCTTCACACTAAAAGGCGCAATAGAGGAGTCGTTCAGGAAAGGCACATGTTGGCGGAGTGTTGGAGAGGAGAGCCCTGACTTGCCAGGGAGGTTGATTGAGTCTCTACCCCGGAGGACATGGAACGGAGGCAGGCACCAGTGTGCACCACGAACTGTGAGTAAAGCTTTGAAACTGCAAGCTCTGGTGTTCTCCATTCATTTGTCACTAACACCTTCAGCACCGCTACATCTGGGTACCAGCATCCACACCGTCCTGCACCTATCCTCATCCATAGCACCTACACTGCCCTGGGACTACAGCTCCACCTGTGGGGAGCTACACCATCTTTGCTGCATCACACCATCAGTCCCAGTAGATCTGCAAGCAGCGTTGGCTTAACATCTTACTTGCCAAACACCACGGGTGGCGTCATGAACTTTCCAAAAAAACTACATTACAAACATCATCCGCCATTGAAATTGGGCGCCCAGAGCCACGGACCGGGTCACCGCTGCTGTGACACATCTCCCCCTGACACCGGCCCGGTACCGAGCACCCCACAGCCCTGGGTGAAGCCTGGGACGGGGTGACCCAATTTTTGGCGTCACGAACAGGATGACGAGACCCGACACCATCGGGTTCTGTGCGCCTGAGATTTATTGGACTTTACACTTTTGAAAATGTGCCAAAGACCTGATTTGATAGACTGTAAAATGGACATTAGAAATGGCCGCTGGCGCGAAGAAGAAGGGCGTGAAGAGATGGGAGGTCCTAGGAAAAGACCGCGAAGAGTCTTGGGCCTCCCCTGCCTGAATTACTATGTGACAGAAACATGGCCCACTGATATGAATGAGTCACCAGAGGAGGAAAAAACAAAAATGCAAGCTAAGTCCAGAAAACCAGAGAGGTTGGTAGCTAACGGATTGCAGACCCCTGATCCTACTGACAACAACTAACAGTAGCCGTGGAGCATTCCTACGGTGGTCCTAGACACCTCGTCACAGCCGGAGAGATACATAAGCCTAAAGAAAGAAAGGGGAAATCTAAACTGCCCCAGAGCAGACCCCAAAGCAATAGACAGCCCCCAACATGTATTGTCGGTGAAAACAGATGAAAACACAAACACAGACAGAAAGACAGGCAGAGCAAACGATGGGTCCCAACTAACTAGATAGGAAAGGACAGAAAAGATGCTGGCTGCAATCCGCAAAAACCCTACCAAAAATGTCCCAACACGTCTGATAGGAAAAACGGCCCTGAAGTCACTAGACTTCAAAATCCCTATATCAGCACTCCGATATATTCTGAAGACAGAGCAAAAGAGATTAAACTGATCAGGGACAAAATGGAAATCCAGCAAAGCCCCAGCCAGGGCTGGCCGAACACAAAACTAAGCAAATCAGACAAAATCTCATGGAACAATAACAGAGCAAAACTTAGCTTTAGAAGACAGGAACTGAACTGGAGGCCAGAGCTCAGAGCAGAGAAATCACCAGCAACCCTACAGGGCGTCGGCTGCCTTATATCCATTCAGAGATTCCTGATGTCCAATCGCAATCCACCTTTCAGGTGACAGGTCTCTCCCATCCAAATCAGTTTCACCACCTCCTTTCACCAGCAGAGGGAGTTCATCGGACATCAAAGGTGAACGAGAAAATGAGCGCACAACAGCCCACCCCCCGAGGGGTTCGTATACTGGCTCGGTGTGGAGGCGCAGGAAGAAGGCGCTGCCCCCGGAAGGAGGGGCAGAAGAAGCCAGTGGCGGGAAAGGGGCCGAGGCAGGAAGGAGAACGCCAGAACGCCATTTTGGAGAGCAAGGGAAGGAGGCCTGCGGAGCACAGGGAAATGGATCCCCCTGGCGCCATGGCTGACGGCTCCAACCTGAGCTCCAGAATGAACCGCCAGCAACTGGAAGACGAAATTGCTGAACTGACAACCCTTCTGCAGCTGAGGCAGGAGGCCTTGGAGAAGCTGAGATGGCAGCGCACCCTGGTGGGACCTACACCAGCAGTACCCTCTCCATCAGTACCCGCTGCTACCGTACCGGATTGTCCCCGGGCAGCGCTGTTCTACACTTCTACCCTGACCGTATGGCTGAGTGCCACCAGCCCGAAGGAGTTACTGGAGGACTCGGGAGTAGAAGCGGAGCTCCCGCCCGGACCTGACGCGGCTGCGCATGTCCCCGCAGAGACCCCTGCGGACCCGGAGCCACCATCCGCTCCATCACCACCTGCACTGGAGCAGAGGCCGCACCGCCAGGAAACCCCAGGTACGTCGGACGTTCCTCCACCTGGGGAGGCCCTGGAGTGTACCGCAGTTGCAGCGGCTGGCCAGGTCATCCTGGATCTGGTCTGGGACTGGGATGCTAGTGTCGTGTGTGAGGGCAGGTCCCAGGAAGAGCGGGAGGAGGAAGAGAGTTGGGCGAGATGTCAGGCCACCATCCGACAGCTGGCAGTGGAATACCGGGAGAGAGAGCAGAGGAAGATGGCTGTGCTGGGCCCGGATCTGGCTCGGAAGGAGAGGGCCCATGCTAGCCATTGCAGACCCCGGGATGCACTTGGCTGGGGGCAGGTTCTGAACGTGAATCAAGAGATGGGGTTCAGATTCATTGCGTACCCCACAAGGATCAGCGACCTGTTCTTTAACCGGCGGGACGAGGAGCCCCATCTGAGGAGGGGACACCCAGACAGGAACCTGCAACCCAGGGAGTATGTGACATTCACCCGGCATGAGGGACTCAGGGGGTGGTACGCCCTGAATATCCGCCGTCTTCCCGAGGAGTTTATTGAGAGGTACAAACCAAAGCGACCTGTTGCTGCCCCTCCATCCACCGTTGCCATTCCGACTGCACAGGTACCTGATTCTCGGAACCAAGCTGCTCTTGAGTCCCCTTCCGTCCAGCAGTCCAAACCAAAGATCCCTGGATTGACACCTTGGGAAGAAGAGTATTTGAGGATTGTCAACAACTACTTTAAGTCTGAAGACGGTTCCAGAACCCCAGGAGGGGACCACAATTAGTAACCTTTTTCCAAATTTTCTCATTACACAAGAGGGTTTGTTGCACCAGTTGTGCCTTCTTCTATTTTTCTATTTTTGTGCATCATGTTTTTGTTTGTCTGGTAGCACTTTTGTTGCCCCGTTGATTGGCAGCGTTCTTTAATATTGAACTAGCCATCATGAACTTGGAGTGATCCAAAAACTTTAATTGTAAATAGTTGCGCCTCTTTAGGTGCCCTTTCTTGGTTTTACATAAGAGACACTTTGCAAAGATAATGTTTTTGCATGGACACTTTTCGAAGATGATGTCTACCTCAAAGGACACTGCAAGAAATCCCGGCAGGGAGTGGTGTCCAGCACTTACAAGAATAACTGTTGAATGTTTTACAGTAAAGTATTTGATAATGTGTTTTATGAGAGTATTGATAATTGAGAAATAGCTTTTCTATAGTGAGAATTAGGAATGTCTGCTGTAAAGATGAGTAACTTGAATAAAGAATTGAAAGTAGACAGGTGACGGACCAGGTATTTGCGTCTAGAGATAGAGAGAAACAGATAAAGAGAAAGAAAAGAAAGAAGAGTGTGTTACAGAGAATAGCACTTTGAATTGAGAATTGCACTTAGAATTAAAAATTTTAGATAGAATTGTTTGTAACGTTTAAGACGAGTACCTCCTATACTAGGAAGATTAGTATAAGAAAAGTTTACTATGCATTGAAAAATGTTGTATGTTTCTTTGCTGTCTGTTTTGTTATCTTGCAGCCCTCGGACGTGCTGTGTTTAATGGGGGGTATGTGGTGCCCCTGAGGCTCAGTCGCCACACAGGTACTGCACCTTCTCCTAAGGTGTGGTGCCCCACCATCCTGGAAAGTTGCAAGCTCCTTTCCACACTCCAACACCTGCATCCCACACACAGGATAGTTCAGCACTGATCAGATTGTGGCTCATGCTTAGAGGGTAGCAGAGCACCTCTGGTGATTCCTTGCTTTGTAACACGAGATGTGCTGGGAGGTGGGTGGAGTTGAGATTCATATAAAAGAGGGGGAAAGTTTAGAATTACGGAGGCTAGTCTGACAGAAGGTCGGCGGAGTAGGAAGCCACTCAGTGAGGAGTGGGGATCCCTGGAAGAAGAGATGGAGGAAGGAGTGCTGCAGCTGCCTCAGTGACCTGAGCCAGCTGGCACAGGAAAGTAAGAAAGGTGGAGAGACGTAGAACTGCAACCTAAGCTTCCATAAGAGAGAGAAGGAACAGCGCGGAACGAAGGAGTAGGAGAACAGAGAGGAGAAGTGGGTTGGATAGGAACCCTGCCTATAGGTTCTCAGCGCAAGGCCGAGGCCCAGTCCCCAAGGTTGTATGGGCACTTATGGTTCTGCAGCAGACACCGGTGGAGTAGTTGGCTGTAAATGCACTACTCCCATCAAAGACTTGGGACACAACAGCAACCGAATAGAGAGCTGGGATTCAGGAGAAGGGAGTCCCCGAAGCAGGCTACAGCTGTCTGTCATACAAGTAGAGTTGTTAGGAACATCTGACAGGAGGAACTTCAGGGAACCACGGTACTGGAGTTCTTCACACTAAAAGGCGCAATAGAGGAGTCGTTCAGGAAAGGCACATGTTGGTGGAGTGTTGGAGAGGAGAGCCCTAACTTGCCCGGGAGGTTGATTGAGTCTCTACCCAGGAGGACATGGCACGGAGGCAGGCACCAGTGTGCACCACGAACTGTGAGTAAAGCTTTGAAACTGCAAGCTCTGGTGTCCTCCATTCATTCATCACTAACACCTTCAGCACTGCTACATCTGGGTACCAGCATCCACACCGTCCTGCACCTATCCTCATCCATAGCGCCTACACTGCCCTGGGACTACAGCTCCACCTGTGGGGAGCTACACCATCGTTGCTGCATCACACCATCAGTCCCAGTAGATCTGCAAGCAGCGTTGGCTTAACATCTTACTTGCCAAACACCACGGGTGGTGTCACGAACTTTCCATAAAAACTACATTACAAACATCATCCGCCATTGATATTGGGTGACCAGGGCCACGGACCGGGTCACCGCTGCTGTGACACATCTCCCCCTGACACCGGCCCGGTGTACCCCACAGCCCTGGGTGAAGCCTGGGACGGGGCGACCCATCTACACAGTGCAACATTAGATGTAGGAGGCATCAAGTGATGGCTACACAGTGCACTATTAGATGTATAAGGTATCCAGGGATGTCTACACAGTGCACCATTAGGTGTGTTAGGCACCCAGAGATGTCTACACATTGCACCATTAGATGTATGAGGCATCCAGAGATGTCTACACAGTGCACCATTAAAATCCCAAAGTATACGTTCAAAATAATCTTTATTATGCACAAATAATGGCGAATGGTAACAACTGGGTAAAAAAATTATATTACATAATGATAGAAACACAGACAAGAATGGACACCAGGATATAGGGTAATAGTAAAAAAGGAAGCCAAAGGGAAAATTAAGATAAAATTATGCATAAATATACTGCCATACTGACATGATGATGTAACCAATAATTAAAGTGCAGTGCATAAATATAAGAAATAGATTATCATAAATGTAGTGCTGCCATAATATCATAATAACGTGAAAAGTAATTAAAGCGCAGTGCAATGACTGAAGAGGGGATCCATGTTAGGTGTATACCAACTGGTATCATAATCATAAGCATAAAAGCAATGTTCATATAATAACACTGGTGGTGCTCATACCAAAGGGAATAAAGTAGTGTAGGTCATAAAAGTGTAATTGTATTTAGGGCAGTAAACTTACATAACAAACTGGGCTCCTTAGTCCAAGTGACGTCCACCCCGATGGGCGTTTTGGCTTGCGCCTTCGTCTTTTCCTTTCTTTCCCCCGGCATAAGTCATGAAACGGCGAGCTGCTTTCTCTAATGCTCTCTATGTTCAATTAAAAACCGAGAGAAGCAGGAAGAGAAGCTTGTTGCCAAAGGACCATAAGTATGAAAATCGCATGAAAAATAGTGTTCATGCAATGACTACTGGAACCTGCAGAGCTGAACTCTGACATTGCATGCTTCTGAATTCTCACAACGAATGCACTGCACACTTTTAGGAATCTTACGATTCTCCCTTGATGGTGGCAAGAGTGGACGGTCATGTCAGCACAAGCATGAGATTTGTATACTTCTGGCCATATTCCAACTAGATGTATCTTGCCTCACTCTGTTCATTTTCATTGAGTGAAGCCACACATGTCTAGTCAGCATGTGACCGCATGTAACTAAATTGCCGGCACGAGAGAATCCAAACAGCGTGCAGTGAGGGACTGTGAGAATTCAGAAGTCTGCAGTCACATAGAATGACTGCAGACTCATCACAAACCTGGACAACCCCTTTAATGCTCCTAACTAGAGTTGAGCGAAATGGGTCGGCCAAATTCAGAATCCGCCGTCTTTTGCTAAAGTCGGATTTTGCCCATCGAAACCCAACCATATCGTGAGGTCGGCCCTGAGGTCGCCGACTTGAGCGCCAAAGTCGCGTTTCCCACAATCCTTCCAGCGCCTATTCTCAGCCAATCATCAAGGACGCACACTGTGGGCAACGCGATTACGTCGGCAGCGGCCCCCACCATGTTAGAGAAGGGCATGCAAGTGATTGACTGGCTTTGTGTGGCGTCACAGTGCCTATAAAATGCTGTGACCGCTGACCGCCATCTTACTTCTGCCGATCTTAGCATAGGGAGAGGTTGCTGCTGATCGTTCTCAATAGGGAGAGTGTTTAGGCAGGCAAAAACCAAAAACTTGCTTCTGCTGAAAGCGAATGTCACTGTAAAACACAACAGTATAGTGTGCAGTGACAGGGGAGGATATATTTGTGTGCAGCAGCTCTGTTGGTTATTAGGCTGCCTTATAAGGCTCCCTGATAGCTGCATCGCTGTTTGCACACTGCTGTGCAGACTGCTTTTTTAAAAGCAAAAATCCTTTTATTCCTTTTTTTCTGCACAGTAGATACTGAGCGTAAATTTTTTCACACACCGTATAGAGGTGTACGCTCCTCACACACTACCGTGTACCGGCTGGTATCACGGACAAATACATGCTATCTGTGTGTGACTCCGTAAAAAAAATACACGGAGATTAACATTTTTCCATACATACACCGTATAGAGGTGTCCGATTCTCAAACAGTATCGGATATCTGGTGTTCTTGTTACGGTCACATCTTCACAGAGTCAGCGTGTGTGTGACACTCCGTAACTACATATACGGACATTTCCATTTCTCCATACACCGTATTGACTGCTGTCCGATTATGAAACAGTATCAGATATCTGGTGTTCTTATTACGGTCACATCTACACAGTGTCAGCGTGTGTGTGTGACACTCCATAAATACATATATGGACATTTCAATTTCTCCATACACCGTATTGAGCTGTCCGATTCTCAAACAGTATCGGATATCTGGTGTTCTTATTATGGTCACATCTACACAGAGTCAGTGTGTGTGACACTCCGTAACTACATATACGGACATTTCCATTTCTCCATACACCATATTGACTGCTGTCCGAATATCAAACAGTATCAGATATCTGGTGTTCTTATTATGGTCACATCTACACAGTGTCAGCGTGTGTGTGTGACACTCCATAAATACATATATGGACATTTCCATTTCTCCATACACCATATTGAGCTGTCCGATTCTCAAACAGTATGGAATATCTGGTGTTCTTATTACGGTCACATCTACACAGAGTCAGCGTGTGTGTGACACTCTGTGTGGAGGAACACACACGCGGACCCGTTCCTCCCACGTCACCACCGTGACGTAACTACACAGGCACAGCTCTCCAGCGCCCCCCTTTGTCTCTCAGGTCAGTAAGGGAACTGCACCTAGAGCAAATGGTCGTCGGGGAGGAGGTCCTGTTACCCGCTGGGGGTTCTAAGATTCGTGATCAGAGTAAAAGCATCAGCCCAAGATTAAGTTTATAGTTTAATTGCCTTAAGGGCGCACTAGATAATTACAGAAATATACAGTAAATTTGCAGTCAGAGAAAAGATATAACAATAGGGTACAAGGCTTAGAGATATTAAGCTGGAGGTCAATTTACCAGATTGTATTGTAGAGTGCATGCGGTTGCCGGGGAGCTCTGCAGTCCACAGGTACAAGAATCTTAGTTGCTGGACAGACCCCCAAAGCATGGGCCGCTGCTCCCCTCGGCAGGTCTGTCCCCAGGTTCTTCTTAGATCATCATCGTCTGGATCTTCTTTGTGAATGACTGAATGCCTGGGGCTGCCAGCCCTTAAACACGCTGGGTTCCTCCCCCTGCGTCAGAGGGTGGGATAATAATCTCCACCCTTTAGCTCTTTGCAGAACTTATTTCCAATAACTAAGAAAGGGGATACCTTTCTACAGCATGATCGGATCAGAACATGAGAGGTACCAGTGAATGCGGTTTGCTTTGCCGGTCGTGTGGAGTGCAAACATGGCCCTATTGGGTCACTGTAGAGGGCCAATCTCTATATCTCAGGAATCAGTGCTCTCATCGACTCGGGAGTCACACTGCCAGATGCACGATTCCCTCAGGGTCACTCGGATATTTTCATGTGTCCATAACTCGAAAGATGAGTTCATAATTTGTGTTCATAGGATGGAGCCACAGTGTCTGGGACACACAAAGGATGCATATTCCTGCGTCTGCTAGCAGACACATTCTAATTGAAGCCCTCAGGCTTTATCTGCCCCCCTGCTGGCACGGCTCCATACCTGGGCTTTGAAGCTCTGTTTTGGGCCTATCCTCATTATCACACCAATGCCCTGGCTATTTAGCATTGGAACACTAAATCCTGCTTGTATTCACTAAGTACACAGCGCCTGGGGGTATAGAAGCCTTTAGCTGCCTGTAATTTCTGAACTTAGACCAAAATGGATGCCAAGCTCAGATATGTGGCCCCACATCTAAGATGGCGGCCGCTCCTTCATCACACTCTGTAACTACATATATGAACATTTCCATTTCTCTATACACCGTATTGAGCTGTCCGATTTTCAAACAGTATTGGATATCTGGTGTTCTTATTACGGTCACATCTACACAGAGTCAGCGTGTGTGTGACACTCCGTAGCTACATATACAGACATTTCCATTTCTCCATACACCATATTGACTGCTGTCCGATTATCAAACAGTATCAGATATCTGGCGTTCTTATTACGGTCACATCTCCACAGTGTCAGCGCATGTGTGTGACACTCCATAAATACATATACGGACATTTCCATTTCTCCATACACCATATTGAGCTGTCCAATTCTCAAACAGTATGGAATATCTGGTGTTCTTATTACGGTCACATCTACACAGAGTCAGCGTGTGTGTGACACTCTGTAACTACATATACGAACATTTCCATTTCTCCATGCACCGTATTGACTGCTGTCCGATTGTCAAACAGTATCGGATATCTGGTGTTCTTATTACGGTCACATCTACACAGTGTCAGCATGTGTGTGTGTGACACTCCATAAACACATATATAGACATTTCCATTTCTCCATACACCGTATTGACTGCTGTCCGATTATCAAACAGTATCGGATATCTGGTGTTCTTATTGCAGTCACATCTACACAGAGTCAGCGTGTGTGTGTGACACTCCGTAAATACATTTACGGAGACTGACATTTTCACCAACAACGTATACAGCTGTACACTTCTCATACAGCACCGTATATCTGCTTGTTGGATTATGGTGAAAAACACACTGGGTGAGCGTCTGTGACTCACAAAATATATATGGAGATTCCACTTTTTACATACACCTTACACAGCTGTACGCTCCTCATACAGTACCATTTCTCTGCTGGTATTTTTCGTACATTTTCCCAAACATGAGGATGCATGGTGTAAGAGGCCGCGGACGTGGGCGGGGGGCGCAGCTGGTAGTGATGGTGCTGGTGGTGCATCGGCTGGTTCTGGTAAAAGCACAATAGCAGCTAAGGCAGGAGGAGTTGAATCTGCGTCATCGTCTGGTACAAGAAGGCCTTTAAGTTTCCATTTTCTGGGAGTAGGTAAACCGCTTTTAAAGCCAGAGCTTCAGGAACAGATATTGGCTTACATTGCCGAAACAGCCTCCAGCTCTATTGCATCCTCTTCTGAAGTTACAACAACTGCAAGCACAGAGTCGTCAGTGCAGGCTTCTGGTCAGGAACAACACCTTTCCTTTGTCCTTCACCCACACCAAAAGTGAAGGATGCCTCAGCACACACTTCAGATTACTCCATGGAACGCTTTTCATATACCATGCCTGGGTTATCAAGTCAAATCCTGAATTCCCCAGTCCAAGATGAATCTGACATGGAGTGCACTGATGCACAGCCACTGCTAGATGATTCTGCTGCTACATTCACCCACAGCACTACATTGCCCTCGCAGTCTACTGAGCAAGAATCAGACCCTGATGAAACTCAGGTGCCCCTTCCCGCTTACTATACCACCTTACACGGTGACACAGAGGAAGGTACAGAGGAAGGTGCAGATGACATTGAAGACGAGGTCATGGATGACCCGGTTGTTGACCCGGATTGGCATCCATTGGGGGAAGAGGGTGCTGGTGACAAAAGGTCAGAACAGGAGAAGGATCCGCAGCAGGCATGGTCATCGCAGCAGCGGTTATCCGGCAGGCCTGTCGCTGTCAAAAAACTTGTTAAGAAAACTAAGAGTTGCAGGACAGCTTGGCCAGACGGTCAAATTAGCACAGCGTGCAAGCTCTGAAAATTTGTACCATAGTAGGAAGAGTGCAGTGTGGCACTTTTTTGAACAAAATCCTACTGATGACGCAAAGGTTATCTGTAAGAAGTGCCAAAGGACCTTTAGCAGAGGGAAAAATCTAAGAAATTTGAATACCAGTTGCATGCTTAGACATTTAACCAACATGCACTTGCAAGCGTGGACGGACTACAAAACCTCAGGTAGCACATGTGCACCTGATCCGACTGAAGGTAGCCTGCAAAGCTCCATCGCTTCACCCACTGTAAGGCCACCGCTAAGCACACCACCATCACAAAATGTTGAGGTGTCATCGCTAGGCCAAAGCAGTCAGGGAATCACAATATTTTCGCGAGGAAGCACTGAATCTAGGCCATCAACACCCTCACCAACCCCATCTCAGTCAGTCCGGTCCAACGCTAGTTCAACCATATGCAGCTCTCAAGTCCAGTACTCATCCTCTCATCCGCGTACACTGGCTTTGAACGCCTACATTACCAAACTGATCTCATTAGAGATGATGCCCTTCCATTTGGTTGAAATCGAAGCTTTCCGAGAGCTCATGGCCTACGCTGTCCCACGCTTTGACCTATCCAGTCGGCACTTCTTTTCTCGCAAAGCCATCCCTGTCCTTCACCGGCATGTGAAAGACCGCATTATCCATGCACTAAAACGTTGAGTGGAAAGGTGCACCTCACAACAGATGCATGGCCCAGTAGGCATGGCCAGGGCCGTTATGTGTCCATCACCGCACATTGGGTTAATGTGGTGGATGCAGGCTCCACAGGGGACAGTGGTGGTGGAACAGTGCTGCCTCGCCCACGGTATAGGAAACAGTTGTCTGTAGGCGTTCGACCCTCCTCCAGAAGCGAAAGCTCGTCGACCGAGCGCAGTCGCACGAGCACTCCATCCACATCTGTCAGTGCTGCACACGAGGTGTCCCACTATCGAACAGCTACTGGTAAGCGGCAGCAGGCTGTTTTAAAAAAAAATGATGTCTTTGGGTGACAGCAGACACACCGCGGAGGTACTGGCCGACTACTTGCATCGACAAACTGAGTCATGGCTGAGCAGTCTACATCTTGAGCCAGGCAAGGTAGTCAGTGATAACGGCCGGAATTTTGTGGCAGCCATAGCCCTTGCAAAACTCAGACACATACCTTGCCTGGCTCACACCTTGAACCTGGTGGTGCAGTGCTTCCTCAATAATTATCCGGAGTTAACAGCCCTGCTCCAGAAGGTGTGAAGACTGTGCGCGCACATCCGTCGCTCGCCCTTACACTCCACTCGTATGCAGAAGCTGCAGCGATCACTCCACCTTCCCTAGCACTGCCTAATCATAGACGTTGCTATAAGATGGAACTCCACCATGCACATGGTTGAGAGGCTGTGCGAACAGAAGCAGGCTGTAATGCATTTGTGTGAGGATACATGGGCAGAATATACAGCAGAAGTGAGAATTAAAATTTAACCTTTAATACAACAATTAAAAAGATAACATGAAAGTGCCACCCTTGTGAAAACACAAATAAAGTGGTTGTATAATTATCCTGGAGCAGTCAGATGCCATCTGACTGAAAAAAACAACCACTTCAGAATAAAAATAAGATCTATTCTGCAGTAGTCAGAAAGTCTATATACGCAGAGAATAATGTTGCAATTATAATTAGCTGGTACACAGAAACGGAAAACCAACCATAGGAAAAGCAAACATCATAATATTGGTTGCATATACAATGATATCTATGACAGAGAATATCAATGTGTAGACATAAAATAGAAAAAAATTGGAACGCTCTCACCAATTTCGTTTAGCCATAGAAGGGGTTATGAATCCCACCTCAGGAGAGAGACCGACATTACCCTGTCAATCCCTATGGGTCTAGCAGTAGTCTAACACCCATTGACTCCCGCCCTCACAAGGGCAGTCCACAGCTATCCCTAAGCTGGACATGCCCTGCACTTTCCCTCAGAATGTCTTCCCAACGCATTTCTTCCAAGCTGATTCATCAGGGGACTAGCTTGAGCTGGGAAAAAAGTGCTAAAGTGCTATGTAAACATATGCCCTCTGCTATCTGTTCTGTCCTGTCCTCTCTTGGTGAGAACGTTCCAATTTTTTTCTATTTTATGTCTACACATTGATATTCTCTGTCATAGATATAGTGTTTTGAGGAATGCACACGGCTGATAAGCGCAGACGACGCCATCATAAGCATGAGCATACCACTTATGCGTCTGCTCATGCAAACTTTGACGCACATTAAGGATCAGGCGTCTGCAGCAGAGGAACAACAGGAGGAGGAGGAGGAGGATGAGGAGGGAAGGCTTGATGACAGTCAGCCATTGTCTGGTCAGGGAACTGTCGTGGACGAGGTGGAGGAAGAAGAGGAGGATGAGGATGAGGGGGATGATTATTTTGGGGATGAGAATGCTTCTTAGGGGGCAAGAGAAAATGTGGGCATGCCAAGGTCAGGTACAGGGTTTGTGCGTGACTGGAAGGATGTGGATTTGCCAGAAAATGCTCCTCCACCCACCACTGGAAGTGCAGCATTGACACCTGGAACATTGCCCCACATGTGTGATTATGCCTTGCGGATCCTAAAAAGGGACCCCCGCATTGCCAAAATGATGAGGGATGACGACTACTGGTTGGCCAGCATCCTCGATCCACGCTATAAAGGCAAACTGCACAACATCATGCCACCGGAGAACCTAGAGCTAATATTGGCTAACAAGCAAGCAACTCTGGCAAACCGTTTGTTTGAGGCATTCCCAGCACACAGCAGCGGAGCTGGTTCTCCCACGAGCCGTAGTTGGCAAAATGGAAGAGGTGTTCGTGGTGCACACATCCGAAGTGACGTTGGAGACAGGGGATTCCTGACCAGGTTGTGGTCTGATTTCTCAAGTACCGCGCAGATGACAGCTAATACAGAATTGATTGCAAGTGACAGGAGACAGCAGTTGTCAACTATGGTTTCAAACTACTTCTCCTCCCGTATCGAGCTTCTCCCTGACAGGTCATTCCCCTTTGATTATTGGGCCTCAAAACTGGACACATGGCCTGAACTGGCACAATATGCCTTACAGGAGCTCGCTTGCCCAGCTGCTAGTGTGTTATCGGAAAGAGTCTTCAGTGCAGCTGGATCAATCCTGACAGAAAAAAGGACCCATCTGTCAACCCAAAGTGTGGATGATCTAACCTTCATTAAAATGAACCATGCATGGGTTTCCAAGGATTTTGTCCCACCCTTCCCTGATAGCACATAGGTTGGCAGAAAAAAGGCTCGCTTTTGTCCTCCTCTTCCTCACACTTCTCCAATTCCTCCATTTGCAGCTGATGAAAGTCCAGCCTACACATCAACATATGCAATTTTTTAAACCTCCCCAACTGTGCTGCCCCCCCAGGACTGTGGTCACCACCTGGCGCACACGGGTAAGTGCTGTTGCCCTGAACAGGTGTGTGTGTCCACCCTTGGGCGACGGCACTGGCACAGGGCCTCTCATAGTACAATAAAGTGTCTATGACAGTGGGGGGCCCACTCACCGTCAGACACACTGCCGTACTTTGAGGGGCCCTGTGCCAGTACCGGCGCCTGCTTGCACAGCACTTGCAATACTTACGTCTCCCTGCTCCACCACTGTGTACAGCAAAAATTCAAGGCACATGTGCATATTAACCTCTATTATTCATGGTAAAGACGAAAATAGTCAAATGCACAATGGACAGAATAGAAAAAGGACCAATCGGAAATTGGAATTGTATAACAACAAAAAAATCCGACAAAACAAACGTCCAATAATAAAAATAGAAATTTTATTTGTAAATTAATAACATACTGAAATGGTGGGAAACACATACCAAACGGAAAAGGGGGGCAAAAACTGGGAATCCATGTAGCACCATTAAAGAGCATAAGAAATATGGTGAATGAAAATAAATTGAATAATTTAAATGATTTTACAATTTTGCAACTAATTGTATAAAGTGCCAAGTGCTTCAAAATGTGCCTAGGGTGTTTGACCAGGTAAAAAATCAATTCACAAAAAATATATAAATGAATACAATAATTCAAATGCAAAAAAATAAATATATATATATATATATATATATATATATATATATATATATAAATTATGTGAAGTGTCATCTACAAAATTAATAATAAATGCGGGCCAAAATATAATACTCAATATATAAAGTGCAAATGCAAAAATCATGCCATAACAAATGTGTATACAAGCATATAAAGGCCTAATAATCACTGTGCACGCCAAAAAATATAATAATATGTGCTAGGAAAGTACAGGCCTAATAGCCATTTTCAACACCTAAAAAATTTGTTGCTCAGAAAAAATAAGCAGTCCATATTAAAACATGCTTGCATAGGCTTACAAGATAAAGGCATAATGGCTGTTTAAATAACTATCATAATAGAATTAAGACCAAAATCAGAACAGTATATACAAAAAGATGCCCAGCAAATACCTGGTTTTAATGGAGGGGGATTCCCAGGATGTGCCCGTCCCCGACGCGTGTTTCGGCATCAGCCTTCGTCAGGGGGTGGCGTCATCCAGGAGTGGGTAGGTATTCATGTGATGAGTGGCCAATAAGAGAGGGAACAGGGTAATACAGATGGTTAGCACTCGGCCAGAGGGTTCGAGTTCGCGGTGCCAGTGAGAAGGAACGGATAGTCCCAGAATCGCATAAACAATGTATAGTCACTGCACACGCTGATTGTACTTAATGTGAAGTAAATTTATTGCTTGACAGTGAGGAAGCGACATCAAACGACGTTTCGGCCACATCGGCCTTTATCACAAAGTCGCTGTAATAAAATACATACATAAAAATATCAAAAAATTGTAAACTTTATACAAAATATATACACATAGTATCCAGAGAGCATGGAATATAAGCACTAGAATTATTTAGAAAGATGTGGAGACATCAAACACGTGAAACTGAGAGATAACGCGGTAGATAAGAAACATGAAGGAGCGTGGTCATACCCTTTTCAATTGAATGTAGGGTCTGTTTTCACCAAATCGATAGTGTCACTGCTAGGCATAAATGAGTTGATAGCATATTCTGTAAGTAGGGATAGATGAACATATCGTTAGGGTGACATAAATAAAGAAAAAAGGCAAAAATAAAAAATAAAAAATAGGAATAAGAATGAAAATAAAAATAAAAAATAAAAAATAAAGAGTAAAAAATGAAAATAGATCAAGTACTGAACTGGGTGTCTGGAGGACAGATGGATAAAACAGATTAACCAGCATAAGTGGCGTAGCTAGTTGTATACAAAAAAAGACAGTGAGGGACTGTAAAAATATGCCCAGGTATCTAGCTGTCCAGACAAAAGCTGTATTCTATTTAGGGAAAACAAAGAAATATACCAAAGTTGCCGCTAAATCCTGTTCCTTGAAGAGGTGGTGGACTGGTAAATATGCCACTGCTAAACAAAGAAAAAGGGGGTACATTAGAGATGTGGCAGGATTGGTGGTCCTGGATTGGGACCATACAAAAGTTGGTGATGCAGCGGTGGTCCTGGGTAGGGACCATGGTAAGGTTGGTGGTACAGCAGTGGTCCCAATGGGACAGTACTTACTATTATTGGTGGCTCAGTGGAGTGTGAAGTCTGCACAATGGTGCCAGAGCAGTGAGTGAGCGCTGGATCACAGGCTGTGCTTTTTATCCTGTCTGGTCCGGTCATGTGACCGGAAGTGACATCAGACGCCGGGGCGTGTGCATTGGAGCACGGCCGTAGTGTCTCACAGTGATCCCCACCAAAAAGATGGCGCTGGCTGTTCACACATGCGCAGTAGAGCGCAATCAAAGAAAACCTAATGAGGCCATGCAGAGACTGCTGTAGCTCTGAGTGGGACACACGCATCAGGGGGGGAGGTGCAGTGTGCTATATATAAAGAGACTGGGCAATTAACATATGGAAACAAATATAAACGAACAGTATTATTGCAAATCATACATGTAAATATACAGCATTTGAATTGCGTAGGAGTCCAAACTTAAACAAACATAAAAAATAAAAGAAATGAAAAGAGTGATGTCAGACCTAGGGGAGAGAATGGAGAAGGTTATGAACTCAAATCAAATGAATTATGAAGATTAGAAAAAAGGAAAAATAAAGAAGGAAAAAAAATAAAGGGAAAAATAAAGATATAAAATGAGAATAGTAGAAAATAAAAAATAAAAAAATAAAAAATAAAAAATAAAAAGTAAAAAATAAAAAATAAAAAGTAAAAAATAAAAAATAAGAAAATAAAAAATAAAGAGAAAAAGGAACAAGGGGGAAAAAAAAGAAAAAAAGAAAAGAAGAAAAAAAGGAAAAAAAAGGGGGGGAAAAAAAAGCCTGCAAGGAACAAAATATAAGGGGAAAAATTTTTTTTTTGAAAAGTAAATAAAAAGACCAAATTTGTAAAGAAAAGGTGAAAATAAATTGTACGGCAAAATGCCTTCAAACAGAGGAAGGGAAAAAAAAGGGGGGGGGGGGTTGGGGTTGTGGAAAACTTTTTTGCAAACTTCAAAAAGAAAAAGAAAAAACAAACAAAAACAAAAAAGAAAAAGAAAAAAACAAAAAACAAAAAACAAAAACACATTATGTTTCATTATCATACCGCTTGGGTTAGATGTAAAAAGGGGAGACTCAAGAAGGCAACCAATCAATGGGTCTAGGGAAAGAGGAAGAGAAAAAAAGGAATTTTTATAAAAATTATTAGATTAGCCAATTGATTTCTCGATTGAGACCCCTCGGATGTAAGGTGTCTAGTGTGTAGATCCAGAATGTCTCCCGTTGCTTTAAAAGGTGAACATGGTTCCCACCTCTTTTGGGTCTAGGGACTTTTTCAATAATTTGGAACCGTAGTTGTGATACGTTGTGTCGGGCTTCCTTGAAATGGGCAGGAAGTGGGAGCCATGTTTTCCCGCATCTAATCGTAGACTTGTGACTGGATATTCTGTCCCTGATTGCCTGGGTGGTTTCACCCACGTACAATAAACCACATGGACATTTGATGATGTAAACGACGAAGTTAGTTTCACAAGTGAAGTAATCCCTAATTGGATAGGATTTGCCAGAACGTGGGTGGACTATCTCACTGCCTTTGATGATATTGGAACAGCTCATGCAGTTTAGGCAAGGGAATGTACCAGTTCTCTTTTGTCCTGTTAGAGTATGTGTATTGATGTGACTGGAGGTACCCAGGTCAGCCCGGACAAGCTTGTCCTTAAGATTTTGAGGTCTCCTCAGGCACATCAATGGTGGGGATTTAAAGAGGTTAATCCTAGGATAGGATCTGGTCAATAGAGGCCAATGTTTGTGGATGAGATTATGTATTCTTTGCATGGACGGGTGGTGACCATGGACGAATGGGAGTCTGGGTGGTTTGATTGTTGTGGTTCTGGTGGTGTCGGGGTCAATCCGTGCTTTAGTCATCTCAGAAGCCAGAAGTGTAGATGGATAATGCTTAGATTCAAATCTATCAGACATTTCTTGTAATCTGAGGTCTCTAGTCGAAGGATCTGATACAATCCTGGTAATCCTTTTAAACTGTGATCGTGGGAGACTATTACGGGTGGACCTTGGATGACAACTGTCATACAGAAGGAGATTATTGCAATCGGTGGGTTTAGTGTAAAGATCGGATGACAGTGTTCCTTGTGCATCTTTTTTGACCCTAGTATCCAAAAAACTGATTGATTCCAGGTTGTGGGACATTGTAAATTTCAGCTCATGCCTGGCATTGTTGATGGTATCATAGAATTTAGAAAGGCTAGTTGAGTCCCCACCCCATATGCAAAAAATATCATCAATGTAGCGAAGCCACACTGTGGCAAATTCCTGGAAAAGTGGATTGGCGTAAATGTAGTCTCGTTCAAACTTATCCATGTAAAGATTTGCGTACGCGGGCGCTACATTAGAGCCCATTGCGGTGCCGCATGTCTGGATGAAAAAATCATCCTGGAATCGGAAGAAGTTTTCCTGTAAGACTATATTTAGAAGGTCCAAACACAAAGCCTGTGTGTCCGGTGCAGTATTAGCTTCCATGAAAGTTAGTCTGACTGCCTCTATACCTTTATCATGTGTTATTGATGTGTATAGACTGTTGACATCAAAGGTGCAGAGAATGCTGCTGGGTGATACGGAATTAATGGAACGAATCTTATTCAGGAAATCGCCTGTGTCCAAAATAAAAGATTTAGTGGTGTGAGTAAATGGAGTTAATATTTTCTCTATAAAAATGGATAAAGGATTGAGGATGGAGTCCGTGGAAGCTACTATTGGACGTCCAGGAGGGTTGTGTAGGTTTTTGTGGATTTTGGGGAGGGTGTAGAGTACCGGGGTTATGGGATGTTGGTTTGTCAGAAATGTTCTAGTCTTTGCATCTATGGTCTTAAGCTGCATATGTTTGTCAAGAATTTGGTCTATTTTCCTACGTATTTGGAATGTCGGGTCAGTATGAACTTTCCTGTATGTGTTGGTATCCGAGAGTTGTCTCTGAATTTCGGTCACGTATTGATTCTTGTTCATGACAACGATTGCTCCTCCTTTGTCTGCCGGTTTTATAATGATGTTTGGATTGTCCCTCAAGGATGAGATAGCTTGTTTTTCAACAGGTGATAAATTATGGCGGACGGGAAGTAGGCCCAATCGTTGGTCATGGATGGTCTGTTTAATATCCCTGTCAAGAAGGTCTATAAAAGTCTCAACTTGTTTTCCCTAAATAGAATACAGCTTTTGTCTGGACAGCTAGATACCTGGGCATATTTTTACAGTCCCTCACTGTCTTTTTTGTATACAACTAGCTACGCCACTTATGCTGGTTAATCTGTTTTATCCATCTGTCCTCCAGACACCCAGTTCAGTACTTGATCTATTTTCATTTTTTACTCTTTATTTTTTATCATTTACTCACACCACTAAATCTTTTATTGTGGACACAGGCGATTTCCTGAATAAGATTCGTTCCATTAATTCCGTATCACCCAGCAGCATTCTCTGCACCTTTGATGTCAACAGTCTATACACATCAATAACACATGATAAAGGTATAGAGGCAGTCAGACTAACTCTCATGGAAGCTAATACTGCACCGGACACACAGGCTTTGTGTTTGGACCTTCTAAATATAGTCTTACGGGAAAACTTCTTCCGATTCCAGGATGATTTTTTCATCCAGACATGCGGCACCGCAATGGGCTCTAATGTAGCCCCCGCGTACGCAAATCTTTACATGGATAAGTTTGAACGAGACTACATTTACGCCAATCCACTTTTCCAGGAATTTGCCACAGTGTGGCTTCGCTACATTGATGATATTTTTTGCATATGGGGTGGGGACTCAACTAGCCTTTCTAAATTCTATGATACCATCAACAATGCCAGGCATGAGCTGAAATTTACAATGTCCCACAACCTGGAATCAATCAGTTTTTTGGATACTAGGGTCAAAAAAGATGCACAAGGAACACTGTCATCCGATCTTTACACTAAACCCACCGATTGCAATAATCTCCTTCTGTATGACAGTTGTCATCCAAGGTCCACCCGTAATAGTCTCCCACGATCACAGTTTAAAAGGATTACCAGGATTGTATCAGATCCTTCGACTAGAGACCTCAGATTACAAGAAATGTCTGATAGATTTGAATCTAGGCATTATCCATCTACACTTCTGGCTTCTGAGATGACTAAAGCACGGATTGACCCCGACACCACCAGAACCACAACAATCAAACCACCCAGACTCCCATTCGTCCATGGTCACCACCCGTCCATGCAAAGAATACATAATCTCATCCACAAACATTGGCCTCTATTGACCAGATCCTATCCTAGGATTAACCTCTTTAAATCCCCACCATTGATGTGCCTGAGGAGACCTCAAAATCTTAAGGACAAGCTTGTCCGGGCTGACCTGGGTACCTCCAGTCACATCAATACACATACTCTAACAGGACAAAAGAGAACTGGTACATTCCCTTGCCTAAACTGCATGAGCTGTTCCAATATCATCAAAGGCAGTGAGATAGTCCACCCACGTTCTGGCAAATCCTATCCAATTAGGGATTACTTCACTTGTGAAACTAACTTCATCGTTTATGATGCAATTCCTTGGCTATAGTGCCCTCCGTGGTGGCTCTACTAAGAATGTCATTCATTTTGGTACAAAAAGATGAAAGGGGATTGAAAGTAAGTTTTTTATAGCAAGCTTTGCTTAAGCTGCTTAAAGACTTCTGCTTCGTATAGGGTAGACGGCCAGATGACAATGTTGCCCCCTTTATATGCCGGTTTAATAACTACATCAGTCAAATTCTTCAATTTATCTAAACTTTTACGTTCCTCAAAATTTAAGTTTCCATTTGTTATGTGACGTGGTATTTTTCTAAACTCATCACTCACAATTTTAACGAATAGTTCAATATTAGGACAAGTAGAAAATGGAAGAAATTTTTTGGACCGTGGCATAATACAAATAGGGATCTTACCTCCTTCTATTTCTGAATGTTCCTGAGCTAGTTCTTCTAGAGTCTGTAACGCCTCTTGCTCCTTGTCTGTAGGAAGCATATTATGTGCAAACTCATCATGAAAATATTTTTTGAACATAAAAGACCTTGCGAAGATGTGTAGGTCTTTAATAGCAGAAAAAGTATCAAAATACAAATCGGGACAAAACGAAAGGCCCTTATGCAGGACCTTCAAATCAATTTTAGTCAACTGATGAGAACTCAAATTTATTACCTTGAGATGGTTGTCATCCGGAGAATAGTCGTTATTACGTCTATATGGCACGTTCTACAAATTTCTTTTTCATTTAGATGTATCTTTGTTTGATTCCAAAGAAGATGTAGAGGTATCAGAGTAGTCACTTTGAGAAGGCATAGACGACATAGATGGGGTTCTAGTACGAGAAAAATCAGATGCAGCTGGCTTCTTCCAGTGATACATTCTTTTCATCTGTAAATCTTTCAGATCACAAGCTAATTTATTTGATTGGCTCTCTTGTATATCTTTGACCCAAATGTCCAATTCTTTTTCCATAGCAGTATTAATGGACTGAAAGTTCTCAATGGTTAATTGTGTTTTAGCCAAATTATAAGTAGCCTCAAGCTGATGATCCAAACTGTTGATATTTTTAGTATTAAGAGTAATTAATAATTCCATAAAATTTTTAGACGTATTATTACAAGTCTCTTCCCATTTTTTAATAAACTCATCGTCCTCTATTGGAAATGAGGGTATAACTTTCACCCGTAACCCCCTTGGTATTAAATCTTTGGTAATATAATTTTGAAGAAATGCTTTGTTCCACCATAAACGTGTACGTTTATGTAAAAGATTTTTCATGGTGGAATTGAAATCCACCTGACTCTGACCACCAGAGACATTGGTATTAGACCCACCACTGCCGAAAAGTTGGTTAATCCGGCCAAGCCAGAATTGTTCCTTGGCTTTGAAATCCATTGCCTTAAAAGGAAACCTGTGCAAAACACAGTATAAAGTTAAGTACAGCAAAAATTCAAGGCACATGTGCATATTAACCTCTATTATTCATGATAAAGACTAAAATAGTCAAATGCACAATGGACATAATAGAAAAAGGACCAATCGGAAATTGGAATAGTATAACAATGAAAAAATCCAACAAAACAAACGTCCAATAATAAAAATAGAAATTTATTATTAATTTTGTAGATGACACTTCACATAATTTATATATATATATATATATATATATATATATATATATATATTTTTTTTTTTTGCATTTGAATTATTGTATTCATTTATATATTTTTTGTGAATTGATTTTTTTACCTGGTCAAACACCCTGGGCACATTTTGAAGCACTTGGCACTTTATAAGATTAGTTGCACAATTGTTAAATCATTTAAATTATTCAATTTATTTTCATTCACCATATTTCTTATGCTCTTTTATGGTGCTACATGGATTCCCAGTTTTTGCCCCCCTTTTCCGTTTGGTATGTGTTTCCCACCATTTCAGTATGTTATTAATTTACAAATAAAATTTCTATTTTTATTATTGGACGTTTGTTTTGTTGGATTTTTTCGTTGTTATACTACTCCATCGCAGTGTAGTCTGGCCAGATAAATCCTTCACTGGGACGGCCACTACAAATTTGGTGTACTGATCGATGATGGTTAAGATGTAGCTCTGTCCTGTCCTGCTGGCCTCTACCTTCAGATGATCAATGGCTACCATTTGTAATGGACGTCAACTCACAATCAGATGCAGTGTTTTGCACTCCAAATTGACCAGTCAGATCATGATAGGCAGTGAGGACCTTGTCTACAGCTCTCCCTGCGATCACAATTTGATGGAGATGAGTAACGGTGATGGGATCGACGCTACTGTGATACAGCAACCCTTTCTTCACTAATTTCCGTTTTAGCTGTATCCACAGTAAAAGTAATTGAGGGTCAGTATCGCCTCTGAAAATTCTCCAGGGAGGTTTTCCCGTGATTAGTAATTCAAACTTTTCTGAAATCACTCAACTTTCCATCTGTACTTTTATCCATCTAGCTTACTGTAGCGGAGAGTCTGGACTGGCTTACTGAGACTGAAATATATCTGAAGATTTCAAAGTACCCCAACACTGTATAATGGTGTACGTTTCGAATACATTTCCCTTTTTCTCATTTTTATACTCTTGTGTAATCCATACTGAGCCTGTGAACGTCTGTCTGTAACTCCAGAAATATATTTGTACATTTAAGATTACCCCAACACTGTATACAGCTGTACACTTGTGATACCTTACCCATTTAATGCTTTTTATATTGTGGTCTAATCCATACTGAGCCAGTGACAGTCTGTTTCTGACTCTGGAAATATATATACTGAGATTTACAATGCCCCCTACACCGTATACAGCTGTACGCTTCTGATCCATTACCCTTTTACTGCTTTTTATATTGTGTAATCCATACTGACCCTGAGAGCGTCTGTGTCTGCCTCCTGAAATAAATAGGGAGGTTTGCAATGTTTAAACAATACTATATCTACCTTGTATCTGGTGAAACAGTACCCTTTTTCTACTTTTTATATTCTTGGCTAATGCATACTGGGACTGAGAGCGTCTGTGTCTGCCTCCTGAAATGTCTACAGAGATTTCGAATGTTTATACTATACTATATATACCTTGTATCTGGTGATACTGTACCCTTTTTCTCCTTTTTTGATTGTTGTCAAATCCATACTGGCCATGACAGCGTCTGTGTCTGCCTCCAAAAATATAAACGTAGATTTAGAATGTTGAAACTATACTATATATCCCTGGTATCTGGTGTTAAAATGAAATGTCACACAGGGCCGGGGGTTACTCAGTACCGGGTGTTATGAATGGGAAACCGAGGAGGAAAAAAAGACAACAAGCTAAGTCTCAGAAAACCAGAGAAGTTGGTAACTATGCAGATTGCAGATCCCTGATCTTACCCGCACAACTAGCAGCAGTCGTGGAGCGTTCCTACGTTGGTCCTAGATGCTTCGTCACAACCGGAGAACTACATAAGCCTAAAGCAAGAAAAGCGGAAAACTAACTGCCCCAGAGTAGACCCCAAAGGAAAGACAGCCCCCCACATGTATTGATGGTGAAACAAGATGAAAATACAAACAAAGACAGGAAAATTGGCTGAGCAAACGATGGGGCCCGGCTAACTAAAAAGGACAGAAAAGGAAAGACACTGTCTGCAATCTGCCAAAAAAAACCTACAAAAATATTGTCCAACACTTCTGATAGCAAAATTAACCCTGAAGTCACTAGACTTCTAAACCTATATCAGCACTCTGAAATATTCTGAGACAGAGCAAAAAAGAGGCCAATCTAATTAGGGACAAAAAGCAGATTGGCAAATACTGATTAATAGGAGTGGAATTTCAGCATAGCCCCAGCAGGGACAGGCTGATTACACAAAAAACTGAATTGACCAACAAGCGCAAGTGTGAACATTAGCAAAAAACAAACTTAACTTGAGAAGACTGGAAGAGAGCTGAAGTCCAGGACCTGAGAAGCAGACTGAATCACCAGCACCCGGATAGGGCGTCGGCTGTCTTATATCCAGTCTGATACTCCAGAGATCCAATCGTTATCTTCCTCATCAGGTGGCAGATCACTACCACTTAAACCAACAGCACTACCTCCTGTCACCACCAGAGGGAGAACGGAAGGGGAACTCTCAACTGGTGGAGCATAAAATGAGTTCATTACAACCGGGCCTTTCAGGCTCTTTTAAGGGTGAAGTATGTCACGGTGGTGAATGGGACCCAGTACATGGCCCTGGTTGTCCAATAAAGAAGATGACAGTTCAGATGAGGGGGAAGATGGTATGATAATTAATTTGGAAAAGGGGGATCGTGATGCCACCCGTGGTACTCGGCTAGGGTAGTCGACGCTCCTGTGCATATCCTCTGGGACGGCGTTAAAGCATCCAAGATGATGAAGCTCTCCATGGGCACAGCTGCATCCCAGGGCAGTTGAGATGGTGCTTGTGAGCCGTTGACGGCGATGGTGAGTGTAGCATGTGTAGCAGGCGAGTTGTAAAAGACACCAAGGACACAGTTGGGTGCAGTTTCTGAGTTTTTCCTCAAAAGTTTTGTGCACAAGATGACCCGCTTGGTACTGTGTCCTCCGAGGGAGGGGTCTGGCAAACTCCAAGGTAGATCAGTAACACCTGTTCAAGACTCCTCCTTGTGTATCCTTTCTAGGCCGTGTCTCTGCACTGATCTCTCCCTTCCTTCCTGCTGTGCGCCTTCGCAAACAGTGTCCCAAGCCGGCAGCCACGGATCACACCGGGCGACGTGGGTCAGGCTCCGGGGTCCTTTATTCCAACTGCTGCCTTTTTGAGTATTGAATGCGGCTGCGACTGAGGCACTTAAAGTTAGCTCAGCCTCCATCTTTCTAGCTGAGCCCTGTATTTCTCCACTACCTTCAGAAGCCACCTTCCCGATCGAGGCCAGGTCCTTCCTTCTCCAGAAACGGGCTTCACAGGTGGCTTATTGCACTTACCGTGCCCCAAGGACCCCTTCCTTCCAGTCTAGGAGCTTGGACAAGATGTTTCTCTCTTCTCTGACCCTCAGCCCTCTCACAGCAATCCTGCTCTTACTCTGTCCTGTCACTGACTGACAACTCTCTAGAAAGATTAATTTACCTCAGACTAGCTACACCCACCAACTGTCACCTTTCTCTCTCTCATTGGATGGCAACAATCACTCCACTACCTAAGCTCCTCCCACGGTACCTACCTTCCACACTAACCCCCAACACCATTTCCTAGTCAGTCTGGGATGAGGCCTTCCTCCCGCCAGGTACACCCAGATGCCCTGACTAACTAGTGTGTGTGTTGAGTGCAGGGTTAGGAGTCCTGAGTGGTGATCCATCCTTACCTGAGGGTGGGATACCACAGCTTTGGATGAGGTGCAGTACCTCTTTGGCAACCGTACCCTCAGGGGCGCCATAGTACCCTTTCTCAACTTTCTATATTGTTGTTGGATCCATACTGGGCCTGAGAGCGTCTGTGTTTGCCTCCTGAAATGTATACGGATATTCAGTATGTTTAAACTATACTATATATACCTTGTATCTAGTGATACTGTACCCTTTTGCAAATTTTTATATTATTGTCTAATCCATACTGAGCCTGTGACCGTCTGTGTCTGACTCATGAAATATATACAGAGATTTACAATTATCCCTAGACTGTATAGAGCTGTCCGCTTCTGATACAGTACCATATATCTGCTTGTATTTTGAGTCCATTTTCACAAAAATTAATAAGTATGGTGGAAGAAGCCACGGATGTGGGTGTGGGGGGCCAGCTGGTACTGATGGTGGTGGTGCATCTGCTGGTAGTGCCAAAAGCACAATAGCAGCTAAGGCAGGAGGTGTTGAGCCTGCATCATCGCCTGGCACAAGAAGGCCTTTAAGGCTCCCTTTTATGGGTGTAGGTAAACTGCTTTTAAAGCCGGAGCATCAGGAACTGGTTTTGCCTCACATTGCCGAAATAGCCTCCAGCTCTATCACCTCCTCTTCTAAAGTTTAAAAAAATGCAAGCACTGAGTCGTCAGTGCAGGCTTCTGGTCAGGAACCACCCCTTTCCTTATCTTCTTCACTCCCACCCAAAGTGCAGGATGCGGCAGCCCACAATTCAGATTACTCCATGGAGCTCTTTTCACATGCCTGTTTTATCAAGTGAAATCCTGAATTCCCCAGTCCAGCATGAATCGGAGATGGAGTGCACTGATGCACAGCCACTGCTAGATGATTCCGCTGGTACATTCACCCACAGCACTACATTCCTCTCGCACTCTATAGAGCCAGAATGTGACACTGATGAAACTCAGGTGCCCCTTCCCGCACACTATACCACCTTACACGGTGACACATAGGAAGGTGCAGATGAAAGTGCCTGTTCCCTGAGCAAGTGGGGGGTCCTATTCGTGGGCAACGGCAGTGGCACAGGGCCCCTCATAGCACGCAAAAGTGTCTCTGCCGGTGGGAGGGCCCACTCGCCATCAGACATACCGTCGTAATATGAGGGGCCCTGTGCCAGTGCCGTCGCCTACGAGTGGGCCCTCCCATCCTTGCACAGGGCCACAGCACTTGCAATACTTATCTCTCCCTGCTCCACTGCCGTGAAGTCTTCCGCGTTTCCTGACAGTGACATTCAGATTAGAGAGTGCATTGACATCACGTCTGTATGCCCTCTACTGAATCAGTACAAGTGCAGAGAGCTTAAAGATGGCAATGCTGAGGAGTCCAGAGTACAGCAGTGCCCAGCAAGGAGAGGTATTTAATTTTTTTAAATGTTGGGAGCATTTTTTGGGGAGCAATATACACTGGAGAATGAGATATGGGGCCTATCATACACTGGAGCATCATCCATTTGGCCCATCATATACTGGAGCATTCCAAATGGGTGACATCAGACACTGGAGCAGCATTTACAGGGCCCATTATACACTGGAGCATTAGAAATGGGGCCCATTATATATGGAGCATTATTTGGGCCCATAAGACAGTGGAGCTTCATCCATGGGGACCAACATATACTGTAGCATTATGTGGAGCTCATCATATACTGTATGGAACATTATATGGGACCAATTATTCTGTATGGAGAAATATATGGGGATCGTTATTCTGTATGGCGCACTAGGTGGTGGCCATAAAACTGTATGGAGTAATATACTGTCCGTTTTTTGAGCTATTGTAGAATTTAAAATAGATAATATCAGTCACGTCATATAAGCAGTGAAGTATTTTTCATTGTACTATACCTATATTTCTGTGCCGTATCGGAGCATTATGAATTGTGGTATGTGTAAAAAGGGTACACTGACACACTTTGGCCCAGGACACACGAAAACCTGGTGCCAGCCCTACCTCTCCACAATTTTAGCCAAATAACCCCCAGTTTTCAATGTGTAACTATTATTATAAAGTAAATTAAGGTTGACAAGCTTAAGTAATAAGAATTGATGTCTTTGCCATTGAAATGGGCACTGTAGGTGTGTTTACTGTCCTCCACTCCCTGCCAACTTTGCTTCCCCATTGACTTGCATTGGGTTTCGTGTTTCAGTCGGACCCCGACTTTTCCCTGTAGTCGGCCGATTTCGTTCGACCCAACTTTTAAGAAAGTCGGGTTTCATGAAACCCGACTCGACCCGAAAAAAGGCAAAGTCGCTCATCTCTACTCCTAACATAAATAAAAACATGAGAATTAATCAGTATCACAAATAACATTTATGTAGTATCCGTACCACCCTGGGGTCCCCATCGAGGTCCCTGCTCTCAGTCTGCTCCCCACTGCCCAGCTTCGGTCTCTGACTCCTCTCCTGCACCTGCTTCCTGGCGCGCGGCCAACAGCTCTCTTGGTATGACGCTGAAGTCACGCCCGCGCTCCCGGCTTCTTAAAGAGACAGCATGCATTTTTCAAAAATGTTCTGAACCAATGATTAACCAGTGAGTACTATTTCTGGCTCCTCTGCCATAGAAGAGGCGCCGGAGCAACAAGTGTTTCTTGTTGCTAAGTTGTGGTGTAGTGTTCTATAGTACCTGTGTTCTGTTCCGCTCCACTAGTGTCCTGCCAGTACACAGCTAATACTGTTTGTCTTCTCAGACTACCAGTGGCTCTCTACTCTGTACCCAGGACTATACCAGTGCAGCCTGTGCAAGTTTTATTCCGCTCAGCCGTTCGTCACTCCGTTTCCCTGGACGACGTCAGTACTGCTTATGACAACTGCGTTCCGTACTGTCGCTTCCTGGCTGTCAAGTTCAGCATTTCCTGTTATCCCTGCCTGTTCACCTATTCTGCTGGGCCAGCTTCCACGTGTCCAGGGTCTAACTGGAAGTAGCACCTGCATCCCCTGAACACTCCAATCTGATCCTGTTCGAGGGGTCTTACTACGTGTGTCCGGGGTTCGCATAGTCATGCCCCCTTCAGAGTCCCCTAGTCCATGGTCCCGTGGTTCCACAAAAGTAGCAATAAACGAATGTGCACTACAACATCTGTGCCTCCGCTTCCATTCATTGGCCATGGAGCCTGCTGGGTCTCAAGCACCTCCAGCTGCAGAGTTGTCAAGAGGTTACCCACCTGATAGACCAGCAGGACAAGATTACGACCTACCTGCACAACTTGTCTACATGTATGGACTCAGTGATTTCCTCGGCTGATTTCCTGTTCTGTCTTGACCACCGGCTTCCTGGCTCCCTGTTGTACGGAAGGTAAAGGACTTCATCTGGTGGCTCCCACTCTGTTTGATGGTGATCTGGCTCAGCGTCGAGGGTTCATTAATCAATGAACACAGCACTTTGAACTCCTGGGGCAAATGTTTGCTTCAGAAGAGGCCAAAGTGGGCTTCATTATGTCACACCTCACCGGCTCTTGCCTGGTTGAATCCATTGCGGGAGAGAGGGGATCCTCTGGATAATAATCCCCAGTCTTTCTTGAGGCTTTCCGCAGGACCTTCAATGAGCCTGGCCGTTACTCTTCGATGGCTTCTTTGCTTCTCCATTTACTCCAGGGTAATCTCACGGTGGCTCAGTATGCTGTTCGTTTCAGGACCCTTTCCTCAGAGTTATCCTGGAATGACCTTGGTGGCTACCTTTTAGGAGGGTTTATCTGGGAGAATAAAGGACGAGCTGGTGGGTTAGGATACTCATGTGACTTTGACTGACCTGATATTCTTAGCTATTCTCGGATCAATCTTCGCTTTCAAGAACGTTCCAGGGAATCCAAGCATGAGAGGAGATCTTATTGCCTGGAGCCTAGTTTCCAGAAACTGCCAGCTTCTCCGTTTCCAGCCTCTCTTCCAGAGGCTATGCAGGTGGATCAAGTTAGCTTGGCCAGACAGCGCCAGGAGGTGCGCCGCATGGAAGGGAAATGTTTCTACTGCGGTAGTTCGGAGCAACGGATCCGCTTCTGTCCAGAGAAGTCGGTAGGTAAAGAAGGTAAGGCAAACGTCCTATTTTTTGTTGGATTGGAAGGGCTTCGGTCCTGAGGAGAGGTCTTGGGAGCCTAAAGAGAATATCCAAGCTCCTCTCCTATTGGAGAGATTTTATGCAGGCGTGTAAAAGAAGGGGGCGTAAAGGGGGGGATACTGTAATATCCATACCTCCGCGGGGTCCCCGTCCGGGTCCCCGCTCTCAGTTTGCTCCTTGCTGCCCTTCTTCGGTCTCTGACTCCTCTCATGCACCTGCTTCTAGCAGCTCTCCTGGTCTGGTCTGACGCTGAGGTCGCGCGTGCGAAATCGCAGCAAAAACGCTTAAAATAAGCAACCCATTGAATTCAATGGCCTTCCGCACATGCTGTGCTAATGCTGCATATTTTTCCACTGCGGAATCGCATTGCAGAAAAATACGCAATATGCTCATTCTTTTTGCGGAATCGCGGCAATTCCGCACACATAGGGATGCATTGTTCCGCTTTCTTTCCGCATGTGGCTATGCCCACCATGCGCAAAGTAAGCAGAAAATGTGCGGATGGTTCCCATGGACTGGAGGAGAGGAGATTGTCCTCCAGGCTCTGGGTATCATGTCCCTGTTAAAAAAAGAATTAAAATAAAAAATTATGATAGTCTCACCTTCCGGCGTCCCACGCAGCGTCCCCAGGCCTCAGCGATGCTCCAGGCAAGTTCCATTCCCAGTGATGCCTTGCGACAATGACCTTTGATGACATAGCGGTCTCGTGAGTCTCTGCAGCGTGGATGAGTGATGTTATCACATGACCTGATCACACTGCTGATGTCGCTCTGACCCAGCGCTCAGAGCTTAAATTTAATTTAATTTAAGTACAATTGATCCCTGGGAGCCGGTGTGCTGCAACTTCTCTGTGCTGGCTGTCAGCTTGACAGCTGACTCAGGGAATGGCCGAATCCCAGTCTAGGGGGCAGCAGAATGCAGCTGCCGGTGGAGACACTGTGGACCGTCACATTAGGTGGCCCGACTGCGCCCCCCTCACATGCCCCAGCTGTCTCCCATAGATACACCTATGCTGTCAGTCAAGCATTTTTCTGTCCATATGGTTGAAGACTGTACAGATTGGCATCACTGCTAGAGACTATAGATGACTAAACTGGTTCTTCAGTAATGATCATAATAAGATTTTTCATTCACAGCATGTTTCAGAGCTGCTCTGGTACCTTTAACAAGTGAAAAAACAGACATTTGTTTGTTTTTTTTTTTTCACTTGATAAAGAAGCCTGTACGGCATTGAAATGCATTGTGAATAAAAGCGCTTATCATCCCTTTTGGACAACCAGTTTATTTCAGCAGCACAACCCACCTAATATGCTTTATTTAACTGGCTTCAATACTTCCTGAAGGATCCACCAGCCTCAGCGCAGCTATTTTTCTTCATGCCTACATAGGAGTTGCGCCAACCAAGCACTTGCCCACTCTCCTTCCAAAGGGTAACACCCTATTGTGCGCTCTGTTCTCCATATCTAGATTTCTTCTTTTCTTTTCCTTAGAGCTGCTATTTGTTGCCAAGGAAGTAACATATACAACAATATAGTCAAATTTTAAAGATAGCATTGTGTATCTAGATCATGTGAATTATATAAACGTGTTTGCCATTTTTCCCTTCAGCTCTATCCTACCAGCGTGTGTCTGTAAAATAGAAAAGAAAAGAAATTGAAGGCACCAACCAGCTCAGTGATATATTTCTAATCCCAGCCAGTTATGTGACATTTATATAGTCTGTGAAATAACAATATAGCCATATAGTTTATTGATCTGCAAACATTGTTATAAGTGTGTAATATTGCAATACGGATATTGTGCAAATATCTGTCTGGTGTATTACTGTCTGTAAGGGGCTCGGTTAACGTAAATCAGCAGAATTCCTGGATTGTGAAAATGACTGCCAAAAATAATACAGAAATTCAATTTGTCTTAGCGTCACCTCCCTCACATCCTTCTTACTTGATCACTAGTTTTACCATGCAGTTAGCTGACCTTATTTCCGCAGTGCTAATGGTCACTTACAAGGCACAATAATTAAGATTCCTGGAAATGAAAAGTAAATATAATTGGACAGCACATTAAACCTTAGAAGTGACTTGGTGAACTTCAGTAATATATGATGTTAGCGGTCAGGAAGTCCCATACATACAAATATCCAAACTATTCAGACCAATAAACAAAGACTTGGGGCTTTTTTCACATGTACACGTTCTGCTTGTGACTATTGTAGCAGTATGTGAATTTGCACCACAGTGCTACAAGGTGATAACTCAATGCTACATTTTGACTATTCCTAACAACGTGACTTTGTCTAGCATATGTCTTATGTGAAGTGAAGCTATACCTCTCAGGCTCTTAACTCCTTCCTGCACTGTCACGTCGGCGGCGGTGGCCGCCGCCGTCCCAGCAATGGCGGGGCCCGCCGCCGCCTTTGCTTACCTGCGCTCGCCGCGCCGCTCTGGGCCCGCTCCCTCCTTCTTCTCCTCCGTCCAGCGTGTGCCGGCATCCTGCGGGCGCGCGCTCTGCAGATCCTTTAACCCTGCAGCGCCGCCCAGCGGTCTGAGCGACCAATCAGCCGTCTCCTGCAGGGTATATCAGGCGTCTCCAACATGGTGGAGACGCCTGATTATCGTGTGGACTTCCGTACGGTATCCTGGCCTGGGTGTTTAGGGGTTTCTCCCCTCCTCACTCCTTACACTCCTCTGCCCAGTCTACACTCCTCTGCCCAGTCTACATTCCTCTGCCTAGTCCCTTTCTCCGTGTCCCCCTCCTGTACTCCGTGCCTCCGTCCTGTACTCCGTCCTGTACTCCGTGCCTCCGTCCTGTGTCCCAGTGCCCAGTCCTGTACTCCGTGTCTCCCTCCTGTACTCCGTGCCTCCGTCCTATACTCTGTGTCTCCATCCTGTACTCCAGTGCCCAGTCCTATACTCCAGTTCTCAGTCCGGCACCCTCCACTCAGTCCTTCGAGCCGCCCCTCTTGGTTCTAGCAGTCGCGGTATCTGTCTTCTGAGGGTCTGCCCCTAACGGCCCCTGTATAGGGGTCGGCACCACCTGGCGCGCTCACCCCTGGGAGCTCCAGTGCCGCGATCCAGAGGGTCCACTCTCGGACGTAACCTATTTTGTTATCACAGCATACGTCACAGCATAATCAGGCCATGGACCCTGCTAGCGCCTCAGCGGCCACCCAAAAAGAGTTGCTCTTTTTACGTGAAAATCAGACTAGAATAATGTCTTTTATGAAGTCCATGGACACCCGCCTTTCCGCCTTACAAACCACCGACCCGGGGAACGCCCCGTTGCTAGCGGGACTCCAGCAGGAGCTCGCGCAGCAGCGTGACGCTCAATCCCATATTCTTAGCTACATGGCATCCGTGGACGACCGACTCCAATCGCTACAGTCCTCTGCTGCCGCTTCAGCCCTACCTCGGGATCCCCTACCCCATCCTCCACCACGTTTGGGGAAACCTCCCAGGTTTAGCGGTGACCCCAAGTTGTGTCGGGGGTTTTTGAACCAGTGCCGTTTGCACTTCGAGCTCCTGCCCCAGCAATACCCCTCGGATCGGGCCAAGGTAGCTTTCATTGTGTCCCATTTAGAGGGAGAGGCCTTAGCCTGGGTAAACCACCTCTGGGAGAGAGATGACCCGGTGGTATCTAGCATCCATAACTTCCTGGATACTTTCCGCAGGGTATTTGATGAGCCTGGCCGTGTGGCCTCCACCACGGAGGCTCTTTTTAATCTTCGCCAAGGCTCCCTCACCGTCGGGCAATATGCTATCCGCTTCCGGACCCTGGCCTCTGAACTGGGGTGGAATAACGAGGCTTTGGTTGGGGCCTTTTGGAGGGGACTCTCGGGTAAAATAAAGGATGAGCTGGCTGGCCGGGACACCCCTACCACTCTGGAGGATCTCATATCCCTAGCTACCCGTATTGATTTATGGTTCCAGGAACGCTCCCGGGAGTCAGTTAGGGAGAAGAGATCTTTTCGGTTATACCAGGCGCCCATTCCCCGCTCCCCAGCGTCTTCCAGTAATTCCACTCCTGAGCCCATGCAAGTAGACCGTGTGAGGTTGTCAGAGCAGGAACACAGGGAAAGAAGGACACAGGGCCTTTGCCTTTATTGTGGCGGGGCTAACCATTTTGTGCGCACATGCCCAGTGCGGCCGGGAAACGCCTCCGCCTAGGCCAGGTAAGAGAGGCCTCCCTAGGTGACACCGATTCCTCTCTACCCCTTACTATTTCAGCTTTAATTGTTTCAGGTCAGGAGCGCAGATCTGTGGAGGCGTATGTGGACTCGGGTGCGGCTGGTAACTTCATCCGGCTCAAGGAAGTGGACCAGCTGCGAATTCCGGTTGTGACGTTAGAGAGTCCGCGCTCCATCGCTTCCGTGGATGGCAACCCGCTCCCTGAACCTATCACCATGGTCACTCTTGAGGTGGAGATACAAGTTGGAGCTCTTCACCGAGAAAAGATCGCCTTTTATGTTTTGCCCAGTTTGTCTCATGCCGTGCTCCTCGGCTTACCCTGGCTTCGTCTACACGAGCCCGTTCTAGACTGGCATTCCGGGGAGATCCTCCGTTGGGGACACTTCTGCCATAAACGCTGTCTGTTGCCGGTATCTCGCCCCAGTCCGCAGCAAGCTCCTATCGATCTTCCTGGGCTTCCTACGGCTTACCACTCGTTTGCCGACGTCTTCAGTAAGAAGGAGGCTGAGATTCTACTGCCACATCGTGCCTATGACTGCCCTATTGAGCTGTTGCCAGAAGCAATCCCCCCCAGGGGAAGAATTTATCCCCTGTCGCCGGCAGAAACCGCGGCCATGTCTGAATATGTCCAGGAGAACTTGGCTCGGGGTTTTATTCGGAAGTCATCTTCTCCCGCTGGAGCAGGATTCTTTTTCGTCCGGAAGAAAGACGGATCCCTTCGGCCATGTATTGACTACCGGGGCCTGAACAGTATCACGGTCAAGAATAGGTATCCCCTGCCACTGATCCCAGAACTCTTTGACCGCTTGAGAGGGGTCCGGATCTTCACCAAATTGGATCTGCGGGGAGCCTATAACTTGATCCGAATCCGCTCCGGGGATGAATGGAAGACGGCCTTCAATACTCGGGACGGCCATTACGAGTATTTGGTTATGCCCTTTGGTCTCTGCAATGCCCCGGCGGTTTTTCAGGAGTTCGTTAATGCGATCTTCAGAGACCAACTCTACTCTTCTGTCGTGGTATACTTAGATGACATACTCATCTTTTCCCCCGACTTATCCACTCACAGGAAAAGTGTTCGGCTGGTTCTGCAATGTCTATGGGAGAACAGACTCTACGCCAAACTAGAAAAGTGTCTGTTCGAGCAGTCCTCGTTGCCTTTCCTAGGGTATATCATCACGGACTCCGGAATAATGATGGATCCCGAGAAATTGGCTGCCGTGCTCAAGTGGCCACGTCCGGTTGGAGTAAAAGCGATCCAGCGGTTCCTGGGTTTTGCGAACTATTACAGACAGTTCGTTCCCTTCTTCTCCTCGGTAACCAAGCCCATCTCCGCTCTGACCAGGAAGGGGACCAAACCAAATGCCTGGACTCCAGAGGCTGAAGAGGCCTTTCTTGCTTTGAAGCAGTCCTTTGCTACCGCCCCGATTCTACATCGACCGTTGGCCAATAGGCCCTTCATCTTAGAAGTGGATGCCTCTTCTACTGGTGCGGGAGCGGTGCTTTCTCAGCGGACGACTTCTGGTCAAGTGGTACCGTGTGGATTCTTCTCTAGGTCGTTCTCTCCCGCAGAATGCAATTATGCCATTGGGGACCGGGAATTACTGGCCATTAAGATGGCCCTGGAGGAGTGGCGGTATCTTTTGGAAGGGGCAGTTCATCCATTTATAATCTTCACGGACCACAAGAATTTGGCATATCTTCAGTCCGCGCAAAGGCTCAACTCCAGGCAAGCCAGGTGGTCGCTATATTTCTCCCGGTTTGACTTCAAACTCCATTTTCGACCGGGGGTCAGAAACATCAAGGCGGATGCTCTGTCCAGGTCCCTACAATCACCTGAGGTTGAGGAAGGTTCTTCTCACATCATTGAGCCTGCCAAAATTGTCACCGTGGCGCCCGTGACGCTTTCTCCCATTCCGCCAGGCAAGACCTTCGTTCCACAGAATAAGAGGTCTGAGGTCCTGGATTGGGGACATTCTTCCAAGGTTGCGGGTCACATCGGGGTCAAGAAAACCCTCAGCCTTCTTTCACGCTACTACTGGTGGCCATCCCTTCGCCAAGATGTGACTGATTTTATAGCCTCCTGTACGGCTTGTGCTCTGAACAAGGTACCTAGAAGTCTGCCGTCCGGCCTGCTCCATCCTTTGCCTCCTCCTGAAGCCCCTTGGTGACAAATTGGTATGGATTTCATCACCGATCTTCCACGTTCTTCAGGATGTACTACCATCTTAGTAGTGGTCGATCGGTTCTCCAAAATGGCCCATTTCATCCCTCTGCCCGGATTACCCACGGCATCTGAGTTGGCCAAGGTCTTCATACACCAGATCTTTAGGCTTCACGGACTCCCTCAACGAATTGTCTCCGATCGAGGAGTCCAATTTACCTCCCGTTTCTGGAGGGCACTCAGCAAGCTTATGGGTATATCTCTGGACTTCTCCTCTGCTTATCACCCTCAGTCCAATGGGCAAGTTGAGCGAATCAATCAGGTATTAACAGCCTACCTGCGTCACTTCTCGAACGCCCATCAAGACAACTGGGTGTCTCTTCTGCCGTGGGCAGAGTTTGCCCACAACAACCACCCCAGTGAGTCCACCACCAAGACGCCGTTCTTTGTGGTTGCCCTCGCCACCAAATTTTCTCAAGTCTGGAAGGAGACCAGAGAAGCTCTTGAAAGATCCAGTATCCGGATTAAAAGACATGCAGACAAGAGGCGCCGGGACCTTCCACCTTACCAACCTGGCGACAAAGTTTGGCTGTCAACTGAGTATATCCGTTTAAAGTTGCCTTCTTACAAACTGGGTCCTCGGTACATCGGCCCGTTCCAGGTCTTGGGGCGCATTAATAACGTGGCTTATAAATTGAATTTGCCGGCTTCACTTCGGGTCCCTAACGCCTTCCATGTCTCGCTCCTTAAACCTGTTGTGCTGAATCGGTACTGCTCAGTTCCCCCTTCTTCTCCTCAGCCAGTAGGGGCTGATGATGTCTTTGAGGTAAAAGAGATTCTTGCTGTAAAAAAAGTTCGGGGGCGTACCCTCTACCTCGTTGATTGGAAGGGTTTTGGTCCCGAGGAGAGGTCCTGGGAGCCAAAAGAGAATGTTAATGCTCCTCGTCTTTTAAAGAAGTTTTTGTCTAACCTCAAGAAGGGGAGACGTAAAGGGGGGGTACTGTCACGTCGGCGGCGGTGGCCGCCGCCATCCCAGCAACGGCGGGGCCCGCCGCCGCCTTTACTTACCTGCGCTCGGCCCGCCGCTCTGGGCCCGCTCCCTCCTCCTTCTCCTCCGTCCAGCGTGTGCCGGCTTCCTGCGGGCGCCTTAGGCCGCGGGCACGCGCTTTGCAGATCCTTTAACCCTGCAGCGCCGCCCAGCGGTCTGAGCGACCAATCAGCCGTCTCCTGCAGGGTATATCAGGCGTCTCCAACATGGTGGAGACGCCTGATTATTGTGTGGACTTCCGTACGGTATCCTGGCCTGGGTGTTTAGGGGTTTCTCCCCTCCTCACTCCTTACACTCCTCTGCCCAGTCTACACTCCTCTGCCCAGTCTACATTCCTCTGCCTAGTCCCATTCTCCGTGTCCCCCCTCCTGTACTCCGTGCCTCCGTCCTGTACTCCATCTTGTACTCCGTGCCTCCGTCCTGTGTCCCAGTGCCCAGTCCTGTACTCCGTGTCTCCCTCCTGTACTCCGTGCCTCCGTCCTATACTCTGTGTCTCCATCCTGTACTCCAGTGCCCAGTCCTATACTCCAGTTCTCAGTCCAGCACCCTCCACTCAGTCCTTCGAGCCGCCCCTCTTGGTTCTAGCAGTCGCGGTATCTGTCTTCTGAGGGTCTGCCCCTAACGGCCCCTGTATAGGGGTCGGCACCACCTGGCGCGCTCACCCCCCAGTGCCGCAATCCAGAGGGTCCACTCTCGGACGTAACCTATTTTGTTATCACAGCATACGTCACATGCACCACCGCAAATCGAAAAAGTGCTTTATAGTTACAGGGTAGTGATGGCGTGGACACGCTAGAGACCAGCGATAACACTGTTCATGGTCGTTTACCTGGTTAGATGCATTTTAGAGATATTAAAACTCATCTCATGACCCCAGCAACATAATCATAGCAACAGATGATATGTCTTCATGGGACCGATCAAATGGCCCCGGTTGCTTTTGTGTACATGAAAAATGTTCCTTTTAGTTTGTCACTGACAGGCAATGATGTAGTATTTTTGTGCATTATTATATGAAAGTAAAAATGATTAGAGACAAATTTTTCTAGAGTTCTTGTAACTACTGGTAGTATGGGGTAGAACCTACAGCCCAATCAGGTTACATAAGTAGCCCAGCTCCTCCAGGATGACACATCCATATCTGCCATTGTATATACTAACTTACTATGAACTCTCAACAGTATGGAGCAGATACTAGGATATGAGGAGGAGAAACAGACAGGACTGTAGAAGAGCATCAACCCAGCATCATGAATATCTTCTGTTTGTGCGAGGAGGAACACAGCTAGATTCTTACAAAATTTCCTCCATTTGGCAACTGATGTGTATGATTCTGACCAAACTGACAAAAATAGAATCAGTCAGGGATGCAACCTGTAATGTGACCCATTCTCACAGGGGTGTAGCTCAATTGTCGCTCACTAGAGAACATCAGAATTGTTAGCTCTGCCATGGGCGCCCCTTTCTGCAGGGTCATATTTACGCATTGCTACGCCCTAGGTCAAAGCACATAATTCTGCACCAAACGTAAATCTGGCATGTCAACTTTTTTCTCACTACGCCGTTTACCGATTGGATTAATTATTTTAATATATTGATAGATCGAGGCGATTATGAAAGAGGAGAAACCAAATATGTGTATATTTGATTTTTTTTTTATTATTTTATTTTGAATGGTGCGAAAGGGGGGTGATTTGAACTATTTAATTTTTTTTAAAGAATTTTTCTTACTTTTTACTTGCTGCAATAGTTTCCATTGGAAACTAGAAGCTGCGATCATCCGATCGCTTTTGCTACACAGAGCAGAGCTGCAGCTCTGCTCTATGTAGCAGATATGCTCACTTGCTATGAGCTCTGACCGCTTGGCGGCAATCATAGTTATCCGGTTATGACAACCACAGGGGTCTCCTGCTGACTCCGGGTTGTCATGCCAAACCATTCGGCGACTTGCGGTCATGTGACACAGGCGTTGATGTGAGGAGGTAATGACGCGCTTCCTACGCGGGCATGTTAAATGCCACTGCCAGATGAATCTTCCTCCGGAAACAGTGGTGACAGTCCCGATTGTTCCAGCCCCAAAGTGTACCGGAAACCGCTGACTCTGTCCCGGCTCATCTTCTTACACCGCAAAACCTAGTTTCTTGGCAGGAAAGAAGCTGCGGCAAAAACCAAGGTTTAGGTGCGTTATTGGTGTGTTTTTTGGTGTGGATTTGGTGCTGGTTTGGTGCATTTTTTGTATCTCTTTGTCCATGCTAATGGCCATGACTTTTCTGCAGAAAAAAATACTGCAAATAATGATACCTGTGTTTTTGGTGCGTTTGTGCAGCATTTTTTCAACACTCATTCAAGCCAATGGGTGAAAAACGCTGCAAAAACGCTGAAAGAAGTGACATGCTCTATGTCCAAAAAAGCAGCAAAGCACGAAATCCTGATGACACACAAAAACCAATTTGTGTGCATGAGATTTCTGAAATCTCATAGGCTTTGCTGGTACTGTAAAAAGCAGCTGAAAATTAGCATAAAAAAAACAGCAAAAACGCCCAGTGTGAACATATGTGGCACCCCAGGAGTTCAGTTGCCACAAAGGCCTTGCCTCCCTCCAGGGGGGAGTGATGTCATGCCTGGAAGCAAAGAAGGAATCCCCTTACCAGGTAGTTCCAGCATTCAATACAGTTCCTGCTCCAGGCCAGAAGGGGGAGCTCTAAATCTGACTTCAGGGGAGCTGCTCTCTCTGGTCAGGAGGTCATCGGAGCCCCAAGCTGTGTGGGCACTAAAGCCGTGGCAGCAGAATCCGGAGGGCAGAAGACTGCAGATCCTCTGTCCCCTACTGATACTCGACGACACAGCAGCACATGTGAGCTGGAGATGCCAGACAGGAGCGACCCCTGAAGCAGGCTCCAGCTGCTTGTCATGCGAGTGGAGTTCTACCTAAGCATCCGACAGAAAGAGGGACTTGAATAGAGTATACAGCAGCATGCACCTCAGAGAATAGCGCTAGAAAGGAGGCCTCACAACCCACCTGATTAAGGAAATTCCCAAATTGCTTCCAGGCTGACCAGCTCCAGAACCATCTGCAACCTGAGCCCTGGACTGTACCTGCATTGCTCAGTAAAAGGTAAAGGAAACTGCACCCTGCTGTGTCTTCTGAATCATTCCTGCATCACCTGCCCTACACCACATTCACCAGCCTCACCTTTAACATCTACATCCAAACTGCCCTGGGATACAGGTCTACCTGTGGAGAGCTCAACCATCTCTGCTGCCTTGTCACCATCCCAGAGGACCTGCATAGCAGCGTCGGTCCCCTGACCGAACACTACAGGTGGCGTCACAAACACTTTATTACAAACTTTATTATCCCTTTTTCACTATCCCTTTTATTGGATGCCCAGGGCCACGGACTGGGTGACTGCTGCTGTGACACTTCCCCTTTAAGAAGCGGCCCGAGTGTATCCCCACTGCCCTGGCGGGCGATTCACATACCCTAAACGTTTTTCATCAAGATCATATACTTTCTTTTTAGAAATGTTGAGAGGCATTTCCTCATATAAATTAAACTGTTCTTACAGTTCTATCAAGAACTTTTATAATGATTGGAGAACTTTGGGAACTTCCAAAACATCATTTTCCATATTTTGAACACATTTCTTCGCTTGGTGTAATCTGAGTAGCACCATTCCCCAAAACTGTCCATAAACACTGTTTTAAGTCTTTGCAGTTTGATGAGTGTATCTCTAGCTTCTGCTCGAATTCCTAATTTTTGGGTTTGATCACTTTCAAAGTATTTTAGAGCATCTATAATTTCAGTAGAGATGTAGAAGTCAAGCAATATGAGCGTAACTAATCACTTTGAATCACTATTTTAATGCAAAATCTGTAATTTTCCTTTAAAACTTGGTTTATGCTGCGTGTGTGAGAGAAAAATAACAAATGTTTTTGCCTGAGACTGAGCAAGACAGCGCAAGCTGTAGAGATGGGCAAAGTAAATGTACTTCTCAATATATTTGCTCTGCAGACTTACCTCAGAATTTTCAATGTTTCAAAGTTTTGCTGGCATACAGAGGTTTTGGATTGTCACAAAGGTTGATTTAGACAACTTTGTACTTCTAGGCAGGACCTTTGAGTGTTCAAATACTGTAAGGAGATGGACATGTTGCCCGTGTTTCTTCCTTGAAAAACAAGTGTGTTATTATAATGTGCAATGTGAATTGTGCTATACATGAATGGTATTAATGTGTGTTGTTCGACAGTAGGGAAAGTGAGAGTTAGTGATGGGGACTAGCCCAGAGTGGGAGGGGCTGAAAGTTAGGGACATCAGTATCCTGTCAAAATGCCAGAACCACTCTTATTTTGCAAAATGCTACAAGTTTCTCATATTTGAAGGTGCCTTTTTTCCAACAGCAATTTTAAGCTCTCTCCACAGGAGTTCAATGGGATTTACATCCAGACTCATTGCTGGCCATTTCAGAACTTTCCAGTGCTTTGTATCCATCCAATTTTTGGTGCTTCTTAAAATATATTTGAAGTATTGTCCTTTCTGACACTGGGCACTACATAGCGACCCAAAAATTCATTGAACATCCTCTGATATCATGATGTCTTGCACAAAGTCAAGGCACCCGGTGCCAGAGGCAGTAAAAAATCCACAAAATATCTTTGAATCTCCACCATATTTGACTGTATGTACTGTGTTTTTTTCTTTGTAGGCCTTATTCCATTTTCAGTAAACATTAGAATCATGTGCCTTACTAAAAAGCTCTACCTTAGTTTCATCTGTCCACAAGACGCTTTCCCAGAACTATTTTGGCTTACTTGCTTACATTTAAAAAAAAAACCTATAAAGAAGAAAGTCCTCTAAAAACTGCATTTAAAAAAATGTCCTTTATTTATATTAAGCCCTTGTTTGAGCCCTTATATTTATATATTTTCTAAAAATCCAATTTATCCATGTGTATTCTACTAGTTATTATACAGGGATTTTTTCTATTTATTTCTACTGTGGGCTGAACTTGTTCTGCTCAATGTGTGCACTGTCTTTTCTTGTATGTGATTTTCCCTAATTTTAATATATTTTTACATGGTTCAATAAAGGAAATATTTTTAAATGCATTTTTTTGAGGACTTTCTTCTTTATAGTTCTTTTGCAGTTTCCACGGATCTCTGTGTTTCATTTTTGGCAGTTTCTCTGCATTGCTTACATTTTGGCAAACTACAGTCAAGCTTTTTTATGTCTCTTTGTCAGTGGGATCTTCCTGGGTTTCCTGCCATAGTTTAATTTCATTCAAATGTCGACGGATAATTTACGCTGACACTGATGCAGCTTGAGCCCGCAGAACAGTTTGAATTTCTTTGGAACTTGATTGGGGCTGCTTATCCACCATCCGGACTATCCTGCAAGATTATATTAGTTTTTCTCTGCCGTCCTCATCTAGGGAGATTAACTATAGTGCCATGGGTTGTACACTTCTTGATTATTTTGCGAACCATGGACAAAGGAACATCAAGATCTCTGGAGATGGAGATGGACTTGTAACCTTGAGATTGTTGATATTTTAGTTGCTCGGTCAGAAGGAGGAAGTGGCCAGTGGAGGAAGATGATCATGGATGTGGAGTGTAGACAACATTGTGCATATCCTTGAGGCCTGACATCATTGTGTGGAGTCCTAAGTCCAGTGTGGAAGAAGATGAGATTTCCCCAGTAGTGGCAGCAGATGAACAAGTCCCAACGAACAATGTTGTAGCTGGTCCGAGAATCCCTCCAAGGCAGCCTGGTGAGAAGATGAAGATTGTTGCTAATTTACCTGCTGTGGTGGGTTCTGTTAGTGAATAGCCGCCCACACTCTTTCTCCACCTGCTCGCACCTTTCTCTGCTTCTCCTCACTGCTGGTGACATACCTCCCAATCCTGGACCCCCACAGCTCATACCCCCCATTACTACCCCTTCCTACCGCTCCTAATCTAATAATAACTACTGCAATCTTTCCAACATAAAATCTGTGCCATTGACATGCACCCCCCTGCTTTCTCTCTCTGGAGCACTCTGGAATGCCTGCTCCATCTGCAATAAGCTTCATGTGATTCATAACCTCTTTCTCTCTTGCAATCTTGCCTTCCTTGGCCTCACAGTAACATGGCTGACACCCTCTGTCACTGCTTCCCCAGCTGCGTTGTGTTACGGCGGCCTCCACTTCATCCACACTCATCGCCCTGGCAACAGACACAGAGGAGTGGGTCTTCTCCTTTCCTCTAACTGCACCTTTAACCCAATTCCGCCTCTTCCCTCCCTAATCCTCCCTTCTTTTGAAGTCCACTCTGTCCGCAACTACTCTCCTTCCAACCTCCAAGTGGCCAACCACTGTTTCATTGACCAATTCTCTACCTGGCTTCTTCACTTTCTTTCCACTGACATCCCCACTATCATCATGGGTGACTTTAACATCCCTACTTATACCCTTCAGTCAGCAGCCTCCAAACTCCTGTCCTTACTTCATCCTTTGGACTTACTAAGTGGTCCTCCTCAGTCACCCACACAGACGGACATACATTAAACCTGGTCTTCAGCCGCCTCTGCTCGCTATCTAACTTCACCACCTTCTCTCTCCCTCTATCTGACCACCATCACTATCTCATCCCTGTCCTTCTCTCCTGTCACCCATGTCCACCAACAAGCGCACCCCTGCAGAAATCTTGCACACTTAGAGACCCACACGCTCTCTGACTCTATTCTACCACTGGCATCCATGTCCTCACTCCATGGCACAGACAGTGCCACTGCTTTCTACAATGCCACTCTCGCATCATCTATTGACACAGTCGCCCCTCTCGTTCATGGCAGAGTGCGATGTACCAACAGGCAACCCAGGCACAATAACACCACTAAAAAGCTCCGGCAATTGTCCAGGGTTGCAGAGCGGCGTTGGAAGAAAACAAATTCGCAATTCGACTTCACTGCATTCAAACAGGCAACACTCGCTTTCAAATCTGCCCTCACCTCTGTTAAACAGACCTACTTCACAACCCTCATATCTTCCCTATCCTACAACCCCAAAGTTATTCAAAACTTTTAACTCCCTCCTCCACCCACCACTGCCCCCTCCAACCTCCCTCATCTCTGCTGAGGACTTTGCCACACATTTCAAAAATAAGATCGACCAAACAAGGCAAGTCTTCATTGTTCAACCACCTCAACCACTTTGTATACTAGACCAATGCCCAAACCCCATAAGCTCCCTCTCCAACATCACTGAAGGGGAGCTTAATTGTCTCCTCTCCAAATCGCACCTCACAATCTGTGCACTCAACCCCATCCCACCTCGTCCCCAACCTCACCACCACTATTATCGCATCTCTAACCCACTTCTTCAACCTATCACTAACTTCCAGTACCTTCCCTTCTGCTTTCAAAAATGTCACAATCACACCTATCCTTAAAAAGCCAACACTCAACCCAACTGCTATGTCTAGCTATCGCCCAATATCGCTTCTCCCATTCGCTTCCAAACTCCTGGAGCTGCATGTCCATGCTGAACTTTCCTCCCACCTCTCATATAACTTGCTCTTTGACAATCTACAATCTGGTTTCCGCCCCCATCACTCCACTGAGACAGCCCTGACGAAAATTACTAACGACCTACTTACAGCCAAAGTGAACGGACAATACTCTATTCTCCCGCTTCTAGACCTGTCCTCTGCTTTCGACACAGTTGACCACTGCCTCCTACTACAGATCCTTTCCTCCTTTGGCATCAAAGACGTCGCCCTGTCCTGGATCTCCTCATACCTTTCCAACCGCACATTCAGCATCTCCCACTCCCACACACCTCCTCATCCCACCCTCTCTCTGTTGGAGTCCCCCAAGGCTCTGTTCTAGGAGCCTTACTCTTCTCAATCTATACACTTGGCCTGGGGGAACTCATAAAGTCCCACGGATTCCAGTACCACCTTTATGCTGATGACACTCAGATCTACCTCTCTGGCCCAGACGTCACCTCTCTGCTGTCAAGAATCCCAGAGTGTCTATCAGCCATATCCTCCTTCTCCTCTCGCTTCCTCAAACTGAGTGTGGACAAATCTGAATTCATCATCTTTCCCCATCTCACAGATCTTCCATACCTGACCTATCTGTCACAATTAACGACATCACGCTTTCCACCGTACCAGAAGTCCGCTGCCTTGGAGTAACCCTTGACTCTGCCCTGTTCTTCAAACCGCACATCCAAGCTCTCACCACCTTCTGTCACCTCCATCTCAAAAATATCTCCAGAATCCATCCTTTCCTCAACCCTCAATCTGCTAAAATGCTTGTTCATGCCCTCATCATCTCCCGCCTTGACTACTGCAACATCCTTTTCGGTGGCCTCCCTGCTAACACCCTCACACCTCTCCAGTCCATCCTTAACTCTGCTGCCCGACTAATTCATCTCTCTCCTCGCTACTCCTCTGCTTCTCCCCTCTGCAGATCTCTTCACTGGCTCCCATTCCTTCAGTGTATCCAGTTCAAATTACTAATACTGACGTACCAGGCCATCTACGTATAACCTGTCTCCCCAATATGTCTCTGAACTAATCTCCCTATACCTTCCCTCACGTAATCTCCAGTCCTCCCAAGACCTCCTTCTCTCCTCCACTCTTATTCGCTCCTCACCCAACCGCATCCAAGACTTCTCCCGAATATCCCCCATCCTCTGGAATTCTTTGCCCCAACACATGCGACTATCAACCACATTCGGATTCTTCAGATGGAACCTGAAAACCCACCTCTTCAGGAAAGCCTACAGCCTGCAATGACCCCACTACCTCCTCACCATTACCGGAGATATTGCCTCAACCAACACCGAAACTGCTGCAACCCTCCAGCCTACTGTCTCCTTCCCCACCATCCTGTAGAATGTAAGCCCGATAGTGCAGGGTCCTCTCCCCTCTGTATCAGTCTGTCATTGTTAGTTTGTTTACTGTAAGTGATATCTGTAATTTGTATGTAACCCCTTCTCATGTACAGCACCATGGAATCAATGGTGCTATATAAATAAAAAATAATAATAATAATAATAATGGATATAATGGATATAATAATGGAATGCTCTACCCCATGAAATCAGGACTATCCACAATTTGCATAGTTTCAGGCGCTCCCTCAAAACACATTTGTTCAGAGTGGCTTATCATGTTCACTATTCAAAGTCATTCTATGTGTAAGTGTGCGTGTGCAGCCCATTCACTATCTCCATCCATCCCTCACTCCCTCAAGATGGCTGCTACTTCATTGTAAATACAACATTGTAAATACACACCTGTACTTTGTATCTCCACCACATTGTAGATTGTAAGCTCTCACGAGCAGGGTCGTCTTATTTCGTCTTATTTTGCTTTAATTATTGTATTGTTAACGTTATTACATATGACTTGTGTTTTGAAACTGTTAAACTGTAAAGCGCTGCGGAATATGTTGGCGCTATATAAATAAAGATTATTATTATTATTATTATTATTATTATTATTATTATTATAATAGGGGATGGATAATGTTTGCATAGCTCCTAGAGATAATCAGGTGTTGAATACAGGAGGACCTGATTTATGGGGTCTGTAATGCTAGGTTCACATTGCGTTTAACCAGCCCGTTCAATGCATAGCGTTGATGGGCTGCGTTAACGGTATAGCATAACGCGATCACATTATGCTATACCCGCTAGCGCAGATGATTCATCTGCGCTAGTGGTGACAGAGCCTCAGATGCTGCATCCCACGTCCGAGGCTCCATCATTGAATGACGTCACATCGCGAACGCATGCCGCTTTACGGCATGCATCATGATGCTCCTGATAATGAGGGTCAATGGCAGCGCTAACGGACTGCCATAACGCAATGTGACCCCGGCCTTATTGGGGGTGTTACATGGATTAGTGTCACAGCGGGCTGTAGTTAGCAATCAGGTGGGAGCATGGGATGCCCCTATGGTTTTCGAGCTGGGAGCTGGACAGGCTGAGGTAGTCATGCAGGACACTGCAGTAGTTAAGCAACAGAGTGGTGCTTCGGGTGTAGTGGTGGAAGAAAGTTCTAGTGAAAAGGAGAAGGATGATAAGTTTGTGCTTTCGGATGATAGGTCCAGGAGGGGGTGTATGTATGCTTTGAAGGCCCATTGGGGGCACACTTGAAGAAGGAGGTTAGGGATAAGATTTGGAAATGGGAGTTTGTAGAAATACACTCTTTATTTCTGCTAGAAAAATTTAATTTTGACAAGGTTAAGCCCAGTGATTAAAAAAACAAAAGGATGATGAAGAGAAATGTAAGTATCGGATAATTCTGAGGACATTTGCTAATTGGTTACAGGTGTTTGCGATTTTGGCAAGTGTGATTGGTGAAAAGGAGGATGACTTTTTTTGGATACATGGATGTGATAGGGGAAGAATACAGGGTTTACTGAGGCTTAGGGTGGCTGAGGTATGATGAGAAGTTTAGGCAGAAAAGGGCCATGAGGCCTGGCATGCGATAGGACCAGAAGGATATTTCCTTGTGGAAGTGAATGATGGCAGCTCCCCCATCTTATCCCTTATCATTGAGGTCCCGGGAGCTATAGCTCCTCCTCAGTGGCCCCAAAAAATGGGTTTTGTTGGCAGTTAAACAAGCTACAGTGCAAGTTTAAGGCAGTATGCAAGTTCAAAAACAAGTGTTCCAATTGTGGGGGCAGTCATGGCTTCACCAAGTGTTTTTAGGGGTCAAAGGGAAAGTCAGCGGAGGGCATTGGAGAAAGCAAGTACCCCGATGAGGGTCATGGCAATACTTCCATTTTTAAGTAGATACCCAGATTCTGAGGCAGCTGCATTACTCCGGCTTGTTTTTTAGAAGGATTCAGGATCCCAGTTGATCCTGGGATGCATATCTTTTGGCCTGGTATTTTGAAATCAGCAAGGGAGCATCGGGTGGTAGTGATGGAGACTCTAAGTAAGGAGGTAGAATTGGGGTGCATGGAGGATCCATTCCAGGTTCCTCCATGGCTGAATTTAAAGATTTCCCCTTGAGTAGTTGTTCCCAAGCGGGAACCTAATAAATTTCAGCTTATCCATCACTTATCCCAAGAGGCAGGGAACTTTATGAATGATGACATATCGACGTATTTATCGGTAGTGTTGTATCTTTAGTTTCATAGGGAATTGCATTTAGTAAGGAAAGCAGGGTCAGGGCTCTGATGGCAAGATCCAAAATTAAAGCAGCTTTCTGTTCCGCTCTCAGTGCACCCTGACAGCATTCATCTGGTGGTATGTATGTGAGGTGGTGAATTTTATGTTCATTGGTATTTACTCATGGGTTGCTCCATCTCTTGCTCATATTTTGAGGCTTTCAGTTTGTTTGTTGAGTGGGTAAGGCATACGTCAGGCATCTCCTCGATAATTCACTACTTGAACGATTTCTTTTGCGTTGGTCCATGGTGTTCAGCGATTTGTTCAGTTATACTGTTCACGTTTAAAATGGTTCATCACTCGGTATTCCATTGGCCCAAGATAAGGCGGAGGGCTCGGCTACAGTGAGGCATTTTCTAGGCATAGAGAACGATAATATAGCAATGGAGTATAGATGTCACATGGTTACCGCAACAGAGAGGATACAGAAGACCGCAGCGTCTGATTGCTCCTACTCCTGCACTGAGAAGAAGCACTTCTTCTTTTTAATGGTGTTTATTTTTTTTTTTTGCAGAACAGGGGTTATTCGGCCATGTTGAAAACTATGAGCTCTCAGCTGTGCTATTCACTTACATCCCCTTTATAATCTCAGTCCCGATTCAAGCCCATATCAGAACTAGCTTTTGCTGCATGTCTTAGGAGTAGAGGTGTTCATATGAGGAGTTTTGGTGGAGTTTTCTCTGATTGGTGCATGGTTTGTAAGTGTGGTAATTCCCTTCCCTCCTCTTACTTTGGCTTTTCCCTATCCTTCACTCCCAGGAACATTCCTTTATTATGTGTGAGTGAATTTTTGTATGCTTGATATTTTCAGTTACCCTTGATTGTGTTGCCTTGTTTGTTGGTTTCATTTTCTGCAGTGCACAGTAGCGCCCCTCTTCCCTGAGTGGGAGAAGAGAACTGACAGTGGGCTAACTCAGGAGATAAGGCAAGGTTGACATTAGCTCTGACCATAACCATTTTCTGATCCATTATGCATCCTATCACTGCTCTGAAGGGGCATCTGCAGCAGCTCAGTCTTGAGGTAGCAGATTTACGCACTATTGTTTTGCAGAACCCTAATACATCTGGTGTAGGAATCACGTCTTCCAGACAAACCGTAGTGGTTTGTTTTGCCTGTCAGGTTCTCTGGGGGGCATGTCAAGTTTGCTGTTTTCAGGGAGGCCTGTATATTGTACTGTAGGTTACATACTGTTTCCTCAGGTACAGAGGAGCAATGTATGGGGATGATTGTTCCTTCAGGGGGCATTTTCTTTCCTGTCTGACTCCAGGTCGCTTCAAATGGTGGAGGAATTTTTTGGTCTCTGGGCCTTGTATACGACGACCCCGACCACGTCTCCTTGGCTGAATCCACACGCCGCCAACTTCAGCAAGGAGACTGGCCGGCAGAGTAGTATTGCTCTGAGTTTCGGAGGTGGGCCACGGACACTAAGTGGAATGAACCTGTACTCCGTAGCCTGTTCTGGAAGGGGCTTACAGTAAGGGTGAAGGATGCTATAGCACTTTATGAGACTCCAGTGTCCTTCGAGGTGGCCATGTCTCTGGCAATCCGAGTTGATCGCCGTCTTTGCCAGAGACATAGGTAGACACCCCAAGGTGTGGGAGGTCTGGAGCCAAGCGAGATCGGGACTGAGTCATATGAGGAACCCATGCAGCTTGGTTCGCCAACTCACTCTGGAGAACTGTCTGTTGTTCGGTGGAAAGGGGGAGTGTTTTTACTGTGGTAAAAAGGACCATTTCGTGGGCATGTGCCCTTCCCTATTTTGCAGTAAACAGCTGACAGGAAAACTATGAAGCCTGGGTTGTGGGGAGTTTAGCAACCCGAGTGTACTCATCACCTCCGTGGGTAGGACACAATTTTTCTGTCAGCAGAAATTCTCCTGGGTGAATTTAAGGTAGATGTATCTGCGTTTATAGACAGTGGGGCGGGGTTTAACTTAATTGACGTTATGTTCCTCCAGGTCTGAGGCCTCAATCTACATACACTGTCTAGAGCCATACCCATAATCGCCATTGGCTCTGACCCCTTAAGACAAGAGTATTTTACTAAAGTCGTCCGAGGTTTACATCTTCAGGTAGGGGCCATGCATTCTGAGGTGATTGACTGTTCTGTGCTAGAGGGTCTGCCTTCACCTGTGGTTCTTGGACTTCCTTGGCTCGCTCTGCACAATCCTATAGAACATTGGTAGACTCATGAAGTGGAAAAATGGAGTGAGTATTGTCAAGGACACTGCTTGTGTTTGCTAGGGAGGATACCCAGTCTGTGCCAAAATACCTGTCTGATTTTGGGGTTGTGTTCTTGGAGCAGGAGTGCCAAGAACTCCCTCCCCATCATCTGTATGACTGGGCCGTTAATCTTGTTCCTGGTGCCAAGCTGCCTAAGAGCAGAAGGTATAATATCTCTGGTCCAGAAAGGCAGGCCATGAAGGACTATATCGCTGAAAATTTGGCAAATGGTCATACCAGACCATCCCCATTCCCTATTGCCGCGGAGTTCTTTTTTGTAAAGAAAAAAGACGGGGGGTTACGACTATATCTAGATTTGCGTGAACTTAATCAGATCAAGGTCTGGGATCCATATCCGCTTCCTCTCATCCTGGACCTCTTTAATCAGATTGTAGGAGCAAAATGGTTTTCAAACTGGATCTCAGGGAGGCATATAATCTCATTTGCATTAAAGAGTGGGATGAGAGGAAAACAGCATTCAGTTCACCTGAGGGACATAATGAGAACCTGGTGATGCCTTTTCGGTTGATGAACGTGCCCACCATCTTTCAGCACTTTGTAAATGACATTTTTAGTTACCTGGTAGACAGATTTGTGGCTATCTATGTGGATGATATATTAATTTATGCACCTGACTTGAGTAATATCAGGTACGTCAGGTATGTCTTTCATATACTCAGAGACAATATGTCAAACCTGAGAAGTCTATGTTCCCGGTTGAGAAGATCCCTTTCCAAGGATATGTGTTGTCATCCACCAGTTTTCGGATAGATCCGGTGAAAGTCCAGGTGGTACTGGATTGGGATAGTCCTGAGAATTTGAAGGCATTACAAAGGTTTTTTGGTTTCCCCAACTACTACCGTAAGTTCATCAAATACTTTTCGGTAGTAGCCAAACCTCTGACGGATATGACTAGGAAGCGGACAGACTTCTCCAAGTGGTCCAGTCCTGCCAGGGAGGTTTTTTATACTTTGAAGAGGTGTTTTTCATCTGTGCCGATCTTCATACAATCTGACGTCTCTCAGCCTTTTATAGTTGAGATTGATTAGTCTGAGGTGGGAGTGTGGGCTGTGTTGTCGCAGTGTGCTTCTTCTGGTAAACGGCAACCATGTGACTATTTTTTGAATATACTGTCATCTGTTGAGAAAAATTATGACATCGGTAACAGGGAACTCTTGACAATCAAGTGGGCTTTTGAAGAGTGGTTCCAATGTCAGGTAGAGGGTCACAAACCTATTTGTCCCTATAGGGCCCTATATCTCTCTCCTACCTGACAGCGGAGGTTGGCACCCTCTTGATACGCAAATGGCGCCCCCGCTCCTCGGCGGCTCTCCCTAATCACCCTGTTCACTCCTATCTAAATGACATCAGCTTGGAGTACAACAGATGGCCGTGGACAAAAATAGAATAGATAATAACTCCATGCCACAAACCACCAAGACAAAAATGTAAGGAATAGTAACTGGAAAAACTCTAATTTTTGGCAGATTTGTAAACATTTGCTTTGGGAGGAAAAGGGGTCTAAATAACCCTATTTAGGTGTCTCCCTGCCTGACAGCGGAGCTTTTACACCCTACGTTACTCTGGTGCCCCCGCTCCATGTGGACTGACCCTTACTGACCCCTACACTTCTCACCCAGAAAGAGGAAAGAGGGTGTCAGAACATATGGCCAAGGGAGACAGGGGTAATAACTTAGAATTATCCCTGAAAAAATCCCCCCAAAGACAAAAAATGTTTTAATAATAAAAAAAAAATGTATCTGCAAACTGATGTATACAGTGTATGGGATAATAGTGCATTAGCAAAGGCAGTTGCAAGTAAAGGGGGTAAGATATCAATCAGAACAGATACACAGTCATTTAAATGTTCTTAAGCAGCATTAATGTACATTTCTCATATCACAAAACGCTGCTATTACCTCTAATCCCCAACAACACATTTTTCATATTGCATCATGCCCAAAACAATGAGCCATTGATCGCTCAGGCTCACAATTGCACTGTCCCAAAAAAAAAAAAAATCAGCAAATTAACAAATATGTAAGAACTTAGCTCATGGCCACTTAAAAATCACCTCAATATATATAGTAGGCGGGGTGATAGTATTTTGACAAAGGCAGTTTTAAATAAAGGGGGTAAGGTATCAATCAAAACAGATATACAACCATCTGAATATTCTTAAACAGCATTAATAAACATTTCTCAAATCACCAACCGCTGCTATTACCTCTAATCCCCCATAACAGCATATTTTTGACTCTGGAAAATCCTCGCACTATCGCCTCCGTGGATGGCAAACCGCTACCAGAACCCGTCACCATGGCCACTGTCGAAGTGGAACTACAAGTTGGAGCTCTTCACCGGGAAAAGATCGCTTTTTATGTCCTGCCTAATCTGTCCCATGCCGTGCTTCTCGGCCTACCATGGTTACGTTCTCATGAGCCTGTTCTGGACTGGCGTTCCGGGGAGATTCTACGCTGGGGACACTCCTGTCAGGAGAATTGTTTACTATCGGTACCTCGTCCTGGACTTTGGCATGCTCCTCTTGATCTCCCGGGGCTTCCCTCGGCTTACCACTCTTACGCCGATGTCTTCAGTAAGAAGGAGGCAGAGACCCTACCACCGCACCGATCCTTTGATTGCCCAATTGAGCTGATTTCAGGAGCTAATCCCCCCAGGGGGAGAACTTATCCATTATCTCCAGCAGAGACCACGGCCATGTCAGACTACATTCGGGAGAACTTGGCTCGAGGGTTCATTCGGAAGTTATCATCCCCTGCTGGAGCAGGGTTCTTTTTTGTCCGGAAGAAAGACGGATCCCTTCGACCATGTATTGATTACCGAGGTCTTAACAGCATTACGGTCAAAAATAGGTATCCTCTTCCACTGATCCCTGAGCTCTTTGACCGTCTGAGAGGAGCCCGGGTCTTCACCAAGTTGGATCTGCGAGGAGCCTATAACTTGATCCGAATCCGTGCCGGGGACGAGTGGAAGACGGCGTTCAATACTCGGGACGGCTATTACGAGTATTTGGTTATGCCTTTCGGTCTCTGCAATGCCCCGGCGGTTTTCCAGGAGTTCGTTAACGAAATCTTCCGAGACCTACTATACTCCTGTGTCGTCGTGTATCTTGATGACATCCTCATTTTCTCACCTGATTTATCCACCCACCGGAGGAGTGTTCGACTGGTTCTGCAACGCCTACGGGAGAACCAACTCTATGCTAAATTGGAGAAGTGCCGGTTCGAGCAAACCTCATTACCCTTCTTAGGGTACATTATTTCGGACTCCGGGGTGAAGATGGACCCTGAGAAACTATCGGCAGTACTCAAATGGCCACGTCCGGTCGGAGTAAAAGCTATCCAACGGTTCTTGGGTTTTGCAAATTATTACAGGCAGTTCATTCCCCACTTTTTTTCTGTGACCAAGCCCATCTCTGCCCTGACCCGAAAAGGGTCCAAAGCAAATGCCTGGCCACCAGAGGCCGAAGAGGCCTTCCTTGCCTTGAAGCGATCCTTTGCCTCCGCCCCGATTTTACATCGGCCGACAGCTAATAGGCCCTTCACATTGGAGGTGGATGCATCCTCCGTTGGAGCCGGGGCGGTCCTCTCTCAGCGGTCGTCTTCTGGTCACTTGGTGCCTTGCGGTTTCTTTTCTAAATCCTTTTCCCCCGCAGAATGCAACTATTCTATCGGAGATCGGGAATTACTGGCCATTAAGATGGCATTGGAAGAGTGGCGATATCTTCTGGAAGGGGCAGTCCATCCATTCACAATCTTCATGGAACACAAGAATTTGGCGTACCTTCAGTCCGCACAAAGACTCAACTCCAGGCAAGCCAGGTGGTCGCTGTATTTTTCCCGCTTTGACTTCGAACTCCGTTTTCGGTCTGGGGATAGGAATACCAAGGCGGACGCCCTATCCAGGTCCTTACAATCACCAGAGTCTGAGGAGGCTCCTTCATATATCATTGAGCCTGCCAAAGTGATCACCGTGGCACCCGTGACGCTCTCCCACGCTCCACCAGGCAAGACCTTCGTTCCATTGAGTAAGAGGTTGGAAATCCTAGACTGGGGGCACTCCTCCAAGATTGCGGGCCACGTTGGGGTCAAGAAAACTCTCTGCCTTCTCTCTCGCTACTACTGGTGGCCTTCTCTTCATCAGGATGTGACAGATTTCGTAGCCTCCTGCACGACTTGTGCCCAGAACAAAGTACCAAGAGGTCTGCCATCCGGCCTGCTTCATCCTCTGCCTCCTCCTGACGCCCCCTGGCAACAGATTGGTATGGACTTCATTACCAATTTACCTCGCTCTTCTGGATGTACCACTATCTTGGTGGTGGTCGACCGCTTCTCCAAGATGGCCCATTTTATCCCGTTGGCTGGTTTACCCACGGCATCCGAGTTAGCCAAGGTCTTTATCCACCAGATCTTCAGGCTGCATGGACTCCCTCGACGTATTGTCTCCGATCAAGGGGTCCAATTTACCTCCCGGTTCTGGAGGGCACTCAGCAAGCTCATGGGGATATCTCTGGACTTCTGCCTATCATCCTCAGTCCAACGGGCAAGTGGAACGGATCAATCAGGTACTAGCAGCTTACCTGCGCCATTTTTCCAACGCCCATCAGGACAACTGGGTGTCCCTTCTGCCATGGGCAGAGTTCGCCCATAACAACCACCCCAACGAGTCTACCACCAAAACACCGTTCTTTGTAGTTTCTGGCCAGAACCCTGGTGTTCCGCTACCGCTCTCCTCGCCTTCTGGTGTTCCCGCTGCGGATGCCCTTTTTTCTGAGTTTTCTCAAGTCTGGAGGGAGACCAGAGAAGCACTGGAAAAATCCAGCATCCGGATTAAAAGACATGCAGACAAGAGACGCAGGGACCTTCCGCCATATCAACCTGGTGACAAAGTCTGGTTGTCAACTAAGCATATCCACCTGAGGATGCCTTCTTACAAACTGGGTCCCCGGTACATTGGTCCATTCGAGGTTCTTGGACGCATTAACAACGTGTCTTACAAATTGAGGTTGCCGGCTTCACTCCGGGTTCCTAACGCCTTCCATGTCTCGCTCCTTAAACCTGTTGTTCTTAATCGGTATCGCCCGCTTCCACCTCCTGTTCCTCAACCTGTAGGGGCCGATGATATCTTTGAAGTAAAAGATATTTTGGCCAGGAAAAGAGTTCGGGGGCGAACATTCTTCCTTGTCGATTGGAAGGGTTTTGGTCCTGAGGAGAGGTCTTGGGAACCCAAAGAGAATGTTAATGCTCCTCTTCTTTTAAAGAAGTTTTTGTCCAACCTCAGGAGGGGGAGACGTAAAGGGGGGGTACTGTCACGGTGGCGGCGGTAGCCCCGCCTCTGCCAGCACTCACCCGTCCTCCCCTCGCGCTGGTTCCGCCTTCTCCTCTCTCCCATCCTCCTGGCGCCGACGGGCCATGTGCACTCGCTCTAGGGCGCGGGCGCGCTCTGTGAGGGTTCCTTAACCCTGCAGTGCCCGCCCAGAGCTGTGAGGCCACCAATGAGAGCTGTGCACAGGCTATATCAGGCGTCTCCAAGATGGTGGAGACGCCTGATTATCGTGTGCCTTGCCTGCGGTGCTCTGGCCGGGTTGCAGGAGCCTTCCTGTAACCTTCCTCCTATTCCTGCCTTGTTCCCGTCTGGTACTCTGTATCTCCGTCTTGTACCTCAGTGCCCAGTTCTGTGTTTCATATCCCCGTCCTGTACTCCAGTGCCTCGTCCTGTACTCCAGTGCCCCGTCCTGTACTTGGTGTCCTGTCCTGTACTCTGTTTCTCCGTCCTGAACCCCAGTGTCCAGTTCTGTGCTCCGTATCCCCGTCCTGTACTCCAGAGCTCTGTCCTGTACTCAGTGTCTTCACTCGGTACTCCAGTGCCCAGTCCTGTACTCCGTATCTCTGTCCAGTACTCCAGCACCCAGTCCTGTACTCCGTGTCTCCGTTCTATACCTTGACCTGCACTTCCTACCCCGTTCTGCATTCTATCCTCAGTCCTGTACCTTTCACTCATCCGTACCTCCTGTGAGCCGTCCCTCTTGGCACTGGCTGTCGCGGTTCTGACCTCTGCGGTCCTGCCCCTAACGATCCCTGTATAGGGGTCGGTTATCACCTGGCGTGCTCGGCCCAGGGGCTCCAGATCCACGACCCAGAGGGTCCACTCTTGGACGTGGTCCGCTCCTGAACGTCACATTAAGAACATTTAAATGATTGTGTATCTGTTCTGATTGATATCTTACCCCCTTTACTTGCAACTGCCTTTGCTAATGCACTATTATCCCGTACACTGTATACATCAGTTTGCAGATACATTTTTTTTTATTGTTATTATTAAAACATTTTTTGTCTTTGGGGGGGATTTTTTCAGGGATAATTCTAAGTTATTACCCCTGTCTCCCTTGGCCATATGTTCTGACACCCTCTTTCCTTTTTCTGGGTGAGAAGTGTAGGGGTCAGTAAGGGTCAGCCCATGTGGAGCGGGGGCACCAGAGTAACGTAGGGTGTAAAAGCTCCTCTGTCAGGCAGGGAGACACCTAAATAGGGTTATTTAGACCCCTTTTCCTCCCAAAGCAAATGTTTACAAATCTGCCAAAAATTAGAGTTTTTTCCAGTTACTATTCCTTACATTTTTGTCTTGGTGGTTTGTGGCATGGGGTTATTATCTATTATATTTTTGTCCCCGGCCATCTGTTGTACTCCAAGCTGATGTCATTTAGATAGGAGTCAACAGGGTGATTAGGGAGAGCCGCCGAGGAACGGGGGCGCCATTTGCGTATCAAGAGGGTGCCAACCTCCGCTGTCAGGTAGGAGAGAGATATAGGGCCCTATAGGGACAAATAGGTTTGTGACCCTCTACCTGACATTGGAACGACTCTCTAGTGTTTGCGGCTGGATTTTGAAAATCAGCAATAAGCCTATTTTTGTTTGCCTGTTTTTTGAAGTTTTGAAAACTTTTTAATGATTGGTTAATAAAGTATCTTTTAAGGATTGATTTTTTTGTATATGAGCCATTGAATAATTAATCCAGAATTGTATTTGTTAAGAACTTTTGAAGAGTGGCGTCATTTTTTGGAGGGAGCAGTTCATTCGGTTATGGTAATCATGGATCATAAGAACCTTGTATATTTGGAATTCCACAAAATGTTTAAAGTCTCGACAGGCAAGATGGTCATTGTTCTTTACCAGGTTTATGTTTTTTGTCACATATAGGCCAGGGAACAAAAACATTAAGGCAGATGCCTTATCTCTTTGTTTTCCTGGGGGAGGAAATAATTGTGAACTGGTCCCTATTCTTCAAAAAGGGTTGGTTGTAGCGTCTATATGCTCTGATCTGGAAAGAGAGATTGTTGACTCTCAGGGGGATGAAACTGCTGCCTGTCCACTTGGTAAACTATTTATTCCTGTTAATCTTTGAAACATTCACAAATCATACAAGAGGGTGGGAACTATATACCATAAAATCAGTAAAGTTTTATTCTAAATCATTAAAAGTGTATTGCAATATAATGCGATATATATGGGAGCAATAAATGCAAAAAAAAGCCTATAAGCCAGGTACAATAAGGCTTACAACAAGAATAATGTACACAAGTGCAAAATCCTTCAGTCAATTTATCAAAATATATAGTATATTTGTAATAGCCCAAATGGAGTTCATAAGGCTTTAAAACATAAAAAAATCCCAGGAAACACAGTTTCCTAAATAAATAATGCTAATGATAAGTGACGAGGTTTATAGTAAGAGAACCTTGTTGTATGAAAAGCCAGTATAAGCTTCAATCATGTAGTGGCAAGAATACATCTAAATTAATCAAAAAAATGCATAAAACATGCTAGAAAGAAATATGTAACTTTACTGATTTTATGGTATATAGTTCCCACCCTCTTGTATGATTCCTGTTAATCTTTGTCTAAGGGTCCTTAGTGAACATCATGATTCGGTCTTGGCCGGACATCCTGGTAAGAAAGCCACCACTGATCTTCTTACTCAGAGTTTTTGGTGGCCAGGGGTACATCAGGATGTCCAGGTGTATGTAGCCGCATGCAGTGTCTGTGCGCGTTCTAAGACTTCTCATACTTGTCCGTCAGGGGCTCTCCAACCAATAAAGATTCCCAGTAGACCTCGGACTCACTTGTCGGTCGAATTTATCACGGATCTACCCATGTTGGCAGGAAATACTGTAATTCTTGTGGTGGTCGATAGATTCGGTAAGATGTCTCATTTTATCGCTTTACAACCTTTACCAAATGCCAAGTCCTTGGCAAAAATTTTCATCAGGGAAATTGTTAGATTACATGGGATCCCAACCGATGCTGTTTCTGACCAGGGGGTACAGTTTGTTTCCAACTTTTGGAGGGCATTTTGCACCCATCTGGGGATCTGTCGTTTTGTTCTGAATTTCACCCACAGTCTAATGGACAGACGGAATGAGTTAACCAGAATCTGGAGACATACCTTAGGTGTTTTGTGCCTGAAAATCAGGAGGATTGGATTACCTACATACCGCTAGGCAAATTTGCAGTAAATAATCATTGTTATGAATCTACTGGTAAGTCACTGTTTTTCAGGCTTATGGGTTCCATTCTCAGTTCAGTTCATTTAATGAAAATCGTTTTTATGGATTACCTGAAGAGGAATGGTTTTCATCATCTATTTTGTCCGTATGACAGGAGGTTACTAATAATTTGAGGAAAATGGGATCCAAATATAAAAGTGTGGCTGATCGGAGACATTTGGTGGGTCTGGACCTGTGTGTTTGGGACTTGGTTTGTTGTCCTCTAGGAAAATTGAGTTGAAGGTTCCATCTTGGAAAATGGGCCCCAGGTTTATCGGTCATTATAAGATCGTATCCATTGTCAATCCCGTAGCATTCCGCCTTGCTTTGTGGCCCACCTTTAGGATCCATAATGTATTTCATTGATCTCTCATCAAAAAATATGTTGCATCTTCACTACAATCACCACTATCATCAGCTCCTGTCATTGTTGATGGAAACTTGGAGTTTCAGATTGTGAAAATCATGGGTTCTCGTTCAGTTCATCGGTAGCTTCAGTATCTGGTATATTGGAGGGGAAATGGTCCTGAAGAGAGGATGTGGGTACCAGCATCTAACGTTCATGCGGTCAGCCTGATCCAGTCTTTTCACGTGACACACCCCGATAAATCCAGTCCTGAGGTTCCAGATGTCCCTCATAGAAGGGGGGGTACTGTCAAGGGATTACCGCAACAGAGAGGATCCAGAAGACAGCAGCGTCTGATTGCTCCTACTCCTGCACTGAGAAGCACTTCTTTTTAATGGTGTTTATTTCTTTTAGCAGAACAGGGGTTAATCGGCCATGTTGGAATCTCATCCCCTTTATAATCTCAGTCCTGATTCAAACACAAGTCAGAGCTAGCTTTTGCTGCATTGCTTAGGAAGAGAGGTGTTCATATGAGAAGGTGTTTTGGAGGAGTTATCTGTGCCTGATTTGTGGTTTGTAAGTGTGGCAATTCCCTACTCTCCTCTTACTTTGGTTTTTCCCCATCCTCCACTCCCCGGTGCATTCCTTTATTATATGTGAGTGAATATTTTTATGCTTACTATTTTCAGTTACCTTTGTTTGTGTTGCCTTTATTGTCAGGTTGCTGTACTGCGGTGCACAGTAGTGCCCCTCTTCCCTGGGTGGGTGAAGAGTACAGACGGAGGGCTAATGCAGGAGATAAATCAAGGGTGGTGGCCCCGGCATCTTCACCTTCAGAAGTATCCTGGGGAATAGTGCGAGCTAGATCCTAGGTGTCCATCTCAGTGCTGTATACTGAGTGTGCTGTGTGTGCTACTCCATGTTTGTGATTGACATTTTTTACATGCATGTTTAGACTAGATAGATTTTGGTTTCATAATAATCTCCTTTGGTATATGGTATTAAGAAATAAGTGTATCAATATAACGAGAGTTGTAATATTTAGACACTGCGGTTTTGTATAAACATGCAGTAACAGTTGGCCATTAAGTCTACTTAGACTAATCAATGTATAGGGTTTTTTTTTTTTTTTCTTTTCTCCTAATACAACTATCGATGTCTCTTCTATTGTGTTTCTACAGAAATTAAATTATTTTTATTGATTATAACGGGTACAGCTACGTGAAATGTGATAGGTTCTTTCTAGGGTAGAGAAGTAGACATCCTGTAGTATGACTTAATTGTGGCCTTTTGTTTTAGCTCTGCATGATTTAAGTTATCATATAATGGCGGCTTTTATAAACTGCGTAGTTATGTGCTATGTTGCGTCATTTGTGACTTTCATCTGCTGGCTGTAGTGACTATTAAATATATACATGTGGCAGTTGTGGTATTATTTAAGCAATAAGTATCAATATAGTTTGGGATATGTTATTTAGACACTGCGGCTTTGTAAAAATATGCAATAACCGCTGGTTATTAAGTCTATCCAATCCTATACACTTGCACATTACAACTATCGGTGTTAATTACCAGCTAGATGGCGGTTTCTGTAAATTACATAGCCTTGTGTTATGTGGTGTCATTGTGACATTCATCTGCTGGCTGCTGTGATTATTAAGTATTTATGTATGCATTCGCATTTTTGTTTTAATGGAGACATCGTTCGTAGCGTCACGCCCTCTAGACTACGATTGGTCCATTTTTTGTTTTAAGGTCTATGATTGGCTGTCTGATACGCTACCAGTTATTGGTGCAATTTTGTACAGACTGAGTGACTATTTGAAGCGCCACACCTCCTGGTTGCTGATTGACCCAATTTTTGTTTTATGGGCTATGATTGGCTGTTTGATACACAATGTCAGTTACCACATAAACTATGATCTGTGCAGTGTCTTATGACTTGACGGTTTTGCAGAATACTAGTACTTAATGTTTTAATGCTAGATGTGGTAGTTTCGTTTAATTTAGGTCATGTGCATTATATGCATATGCTTTAATAATAATTGAAACACCACGCCTTTTTTTGACCGTGATTGGTCCAAATTTTGTTTAATGAGTCTTGATTGGTTGTTTGGTACATAAATACCTATTGGCTTCTGTTAGTATCCACCCCCTGACGAAGGCAATTGGCCGAAACGCGCGTTGGGGAAGGGCAGCTACCTCTGGCGGGCAGGAGCAGTTATATATCCACAGGTATAACTATTTAACACTATAGTCTGGTTGTTGGCAGCAACCATTTCGTTTTTCTGACTGTTTTACTACTACCTGTGGTGATTGTTTATCTCCTAACTGCGCCTTTATATGCTCTCATTTGTTAAGAGATATACGTTTATGGTCACACAATCACAATTTTATCTATGTGTAGCAACACCTGCGGACACTACTGCACTTTGCACTTTATTGTTCATTAATTACACAAATTGTGTTTTTTGCTAGCACATATTTTTGCACTTTAAATTCATTGTATGTTGTTTTGTTAACATATGTTTTTTATCACATATCTTTACGGCACCATTATATATATTTTTATTTTTTATGTAACACTATTGTATCATCTGTACATTTTTCTGTGGCATGGGACCCTACACATATATGTAACCTTCTCTTATGATTGTGGTTAGCTGACCCTTCAATTATTATGTCAATTTCTATGTATATTATCATATATACTTGATGCTTTGTCTTTTATAATAAACCTTGGTTTTATGTTATTATGGTATATAAATAAAAATATTTTTAATGATAGGACTATGGTCATGTGTTTTTGTTTTATTCCAGTCTAGGTTTATGACTGTCCTTTAGTTGCTATAATATAGTCTTGGGTGGTGTATGTACCATACTATACCAAAATTGATTGATTTCCCACTATATCCCCTTTATTTGCTGTTTATTGTCAGGTTGCTGTACTGCGGTGCACAGTAGTGCCCCTCTTCCCTGGGTGGGTGAAGAGTACAGACGGAGGGCTAACGCAGGAGATAAATCAAGGGTGGTGGCCCCGGCATCTTCACCTTCAGAAGTATCCTGGGGAATAGTGCGAGCTAGATCCTAGGTGTCCATCTCAGTGCTGTATACTGAGTGTGCTGTGTGTGCTACTCCAGCTGTATGCACGTTATTCTCCTCACTATATTTTCCTCACGTTATTCTCCTCACTGTATCTGTATCTGTATATCTAACTGTATAACTGAAGAAATGAAAACAAAAAGCAGCACAGGCAGATAGCATTCCTGGGTGCTGTGCCTACAGTCTGTAACTGTATAACTGTATATATAACTGTATATATCTGTATTTGTGATCTGTATACACCTTCCATGTTTATGCTATGAACTAATCATGGAGTACATGACTCTGCCTCAGTGCAGTACCCCCTAAAAATATAGCAGTACCCTGGTATATATGGCTGTACCCCTGTATAAATGCCATACTTATTTTATATCCTGCCCTGCTTGATCTATCCATCCTGGTGGTGTTGCATTGTCTTTACAAAAGGTTTGCAGTCACCCTAGATACCCACCATTTTCTTATCTACATTGTCTATGATGGTGGAAAGCAGGGCTGGGACAAGGGCTAGGTAGGGTAGTCATTCGCCTAGGGTGCTACCTCCTGCCTCCCTCAAGGGGGTACACTTTGAGAGCAAAAGAAAAAAAAAGATACTGTGGCTGTGGGGGCGGGAATGGCAGTGGAGGATGAGTAGGCTCACAAGAGGCTGAGCGGGCTGCTGCGGCTAACACGTGTGCCCGCTATTAAAGACAGTGAATTTTCACTGCTCTCCACACCAATAATCCCACCCACATCTCTGCACTAAAGCTGGCACTGAGAGGTGGGTGAGACTATGGCCATGGAGAGCAGTGAATATTAATTTTCTTTAATAGCAGGCACCTGCAACAGCAGGGTGATAACATGTGTCCGCTATTAAGGTTAGGGAGAATTAAGAAAATTAATATTAACTGCTCACCACTCCTATAGTCCCAGATTTGGGGAGCAGTGAAAATTCCGGCTGCTGACGTCACCGCATTGCAGTGACGTCAAGCGCTTCGTGCACACTGGTCAGCTGCCAGTATCACAACAGGATGCCTCGCTGTGAGGGAGCGGAGGAAAGGTAAGTAGAATTATTTTTTTAATATGCGAGGCATGATGGGGCCATGTACACCAGGATGGGGGACCATGTATACCAGGATGGGGGCCATATATAACAGGAAGAGGAACACAATATGCTAGGATGGGGGCCATATATACTAGGATGATGGGTCATAGACCTAATATACCAGAATGAGGGGCATATATTTCAGGATGGGGGGCATATATACAAGGATGATGGGGCCATAGGCCACATATATCAGGATGATGGGGCATTAAATACAAGGTGAGGGGGGCTATAATTTATACCAGGATGGGGGACCACACATGCAGGATGATGGGGCCATATATACCAAGATGATGGGTGTGAAGGTGGGATATGGTATGCGGTTATCATTTTGATTGTATTGTATTAATATTTTATTGATTTTCATGGTATTCTCTTGTAGGATGAGTTATTTCCTAATTGATGAATGGCTGTTATTGCCATCTGCTATCAGACCCACAGTATTGTATTGTTGTCTTCTCACAGGGTCAGTGAATAATCCTGTTTGCTAATATGCTAATGACATATTGAACTAGCTTGTTGAAACAATGAGCCCCTGCGACCTTACCCCCTGACCTGTGAATGAGGAGAGGGACTTTTAAAATATCAGGGATGTGAGACACAGATCGTGTGGAACTATGATGTGATCACAGCACCTCAGAGAGAAAGAAGAGTATATGGACGTCACTGGGTTTTTGTCATCCTGTGGAACTTGTGCCTCCCATAACCAGTCGGCCAGGGAACTGGTTCCAATTCTAGTAAAACCGTGGATTCATCTGTCCATGGATTTTATCACCGATATTCCCCCCTCTAATGGCAAAGCCGTGATCTGGGTAGCTGTTGATAGGTTCAGTAAACAGGCACATTTTGGAAGTACATTGAGCAGCAGGGTGGTTTGCTGGTTTTCTGGTAAAAGGGAAAAAAAAATCTCAATTTAAATCTTCTGCCTGAGCGAGTGTGACCTGACCGTAAGTGCGAACTGTGGTAAGTGTGTGACTTGTAATTCAGTGACTTTGGATTCAGGGAATTTCCAAGGGAGTTATTACTGAATTACCGTTATATTTTATTAATACTCTTTATTTATTTTTACTTATCTTTTCTGTCTGGTGAAATCCCCATTAGGATGTGCTCCAGTATTGCCAATGCCATCCAGTGTATGTCTTGCCGCATGTATGAAATCCTTGAACAGCCGGTCGAGGGTGCATACTGCTGTGCGAGATGTGAGCACGTTGTGCATTTGGAAGCCCAGATACTGGATCTAAATGTACAGCTGGCAACACTGAGATCCATAGACAATATGGAAAGGAGTCTTCTGCTCACTGAACAGACGCTCAATGGGATAGATGAGGGGGAGATGCTAGGTTGGAGCTGCAGGACAATGAAGCAGCTAGCTGGGTGATAGTTAGAAGGCAGGGTAGAGGGAAGAGCGCCAGGGAGGCTAGTCCTGATCTGGCACACCACAATAAGTTTGCGAAGTTGGCAGATGAGGGGGGTGTCAGTACAGGGGTAGCACTGCTGCAGAAAGGCATGCCCTCTGAAAGCCAGAGGAGTGTCTGCTCCAGTAAGGGGGGAAATAGGAGAGTAGGGCAGGCCAGACAGGTGCTGGTAGTGGGGGACTCAATTATTAGGGGAATAGATAGGGCAATCTGTCACAAAGACAGGGATCGTCGAACCGTGTGCTGCCTACCTGGTGCTCGAGTCCGACACATCGCTGATCAGGTTGACAGATTACTGGGAGGGGCTGGTGAGGATCCAGCGGTCATGGTGCACATTGGCACAAATGACAAAATTAGAGGTAGGTGGAAGGTCCATAAAGATGATTTCAGGGAATTAGTCTGCAAGCTTAAAGCAAGGACCTCCAAGGAGGTATTTTCGGAAATATTTCTTGTACCACGTGCCACATCAGAGAGGCAACGGGAGATTAGGGAGTTTAATAAGTGGCTCAAGAATTGTTGTAGGAAGGAGGGGTTTGGGTTCCTGGAGAACTGGGCTGACTTCTCAGTTGGCTACAGGTTCTGCGCTAGGGACGGGCTGCACCTCAATGGGGAGGGTGCAGCTGTGCTGGGGGAGAAAATGGCTAGAAGGTTAGAGGAGTGTTTAAACTAGGGACTGGGGGGGAGGTTATTAATTTTATAGGAGGGGAAGACAGTGCAGATAGAGACCTGGGCACAAATAATGAAATTGGGGGTGGGGGTGGCATGTGGGGTGGGGTTAGAACAGTTAATAATTTAAGAAAGAATAGAGGTACAGAGTTACATAAAGTGCATGTATACTAATGCCAGAAGCCTCGCCAACAAAATGGAGGAATTAGAGTTAATTTTGTTGAAACATAATTATGACATGGTGGGGATATCTGAGACATGGCTGGACAAGAGCCATGACTGGGCTGATAATTTACAGGGCTATAGTCTGTTCAGAAATGACCGTATGAATAAGCGAGGGGGGGGAGTGTTTATATGTAAAATCATCCTAAAAACCCATCCTGCGTGATAATATATATGAATCTAATGAAAATGTAGAGTCACTGTGGGTGGAGATAAGGGGAGGGGGAAAAATAATAAATTACTGATAGGGGTTTGTTATAAGTCTCCAAAAATAATGGAAGAAACAGAGAATATCCTCATAAAGCAAATAGATGAAGCAGTGACTCAAGGAGAAGTCATTATTAAGGAGGACTTTAACTACCCTGAAATACATTGGGGAACTGAAACCTGCAGTTCCAGCAAAGGTAAAAGGTTTTTGACTACTATGAGAGACAATTACCTTTCACAACTGCTTCAGGACCCAACAAGAGTAGGGGCACTGCTAGACCTAATATTAACCAACAGGCCAGACCGCATATCAAATATAAGGGTTGAGGGTCACTTGGGTAATAGTGATGACAACATAATAAGTTTTCATGTATCCTTTAATAAGATGTGTAGTAGAGGGGTTACAAGGACAGTAAACTTCAGGAAAGCAAATTTCCAATGGATGAGAAATGATCTTGGTGCAATTAACTGGGTCAATATCCTGAGACATAAAAATACACAAAGAAAATGTGAGACGTTTATTAGCATCCTGAATAGGACCTGTGCACAATATATACTGTATGGGAATAAACATGCTAGAAATAGGAGGAAACCACTATTAGAGCTGTAAGGGGCGCAATAAGTGACAAAAATAAAGCATTTAGAGAATTAAAGCAAGTAGGTAGTGATGAGGCAAAACAAATACAGAAAATTAAATAAATTCTTTAAAAAGCAAATCAAAACAGCAAAGACTGAGACAGAGAGACTCATTGCCAGAGAAAGTAAAAATAATCCCAAAATATTCTTTAACTATATAAATAGTAAGAAACTAAAAAATGATAGTGTTGTCCACCTTTAAAATAGTCTGGGTGAAATGGTGGATGAGGATGAGGAAAAAGCCAATATGCTAAATGACTTTTTTTCAACAGTATTTACATAAGAAAATCCCATGACGGATAACATGATCAGTGATAAAAATTATCCATTAAATGTCACCTGCTTAACCCAGCAGGAAGTACGGCAGTGTCTAAAAATCACTAACATTGACAAATCCCCTGGCCCGGATGGGATACACCCCCGAGTACTGCAGGAATTATGTACAGTCATAGATAGACCATTATTTTTAATATTTGAAGATTCCATAACAGGGTCTGTACCACAGGACTGGCGTATGGCAAATGTGGTGCCAATATTCAAAAAGGGGACAAAAACTGAACTTGGAAATTATAGGTCAGTAAGTTTAACCTCAACTGTGGGTAAAATCCTGGAGGGTTTTCTAAGAGATACTATACTGGAGTATCTGAAGAATAACCTCATGACCCAATATCAACATGGGTTTACGAGGGACTGTTCCTGTCAGAGTAATCTGATAAGCTTTTATGAAGAGGTAAGTTTCGGACTGGACCAAAGGAATGCAGTGGACGTGGTGTATATGGACTTTTCAAAAGCTTTTGATACGGTGCCACACAAAAGGTTGATACATAAAATGAGAACAATGGGGATAGGGGAAAATATGTGTAAGTGGGTTAAGAGCTGGCTCATGGATAGGAAACAAAGGGTGGTTATTAATGGAGCACACTCAGACTGGGTCACAGTTAGCAGTGGGGTGCCACAGGGGTCAGTTTTGGGCCCGCTTCTTTTTATCAGATTTATTAATGACCTTGTAGGGGGCATTGAGAGTAGAATTTCAATATTTGCAGATGACACTAAACTCTGCAGGGTAATCAATACAGAGGAGGACAATTTTATATTACAGGAGGATTTATGTAAACTAGAAGCTTGGGCTGATAAATGGCAAATGAGCTTTAATGGGGATAAATGTAAGGTCATGCACTTGGGTGGAACAAACAAGATGTATAATTATGTGCTTAATTATAAAGCACTGGGCAAAATTGTCACTGAAAAAGACCTGGGTGTATGGGTGGACGACAAACTCACATTTAGTGGCCAGTGTCAGGCAGCTGCTGCAAAGGCAAATAAAATAATGGGATGCATTAAAGGAGGCATAAATGCTCATGAGGAGAACATAATCTTACCTCAATATAAGTCACTAGTGCGACCACACTTAGAATACTGTGTACAGTTCTGGTCTCCGGTGTATAAGAAAGACATAGCTGAACTGGAAAGGGTGCAGAGAAGAGCGACCAAGGTTATTAGAGAACTAGGGGGTCTACAATACCAAGACAGGTTATTATACTTGGGGTTATTTAGTTTGGAAAAATGAAGGCTTCGGGGTGATCTTATTACAATGTATAAATATATGTGGGGACAGTACAAAGACCTTTCTAATGATCTTTTTACTCTTAGACTTGTGATGGGGGCATCCTCTACGTTTGGAGGAAAGAAGGTTTAAGCATAATCACAGATGCGGATTCTTTACTGTAAGAGCAGTGAGACTATGGAACTCTCTGCCATATGATGTTGTAATGAGTGATTCCCTTCTAAAATTTAAGAAGGGACTGGATGCCTTTCTTGAAAAGTATAATATTACAGGGTATATACACTAGTTTCCTTAATATTGTGTTGATCCAGGGAGCTAGTCTGATTGCCGTATGTGGAGTCGGGAAGGAATTTTTTTCCCCAATGTGAAGCTTACTGTTTGCCACATGGGTTTTTTTGCCTTCCTCTGCATCAACATGTTAGGGCAAGTTAGGATAGGATATGGGTTGAACTAGATGGACTTAAAGTCTTCCTTCAACCTTAATAACTATGCTACTATGCTACTATGTATTTTGTACCATTGGCGGGTCTTTCTAAGGGCTCATACTTGCGAGAGCATGAAAACCTGACACCTCCGCAGGCACTCGGATTGGAGCGTGCAGCTACATGTATTTCTATTCCGCCGCACACTCCGGTCCGAGTGCCGGTGGCAGTGCCAGGTTTTCATGCGAGAGACGTGCACGACAATTGTGCGAGTCTCTCGCAAGTGAGTATGAGCTCTAATGCTGAGACTCTATCAAAATTATTCCTTGAGCATGTGGTCCGATTGCATGGTGTGACGCTCAGTGTGGTGTCTGATAGAGGGGTGCAATTTGTGTCGAAATTCTGGAGGTCTTTTTGTAAAAGGCTGGGTATCAGTCTGACCTTTTTGTTGACCTATCATCCCAAGACCAATGGCCAGACTGAAAGGACAAATCAGTCTTTGGAGCAGATATTGTGGTGTCTTAGCACATCTCGACAGGATAATTGGTGCTCTTCAGTATCCATGGCAAAATTTGCTTTCAATAATCATGTCAACCAGTCCACTGGTACTTCCCCGTTCTTTTGCAACTATGGGTTTCACCCTCACGTTGGTGAGTTTTCTCAGCTTTATTCTGGTGTCCCGGGGCTGATTTGGTCTTTCTGCGGTTGGGGGAGGTCTGTAGGGAGGTTCAGAGAAACATTGGGGAGGCTTAGGGCAAGTATAAATTTTTTGCGGATAAACGACTTTTGGTGAGGTCAGCTTTCCAGGTTGGGGATAAGGTATGGTTACCCACCAAGAATAAAAGGTTGAGGATTCCTTCTGCTAAGTTGGGTCCCAAATTTATTGGCCCTTATGAAACTTTAGAGGTGGTTAATCCTCGCCTGCGCCTGCCTTCGTTGTTGCTGATCCCCAATGTGTTCCATAAGGTGCTTTTGAAGCCATCGGTGTCTTCCTCAGGTGAGGATGCCTTGCACCCAACACCTGTTGTGGTGGAGGGCAAGACCGAGTATGAGGTGGAACGGGTTTTGGATTCTCGTATGCTCCACCGTTCTCCTCACTATTTGGTCCATTGGAAGGGTTACGATCCTGAGGAATGGTCGCGGGTGCCGGCGCGTTCGGTCCATGTGGATCAGTTGGTCCGGGCCTTTCACGTTCATTATCCAGGTAAACCTGGGGGACCAGTGGCCCCACATTGAGAGAGGGGTACTGTCATGATCCTGGCTGGAGTTTATTTCTTGTTATCCTCTCCCCGGTATGGTCATGCGGGGGTTAACCTTCTCTGCCTCGTTTTGGGTTCTGTGTGGCTATTTCTGTCTGCTGTGTCCTGCAGACCAACGTCAGTGATAGTTCATGCTCCCAGGCTAGAGCAGCTGACCCCTTGATACCGTGTTTTGTCCTCTGCCCGTTTACTCTGATCCCATGACTTTCCTTTAGTGCCACCTCGCCTTTCTTAGTGTTTGCTCCCTGTGTTTGGACTTCTTGGCATGTGACCCGGCTTGTCTTCTGACCTGTTTGACTATCTCACATCTCTGTTATCTCTGCTCCCATCTGGCTCTGACTTCTGGATTGTATTTGACCACATGTATTGCTTTTTCCACTGGTCCTGTTTTTCCTGACTGTTTCTGATTCGGCTTGTCTGACCACTCTTTTGCCACCTGGTGGCACCTGTGCAGCTGCTCAGTGGTACTACGCTGTGTGTGCAAACTCTCTTCCCTCACCAGCACCCCCTGGTGGAGGTTGAGCTATAATGCACTGCATAAGCATTACAGCTGCCTTATCAATTTTACCACACACAGAATGGCATAAAAAAACACAATTTCTGAATTGCTGGTTATTGTTCATTCTGCCTCCCAAAAGTCGAAATAGAAAGAAATCAAAAAAAGTCATGTGGGCGAAAATTGTACCAATAAGAATGGCAGGAACATTGAAAAATTATAGCTCTCACAATATGGCAAAGCAAAAAATAGCATTTTTTAGTATGTGACAGCAGTCAAACAGAAAAAAATTATAAAAATCTGGTATTGTTGTAATTGGGTTCTATATTAAATTAATCATAGAATCATAGAATGGTAGAGTTGGAAGATACTTCCTGGGTCATCTGGTCCAACCCCCTGCTCAAAGCAGGATTCACTAAATCATCCCAGACAGATGTCTCTCAAGCCTCTGTTTGAAGACTTCCATTGAAGGAGAAATCACCACCTCTCATGGCAGCCTGTTCCACTCATTGATCACTCTCGCTGTCAAAAAGATTTTTCTAATATCTAATCTGTATCTCCTCCCTATCGGTTTCATCCCATTGCTTCTAGTTGTTCCTTGTGTTAATGAGAATAAAGATGATCCTTCTACAATGTGAAAGCCCTTGAGATATTTGTAGACAGCTATTAAGTCTCCTCTCAGTCTTCTTTTTTGCTAGGTAAAAATTCCCAAATCCTGTAACCGTTCCTTATAGAACATGGCTTGCAGACCAGTCACTATTCTCGTTGCTCTTCTCTGAACTTGCTCCAGTTTGTCTTTTTAAAATGTGCTGCCCAAAACTACACACCATATTCCAAATTAGGTCTGATCAAATAGGAGTAGAGAGGGATAATGATTTCACGTGATCTAGACTGTATGCTTCTATTAATACATTGCAGATTTGTATTTGCCTTTTTTGCTGCTGCATCACACTGTTGACTCAAGTTTAGTTTATGATTTATTAGTATACCCAAGTCTTTTTCACATGTGCTGTTGCTATTCCTCCCATTCTGTATATGTTTTTTTTCATTTTTATTGCCCAGATGTAGTACTTTGAATTTCTCCCTGTTAAAAACCATTCTGTTAGTTTTCTCCCACTGGTCCAGTTTATTTATATCTTTTTGAATCCTCTCTCTCTCTCTTCTCTAGTGTTAGCTATTCCCTCCTAACTTTGTGTCATCAGCAAATTTAATCAGTGCACCCTCAATTTCTTCATTTAAATAATTGATAAAGATGTTGAACAATACTGGGGCCGGACCAGAGCCCTGTGGTACCCTACTTGAGACATTCGTCCAACTGGATGTGCAGCCATTTACGGATAGTGAGCCGGGACTTAGGAGTGAGGAGTCCCTCGAACAGGCTACAGTTGTCTGCCGTACAAGTAGAGTTCTTAGGAATATCTGCCAGGAGGAACTTCAGTATAACTCAGTACTGGAGATCCCTTAAGTAAGCGCTAGGAAGGAGACTGCACAGCCCATCTGCTGAGAGAGAGAATCTCTGAGTTGCTTCCAGGCTAACCTGCTCCGTTACCATCTGTAATCAGGACCCTGGACTGCGTTTCTCAAGTAAAGGTACAGAAATTGCACCCCGCTGTGTCTTGTCTGCTTCCTACCTTTCCAGCTTTGCTACATCCCCATGCCAACCACATCTACACTGCCCTGGGACTACAGCTTCACCTGTGGGGAGCTTTTACATCTCTGCTGCACCATACCATCAGTCCCAGCGGATCTGCATGCAGCGTCAGCTTAACACCTCCCTTGCCGAACACCACGGGTGGCTTCATTAACTATTCATCTAACTATATTCCACCATTCCCATTTTCCCCATTACTTGGGCGCCCAGGGCCACGGTCCGGGTCACTGCTGCTGTGACACATCCCACTGACACCGGCCCGGTACCGAGTACCCCACAGCTCTGGGAGGGCGACCCAAATGTGATCATTAAAGGTCACATAATAAGGTGCGCTACTATGAAGTGCAGTGTGTCCAACTGACGAAGGACTGTCAGAGATCTTACTAACACTTTTATGGCTTTTTCCTTTTATAGGTTCATTTCTTTTGAATTGCAGCATCTAGATATGATAAATGCTATTTCATGGCTGCTTTTAATGTTGACGTTATATGTCTATTGCTTCTTTCTGTATATCTATTCTTCTCTTCTTGCCAGGTAGCAGTATGTGTAGGATAGATTACCTCTAGGCTGTGGAAGCAAATCTTTACCAGTGGACTAGGTACATAATATTGGGTTTCTAATATCTGACATTTTCCATCCTCATTATTTATGTAAGATGCCAAAGTAAGGTAGTCGTGGGCGAGTTTCAGTCCCCACTCTCTTTCGCATCCTACAGACATCTCATGTCTCAGTTCCGGTGTGCTGCGGTGTGAGGGGCATCACACTTACTTTGGGGCTGCAGGCCTCTTCTTCCTCCGAGTCCAGAAATCCCTCTTCTGCAATCAGGGAAGCAATTAATCCAGGAGACAAGAGGTTCATAAAAACAACCAAACTTTTACTCGGTGAATAGCAGTATGCAGGACTTTTCGTGGGACCAGGGTGAAAGAGCCTGAGTGTGCCCCTTTAACACATACCACAATTCATGCTGCACAGATACGGAAGAGAAATATAGGTATAGTACAATGCCAAATATTCCACTTCTTAGATTACATTTGTGATGTCTATTGGAAATTCTGCAATAGTTCAGACACCGGACAATATAGTCCTCCATGCAGTATAATTGGCACCACATAGTCCTCCATACAGAATAATGAACCCCATATATTGTTCCATACAGTATTATGGGCACCATATATTGCTCCATATACTGTAGAATAATGAGCCCCATATATTGCTCCATACAGTATTATGGGCACCACACAGTGCTCCATACAGAATAACGAGCCCCATATATTACTCCATACAGAATAATGGACTCCATATATTGCTTCATACAGTATATTGAGCCCCATATAATGCTCCATAAATAATGAGCCCCATATATTTCTCCGTATAGTATAATAAGCCCCATATATTTCTCCCTACATTATGGGCCCCATATAATGTTCCATACAGTATAGGATGGTCCCCATACAGTATAATGAGCCCCATATATTTCTCCATGTGGTATGAGTCCCATATAATGCTCCATATATAATGGGCCCCATATGATGCTCCATATAAAATGGGACCCATATGATGCACCATATATAATGGGCTCCATATGGTGCTCCAGTATATGATGGGCAACATACAGTATATGATGCTCCAGTGTATGAGGGGCCCATATAATACTCCCTATAATGGGCCCATTTGATGCTCTAGTGTATGATGGGCAAAAATAATGCTCAATATAATAAGCCCATATGATGTTCCATATCTAATGGGCCCCATATGATGCGCTATATAAAATGGGACCCATATGATGCACCATATATAATGGGCACCATATAATGCTCCAGTGTATGATGGGCCCACATAATGCTCCATATATAATGGGCCCCATATATAATGCTCCAGTATATAATGTCCCCATACTTTGCTCCAAATATGAAAAAAAATAAAAATGAAATACTCATCTCTCCTTGCTGGACGCTGCTCTGCTCCGGACTCTCAGCGACAGCATCTTTCAGCTCTCTGCACTGTGACAGTTCGGGCAGAGGGCGCTCACTAGTGACATCATTGTGCCCTCTGACCTGAACGTCACAGGCAGGGGACGCGGAAGATGCCACAGCGGTGGAGCAGGGAGACATAAATTTGCAAGTGCCGTGGCCCATTCGAAGGCGCCGGCACTGGCTCAGGTACCAGACCCCATAGAGCACTGGTGCCCTGACGGCGAGTGGTCCCCCTATCTGCTCAGGGCCCCGGCACTTGCCCGGGTGCGCCTGGTGATGACACCGACCTTGGCAGTATGTTCAGTATTTATAGGCAGATGTAGAGGATGAGGCCCAACCCGGTTATCATCTTTCTCACAGGTACCGGATACAACTTCAACACTGGTTCTTGGTATAGGTGGCATATCCCTCTCATTGGCTTTCCTAGTCCTAGGGAATCTTCTCCACCACTAACAGTACATCCTGATTGCAATACCTTCCACGCCATGTAGTCTGAGTCCATCTTTCCCTGTAGCTTCACAAGCTGAGTTTTTCCCAGGCCCTCGACATCCAGCTTGAGGTTGCACCAGGCCATTAGACGGAATCACACGGAAAGGTATTTTCAGCAATCCACTGCCCAAAGTATTAGGCCCATGCTTTCCCTGCCAGCCTCTTGTTCTAGGCCCGCTATTTCACTCAATGGTGTCCACACACCGACTGGCCTTGTCACTTTCTGGACCTGCTAACAACTCTCAGTTACCAATCCCAAACTGGGCCAACTACTACAGTTAACTCTGTCTCAGCTAACTGCAGAGCCCCATGGGGTATCATCCTTTTATCACAGAGATGAACATCACATGCATTTAACCCTTGAAGTGTCAGGTAGCTATCCATCAGCCCTCACCACTGCTACATTTACACTGGGTATAATTATGTTGTACAGAATTCCCATGCAGGTATATCTGGGGTCGCCCCTTTGTTATGGTATATTTCCCATACAGGTATTTCTGGGTTGACCCCTTTAATATTGTGTATGTCAACATTTCTTATTACACGATGGCTGGTCGCTTTCTAGCGGTGACTTCTGGGCTCAGCCGCTGTCGGTTAGAGCTGAGTCATTGTAATGTATTTTTCGCCACTCAGGGATTTGTCTACAGATAAAAGGTGACAGTTGGACACAATGTACTACAGCATATAGCAGTTTGACTTTAAGGTCAAGTCCATTTAAGGTGTCAAATGGCCTCACTTGCAGTTTAGTTGTCAGGTGGAAGTTGAAGGCAAGGATCCGTGGACTAATTTGATCTAATAAAGGATGTAAAACCTCATGTTGATGAACAGGCTCCGCTATGGGGGACCAGCCTGAAGGATGTGATCTTCTAAACTCTTTATGGTTGTCTGGCCTGGTGAAGTATGTCATACAGCTGGGATGTCGCAGTATCTGTGAATCCCTGTGACCTAGGACTTCACCTAACTGTTATGGTTGTTATAAACCTGTGATTTAGATAAAGCTGTGTCGCCATTTTTTACATCAAAATTTCTGTGATGTGTACTTATTAGGGGTTCAGGTTTATCAGAGTTATGGTTGTGTTAAGTGGTAGTGAGGGTCTATCCCATCCCATATCCAACAGTCATGAGTGCTTACAGTTTACAGATAGTCTTTTCCTTTGTTCTGGCTGTATGTCAATATCCGGTTTCATTTCTTTGTACCAATTCTGTCAGACAGAACAGCACCTGGGACAACATACAGCACCACAACTGACATGAGTCACATATTCCTATACAGTTCACCAGGCGCTTTGTAAGCAAAGTGTAATGTTTTCTCCTTAGTGTTGTGTAAGGTTGTGAGCAGGGAAGCAGGATGCAGTGACGGGACGTAGGCAGAGCAGGGGTTAACAGGTTTATTTACAGGGGAAATTACTCCACGCAGGGATATAAAAGAATTAAACGGTATTAAAAGAACAGTACAATAATAACGGTACAAATATACGACACTTTGCGTAAGAGGTCTATTAGGAAGTCCTGACTCTGCAGCTTCTGCTGCGTACTCAATAGCGCCGACAACGGCGGGTGTTGCGCCTCCTCCTGGAGGTCGCCACAAACGTCAGTCCGTCTTCTGGTGATAGTGGTTGGTCTCCGGCACCTTCCACTGCCCCTTGTCCATATAGTAACGTGGCTAATTAACCCCTTCACTACCAAGGGTGGTTTGCACGTTAACTACCGGGCCAATTTTTACAATTCTGACCACTGTACCTTTATGAGGTCATAACTCTGGAACGCTTCTATGGATCCCGGTGATTCTGACATTGTTTTCTCGTGACATATTGTACTTCATGTTAGTGGTAAAATTGCATTCAAATAACTTGCGTTTATTTGTGAAAAAAACGGAAATTTGGCGAAAATTTTGAAAATTTCGCAATTTTCCAACTTTGAATTTTTATGCCCTTAAATCACAGCGATACGGCACACAAAAAACTTAATACATAGCATTTCCCACATGTTTACTTTACATCAGCACAGTTTTGGAACCAAAATTTTTTTTTGTTAGGAAGTTATAAGGGTTAAAAATTGACCAGCGATTTCTCATTTTTGCAACACCATTTTATTTTTAGGGACCACTTCACATTTGAAGCCACTTTGAGGGGTCTATATGATAGAAAATACCCAAAAGTGACACCATTCTAAAAACTGCACCCCTTAAGGTGCTTAAAACCACATTCAAGAAGTTTATTAACCCTTTAGGTGCGTCACAGGAATTTTTTGAATATTAAAAAAAAAATGAACATTTAACTTTTTTTCACAAAAAAAATACTTCAGGTTCAATTTTCTTTATTTTACCAAGGGTAACAGGAGAAATTGGACTGCAAGACTTATTGTGCAATTTGTCCTGAGTACGCTGATACCTGATATGTGGGGGGGAACCACTGTTTCGGCGCATGGCAGAGCTCAGAATGGAAGGAGCGCCGTTTGACTTTTTCAATGCAAAATTGGCTGGAATTCAGATCGGACGCCATGTCACGTTTGGCGAGCCCCTGATGTACCTAAACAGTGGAAACCCCCCCAAGTGACCCCATTTTGGAAACTAGACCCCCCAAGGAACTTATCTAGATATGTGGTGAGAACTTTGAACCCACAAGGGCTTCACAGAAGTTTATAACGTACAGCGGTACAATTAAAAAATCATATTTTTTCCACAAAAATGATCTTTTCACCCCCAATTTTTATTTTTCCAAGGGTAACAGGACCCTAAAAGTTATTGTGCAATTTGTCCTGAGTACGCTGATACCCCATATGTGGGTGTAAATGACTATTTGGGCGCATAGCAGAGCTCGGAAGGGAAGCAGCGCCATTTGACGTTTTTGGCTAGAATTGAGATCGGACACCATGTCGCGATTGGAAAACCCCTGATGTACCAAAACAGTGGAAACCCCCCACAAATGACACCATTTTGGAATCTAGACCCCCCAAGGAACTTATCTAGATGTGTGGTGAGAACTTTGAACCCCCAAGGGCTTCACAGAAGTTTATAACGTACAGCAGTACAATTAAAAAATCATATTTTTTCCACAAAAATGATCTTTTCACCCTCAATTCTTATTTTTCCAAAAGTAACAGGACCCTAAAAGATATTGTGCAATTTATCCTGAGTACGCTGATACCCCACATGTGGGGGTAAACCACTATTTGGGCGTATGGCAGAGCTCGGAAGGGAAGCAGCGCCATTTGACGTTTTTGGCTGGAATTGAGATCGGACACCATGTCGCGTTAGGAAAGCCCCTGATGTACCAAAACAGTAGAAACCCCCCACAAATGACACCATTTTGGAAACTAGACCCCCCAAGGAACTTATCTAGATGTGTGGTGAGCACTTTGAACCCCCCAGTGCTTCACTGAAGTTTATAACGTCCGGGCGTGAAAATAAAAAAATCGTATTTTTTCCACAAACATGATCTTTTAGTCCCCATTTTTTTATTTTCCCAAGGGTAACAGGAGAAATTGGACCCCAAAAGTTGTTGTCCAATTTGTCCTGAGTACGCTGAGACCTCATATGTGGGAGAAAACTACTGTATGGGCACACGTCGGGGCTCGGAAGGGAAGTAGTGACGTTTTGGAATGCAGACTTTGATGGAATGGTCTGCGGGTGTCATGTTGCGTTTGGAGAGCCCCTGATGTACCTAAATAGTGGAAACCCCCCACAAGTGACCCCATTTTGGAAACTAGACCCCCTAATGAACTTATCTAGATGTGTGGTGAGCACTTTGAACCACCCAGTGCTTCACAGAAGTTTATAACGACCGGGCGTGAAAATAAAAATATCGTATTTTTTCAACAAACATCATCTTTTAGTCCCCATTTTTTATTTTCCCAAGGGTAACAGGAGAAATTGGACCCCAAAAGTTGTTGTCCAATTTGTCCTGAGTACGCTGATACCTCATATGTGGGAGAAAACTACTGTATGGGCACACGTCGGGGCTCGGAAGGGAAGTAGTGACATTTTGGAATGCAGACTTTGATGGATTGGTATGCGGGTGTCATATGCGTTTGGAGAGCCCCTAATGTACCTAAACTATTGAAACTCCCCACAAGTGACCCCATTTTGGAAACTAGACCCCCCACCGAGCTTATCTAGATGTGTGGAGAGCACTTTGAACCCCCAAGTGCTTCACAGAAGTTTATAACGCCTGGGCGTGAAAATAAAAAAAACATTTTTTTCCGCAAAATTATATTTTTGCCCCCAATTTTTTATTTTCCTAAGGGTAACAGGAGAAATTGGACCCCAAAAGTTGTTTTGTAATTTGTCCTGAGTAGGCTGATACCCTACATGTGGGGGTAAAACACTGTTTGGGCACATGGCAGAGCTTGGAAGGGAAGGAGCACCATTTGACTTTTTCAACGCAGAATTGGCTGGAATTGAGATCAGACGCCATGTTGCCTTTGGAGAGCACCTGATGTGCCCAAACAGTGGAAACCCCCAATTATAACTCCAACCCGAACCTCAACACACCCCTAACCCTAATCTGAGCCCTAGCCCTAACCCTAGCCCTAACCCTAGCCCTAACCCTAGCCCTAACCCTAACCCTAGCCCTAACCCTAGCCCTAACCCTAGCCCTAACCCTACCGGGAAAATGAAAATAAATACATTTTCTTTTAGTTTTATTATTTTTCCCTAACTAAGGGGGTGATAACGGGGGGTTTGATTTACGATTTATGGCGGTTTTTATGTTTGGCGGCTGTTGCACGCTAAAAGACGCTTTTTATTGTAAAAATAGTTTTTGCATCACCACATATTGTGAGCTATAATTTTTCCGTATTTTGACCCACCGAGTCATGTGAGGTCTTATTTTTTGCGGGACGAGTTGACGTTTTTATTGGTACCATTTTCGGGCACGTGACATTTTTTGATCGCTTTTTATTCCGATTTTTGGGACGCAGAATGAACAAAAACCAGCGTTTCATGAATTTCTTTTGGGGGAGTGCGTTTACACCGTTCCGCGTGCGGTAAAATTGATAAAGCGGTTTTATTCTTCGGGTCAGTACGATTACAGTGATACCTCATTTAGGTCTTTTTTTATGTTTTGTCGGTTTTTTGCAATGAAAACTATTTTATATAAAAAATAATTATTTTTGTATCGCTTTATTCTGCGAGCTATAACTTTTTTATTTTTTTGCGGATGATGCTGTATGGTGGATCGTTTTTTGCGGGATAAGATGACGTTTTCAGCGGTATCATGCATATTTATATGCGTCTTTTTGATCGCGCGTTATTGCACTTTTTGTTCGGTGGTATGATAATAAATCATTATTTTTTGCTTCGTTTTTTATTTTTATTTTTTAAGGGGTTCGCTAAAGGGGTTAACTAATGGGACAGTTTTATAGGGCAGGTCATTACGGACGTGGCAATACCAAATATGTGTACTTTTATTGTTTTTGTTTTTTTTTATTTTGAAAAAATAGATTTATTGGGGAATATTTTTTTTTTTTTTTTAATGATTTATTTAGCGATTTTTTTTTAATTATTTTTAACACTTTTTTTTTTTTTTTTTTTACTTTATTACCTTGTCCCAGGTGGGACATCACTGTCCTGTGACAGATCGCTGATCTGTCACATCACAGATCACTGTGACAGATCAGCGATCTGTCACAGGCACTGCTGCAGACTTCCTCATGCCTGCGCTTTGCAGGCAGTGAGGAAGTCAGCTCCCTGCAGGCCCCCATCGCCATCTTGGATCCGGGGGCCTGTAGGGAAAGAGCCCCCCGCAGCAGCGCTGCACATTGCGCTGCCGTGGGGGGCTCAGGGAAGCACGGAGGGAGCCCCCTCCCTGCCGATGCTTCCCTTTAACCCCCGGTACACCGCGATCGCGTTTGATCGCGGTGTGCAAGGGGTTAACGTGTCGGGGGCGGTCCGTGACCGCCCCTGACACATTGTGCCGGGTGTCAGCTATGATAATTAGCTGACACTCGGCCGCGATCAGCGGCGCTCACCACGTGGGCGCCGCTGATCGCGATGACGTAATATTCCGTCCATGGTAATTAGGTCCATGGACACATGGACGGAATATTACGTCAATTGTAGGTAAGGGGTTAAAGGCACAGGCCACAGTCCTATATGGGCCCAACGTGGCTCCTCAACTATTTCACTAGTAACGTACGGTCAAAAATGTCAGGGCAACTATCTACTGACCCAGTCAAGGCGCAAGTGTCAGTCTGGTATACGGTCTCTCTTGCGTAGCACATGTGATGTGCGGTACTCACGGTGATGTAAGGCACAGCACCCGGTTCTCTGGCAGTCACTGGTCACACACTGTACGTCCCCCTCTCCCTGGTTCCCACTGATGGCAGTGGGTCACGGCGGAAGCTGATCTGCATGGCACTGCTCCGTGTGAACGGCTCAGCACGGCCTCGAACTCTCTGGTTCGACTTTACACGGCTCTGCACTCTCTGGCTTGGCTTCACACGGCTCTGCACTCTCTGGCTCGACTTTACATGGCTCTGCACTCTCTGGCTCGGCTTCACACGGCTCTGCAGCATTGTCTGTCACTGCCCCTGAACTCTCTTGGAGGAAAGGCAGGGCGCGCCGCTCACAGTTCTCCCGGCTGCTCTCAGCGCAGACCTCTGCACTCTAGTCTGCCGTAACCAGTCTCTGCTTTGCGCGCTTTTTCCTTTTGTCCTGCTGTGTGCTCTTTTTAGCTTCCCCCATCCTCCTGTCACTCCAGGAAGCCCCAAATAAAAACCTAGCACTCAACTTAAAGGTATTCGCAAGGCAGTTTATTGTAGTACACGAAAAAAGACGTTTCCATGGCCGGTGGACACCGCATATGGAGGCACGTTTGCCCCTCTCCTATATACTGGCAAGCTCTCTAAGATTATTCTCCTCAATGCTTAAAGCACCATTGTCCTTTCTGATAGATGCCTATAAGCTCTACACAATCTATATACCACACGTAACTGAAGAAGGTCACATTGACCGAAACGTCTTTTTTCGTGTACTACAATAAACCGCCTTGCGAATACCTTTAAGTTGAATGCTAGGCTTATATTTGTTGCTTTGGGAACCTAACCTTAGCACCATCTCGAGTTGTGCTCACGGTGTTCTTTCTACTCCAGGAAGCCCCGTCTTCCTCAAGCTTCCCCCAGACTGCAGGGGAAGCTCCGCCTCCCTAATCCTTCCTCCCAGGAACAGAAGATGCAGCCTCTCAAGTTCCAGACCCAGCATGCAGGTACCTGAGGTCCGGTCCACCTCCCTACAGTTGGAAAGGTCACAAGTTGCAGATGAGACAAATGGAAAACAACTCACATAAAGATCTTGCTATATGGTAACTTTTCTGAACTGCAAATTAGCCCCTGTCTGTCATCTCAGCTTCTCTGGTGCTAAACCCATGGACAGCTGGAAAACTTCCATGATGACAGTAGATGTCAGTAGATGAAAGGTGTTTTCTTAGGCTAAGTGCACACGATGCATTTTTCCTGAGGATCCGCAGCGGATTTCACCGCGCAGAAACGCTGCGGATCTGCAAAGTGATTTACAGTACAATGTAAATCAATTTTTAAAAAAAAAACGCTGTGCAGACGCTGCGTTTTTTTCCACGCGGTTTTTGTGCGGTACAAAAAATGCAGCATGTCACTTCTTTTGTGCGGTTTTCCACCTGCTCCATTCTCCAAATCTGCAGGGGGAAAACCACAGTGGGAAACCGCACAAAAACCGCACAAAAACAGGAAGAAATCCGCAGGAAAAATGCAGGTCATTTGACCTGCGGATTTCTTCAAATCTGCGCCGGAAAATCCACAGGAGGAAAATCTACGCGTGCACTTAGCCTAAGGCAAACAGCAAAAAAAAATTGCTCAGTGACTGAAGGCTTTGTCTCAGACATGTGCATTTCATTTGAATGTAAAATAGCATTGTAGGCACTAATTGCAACCTTAAAGCACAACATGAGTCACATGACTTCCATTTGGAAAGCTTTTCGGATTAGAAAATGGCAGATATGGTAAAGTGTGTGCAAAATCGAGAAAGACGACATTTAAAGCACATGACTGCCTATACATCCATTAAGTAATGTACCCAGGAAGCTCCAACACTGATACTATGAACTTTTAATGAATCTGTCATAAGGCTTTTGCCACCTAATCTGACAGCAGCATAAAGTAGAGACAGAGACCCTGATTCTAGTGATGTGACACTTACTGGGCTGTTGGCTGTAGTTTTTATAAAAACACTGTTTTATCAGCAGGAGATTTTCTCTGGAGAATTAATATACATGCTTCCAGGTAGTCCTCTATACTCATGAACTCTGTTTAACCCCCCCACTACTGATTGGCAGCTTTTTGCCTAAGCACAGTGTGCATTAAAAACAGCCAATCAGTGGTGTGGGTGGGGTTATACAGGGCTCAGCATTCAGAAAACTGCTAGATCTGCAGCAGGTAAAATTATTTTATCAAAACTGCAGCACTCAGTAAGTGACACATTATTGGAATCATGGTCTCTGTTGCTCTCACATGGGGTAGCAAAAATCTGTTGACTCATTCCCATCAACCCCTTCACAACCCTTAATATTTACATCAAAGTTTGTGTCTCAGCCTTTGAAGTGTGCTGACACACCAAGCCCACATTTTTTCTCACACATGATGACTGATTTAGGCTATGTGCACACATATGCAGATAATTTCTGAATAAAAACAGGACTCCTTCCCCGAAAACGCGTATTTTTTTGCATGCTTTCTCCGTGTTTTTTGCGCAAAAAATGTGCGTTTTTATGCGTTTTTTTGCGCGTCCCCAGACACATATAAAATAGCCAGGAATGCAGAATTTATGGCGAAATTAATGCGCATGCTGCATTTTTTACCGCAAAGCATTTTTTTCGTGGAAAAAACGCATCAATATGCACAAAAAGTGCAAAATGCATTACAATGAATAAGAAGCTTCTTTTAAGGGTTTTTTGAGCCGATTTTTTGGTAAATCCACGGAAAAAACGCGAAAAAAAAAGCGCAACATGTGGTCACAGCCTTAAACTGGTGTCAATAAAACAACAGCTCAGGGTACAAAAAATAATCGCTCAAGGAGCCCCATATCCAAAATACTGAAAATGTTACAGGTCTCAGAAAATAGCAACTTAAGCTAATTTTTTGTTACAAATTTCCCGATTTGTTTTCATCACTTAAAAATAGAAGAACCTACAAATGTTTGGTATCTGCGTACTCATATTGACCTGGAGAATCATATTGGCAAGTCAGTTTTACCATATTGTGAACATGGTAAATAAAAAAACAAAAAAACTGTTGCGAACATTTCAGTGTATCACATAATAAAATGTATGGCATCATTCAAAAGTACAACTTGTTCCGCAAACAACAAGTGCTCACATGGCTATATGGACAGAAATATAAAAAGGTTATAGCTCTTGAAATATGGGAAAGAAAAAAATAAAGCGCAAAAAGGGAAAATCGCAAGGTCATGAAAGAGGTAACGACTCAAGTGATTTAGTCTGATTTTGTGATTTTTCATATTTGGTGGTTTAACCCCTTTACCACCAAGAGTGGTTTACACGTTAATGACCAAGCCAACTTTTACAATTCTGACCACTGTCCTTTTATGAGGTAGTAACGCTTTCATGGATCCTGGTGATTCGGACACTGTTTTCTTGTGACATATTGTACTTCATGCTAGTGGTAAAATTTCATTGATATATCTTGCATTTATTTGTGAAAAAAATTAAAATTTGGCAAAAATTTTGAAAATTTCGCAATTTTCCAACTTTGAATTTTCATGCCCTTAAATCACAGAGATGTGTGGCGCCCTTGAGGATACAGTCACCACAGAGGTACTGCTCCTCATCCAGAGGTGTGGAATGCCACTCTTAGGTAAGGAGGGAGCACCACCCAGGACTCTAACACCTGCACCCAACACACACTATGGCAGCAGGGCACCCTGGATGTACCCTACGGGAGGTTGGTCTCATCCCTGCCTGGGTAGTAAAGGGTGTTGGGAGGTGGGTGGAGTTGGTAGGTAAAAGGAGAGGAGCTTAGAAGATGAGAGTGAGTGAGCATTGACAGTCAGTTGATGACAGGACAGCGAAGGAGAAGGATTGGAGTAGGAAGAACTAGAGAGAGCGAGTTGTGAGGGGAGCCTGAAAAAAGCTCCTGTGAGGATAGAAGGGGTCCTAGGGGCACGGGAAGTGCAGAAGCCACCCTTGGGGCCCATATTCAGAAGTGGAGGGACCAGGTCACAGTGGGGTACCGGCCCCCCGAGCCCAGTGGAGAAATCACTAGACTCAGCTGGCAAGCCTGAGGCTGAGGTAAATATAAGTACCTCAGCCGCAACCACATCCATTCCCTAAAAAGGCAACCAGATAGGAGCAAGGGGACTCTGAGAACGTCGCCCGACAAGGTCCGCGGCTGTTGGCTTGGGGACACTGGTTGTGAAGGTGCTGAGCAGGAGAAGTGAAAATCAGTACAGTGAGATGGCCAGGAAAGACACACAGGAAAGAGTCCTGGTAAAATGCTTCCCAATCTTCATGGGAGTTTGCTGGACCCCTCACCTGGAGGACATGGCACCAAGTGGGCACCTGTGCATGCCAGAACAGTGAGTAAACATTTGAAACTGCACCCTGCTGTGTCCTTTGTGTCATTCTTGTCTCACCTGCCCTGCACTGCACGCACCACTACAGCTACCATCCTTCCAATTAACATCCTAACTGCCCTGGGACAAAGCTCTGCCTGTGGAGAGCTGTAACAACCATGCTGCATTACCATCAGTCCCAGAGGATCTGCTTTGCAGCCCTGGTCACCTCTGACCAGAAACCACAGGTGGCATCACGACTAAGCCCCTACAAACTACCCCATCATCATCATTCTTTTATTAATTTTACTGGACGCCCAGGGCCACGGACCGGGTCACTGCTGTCGTGACATCCCCATTAAGAACCGACTGGCCCGGTTGCGAGTAACCTAAGGCCCTGTGGGGCACTCCATATGGCACACAAAATACTTAATAAGTAACATTTGCCACATGTTTACTTTACATCATCACAATTTTGGAACCAATTTTTATTTTTGTTAGGAAGTTATAAGGGTTAAAAGTTGACCAGCGATTTCTCATTTTTACAACACCATTTTTTTTAGGGACCATATCACATGTGAAGTCACTTTGAGGGGTCTATATGATAGCAAATACCGAAAAGTGACACCATTCTAAAAACTGATCCCCTCAAGGTGCTCAAAACCACGTTCAAGAAGTTTATTAACCCTTCAGGTGCTTCACAGGAATTTTTTGAATGTTTAAAAAAATGAACATTTAACTTTTTTCACAAAAAAATTACTTCAGGTCCAATTTTTTTTTATTTCACCAAGGGTAACAGGAGAAATTGGACCCCAAAAGTTATTGTGCAATTTGTCCTGAGTATGCTGATACCCCATATGTGGGGGGAACCACTATTTCGATGCATGGCAGAGCACGGAAGGGAAGGAGCACTGTTTGACTTTTTCAACGCAAAATTGCCAGGAAATGAGATCAGACGCCATGACGTGTTTGGAGAGCCCCTGATGTGCCTAAACAGTGGAAACCCGCCACAAATGACCCCATTTTGGAAACTAGACCCTCCACAGAACTTATCTAGATGTTTGGTGAGAACTATGAACCACCAAGTGCTTCACAGAAGTTTATAAAGTACAGCCGTAAAGCTAAAAAATCATATTTTTTCCACAAAAATGAACTTTCCACCCCCAATTTTTATTTTCCCAAGGGAAACAGGGCTCCAAAAGTTATTGGGCAATTTGTCCTGAGTTTGTCCTGAGTACGTAGTTACCCCATATGTGGGGTTAAACCAATGTTTGTGCGCATGGCAGAGCTCGGAAGAGAAGGAGCGCCATTTGACTTTTTCAAAGCAAAATTGGCTGGAATTGAGATCGGACGCCAGGTCACGTTTGGAGAGTCCCTGATGTGCCTGAACAGTGGGAATCCCCCACAAGTGACCCCATTTTGGAAACTAGACCCCCCAAGGAACTTATGTAGATGTGTGGTGAACACTTTGAACCCCCAAGTCCTTCACAGAAGTTTATAACGCCCGAGGGTAAAAATAAAAAAAATCATATTTTTTCCACAAACATGATCTTTTAGTCCCCAATTTTTTTATTTCCCAATGGCAACTGGAGAAATTGGACCCCAAAAGTTGTCCAATTTGTCCGGAGTACGCTGACACCCCATATGTGGGAGAAAACTGCTGCATGGGCACACGTCGAGGCGCGGAAGGGAAGTAGTGACGTTTTGGAATGCAGACTTTGATGGAATGGTCTGCGGGTGTCATGACGCATTTGTAGAGCCCCTGATGTGCCTAAACAGTGAAAACCCCTCACAAGTGACCCCATTTTGGAAACTATACCCACAAGGAACTTATCTAGATGTGTGCTGAGCACTTTAAACCCCCAAATGCTTTACAGAAGTTTATAACGTAGAGCCATAAAAATTAAAAAAATCATATTTTTTCCACAAAAATGATCTTTTAGTCCCCAATTTTTTATTTTCCCAAGGGTAACAGGAGAAATTGGACCCCAAAAGTTGTTGTGCAATTTGTCCTGTGTAGGCTGATATCCCATATGTGGGGGTAAACCACTGTTTGTGCACATGGCAGAGCTTGAAAGGGAAGGAGCACCGTTTGACTTTTTCAATGCAGAATTGGCTGGAATTGAGATCAGACGCCATGTCATGCTTGGAGAGCCCCTGATGTGCCTGAACAGTGGAAACTGTTATGAACGAGTCACCGTAGGAGGCAGACACAAAAATAGAAGCTACGTCCAGAAAACCGGAGAAGTTGGCAACTATCAGATTGCAGACCCCTGAACCTATCAACACAACTAGCAGTAGCCGTGGGGGGTTCCTACGGTGCCCTAGACCCCTCTATCACAGCCGGAGAACTAAATAGCCTAAAGACAGAAAAGGAAATCTAAACTGCCCCAGAGCAGACCCCAAAGTAAAAGGCAGCCCCCAACTTATAATGACGGTGAAGCAAGATGAATAAACACTCACACAGATAGAAAGATTGGCTGAGCAAACAATGGGGCCCAAGCTAACTAAAAATAGGACAGGATAGGAAGGCTGCTGTCTGCAATCTGCAAAAACCCTATGAAAAACATAAGCCAACAGGCTGATATGGAAAAAGGCCCTGAAGCAGCTAGGCTTCAAAAACTAAATCAGCACTCAGGTATTTTCTGAAGACAGAGCTAAAGGAATTCAGCTCACCCCAGCAGGGAAAGGCAGAAATCCAGCAAAACAAAAGTCAAAGCACAAATGCAAAAGGCAGAGCAGAAAACTTAGCTTTAGGAGAGCAGGAATTCAGACTGGTATCCAAGGATCCCACAGAGAAATCACCCGCAGGGCAGAAGGGCGTCGACAGCCTTATATCCAGTCAGTGACTCCACTCAGCCAGTCATCATCATTAGTCTCAGATGTTAGATAATCAGGCTCACTACCTTTCTTAACCAGTAGAGGGAGTTCATCGGGCCTGAGTGGTGAAGGGGAAAATGAACTCACAACAGTACCTCCCCCTTGAGGAGGGGTCACCAAACCCTGAACCAAGCCACCAGGGCGATCAGGGTGAGCCCGATGAAAGGCACGCACCAATCTTTTGGCATGAATAACTTTGGGTTTAAGGTTGGTGATATGGTGTGGTTATCGTCAGAGGCAGAGACCCAAGAATTATCCTCCTGACCATAACCCTTCCACTTAACTAAATACTGGAGTCTCCGTCTAGCCAGACAGGAATCCAGTATTTTCTCTACCTCATATTCCATGTTACTTTCCACCAATACAGGGTCTGGAGGTGCCACCCCCGGAACAACAGGCTCAACAAACCTCTTCAACAAAGAATTATGGAACACATTATGGATTTTAAATGTGACAGGAAGAGCCAAACGAAAAGAGACCGGATTAATAATCTCCAAAATCTTGTAAAGTCCAATAAATCTAGGCTTAAACTTAGGAGAAGCCACCTTCATAGCAATATTTTTTGACGATAACCACACCATATCACCAACCTTAAACTGGGGACCAATGGTCCTATGTCGGTTGGAAAACCGCTGGGCCTTTTCCTGGGAGAGAGATAACTTATCCACCACTTGGTCCCAGATCTGGTGCATTCTCTCCACCACAGTGTCAACACCTGGGCAGGCAGAGGGCTCCACCTGCCCTGAAGAAAATCGAGGATGAAACCCAAAGTTACAAAAAAAAGGTGACATCAAAGTGGCAGAACTAGCTCTATTATTTAAAGCAAACTCGGCCAAGGGCAAAAATGAAACCCAATCATCCTGATCAGCGGAAATAAAACATCTCAAATATGACTCCAAGGTCTGGTTTGTTCTCTCTGTCTGCCCATTGGTCTGAAGGTGAAAAGCAGAGGAGAAGGACAACTGAATTCCCAGCTTGGAACAGAAAGTTCTCCAAAATCTAGACACAAACTGAACTCCTCTGTCAGATACAATGTTCTCAGGAATCCCGTGCAAGCGAACCACCTGTTGCAAAAACAATGGCACCAACTCAGAGGAAGATGGCAACTTAGGGAGTGGTACAAGATGGACCATCTTAGAGAATCTATCACAAATCACCCAAATAACAGTCATTCTCTGAGAGACAGGCATATCAGAGATAAAATCCATTGAAATATGGGTCCATGGCCTCTTGGGGACAGGCAAAGGCATCAACAACCCACTAGAGCGAGAACCCGATTTAGACCGGGAGCAAGTCCCACAAGACTGCACAAAATTCCTGACATCACGAGACAAGGAGGGCCACCAAAAAGACCGACTCACCAGATCTCTAGTACCAAAAATACCTGGATGACCAGCCAAAGCAGAGCAATGAACTTCAGACATCACTCTCTTCTTCCACTGGTCAGGAACATACAACTTTCCACTGGGACAACGCTCAGGTTTGTCCTCCTGGAACTCCTCCAGAGCACGTCTCAAATCGGGCGAGATGGCAGAAAGAACTACCCCTTCGCCTAAGATGGTAGCAGGCTTGGTCACCACAGGAGAATCAGCAAAGAAGCTCCTAGAGAGGGCGTCTGCCTTGACATTCTTAGTTCCAGGAAGAAAAGAAACCACAAAATCAAAACGTGTAAAAAACAAGGCCCACCTAGCCTGTCTAGGGTTCAAGCTCTTAGCCGACTCTAGGTAAATCAAATTCTTGTGGTCAGCGAGGACCACGACTTGATGCTTAGCTCCCTCCAACCAATGTCTCCACTCCTCAAATGCCCATTTCATGGCCAACAGTTCCCGATTCCCCACATCATAGTTACGTTCAGATGGAGAGAACTTTCGGGAAAAGAAAGCACAGGGATTCATTTTAGATGTCACAGGATCCTTTTGGGACAAAACAGCTCCTGCACCAATCTCAGAAGCATCCACCTCTACCTGGAACGGAAGCGAGACATCAGGTTGCCGCAAAACCGGGGCGGAGGTGAATCTTCGCTTCAGCTCCTGAAAGGAAGAAACAGCCTCTGGAGACCAATTTAACACATCAGCACCCTTCTTAGTCAAATCAGTCAATGGCTTGGCAATACTAGAAAATTTTGCTATAAATTTCCGATAAAAATTAGCAAAACCCAAAAACTTCTGAAGGGCCTTCAAAGAAGTGGGCTGAACCCAATCATAAATGGCCTGTACCTTGGCCGGATCCATTTCAATAGTTGACGGAGACAAAATAAATCCCAAAAAAGAAATCCTCTGTACTCCAAAAAAGCATTTAGATCCTTTGACATACAGGGAATTCTCCCTCAAGATCCGGAACACAGTCCGAATATGTTCCACATGAGAATCCCAATCCTTGGAGAAGATCAAAATATCATCCAGATAGATAATCAGAAATTTATCGACAAAATCTCGAAAATATCGTTCATGAAGCATTGGAAGACAGAAGGGGCATTAGTGAGCCCAAAAGGCATCACCAGGTACTCAAAATGTCCCTCCGGAGTATTAAACGCCGTCTTCCATTCATCCCCATGCTTAATGCGAATAAGATTATACGCCCCCCTGAGGTCAAGCTTGGTAAACCAGTAAGCACCTTTAACTCTAGAGAATAGATCCGAAATCAGGGGTAACGGATACTGATATTTAACAGTAATTTTGTTGAGGGCACGATAATCAATACAAGGTCTTAATGATCCATCCTTTTTGGCTACAAAAAAAACCCCGGCACCTAAGGGTGACGAGGATGGTCTAATATGACCCTTCTCCAATGCCTCCTTAATATAGGATCGCATAGGCTCGTGCTCGGGTACAGATAAATTGAAGAGCCGACCCTTGGGGAATTTACACCCCGGGCTCAGTTCAATTGCACAGTCATAACTCCTATGAGGAGGCAGAGACGCAGCCTCATTCTCACTAAATACATCATAAAAGTCCGCCAAATAGTCAGGAACATCATGCGACTGAGGAGAGGTGGAAAACACTGGAGCCTCACTAAAGGCACACCGACAACCCCAACTCACCACAGACACAGATTTCCAATCCAAAACTGGATTATGAATTTGCAACCAGGGAAACCCCAGAACAATGGTATCATGCAGATTATGCAACACCAAAAATCTGCAATTTTCTTGATGGTCTGGGTCCAAAACTGAGGTTTATTTTTGGCCAAAGGAGTAGCATCAATCTCCCTCAAAGGGATAGGCGTCCGCAGAGGTGTCATCGGAAATCCACAACGTTTAGCAAAATCCAAGTCCATTAGGTTTAGAGCTGCTCCCAAATCCACAAAAGCCTTGGTGGAAAATGTGGACAGGTAGCAGATCAGAGTAATAGCCAGAAGAAACTTAGGTTGAACACCACCAACAGAAAACGTGTGTGCAAAGCGTTTCTCTCGTTTAGGACAGACAGAAATAATATGCGAGGCATCTCCACAGAAAAAACATAACTTATTACGCTTTCTGAACTCCTGACACTGCTCTCTGGACAAAACTCTATCACATTGCATAGGTTCAGACATTTGTTCAACAAGTGGCAACACTTCTCGTGCAGTTTTGCGTTCTCGCAAACGCCGATCAATCTGAATGGCTAATGACATAGAATCGTCAAGACCAGAGGGAACAGGAAATCCCACCATAGTATCTTTTACGGCTTCTGACAAACCCTTCTGAAAGAGAGCAGCCAGGGCATTATCATTCCAAGTAGTAAGTACCGCCCACTTTTGGAATTTTTGACAGTACGATTCTGCAGAATCTTGACCCTGGTTCAATGCCAGCAGGGTCTTTTCAGCCTGATCAATGGCATTAGGTTCGTCATACAACAACCCCAAGGCTTGAAAAAATGCGTTCACATTAGTCAGAATAGGATCATCAGGTTTCAAAGAAAACGCCCAATCCTGGGGATCGCCACGCAGCAAAGAGATGACAATTTTAACCTGCTGCGCGGAGCTCCCTGACGAGTTAGGCTTCAAGGCAAAAAATAATTTACAATTATTTTTGAAATTCAAAAATTTAGACCGATCCCCAAAAAATACATCAGGTGCGGGAATCTTTGGTTCCGCAGCATGTGAATGAGCAAGGTAGGCGGAAATTCCCCGCACTTCCGCAGTGAGCTGCTCCACGCGATCAGACAATTGCTTTATCTCCATTGAGAGAAAAAAAAAATTCCCCCAACGGCCTCAGAGATATAGAGGAAAAAATATACACTTTTTTTTTTTACAATTCTTTCCTGCTATTGAGTACCCTAGGATCTGCGGTATGGTGGGTGATTCTGTTATGAACGAGTCACCGTAGGAGGCAGACACAAAAATAGAAGCTACGTCCAGAAAACCGGAGAAGTTGGCAACTATCAGATTGCAGACCCCTGAACCTATCAACACAACTAGCAGTAGCCGTGGGGGGTTCCTACGGTGCCCTAGACCCCTCTATCACAGCCGGAGAACTAAATAGCCTAAAGACAGAAAAGGAAATCTAAACTGCCCCAGAGCAGACCCCAAAGTAAAAGGCAGCCCCCAACATATAATGACGGTGAAGCAAGATGAAAAAACACTCACACAGATAGAAAGATAGGCTGAGCAAACAATGGGGCCCAAGCTAACTAAAAATAGGACAGGATAGGAAAGCTGCTGTCTGCAATCTGCAAAAACCCTATGAAAAACATAAGCCAACAGGCTGATATGGAAAAAGGCCCTGAAGCAGCTAGGCTTCAAAAACTAAATCAGTACTCAGGTATTTTCTGAAGACAGAGCTAAAGGAATTCAGCTCACCCCAGCAGGGAAAGGCAGAAATCCAGCAAAACAAAAGTCAAAGCACAAATGCAAAAGGCAGAGCAGAAAACTTAGCTTTAGGAGAGCAGGAATTCAGACTGGTATCCAAGGATCCCACAGAGAAATCACCCGCAGTGCAGAAGGGCGTCGACAGCCTTATATCCAGTCAGTGACTCCACTCAGCCAGTCATCATCATTAGTCTCAGATGTTAGATAATCAGGCTCACTACCTTTCTTAACCAGTAGAGGGAGTTCATCGGGCCTGAGTGGTGAAGGGGAAAATGAACTCACAACAGGAAACCCTCCAATTCTAACTCCAACCCTAATCCCAACACACCCCTAACCCTCACTCTCACCCTAACTCTAGCCCTAACCCTAATGGGAAAATGGAAATAAATACATATTTTTTAATTGTATTATTTTTCTCTAACGAAGGGGGTGATAAAGGGGGTTTGACGCTTTTTATTGCAAAATATAGTTTTTGCATCACCACATTTTGAGAGCTATAATTTTTCCATATTTTGGCCCACAGAGTCCTATGAGGCCTTATTTTTTGCGGGACGAGTTGAAGTTTTTATTGCTACCATTTTCAAGCACATAACATTTTTTGATCGCTTTTTATTCTGATTTTTGGGACGCAGAATGAAGAAAAACCAGCAATTCATGAATTTCTTTTTTTGGGGAGGGCGTTCACACCGTTCCGCGTGTGGTAAAATTGATTAAGCGGTTTTATTCTTCGGGTCACTATGAATACAGCAATTACCTTATTTATGTCTTTTTTATGTTTTGGCCTTTTATACAATAAAAACAATTTTATCTAAAAAATAATTATGTTTGCATCGCTTTATTCTGCGAGCTATAACTATTTAATTTTTCTGGTGATGGAGCTGTATGATGGCTCGATTTTTGCAGGACAAGATGATGTTTTCAGCGCTATCATGTTTATTTATATACTTTTTTTGATCGTGTGTTATTGCACTTTTTGTTTGGCGGTATGATGATAAAGCATTTTTTTTGCCTTTTTTTTTTAAGGGGTTCACTAAAGGGGTTAACTAGTGGGACAGTTTTATAGTGTCATTACGGATGCAGCGATACTAAATATGTGTACTTTTATTGTTTTTTATTATTTACATAAAGAAATTAATTTATTGGGGAATATTTTTTTTCTTTATTTAGTAATTTTTAAAAAACTGGTTTTACACATGCTAATTTTTTTTTTTTTTTTACTTTTTTACATTGTCCTAGAGTGGGACATTGCTATATAGTGTCAGATCGCTGATCTGACACTTTGCACTGCATTGTGTCAGATCAGAAATCTGACAGACAGTGTAGGAGGCTTCTTAGTGCCTGCTCGCAGCAGGCACTGAGACGTCACCTCCCTGCAGGATCCGGAAGGATCCCACGGGCATCTTGGATCTGGGGTCCTGCAGGGAGGAGGCTCTCAGAACAACGCGAGCACATCGTATTGTTCTGATGTCTCAGGGAAGCACGTAGGGAGCCCCATCCCTGCATGATGCTTCCCTATGCCCCCGGAACACTGCAATCATGTTTGATCGCAGTGTGCCAGGGGTTAAAGTGCCGGGAGTGGTCCATGACATAGTGCCGGGTGTCAGCTGTGATAATCAGCTGATACCCGGCCGCGATCAGCTGCGCTCCCCCATAGCTGATCGCTATGACGTACTATCCGATCATGGGCATTAAGGCCCAGGGCACATGTATGGGATTGTACGTTATATGTAAGAAAGGGGTTAACAACACTTAGGCCTCTTTCATACATCAGTATTTTTGATCAGTATTTTATCAGTATTTGCATGCCAAAACCAGGAGAGTCTCCAAAACACAGAACAAGTGTCCATCTTTCAATTATAATTTTTCTCTGTAAGTTCCACTCCTGGTTTTGGCATGCAAACACTGATGCAAAATACTTACCAAATACTGACATGTGTTTGAGGCCTTAGGCCTCATTCACACATATCTGTAAGGGGGTGAAGAGAAAGAAGAGCCCAAAGGAGGTTATCTTCCCTGCTCCTTATCCGGAACCACTTAGCCAGACAGCAGGGTTGCCGTGTGGGGAAGACTTTCTGCCCTGGACGAACTGGACCATGTGACTGCAAGGGACAGAGAGGAAGAGGAAGGGGCAATGGACCGGAAGGTGTGCAAGCAGGGCGTGAAAGCAGAGCACGCCAGACACTGAGCAGAGTGCGCCAGAGACAGGGGAGAGTGCGCCAGTGAGAAAGCAGGCTGCAGCACCGTGCTCCCAGAGAGAGAGAACCTTGTCAGAGCACTGAGACTGAGATAGGAGCCATAGTGAGAGCTGTATGTGATTATGTGGACTTGGGAGCCTCCATGACCAGAGGAGACTTTGCCCCTGACAGTGCAGAGACAGTGACCCAAGCGCACAGCCCCGGTGACCGCAGTGGCAAGCCGAGCCCCCTGAGTGTGGCAAATAAACTGCCCAGTGTACGTAGCATCGTTACTGCACAGAGACTGTCAGCTTAATATACAGAGACTTAGAGCAGGAGAGACTCAGTTCAGCAGGGTCTCCCTGCTTCCTACTTCCAGCATTACCTTGAGAGGGGACTGCAGAGACTTAACCCCAGAGTTCCCAGTTGCCAAGAGAGGAGAGACTACAGAGTCTTCAAGTGCCGCTGTTGACGGTGCCAATGTTGGAGAAAAGGACCCTTCAATCAAGACTTCACTGGACTGATAAGTGTTGTGAGTTCATTTTCCCCTTCATCACTGCGGCCCGAGGAACTCCCTCTTCTGCTTAGGAGAGGTAGTGAGTCTGATTATCAGACACCTAAGATTAATGATGATGACTGGCTGAGTGGAGTCACAGACTGGATATAAGGCTGCATACGCCCATTCTCCCTGCGGGTGATTTCTCTGTGGTATCCTTGGAGTCCAGTCTGAATTCCTGCTCTGCTAAAGCTAAGTTTTTCCTCCTGGCTTTTTGCATTTGTGCCTTGCTTTGTTTTTTCTGGATTTCAGCCATTCCCTGCTGGGGTGAGCTGAACTCCTTAGCTCTGTCTCCTGAAAATACCAGAGTGCTGATTTAGTTTTGAAGCTTAGTTGCTTCAGGGTCTTTTTCCATTTCAGCTTGCTGGCCTATGTTTTTGATAGGTTCAGGGGTCTGCAATCGGATAGTTCCCAGCTCCTCTGGTTTTCTGGATGTAGCTTCTATTTTTGTGTCTGCCTCCTACGGTCACTCAATCATAACAGAATCACCCGCCTGACCGCAGATCCTAGGGTACTCAATAGCAGGAAAGAATTGCAAAAAAAAAAAAAAGTGTGTATATTTTTTCCTCTATATCTCTGAGGCTGTAGGGGGAATTTTTTTTTTTTCTCTCAATGGAGATAAAGCAATTGTCTGATCGTGTGGAGCAGCTCGCTGCGGAAGTGCGGGGAATTTCCGCCTACCTTGCTCATTCACATGCTGCTGAACCAAAGATTCCTACACCTGATGTATTTTGTGGTGATCGGTCTAAATTTTGGAATTTCAAAAATAATTGTAAATTATTTTTTGCCTTGATGCCTAACTCGTCAGGGAGCTCCGCGCAGCAGGTTAAAATTGTCATCTCTTTGCTGCGTGGCGATCCCCAGAATTGGACGTTTTCTTTGAAACCAGATGATCCTATTCTGACTAATGTGAACGCATTTTTTCAAGCCTTGGGCTTGTTGTATGACGAACCTAATGCCATTGATCAGGCTGAAAAGACCCTGCTGGCATTGAATCAGGGTCGAGATTCTGCAGAATTGTACTGTCAAAAATTCAGAAAGTGGGCGGTACTTACTACTTGGAATGATAATGCCTTGGCTGCTCTCTTTCGGAAGGGTTTGTCAGAAGCCGTAAAAGATACTATGGTGGGATTTCCTGTTCCCTCTGGTCTTGACGATTCTATGTCATTAGCCATTCAGGTTGATCGGCGTTTGCGGGAACGCAAAACTGCACGAGAGGTGTTGCCACCTGTTGAACAAATGACTGAACCTATGCAATGTGATAGAGTTTTCTCCAGAGAGCTGCGTCAGAAGTTCAGAAGGCGTAATAAGTTGTGCTTTTTCTGTCTGTGGAGATGCCTCGCATATTATTTCTGTCTGTCCTAAACGAGAGAATCGCTTTGCACACACGTTTTCTGTTGGTGGTGTTCAACCTAAGTTTCTTCTGGCTATTACTCTGATCTGCTCCCTGTCCACATTTTCCGCCAAGGCATTTGTGGATTCAGGAGCAGCTCTAAACCTAATGGACTTGGATTTTGCTAAACGTTGTGGATTTCCTATGACACCTCTGCGGACGCCTATCCCTTTGAGGGGGATTGATGCTACTCCTTTGGCTAAAGATAAACCTCAGTTTTGGACCCAGGTGGTGATGCGGGTCGCCCCAGACCATCAAGAAAATTGCAGATTTTTGGTGTTGCATAATCTGCATGATACCATTGTTCTTGGGTTTCCCTGGTTACAAATCCATAATCCAGTTCTTGATTGGAAATCTTTGTCTGTGGTGAGTTGGGGTTGTCGGTGTGCCCTTAGTGATGCTCCTGTTTTCTCCACCTCTCCCCAGTCACATGATGTTCCTGACTATTTGGCTGACTTTTATGATGTATTTAGTGAGAATGAGTCTGCGTCTTTGCCTCCTCATAGGAGTTATGACTGTGCTATTGAGCTGAACCCGGGGTGTAAATTCCCCAAGGGTCGGCTTTTCAACTTATCTGTACCCGAGCACGAGGCTATGCGATCCTATATTAAGGAGGCATTGGAGAAGGGTCATATTAGACCATCCTCTTCACCCTTAGGTGCTGGGTTTTTTTTGTAGCCAAAAAGGATGGATCATTAAGACCTTGTATTGATTATCGTGCCCTCAACAAGATTACTGTTAAATACCAGTATCCGTTACCCCTGATTTCGGATCTATTCTCTAGAGTTAAAGGTGCTTGCTGGTTTACCAAGCTTGACCTCAGGGGGGCGTATAATCTTATTCGCATTAAGCATGGGGATGAATGGAAGACAGCGTTTAATACTCCGGAGGGACATTTTGAGTACCTGGTGATGCCTTTTGGGCTCACTAATGCCCCTTCTGTCTTCCAGTGCTTCATGAACGATATTTTCCGAGATTTTGTGGATACATTTTTGATTATCTATCTGGATGATATTTTGATCTTCTCCAAGGATTGGGATTCTCATGTGGAACATGTTCGGACTGTGTTCCGGATCTTGAGGGAGAATTCCCTGTATGTCAAGGGATCTAAATGCCTTTTTGGGGTACAGAGGATTTCATTTTTGGGATTTATTTTGTCTCCGTCAACTATTGAAATGGATCCAGTCAAGGTACAGGCCATTTATGATTGGGTTCAGCCCACTTCTTTGAAGGCCCTCCAGAAGTTTTTGGGTTTTGCTAATTTTTATCGGAAATTTATAGCAAAATTTTCTAGTATTGCCAAGCCATTGACTGATTTGACTAAGAAGGGTGCTGATGTGTTAAATTGGTCTCCGGAGGCTGTTTCTTCCTTTCAGGAGTTGAAGCGAAGATTCACCTCCGCCCTGGTTTTGCGGCAACCTGATGTCTCACTTCCGTTCCAGGTAGAGGTGGATGCTTCTGAGATTGGTGCAGGAGCTGTTTTGTCCCAAAAGGATCCTGTAACATCTAAAATGAATCCCTGCGCTTTCTTTTCCCGAAAGATCTCTCCATCTGAACGTAACTACGACGTGGGGAATCGGGAACTGTTGGCCATGAAATGGGCATTTGAGGAGTGGAGACATTGGTTGGAGGGAGCTAAGCATCAAGTCGTGGTCCTCACCGACCACAAGAATTTGATTTATCTAGAGTCGGCTAAACGCTTGAACCCTAGACAGGCTAGGTGGGCCTTGTTTTATACACGTTTTGATTTTGTGGTTTCTTTTCTTCCTGGAACTAAGAATGTCAAGGCAGACGCACTCTCTAGGAGTTTCTTTGCTGATTCTCCTGTGGTGACCAAACCTGCTACCATCTTAAGCGAAGGGGTAGTTCTTTCTGCCATCTCGCCCGATTTGAGACGTGCTCTGGAAGAATTCCAGAGAGACAAGCCTGAGTGTTGTCCCAGTGGAAAGTTGTATGTTCCTGACCAGTGGAAGAAGAGAGTGATGTCTGAAGTTCATTGCTCTGCTTTGGCTGGTCATCCAGGTATTTTTGGTACTAGAGATCTTGTGAGTCGGTCTTTTTGGTGGCCCTCCTTGTCTTGTGATGTCAGGAATTTTGTGCAGTCCTGTGGGACGTGCTCCCGGTCTAAATCATGCTCCCGCTCTAGTGGGTTGTTGATGCCTTTGCCTGTCCCCAAGAGGCCATGGACCCATATTTCAATGGATTTCATCTCCGATATGCCTGTCTCTCAAAAGATGACTGTTATTTGGGTGATTTGTGATAGGTTCTCTAAGATGGTTCATCTTGTACCACTCCCTAAGTTGCCGTCTTCCTCTGAGTTGGTGCCCCTGTTTTTGCAACAGGTGGTTCGCTTGCACAGGATTCCTGAGAACATTGTGTCTGACAGAGGAGTTCAGTTTGTGTCTAGATTTTGGAGAACTTTCTGTTCCAAGCTGGGAATTCAGTTGTCCTTCTCCTCTGCCTTTCACCCTCAGACCAATGGGCAGACAGAGAGAACAAACCAGACCTTGGAGTCATATTTGAGATGTTTTATTTCCGCTGATCAGGATGATTGGGTTTCATTTTTACCCTTGGCCGAATTTGCTTTAAATAACAGAGCTAGTTCTGCCACTTTGATGTCACCTTTTTTTTGTAACTTTGGGTTTCATCCTCGATTTTCTTCAGGGCAGGTGGAGCCATCTGCCTGCCCAGGGGTTGACACTGTGGTGGAGAGAATGCACCAGATCTGGGACCAAGTGGTGGATAAGTTATCTCTCTCCCAGGAAAAGGCCCAGCGGTTTTCCAACTGACATAGGACCATTGGTCCCCAGTTTAAGGTTGGTGATTTGGTGTGGTTATCATCAAAAAATATTGCTATGAAGGTGGCTTCTCCTAAGTTTAAGCCTAGATTTATTGGACCTTACAAGATTTTGGAGATTATTAATCCGGTCTCTTTTCGTTTGGCTCTTCCTGTCACATTTAAAATCCATAATGTGTTTCATAAGTCCTTGTTGAATAGATTTGTTGAACCTGTTGTTCCGGGAGTGGCACCTCCAGACCCTGTATTGGTTGAAGGTAACATTGAATATGAGGTAGAGAAAGTACTGGATTCTCGTCTGGCTAGACGGAGACTCCAGTATTTGGTTAAGTGGAAGGGTTATGGTCAGGAGGATAATTCCTGGGTCTCTGCCTCTGATGTTCATGCTAAAAGACTGGTGCGTGCCTTTCATCATGCACACCCTGATCCCCCTGGTGGCGTGGTTGAGGGTTCGGTGACCCCTCCTCAAGGGGGAGGTACTGTTGTGAGTTCATTTTCCCCTTCATCACTGAGGCCCGAGGAACTCCCTCTTCTGCTTAGGAGAGGTAGTGAGTCTGATTATCAGACACCTGAGATTAATGATGATGACTGGCTGAGTGGAGTCACAGACTGGATATAAGGCTGCATACGCCCATTCTCCCTGCGGGTGATTTCTCTGTGGTATCCTTGGAGTCCAGTCTGAATTCCTGCTCTGCTAAAGCTAAGTTTTTCCTCCTGGCTTTTTGCATTTGTGCCTTGCTTTGTTTTTTCTGGATTTCAGCCATTCCCTGCTGGGGTGAGCTGAACTCCTTAGCTCTGTCTCCTGAAAATACCAGAGTGCTGATTTAGTTTTGAAGCTTAGTTGCTTCAGGGTCTTTTTACATTTCAGCTTGCTGGCCTATGTTTTTGATAGGGTTTTTTTGCCGATTGCAGACAGCAGCTTTCCTTTCCTTTTCTGTTTAGATTAGATTGGGCCCCAACGTTTGCTCAGCCTATCTTTCTATCTGTGTCAGTGTTTTTTCATCTTGCTTCACCGTCATTATATGTTGGGGGCTGCCTTTTACTTTGGGGTCTGCTCTGGGGCAGTTTAGATTTCCCTTTCTATCTTTAGGCTATATAGTCCTCCGGCTGTGTTCGAGGGGTCTAGGGCACCGTAGGTACCCCCCACGTCTACTGCTAGTTGTGTTGATAGGTTCAGGGGTCTGCAATCGGATAGTTCCCAGCTCCTCTGGTTTTCTGGACGTAGCTTCTATTTTTGTGTCTGCCTCCTACGGTCACTCAATCATAACAGATAAGTTACAAGAATTCCCATTAACCATTTCTACTCTGCTTAACCGTTTCATAGCCTTACTTAGCTTTTTGTGTACCGTTTTGCCATTGATCCTATCACTTTTAGCCCCCACTGCTTCTCCCTGCGTGGAGATACTACCCCCTGTAAATAAACCCTTTAACTCTTGGTCTGTCTCTGATCCGTGGTGACATTATCAGCACCTGCACATTATTACATACACACTATAGTCTGTGGATGCCACTTGTGTCTCATCTGGGTGTTGTCAATTTTTCAACTGTTTAATGGGTAGGAAAAGAGAAGAAGCTTGGACATTTTTACATTTTTTTTGCATGTGACAAAAACAGATGATTGCGTAAAAACATACAACTTTGACCAAAATGGATACAATTTGAGTATAGCACACTGATGCAAAAAAGGACATCGGAATGAGAGATGAATATAAATGATTAAATTGGACAAATTTTGAATTTACCAGATTTTATCAAATTTGGTAGCAAAATTCAATTCAAATTAAATTTATTGGAAGCTTATCAAATGTGTTTTATTATGCTTTGAGGTCTCCCCATATCCCAGAGCATAGTAAGTGTAGGATTTTCAAAATAAAAAAAAATGATACTCTCCTTTCTCCAGCCCTCACTTGTCCCTCGGTGAAGCTCTTCACTTAGTCCCTCACTACTCTTCGCTCCTTTTCCATCTTCATAGTGATCTTCAGCATCTCTGGCACTGATTTGACATTGTAATATCCATGCACAGATAGATATGTGAGAGCCTGAAGAAGTATTATATTTTCTATCTTTTTAACCTCTTCCCTTTAGGATCCTGCAAAATGATAGAAGACGATTTGCTCTTAATCCATTGGCATATCTCTAGGCCTTATTCTTTTACTTCTTTTCTTGCAACCAAAATTATTTCAACAGCATTTTATAAAACTCAAAGGATTCCTTTTTTACTTACATTTTTGCAGTAGTTGTAATTTGTACAAAACATTCAAGAAAGGTATTTTTATATTTATAGTTTTTATTCTTTAAATTTGCTAATTTTCTATAAAGTATTAGAATAGCTTCCTTTTTTTTAACTTTTTTTTATACCTGTATAAACTCGTATTATATGACTACTTCAGTGACAATTTGAGTTGATGTGGGCTGGGTTTGCACTGTGTATTTTCTTTACTTGCAAATACATTTAGAACTTTCCTTTACTTATTTTTATATAATATATGACTAACTTGGCCAGTGCGAAATTTTCGCACATTGGTCGTCGGGGGCGCAGGCAATTTCAGAAAAAGCAAGCAGGTCAAATGTAAATGTATTTCATGAGCTGATGAACACAGACAGGTATTTATATGTAGATTGGTAATACAATAAATTGGTTTGATAAGTAGAGGCCAAAACATGTCTTCCGGTTGAGGTGCCACTTGCAGGTCATTGAGTCTTCCTTAAGGTTTATGAAAATGAATGTTTAAATTGTATTTAGTGAAAAAATCGTGAATGTGTGGTTTGTTTGGCTGTTTTCTTGCTGAAGAGAGCAAGTTTGCCTTTCAAATGGTGTATCATGTTTGTGTGGGGTGAAGTAATGAGCAAAAAAGCAGTGCATGTTTGCCAAATGTGCTGGTAGTGTGCTTTGGGGTACTGTGGTGCCACCTGCAGGTCATTTTTCCTTACTGCAGTTTCATGAAAATTAATGTTTAAACTGTATTTAGTGATAAAATCGTGAATGTGTGGTTTGTTTGGCTATTTCCTTGCTGAAGAGGGTTATTTTACCTTTCAAATGGTGTATCATTTGTGTGTGTGGGTGCAGTATGAACGGGGATACAAAGGAATCACTGAAAAACAGTGTTTAGAAAAAATAGAATAGATGTTTTCAAGAGAGAGCCTACTATATGTACCGTATATACTCGTGTATAAGCCAAGATTTTTAGCACATTTTTTTGTGCTGAAAATGCTCCCTCAGCTTATACACGAGTCATTGTGCAGAAACAAGTGGGGGAGGGGGAGCGGCGGCAGGAGCTGGTGGCTGGGACATCATACTCACCCTCCTGTGAATCGCTTAACGTCCTCTGCATCCACCGTTGTCCCAGGGCTGGCAGCTTCTTCCTGTGTTGAGAAGTCACATGGTACCACTCATTAAGGTCATGAGTATGGATGCGACTCCACTCCCATAGATGTGGCATCCATATTCATGACCTTAATGAGCAGTACCACATGACTACTCAACACAGGAAGAAGCTGCCAGCCCTGGGACAACTAAGGATGCAGGGGACATTCAGCGATTACACAGGAGAGTGAGTATGATGGAGCAGGATGGGGGGAGCACAGAGCAGGACGGGGGGAGCACAGAGCAGGACTGGGGAGCACAGAGCAGGAATGGGGAGCACAGAGCAGTACGGGGGAGCGCAGAGCAGGATGGGGGAGCGCAGAGCAGGATGGGGGGAGCACAGAGCAGGATTGGAGAGAACAGAGGAGCTTGGAGAAGGATGGGAGGAGCACTGAGGAGGACGGGGGTGCACTGATGAACATGGAGGAGGATGGAGGAGCATGGGGGAGGACAGGGAGCTGAGCCATACATAGCAGGATGGGACAGGGGAGCCGAGCCAAGCATACTGGGAGGGAGGAGAGCCACAAATAGCAGGACAGGGATGAGGGGACAATGTATACCCAGCTTATACTTGATTCAATAAGCTTACCTAATTTTCCTTGGCAAAATTAGGGGCCTCGGCTTATACTCTTGTCGGCTTGTACTCAAGTATATATGGTAATTTAGACCAGGGTCAAAAAACAACCCCTTCGGTGCCTCAATATAGTAATTCCCCCTCTATGACTTTGCAAAATATTATTATGATTATAATTAACACCCACTTCTGCGTCTCCAAATAATGCAAACCATAAATATTTGAGAGCATGCCTGCCTGAGGATTCGGACCAGCCCCTTTCTCCCTCAGGTTGGGTTTCTGGTCGTATCCTTTGTGACCAGGAATGCAAGACCACTGCTGCTTGCAGAAATCAGCCTGTTGTACCTTCTACCATAGACTGTGCTTTTCAAAACAATGTTCCTATGTGTCTCATAAAGAGCAATGACAGCCAATGTATTTATCCTATCTGCTACTGACCTTATTTATCCTCTTAAAAATTACAAACTCAATAAATTCAGATATTTAATTTACATCTTTATTCCATTCTTTGGGGGCTGAACAAATTAAGCTCTAACTCCGCCCACAAAGTATGTTATGATGCTGACACTGGTGTTGGGACATAGTCTTTCATTGCACTCGCCTCAGCTTTCAGTAGTGAACACTGCATGAACGTACTTGTAGAGCAAGAAGAAATTAGTGAGCCAGCTGCATCAAGATACAGCTCCCGGCCCAAGCACTGTGGTCCTCAGGAATCTGCACTGGGCCGGCTAAACGGTCATCGAGGGCTGTAAAAGGCTCGTGGTCCTGAGGTTCCCCATCCCTGCCCTAGCTGCACCATATGTCTGCAGGGCAGTTACCAACACACTACTTACCTCCTTCTAGCCATTACATCTTTATAGCTATGGAAGGATAATTATTAACATCTCTATGGATCATATTATATTAAGTCAGGAAACAAGTATAATAATAGAAGTACTAGATTTACATTTTAGGCTATACAACCATCTATGGGACTGTGAATGCTATCATTCATATTCCAAGCCATAAGGCTTCACAATGTTCCCTATCACGAGATAGGTTAAGTTGTTTCCATACTCCAAATTGTCCATGATACTGTAGGTGTGAGTTTGAGGGAGGCATTCAGATTCTGAGCCAAAGTCGAAGCAAAACCAATGTGAGTGTTAACAGTATCGATATTCATGAGCTGCACACTAGCTCTGCTGGTTTATAGCTTTCCCTCTAAACTGTGTATAGCCCAGCCCAGAAGAAAGCATCATGTTGACAAGTAACAGAACCTAGAACAAGAAAGAATAAACCCTGCTTTGTAACAGACACAAACTATCATGTCTCACAACTTGAGAATCATACAGTATTGTATTGTAGTTTTGAGTTGACATGCATGTCTGCCTCCCTTGCTCTGATATCAGTAACTCATTCATTTTTCTTCCTCATTCTCTGTGTGTCAGCCAAGTTAAGAAGCTCAAGACTTGCATGCCTGGTTCATAGTAGTGATTTTTACCTTCTGTAGTGGTGCATGGCTACAAGAATTCAACTTGAAAATAAACATTCTGCTGGAATGTTCATGTGTACCTCTGCAACTAGTCAAGCTTTCTGATTAGATCTCCTTGTGTGAGTACCGGTACATAGAGATAGCCAAGAAACAGTGTCTCAAGTGTCCCACACTTACAGCCTAGTTATGGAGTGAGAATGCAAAATGACAAAGAAACTGTTCAATGATAGTGAACAGGCAACAGTTTGGAGAAAAAAAAGGTATTCAGCTCACCATTATATGAATTCCTGTGGCTTTGGGTGTGGACTCCAGGATGGTGCTCGAAAAAAGCATCTGTGGTAATCAAACAAAAAAGTTCCAGCAACAAACATCCAAATCAGATTGTTTCGCATTTCGAACAAAAATGTTCTTAGTCATAGCCAACTAAGAAAATTTTTGTTTGAAACGTGTAATCCCCTGGATTTACAATTTTAATGTTTTTAAAGGCATTGCAATAAAGATAGAGTTTAACGTCTATTCAACAATCTGATTTGGATGTTTGTTGCTGGAACAGTTTGAAGAGCCCAGCCTGCCTGAGGATTGATGTTGTGACCTTTTTCTTAGTGATGTGGAGAGAACATAAAATATCTCTAGATCTGAGACTAGGTGAAATAGAAAGCTCACCTATACACAAAAGTATATCAAGTTAAGTTTAAGGAATAAAGGGATTGTCCGTCTTAGGATGCGTGTCCACAATCAGTAATACTACCGGTCTGGATGCAGCAAATCTTCGCTGCATTCAAAATGCTGCATTGTCCAAAAACAAGCACAGTGGAAGGGATTAATAGAAATCCCATGCCCACTATGTTTCTTTTTTATGCTGCATAAAATCACCTGGGGTGCCGGCTTCTGAGCCACAGCATGTCAATTTCTCTTGTGAGAATTTTCTCACTTGACTTAAATTAGATGTGGAAAATCTGCTGTAACAAAAATGCACATGAGTCCTAAGGCTGTGTGCACACGATGCAGATCTGCAGCGGTTCCGCAGCAGATTTTACTGCGCAGAAACGTTGCATATCCGCATTGTGATGTACAGTAGCCTTAAAATGAATGGAAAAAAAAAAAAACGCTGTGCAGATGCTGCAGATTTTTCCGCGCGGTTTTCCTGCGGTACAAAATCTGCAGCATGTTACTTCTTTTGTGCGGTTTTCCATCTCCCCTGTCACCAAATCCGCAGGGGGAAAACCGCACAAAAACCGCAATGGAAAACCGCATGAAAAATGGAAGAAATCCGCAGGAAAAATGCAGGTCATTTGACCTGCGGATTTCTTCCATTCTGCGCGGAAAAATCCGCAGGGCCAAAAAGTACGTCTGCACTCAGCCTTAGTTCATTTACTAGGAGTTTTTAGCCTAGTTTACACTACCGTTCAAAAGTTTGGAGTCACCAAGACAATTTTGTGTTTTCCATGAAAACTCGTACGTTTATTAATCAAATGAGTTGCCAAATGAATGTAAAATCTAGTGCAGACATTGACAAGGTTCGAAAAAAAAGATTTTTATTTGAAATAATAATGTTCTCCTTTAAACTTTGCTTTCATCGAAGAATGCTCCCTTTGCAGCAATTAATGCATTGCAGACCTTTGGCATTCTAGCAGTTAATTTGCTGAGGTAATCTGGAAAAATTTGATGGGCACTTTTTGCGTACCATACGGTCAAGCTGCTCCCACAACAGCTCAATGGGGTTGAGATCTGGTGACTGCACTGGCCACTCCATTACAGAGCTTTGGGTCATTGTCCTGTTGTAGGATGAAATTGGCTCCAATCAAGCGCTGTCCACAGGGTATGGCATGGCGTGATAGCCTTCCTTATTCAAAATCCCTTTTACCTTGTACAAATCTCACACTTTGCCAGCACCAAAGCAACACCAGACCATCACATTACCTTCACCATGCTTGACAGGTGGCGTCAGGCACTCTTCCAGCATCTTTTCAGTTGTTCTGCATCTCACAAATGTTCTTCTGTGTGATCCAAACACCTCAAACTTGGATTTGTCTGTCCATAACACGTTTTTCCAATCTTCCTCTGTCCAACATCTGTGATCTTTTGCCCATATTAATCTTTTCCTTTTATTAGCCAGTCTCAGATATGGCTTTTACTTTGCCACTCTGCCCTGAAGGACAGCATCCCGGAGTCGCCTCTTCACTGTAGACATTGACACTGCGTTTTGCCTGTACAATACTATTTAATGAAGCTGCCAATTGAGGACCTGTGAGGTGTTGATTTCTCAAACTACAGACTCTAATATACTTGTCTTGTTGCTCAGATGTGCAGCAGGGCCTCCCACTTCTCTTTCTACTCTGGTTAGAGCCTGTTTTTGCTCTCCTGTGAAGGGAGTAGTACACACCATTGTAGGAAATCTTCAGTTTCTTGGCAATTTCGCGCATGGAATAGCCTTCTGTTATGAGCTCATATTCTGCTCCACTAGTTGAGAGTTCTCCTTCCGTTCTCCCTCTGGTGGTGACAGGAGGTAGTGAGGTTGGTTTAATTGGTAGTGATCTGCCACCTGGTGAGGAGGATAACGATTGGATCTCTGGAGTATCAGACTGGATATAAGACAGCCGACGCCCTATCCTGGTGCTGGTGATTCAGTCTGCTTCTCAGGTCTTGGACTCAGCTCTATTCCTGTCTTCTCAAGTTAAGTTTGTTTTTGCTAATGTTCACACTTGCTCTTGTTGGTCAATTCAGTTTTTTGTGCGGTCAGCCAGCCCGGCTGGGCTGTGCTGAATTTCCACTCTTATTTATCTGTATTTGCCAATTTGTTTTTTTTTGTCCCTTATTAGATTGGCCTCTTTTTGCTCTGTCTCAGAATACTTCAGAGTGCTGATATAGTGGGAGAAGTATAGTGACTTCAGGGTTAATTTTGTTATCAGATGTGTTGGACACTATTTTTGGTAGGGTTTTTGGCAGATTGCAGACAGTGTCTTTCCTTTCCTGTCCTTTCTAGTTAGTTTGGCCCCATCATTTGCTCAGCCTATTTTCCTGCCTTTGTATGTGTTTTCATCTTGTTTCACCGTCACTACATGTGGGGGGCTGTCTTTCCTTTGGGGTCTGCTCTGGGGCAGTTAGTTTTCCTCTTTTCCTGCTTTAGGCTTATTTAGCTCTCCGGTTGTGATGAGGTGTCTAGGACCAACGTAGGAACGCTCCACGACTGCTGCTAGTTGCGTGGTTAGAATCAGGGATCTGCAGTCTGCATAGTTACCAACCTCTCTGGTTTTCTGAGACTTAGCTTGGGTTGTTTATTTTTCCTCGGCGACCCATTCATAACAGAATCACCAGCCATACCGCAGATTCTAGGGTACTCAAAAGCAGGAAAAAATTGTTTTAAAAAGGAAAAAAAAAAGAGAAAAGAGTGTCGGAATTTATTTTTTTTCCTCTTTCTCTCTGGGGCGTAGGAGGATTTTTTTTCTCCTAATGGAGATTAAGCAATTGTCTGATCATGTGGAAAAACTTGCTGCTGAAGTACAGGGAATTTCCACCTACCTCATTCAGTCACGTGCTGCTGAGCCCAAGATCCCTACTCCTGATGTGTTTTCTGGGGATCGGTCTAAATTTCTGAATTTTAAGAATAATTGTAAATTATTTCTTGCCTTGAAGCCTAACTCGGGGAGCTCTGTGCAGCAGGTAAAAATTGTCATCTCCTTGCTGCGCGGCGATCCCCAGGATTGGGCGTTTTCTCTGACACCTGAAAATCCTATTCTGACTAATGTGGATGCATTTTTTCAGGCCTTGGGGTTGTTGTATGATGAGCCTAATGCCGTTGATCAAGCTGAGAGAACCCTGTTGGCATTAAACCAGGGTCAGGATCCTGCAGAGTTATACTGTCAAAAATTCCAAAAGTGGGCGGTCCTTACTACATGGAATGATAGTGCATTGGCAGCCCTCTTTCGCAAAGGTTTATCAGAGACCGTAAAAGATGTTATGGTGGGATTTCCTGTTCCCTCTGGTCTGGATGGCTCTATGTCATTAGCCATTCAAGTTGATCGGTGTTTGCGTGAACATAAAACTACACGGGAGGCGCTGCCACCTTTTGAACAAATGTCAGAACCTATGCAATCTGATGGGGTTTTGTCTAGGGCGCAACGTCAGGAGTTTAGAAGGCGTAATAAGCTGTGTTTTTTCTGTGGAGACGCCTCTCATACTATTTCTGTCTGCCCTAAACGAGAGAAACGTTTTGCACACACATTTGCTGTGGGCAGTGTACAACCTAAGTTCCTTTTGGTAAGTACTCTGATCTGCTCCTTGTCCACGTTTTCCACTAAGGCTTTTGTGGATTCAGGAGCAGCTCTGAATCTGATGGATTTGGACTTTGCTAAACGTTGTGGTTTGTCCATGACACCTCTGCAGATGCCTATTCCTTTGAGGGGTATTGATGCCACTCCTTTGGCGGAGAATAAACCTTAGTTTTGGACCCAGGTGATAATGCGCGTTGCCCCAGACCACCAAGTAAATTTTTAGTGCTGCAGAATTTGCATGATACTATTGTTCTGGTTTTCCCCTGGTTGCAAACTCATAACCCAGTTTTGGATTGGAAATCTGTGTCTGTGGTGAGTTGGGGTTGTCAGTGTGTTCTTAGGGACGCTCCTGTGTTCTCCACCTCTCCTCAGTCTCATGATATTCCTGATTATCTGTCTGATTTCTCTGATGTATTTAGCGAGAGTAAGTCTGCGGCTTTGCCTCCTCATAGGAGTTATGACTGTGCAATTGAGTTGATGCCTGGGTGTAAATTTCCCAAGGGTCGGCTTTTCAACTTATCTGTACTCGAACATGATGCTATGTGATCCTATATTAAGAAGTCCTTGGAGAAGGGTCATATTAGACCATCCTCGTCACCTTTAGGCGCTGTTTTTTTTGTGGCCAAGAAAGATGGTTCATTAAGACCGTGTATTGATTATCGTTCCCTTAACAAGATGACGGTTAAATATCAGTACCCGTTACCTCTGATGTCTGATTTACTCTCCAGAGTTAAGAGTGCCTGCTGGTTTACTAAGCTTGACCTCAGGGGGCGTATAATCTTATTCGCATCAAGCACGGGGATGAATGGAAGACGGCGTTTAATACTCCGGAGGGACATTTTGAGTACCTGGTGATGCCTTTTGGGCTCTCTAATGCCCCTTCTGTCTTCCAGTCCTTTATGAATGATATTTTCCGAGACTTTGTGGATAAGTTTTTGATCATCTATCTGGATGATATTTTGATCTTTTCTAGTGATTGGGATTCCCATGTGGAACATGTCCAGACTGTGTTCCGGATTTTGAGGGAGAATTCCCTGTTTGTTAAGTGATCGAAATGTCTCTTTGGTGTACAGAGGATTTCATTTTTGGGATTTATCTTATCTCCAACAACTATTGAAATGGACCCGGCCAAGGTACAGGCCATTTATGATTGGGTTCAGCCTACTTCTTTGAAGGCTCTTCAGAAGTTTTTGGGTTTTGCTAATTTCTATCGTAAATTTATAGGCAATTTTTCTAGTATTGTCAAACCGCTGACTGATCTGACCAAGAAGGGCGCCGATGTGCTGAATTGGTCTCCTGAGGCTGTCTCTGCATTTCAGGAGCTTAAGCGGAGATTTACTTCAGCTCCAGTTTTACGGCAACCTGATGTCTCACTTCCATTTCAAGTGGAGGTAGACGCTTCTGAGATTGGTGCAGGAGCTGTTTTGTCCCAAAAAGACCCTGTGACTTCTAAGATGAATCCCTGTGCCTTCTTTTCTCGAAAGTTCTCCCCATCTGAATGCAACTATGACGTGGGGAATAGGGAATTGTTGGCCATGAAATGAGCATTTGAGGAGTGGAGACATTGGTTGGAGGGAGCTAGACATCAATTTGTGGTCCTGACTGATCACAAGAATCTGACTTATCTGAAGGCGGCCAAACGCTTGAATCCTAGACAGGCTAGATGGGCCTTGTTTTTCACGCGTTTTAATTTTGTGGTTTCTTTTCTTCCGGGCACTAAGAATGTTAAGGCAGACGCCCTTTCTAGGAGTTTCTTTGCCGATTCTCTTAATGTGACTGAGCCTACTACTATCCTAGGTGAGGGGGTAGTTCTTTCTGCCATTTTGCCCGATTTGAGACGCGCCCTGGAGGAATTTCAGGAGGATAAACCTGAGCATTGCCCTATGGGAAAATTTTATGTTCCTGACCAGTGGAGAAAGAAAGTGATGTCTGAAGTCCCTTGCTCCACATTGGCTGGTCATCCAGGTATTTTTGGTACCAGAGATTTGATGAGTCGGTCGTTTTGGTGGCCTGCCTTATCTCGTGATGTCAGGAATTTTGTACAGTCCAGTGGGATTTGTTCTCGGTCTAAACCCTTTTCTCGTTCTAGTGGGTTGCTGATGCCCCTGCCAGTGCCCAAGAGGCCAAGGACCCATATCTCAATGGGTTTTATTTCTGATCTTCCTGTCTCTCAGAGAATGACTGTTATCTGGGTAATTTGTGATAGATTTTCGAAGATGGTCCATCTTGTAATACTCCCAAAGTTGCCATCTTCCGCTGAGGTGGTTCTGTTACACTGGATTCCTGAGAACATTGTGTCCGATAGAGGGGTCCAGTTTGTTTCCAGATTTTGGAAAGCCTTTTGTTCCAATCTGGGAATTCAGTTATCCTTCTCCTCCGCGTTTCATCCCCAGACCAATGGGCAGACTGAGAGAACATACCAGACCCTGGAGTCTTATTTAAGATGTTTTATATCTGCTGATCAAGATGATTTGGTCTCATTTTTGCCCTTGGCCGAATTTGCGCTGAACAATAGAGCTAGTTCTGCCACTTTGATGTCACCCTTTTTCTGTAATTTTGGGTTTCATCCTCGATTCTCTTCTGGGCAAGTGGAATCTTCGTCCTGCCCAAGTGTGGACACTGTGGTTGTGAGAATGCAGCATATACAGTATGGGACCAAGTGGTGGATAAATTGTCACTCTCTCATTAAAAGGCCCAGCGTTTTTCCAACCGGCATAGGACCATTGGTCCCCGGTTTAAAGTAGGTGATTTGGTTGGTTGTTGTCTAAGAATATTCCTATGAAGGTTGCATTTCCAAAATTTAAGCCAAGATTTATTGGACTTTATAGGATTTTGGAGATTCTTAATCCTTTTTCTTTTCGATTGCCTCTTCCAGTTACATTCAAAATCCATAACGTATTTCACAAATCACTGTTGAAGAGGTTTGTTGAGCCAGTAGTTCCTGTGGCGGCACCTCTTGACCCTGTATTGGTTAAAGGCAATGTGGAATATGAGGTAGAGAAAATATTGGATTCCCGTTTGGTTAGATGGAGACTCCAGTATTTGGTCAAATGGAAGGGTTATGGCCAGGAGGATAATTCTTGGGTCTCTGCCTCTGATATTCATGCCAATAAATTGGTTTGTGCTTTTCACCGGGCCCATCCTGATCGGCCTGGTGGCATGGATGAGGGTTCGGTGACCCCTCCTCAATGGGGGGGTACTGTTATGAGCTCATTTTCTGCTCCACCAGTTGAGAGTTCTTCCATTCTCCCTCTGGTGGTGACAGGAGGTAGTGAGGTTGGTTTAATTGGTAGTGATCTGCCACCTGGTGAGGAGGATAATGATTGGATCTCTGGAGTATCAGACTGGATATAAGACAGCCGACGCCCTATCCTGGTGCTGGTGATTCAGTCTGCTTCTCAGGTCTTGGACTCAGCTCTATTCCAGTCTTCTCAAGTTAAGTTTGTTTTGGCTAATGTTCACACTTGCTCTTGTTGGTCAATTCAGTTTTTTGTGTGGTCAGCCAGCCCGGCTGGGCTGTGCTGAATTTCCACACTTATTTATCTGTATTTGCCAATTTGCTTTTTTTTGTCCCTTATTAGATTGGCCTCTTTTTGCTCTGTCTCAAAATATTTCAGAGTGCTGATATAGTGGGAGAAGTCTAGTGACTTCAGGGTTAATTTTGTTATCAGATGTGTTGGACACTATATTTGGTAGGGTTTTTGGCAGATTGCAGACAGTGTCTTTCCTTTCCTGTCCTTTCTAGTTAGTTTGGCCCCATCGTTTGCTCAGCCTATTTTCCTGCCTTTGTATGTGTTTTCATCTTGTTTCACCGTCACTACATGTGGGGGGCTGTCTTTCCTTTGGGGTCTGCTCTGGGGCAGTTAGTTTTCCTCTTTTCCTGCTTTAGGCTTATTTAGCTCTCCGGTTGTGACGAGGCGTCTAGGACCAACGTAGGAACACTCCACGACTGCTGCTAGTTGCATGGTTAGAATCAGGGATCTGCAGTCTGCATAGTTACCAACCTTTCTGGTTTTCTGAGACTTAGCTTGTGTTGTTTTTTTTCCTCGGCGACCCATTCATAACATCCTTCATTTCTAAGACCAAAAATAGAAGGTCGAGTTTCACATGAAAGTTCTTTTTTTTCTGGCCATTTTGATAGTTTAATGGAACCAACAAATGTAATGCTCCAGATTCTCAACTAGCTCAAAGGAAGGTCAGGTTTATAGCTTCTCTAATCAGCCAAACTGATTTCAGCTGTGCTAACATACTTGCACAAGGGTTTTCAAGGGTATTCTAACCATCCATTAGCCGTCTTACACAGTTAGCAAACACAAAGTACCATTAGAACACTGGAGTGATGGTTGTTGGAAATGGGCCTCTATACATCTATGAACATATTGCATTACAAACCAGACTTTTGCAGCTAGAATAGTCATTTACCACATTAACAATGAATAGAGTGTATTTCTGAATCATTTAATGTTAGCTTCATTGGAAAAAAACCTGTGCTTTTCTTTCAAAAATAACGAAACATCTAAGTGACCCTAAACTTTTGAACGGTAGTGTACTTTAATAAAGAAAAAATAATTTTAAAACATGACGTGGGGTCTCCCCCCTATTTTTTATAACCAGTCAAGTTAAAGCAGACAGCTTGGTTACTGGGCCCGTCCCAGTCTAAAAATACAAGCCTGCAGCCACCCCAGAATTGGCGAATCACCTTAGATGCAAAGTGGCAGCTTTCACAAGCGCCAGGTATTGACTACAGCGTTCATCAGAGAAGCCAGGTCTGCAGATTTAATCATTTTCTATATTAAATGTTGTTCATTACTGTTTTTTAAGCAAAAGCCATGCTCTTAAAAGAAAAGAATCCATCTAGCAGGCATGATTACAGACCAGACACTTATTACAGTGATGACTGTTCAGTAGTGTAGCTTCACCCAGATTCTGGTGCAGAAAGCAGCAGTAATAAATATTCAGTGGTGATAAGCATTCATTTTCTGACTTCAGTAAATCTAGTAATTTCAAGGACGAGCTTTTAGTTGTAATAGAAATAGGTATTAGATTAGTTTAAGATTAACACATTGGCGCCAGTCCACTTGGACAGAGAAGGAAGGTCCACTATTCCCAGATGCAGCTGGTGAATAACAGGCTCTGTGCCGGTGCCTGTTTAAAAGAGCTAAAGCTGGTAAGAAAAGAAATACACCGCGCTATACTGGGAACTGAAAAAAATATAATATAACTGAGTACTTACTTGCTGGTGTGTGAAAAAATCACGTGGTGGTGGATGTATAGCAGTATTCTGAGACTATTCACCTTGTCATAGATGTATATATTTGGATGCCAAAACTGCTGAGTAGATAATATAGGGTTAAATGGGGGTGAGCCCGTTAGTGTGTTACAGAGGAAAAAAAATAAAATAAATAAATAAATAAAATAAAATATGAACTAATCTTGATTTACTCACTTAAGGAAATCAGAACCATATAAAATATATGCTGTAAATGTAGCCATTGCCAAATATTAAGATTGGAATGTTGCAGCCTGTTTCTGAAAAAAATATAATAGTTGAAAAATAAAACCAAAAAAAGAGGGGGATAAATAGATGTTTGAGATGATAACTGAATGCTGACCTTACTGCATGCCAATTTCAACAGGCGAGGTCAGAATGATTAATCCTGTGCAAAACAAATGATGGCACAGGTCCTGCAAAGTGAATGAGCGTTAGTGACAGCATGTGCCCACTAGTGGAACGAGGTGCTTAATTCTGGTGCACTTACTTGCAGGGCCAGTGCTCAGTGAGACAGGCTTGGGTGCTCAGCGTGGGGGCTGGGGCTGCTGCTGCTAATCCGTATGGACGTGGAGACCGCCGTTGCCTCGCGTGCTCCGGCCGAGAGCAACACTGAGGGACTCGGCGTGTGATGGGGCAGGGCTAGCGTGACGTCACACTGGGGGTAAGACGGTGGCTCAAAGGCAGCACAATACCGACATGTTTCGAGAGATAGCTACTCTCTTCATCAGGGTTGTGCCTATTAGTTTGCAGACCGTCAATTTATAGCAGACTGAGCCTGATTTAAGTGATCACCTGACCCAAATGCCTGATTGAGTGACTTAATTAGATGTAGTACAAAGTACTGGTGTGTCTACATGTAACTAAATGATTGTGGGACCCTATCATTACCAATGTGCTACAGAGATGGGTTAAATTTTAACCCTATTTGGTCCAAAAATTCCTTATGAGAATTAAAAAGTGAAAAAATAAAAAATAAAACATAACCTTTATTTATATAAATGTATAAAAAGTGTTATTAAAATTGTGTATAAAAAATCAGTTTAAAAAATGACAATGAAAATGTGCCAAAGCCCAAAATCTACCGATGAGGTGCCTCTTTAGATGTTTGTTTCATTATACTCGAAGGGTTCATAGGCTTACATGATGGCCAAATAAATGCACGATATTGGGGTCTTATTCAGCATAATGGCATGATTATGATTAGTACCATATCCTCCTACCAAATTGATTCCAATAAATGAGATTGGAAAAAAATCTCAAAAAAAAAAAAAAAATAATAATATATGGATCACTAAGAACTGAAAAAATTATACGTGAATAAAACACCATTTGAGTGTACTAAAAGATAAAAAAATTTATGTCATCTTGGGGGATTGTTTAAAACCATGTCTAAAATTATGATCTATAATAATAATATATGGGGGGAGGGAAAAAAAGGAGGGGGCTAGAATGCATACAGCTCAATTTCATGATTGAGGCCCTTTGGGGCCAGACTGTCCAGAGTGTAGATCCACCTGGATTCTACCCGGGACAATGCTTTAAGGTAGTCTCCCCTTGTTGGGTTTGACCGAACTATTTGAATGCCCAAAAAGGAAACTCCTTTGCACGATCGATTATGAGTATCCAAAAAGTGACGGGATAATGGATGTCCCTTATAGCCTTTTCTAATATTATCTAGATGCTCCTTAATCCTAACCTGAAGGGGTCTCTTAGTTCTCCCTACATAAATCTTACCACAGGGACATTTTAAAATATAAATAACGCCTGATGTTTGACACGAAATGCTATCTTGGATATAATAAGTATTATTGTTAGATGAATCCGTGAAATGATTATGTAATTGTTTAGACGTTGCTGTTCTGATGCAACAAACACACTTCCCACATGATTGAAAGCCTGGTAGGTTTGAACTTGACCGAGCTAATTGGTGGACATGATTAATAGAACTGCGCATTTTAGTCGAGGGCGCCAATAATAGGCCTAAATTTTGCGCTTTAGTGTACACGAACCGAGGTCTTTTGGGAAGCAAGTCGCCTACATACTTGTCTCCCTGTAAATGTGACCAATGTTTACATATGATTTTGTTAAATACCTTATGGCCTGCATGAAACTGAGTAATAATGGGTAAATTTTGAATTTGTTCTTGGATAGTAGGTGGGTTATCAACTGTGGGAGGTTTGTGGATCAGAGGAGATCTTGGCATGGATTTTACCTCCTGCCTGGTCCTATTGAGAAGCTCTATATCATACCCTTTGGCTACAAATTGATTGGTTAAATATTGTGTTTCCTTTTGATAGTCAATAGTGTTTGTACAATTACGTCTAATTCGCATATACTGGCTTTTTGGAATATTAATCAGCCATGTGGGTAGATGGCAACTACTAGTATGAATATAACTGTTGGAGTCTACCTCTTTATGGTAGCTTTTTGTAATTAATTTGCCTTGTTCAATACAAATGCTTAAGTCCAAAAAATTTATGTTGGATCTACTAACCGTGGGTGTAAACTCCAGTCCAAAATCATTGATGTTTAATCTAGAAATGAATAAATTAAGGTCTGATAATGGGCCGTCCCAAATGAACAAAATATCATCAATGAAACGGCGCCATAATTTTATATTCTTATGTAATGTGCCATTGCTGTAAATATGTTCATGTTCCCACATGCCTACATAGATGTTTGCGAAACTAGGCGCGAATCTCGTGCCCATCGCGGTGCCATGGGTCTGAATATAGAACTGGTTTTCGTACGTGAAATAGTTGTGTTTCATGATAAAGTCAATACTGTCAAGGATGAATTGGATCTGTAGAGGTTTGTAAGTTTTTAAAGCGCCAAGAAAAAATTGTGCTGCCGCCTGACCTTTAGAAGGGTCAATGACCGTATATAATGATTTAATGTCCAGAGTTGCTAAAATAAAATTGTCATTCCACTCCAATGGTTCCAGGACATGCAGATTCTTGTGAAGACGACATTCCCGTTGCTCTGATGTCTCAGCTGCCTTACATTCACCCATTTCTTTTCAATCCGTGAGTAACGTTAATCACTTGTCTCAGCTCTTTGACACAATTTTGCTCTCTTAGCTTTTGGATGAACTTGCCCAATAGACGGTTGTTTTTTGGGTGGCATTTTAAAAAACAGTCCTTAGTATTATCACCCTTTAGTATTCACCTGACACTGATAAGAGATGTAACAGGATGAATAGTAAATACAGAGCAGTCCTCACACAGTATTACTATGACCTGAAGGAGCTCACATCTCAGTAATGAAAACCGCCTCACAGGCAGACTTGTCTAGCTGCCCATAGCAACCACTCAGAGCTCAGCTTTCGCTTTACCTCAGCAGCTTCAGTGATGAAAGCTGCCTATATAGTAAGCAATAATGACAATCTTTCTGTGAGGCATTTTTCACCTGACCAATATTGCTGCTCAGTAATATTCGTCCGTGTGCATAGGGTGCATCCATGTGACTGTGTTTGCATGCATGTGTGGTCCTTGCGTGCGTGTGTGTGTGTGTATGTGTGGGTGGTGTCCATGTGGTATTTTTGGAGTGGTGTTGTGGTATTTGTAGGGTGGTGTTTGTGTTGTGTGTGTCTAGAGTGGTCTGGTGTTTGGTGTGTTGTGGAATTTGTGTGGTGTTGTGCTTGTGGGTTGATGTATGTGTGCTGTCTGTGTGATATTTGTATGCTGCTTTTGAAATGTTTGTGTGTGGTGGTGCGGCCCCTTTAGCACCGACGCTTTGGCGTCATCGCTACAATCCGTCCCTGTCAGTCACAACTGTTGTTTTTCCCTCAGCACTTTTACTTTCACCTTCACGTTTCTCCATTATATGTATAGGGCTTAACTTCAGGGGCCCCAATCTCATGACAGGGGGACAGACGCTAGTGAGATTTAACATGCACAGTATTCTGCTCCTGTGAGTGGAGAGGAGGCATGCTAAATTTCACCCAAATCGGATGAGAACTGTGGATTTGTATAGAACGGGCTACTGCAGATGTAACATTTCCCCATTATATGTATAGGGCCTTATTTCGGGGGCCCCAATCTCAAAATGGGGGGAGGCTAGCGAGATGCAACATGCGCAGTATTCTGCTCCTGTGGGTGGAGAGGGGGCGTGCCAAATTTCACCCAAATCGGGCAAGAATTGTAGATTAAAGCGGGCTACTACAGATTTTGAGTTTTATTTATATATGTCATGCCCCCTACCGGCCATACTTACCAGCGCTCTCCTGCATGCCTCCCGACACGCTCCTGCTCCACGTCGCGTCCCCGCTCCAGACATCCGGACTCCCCATCGTCGTTCCTGCGCGCCTGCGCCGGTCTATTCCCTTGGTGCTCGGACCTCTGGGAGCAGTGATGCAGTGGCTCCGCCCACAACATGGCAGCGCCCACCGGCTATTTCAGCAAGGCATCTTGTCAGGTAAGATGCCTGATTATCTTCTGCGGTGACGCTGTTCCTGCTCTAGCGTTTCCGCTCCTCTCAGGTCCCTGTATCCTCTGCGCTATCCTTCTGTCCTGTTTGCGCTGCCTCCGGTAGCTTCTCTGCTCCGTGGCCCCACCTGCCTTGTCCAGTGTCTCTGTCTTGTCCTTAGTGCATCTCTGGTCCGTTACCCTCTGCTATCCGTCCAGCCTCCCTGTGTGTTGTCCGTACCTGGCTATCCTTCCTCTCTTGCCCACAGTCACCAGCCTCCGTCTGCCTCTGATGCTCCCGGTCCTGCTTGTCTCTATTCTCCCTAGTTCCTGCACTCCCTCCGTGCGCCTGGACTCTGTCCCTCCTCGCCACAGACTCTCATATTTCTAGCCCTGGTCGTCCCTTTGGCTCCGGCTGTTACGGTTCCATCCCTCGGGGGCCTGCTCCTAACGCTCTCTGTATAGGGGGTGGGTTTCACCTGGTCAGCTAGCCCTCGGGGGCTCTGGAGCCGTGACCCAGAGGGTCCACCTCCAGGTTCCTCCTTTATTTCCCACACCGTAACAGCATAATCAGGCCATGGATCCCGCTGGAGCCTTGGTTACTCAGAAGGAGTTAGTGTCTTTACGGGAGAATCAAGTACGCATAATGTCCTTAATGAAATCTTTGGACTCGCGCTTTTCTGCTCTCCAATCCGCTGATCCAGGGAATGCTTCTCAGCTGGTGGGTTTACAGCAGGAGTTGGCCCAGCAGCGAGACACCCAAACGCATTTTCTTAGCTACATGGCCTCTGTGGACACTCAATTGCTCTCCTTGCAGTCGGCTGCCTCAGCGTCTCCTGCCATTGCGCTTTCTCACCCTCTGCCACGCTTGGCCAAACCGCACCGGTATGGTGGTGATGCTAAACTATGCCGGGGTTTCCTGAACCAATGTAGTCTCCATTTTGAACTGTTGCCCCAACAGTATCCCACTGACCGGTCCAAGGTGGCCTTTATTGTTTCTCATTTAGAGGAGGACGCTTTGGCGTGGGTGATTCCCCTTTGGGAGCGTGACGATCCCGTAGTTTCCCAGCTGGCCCTTTTTCTGGACACTTTTTGGCGAGTGTTCGACGAACCAGGTCGTCTAGCCTCCACTACGGAGTCCCTGTTCAGCCTTTGTGAGGGTTCACAAACCGTGAGTCAGTATGCCATCCAATTTCGGACACTGTCGTCCGACTTAGGGTGGAACAATGAGGCATTGGTAGGAGCCTTTTGGCGGGGGCTCTCGGGTCGTATAAAGGATGAACTCGCTGGTCGCGATAACCCCACTGCTCTGGAGGATCTAATTTCTCTAGCCATGCGGATTGACCTCCGGTTCCAAGAGCGGTCCCGCGAGAGACGACTTTCTCGTCCAATGCCATCCGCCCGCAGATCACCCAGTCCTCGACCCAGGGCTTCTACCTCCGATCCCATTCCGGAGCTTCTCCGCCTAGGTCAGGTAAGGGAGGCCTCCCTAGGTGGTCAAGATACCGCTCAACCCCTTACTTTGTCGGTCCTCCTGCATGTCGGTGGTAAGCGGGTTTCTTTGATGGCCTATGTGGATTCGGGTGCTGCTGGAAATTTTATCAGGCTCGATGAGGTCACCAAATTGTCTATCCCCGTTAAGACCCTCGGAAAGCCTCAGGTCCTCGCCTCTGTGGATGGCAGACCTTTGCTAGAGACCGTTACGTTGGTAACACAGGAGGTAGAGTTACAGGACAAGGAGAGAATTTCGTTCTATGTTTTGGCTGGTATTTCGCATCCCGTCCTTCTTGGCCTTCCTTGGCTGCAGCTCCACGAGCCCACCTTGGATTGGCATAATGGCAATGTTCTTCGCTGGGGGGAGTCTTGTCGTGCTCTGTGTCTGCTGTCGGTTTGTCCAGTAGGTGTTCCCCTTCCCCTCCCTGTCCTCTCCGGGCTGCCGTCCGCGTACAGTTCCTTCTCGGATGTCTTCAGCAAGAAAGAAGCTGAAGTCCTTCCGCCTTACCGTTCCTACGATTGCCCCATTGAGCTCATTCCTGGTACTATGCCTCCTCGTGGAAGGATTTACCCTCTCTCTCCAGCGGAGTCTCAGGCCATGTCCGAATATGTTCAAGAAAACCTAGCCAGAGGCTTCATTCGGAAATCCTCGTCCCCTGCTGGAGCAGGCTTCTTCTTTGTAAAAAAGAAGGATGGGTCTCTTCGTCCATGTATCGATTATCGGGGCCTGAACCGCATTACTGTGAAGAACAAATATCCACTGCCGCTTATCTCGGAGCTTTTTGACCGCTTGAGGGGAGCAAGAGTCTTTACCAAGCTGGACCTGCGAGGAGCCTACAACCTTGTTCGCATACGATCAGAAGATGAGTGGAAGACCGCATTCAACACGCGAGACGGCCACTACGAATATTTAGTCATGCCTTTTGGCCTCTGTAACGCGCCAGCAGTCTTCCAGGAGCTCGTTAACGATATCTTCCGAGACCTCCTATACTCCTGTGTCGTAGTCTACCTAGACGACATCTTGATCTTCTCCCCAGACCTATCCACTCATCGCCGAGATGTCTGCCAGGTTCTCCAACGCCTCAGGGAAAATCTCCTTTTTGCCAAATTAGAGAAGTGCATTTTTGAGCAATCTTCGCTGCCCTTTCTTGGGTACAGCGCCTCGAGCTCCGGGTTGGAGATGGATCCTGAGAAGGTTTCTGCGGTCCTCGATTGGCCACGTCCACTTGGGGTGAAGGCAATCCAGCGTTTTTTGGGATTTGCCAATTATTATAGGCAATTTATCCCTCATTTTTCAACTCTGACTAAGCCCATTTCTGCTCTTGTCTGCAAGGGGGCCAATCCCAACCACTGGCCCACGGAAGCTGAGGTCGCCTTCGAGGCTCTGAAACAAGAATTCGCAAAATCTCCTGTGCTCCACCGCCCTGATGCCAATAGGCCGTTCATCCTCGAGGTAGACGCATCTTCAGTTGGAGCAGGAGCGGTTCTTTTGCAGAAATCCTCCTCTGGCCGCTTAGTCACCTGCGGATTCTTCTCTAAAGCCTTTTCCACCCCGGAACGAAATTACTCCATTGGGGATAGAGAGTTGCTGGCCATTAAGCTAGCCCTCGAGGAGTGGCGCTATCTCCTCGAAGGGGCAGTTCATCCGTTCATCATCTTCACGGATCACAAAAAGTTGGAGTATGTTCAGTCTGCCCAAAGACTCAATCCACGGCAGGCCAGGTGGTCTTTGTTCTTCGGGTGATTCGATTTTGAACTCCACTTCCGACCGGGGGACAAGAACATCAAGGCTGATGCCCTATCCCGGTCATTTTTGCCCATGGACAGCGAGGATGAACCTACACATATTATTAACCCGGCCAAGATTCTCACCGTGGCCCCGCTAAGCCTAGCCACTCCACCACGGGCAAAACCTTTGTGTCAAGTGGGGACAGGCAGAAGGTCCTACGATGCAGCCATTCCTCGAAGTTTTCCGGGCATGCTGGAACCAAGAAGACCCTCTCTCTCGTGTCCCGCCACTATTGGTGGCCCTCGCTTCACCAAGACGTAGTGGAGTTCATCGCCTCCTGTCCCTCCTGCGCTAGAAACAAAGTCCCTAGTCAACGTCCTTCTGGTCTCCTACACCCGTTGCCTGTGCCTTCGGTCCCATGGACCCACATTGCTATGGACTTTATTACCGATTTACCTTCGTCCTCTAAGTGCTCTGTGATCCTGGTGGTCGTAGATCGGTTTTCCAAAATGGCCCATTTCATTCCCTTACCTGGTCTGCCTACGGCCCCCGAGTTGGCGAAAATTTTCTTGCTCCACATCTTCCGCCTCCATGGTTTTCCTCAACATATTGTCTCAGACCGAGGAGTCCAGTTTACCTCCCGCTTTTGGCGAGCTCTCTGCGGATTAACGAAGATCACTCTAGATTTCTCCTCGGCTTATCATCCGCAGTCAAATGGGCAAGTTGAACGAGTCAACCAAACTCTAACTTCCTATCTCCGGCATTTTTTCATCGCCCACCAGGACGACTGGGTTTCTCTTCTGCCCTGGGCCGAATTTGGCTACAATAATCATCCCAGTGAAGCCTCTTCCAAGTCTCCTTTTTTCATAGTTTTTGGACAACATCCCGGCATTCCCCTTCCCGTTTCCCCCACCTCTGGCGTGCCGGCGGCGGACTCCGTGACCGCAGACTTCTCTCAGATTTGGAGAGAGATTAAGGGGGCTCTTGAGGCTGTCAGTTGCAAAATGAAGCAGTATGCCGACAAAAAACGTTTAGATGCTCCTCCGTACCGCCCAGGAGATAAGGTTTGGCTTTCCTCACGATACATCAGGCTAAAAATTCCGTCCTATAAGTTAGGTCCACGTTACATTGGCCCCTTGGAAATTGTAAAACGCATCAACGACGTGGCCTACAAATTGAAATTACCTGCCTCTCTGCGTATCCCTGACGTCTTTCACGTATCACTCCTCAAACCAGCAGTGTTTAATTGTTTCCACTCAGCTCCTTCCCTCACCCCCCTACCAAATAGTGCTGACAACACCTTTGAGGTGAAGGATATATTTGCTATGAAGACGGTTAGGAGAAAAACTTTGTTTTTGGTCGATTGGAGGGGTTTTGGTCCTGAGGAGAGATCTTGGGAACCCCGAGAGAATATTGATGCTCCTCGTATTATGAAAAGATTTCTCTCCGGCGTTAGAAAGAGGGGGAGTAAAGGGGGGGTACTGTCATGCCCCCTACCGGCTATACCTACCAGCGCGGCCCCGCTGCTCTCCTGCACGCCTCCCGGCGCGCTCCTGCTCCACGTCGCGTCCCCGCTCCAGACATCAGGACTCCCCGTCGTCGTTCCTGCGCTCCTGCGCCGGTCTATTCCCTTGGCGCTCTGACCTCTGGGAGCAGTGACGCAGTGGCTCCGCCCACAACATGGCGGCGCCCACCGGCTATTTCAGCAAGGCATCTTGTCAGGTAAGATGCCTGATTATCTTCTGCGGTGACGCTGTTCCTGCTCTAGCGTTTCCGCTCCTCTCAGGTCCTTGTATCCTATGCGCTATCCTTCTGTCCTGTTTGCGCTGCCTCCGGTAGCTTCTCTGCTCCGTGGCCCCACCTGCCTTGTCCAGTGTCTCTGTCTTGTCCTTAGTGCATCTCTGGTCCGTTACCCTCTGCTATCCGTCCGCCTCCCTGTGTGTTGTCCGTACCTGGCTCTCCTTCCTCTCTCGCCCACAGTCACCAGCCTCCATCTGCCTCTGCTGCTCCCGGTCCTGCTTGTCTCTATTCTCCCTAGTTCCTGCACTCCTTCCGTGCGTCTGGACTCTGTCCCTCCTCGCCACAGACTCTCATATTTCTAGCCCTGGTCATCCCTTTGGCTCCGGCTGTTACGGTTCCATCCCTCGGGGGCCTGCTCCTAACACTCCCTGTATAGGGGGTGGGTTTCACCTGGTCAGCTCTCCCTCTGGGGCTCTGGAGCCGTGACCCAGAGGGTCCACCTCCAGGTTCCTCCTTTATTTCCCACACCGTAACAATATAGATACAACTATAGGATTAGTAATGGATAGGCATCTTATAGACACCTCTCCATTACTAAGCCATGGGCTTGATGTCACCAGACATACAATATAAAGGTGACAAAGGTGACATCAACCCCACAAATATGAACCCCACTTGCCACCACTACAGGTCAAGTGGAAAGAGCCAGGCAAAGTGCCAGAATTGGAGCATCTAATAGATGCACCTTTTCTGGGTGGCTGCGGGCTGCTATTTTTATGCTGGGGGGGCCAATGTCCATGGCCCCATACCAGCCCCCAGCTGTATGCTTTAGCAAGGCTGGTTGTCAAAAATGGGAGTGACCCCCGCAGCGTTTTTTAAAATTAGTTATTTAAATCATTAAAAAAAGCGTGGGGACCCCTCTATTCTTGATAACCAGCCTTGTTGAAGCTGACAGCTGATGTTTTTCAGCCCGTGCTACTGTTAAAAAACTGATATGCCAATGTATTTTGCCCATGGACACACGGTCCATGTAAACACACTGACGTGTGCACAGACCCACTCACTTGTCTCCGGTACATGTGAAAACTGTGAAGAAAAGATGGTAATAGTCAGCTTATCAGCTTACCGGTCTCTAATCACTTCTCAAAGCTGACCAACGACCAGCACGGATCATGGTGAGCAACTACAATGAACACAAGGATGCAGAAAGGAAGTGATCCAGCTCAAGGCAGAGGAGGCCAAAACTGTGCAAGTCTGATCATGAGTAAGACTTCTTAGTTGAAGCGCATTGATTGCATCCACTGGTGTGTTTAGATGTCTGCTATGTATTTTTTGGGATAGTTGTCCAATAAAGACTTGCACAGTTTTGGCCACCTGTGCCTTGAGCTGGATCACTACCTTTCTGTATCCATGTGAAAACTGTCACCACATGTACCAGACACTCTGAAATATGAAATAGGCCTTACATGGTAACACATCATGAAGATATACCATTTGGACACTAATGTTAAAGTGTGACTTTTCTGTTCAATATTTAATATGATTTGTGACCTGTAGTGTTGAGCGATACCACCCGATATTCAAAAATATCAGATCGGATTGGATCGGCCGATATGAAAAAAGTATCGGGTATCGCCGATTCCGATCCCAGAAGTCCCATTCAAGTCAATGGAACAGAAATTTCGGAATTAAAAAGAAAAACTAAGAATAATGTAGAATGTATTGGGGGAAGTGGAGGAGACATTAAAGGCATAGAGGTTTAGCCCAATCAAATGGAATAGCAGGAATAAATTTTTTTTTAAAGATGTTCGGAGTTACAAAAATATTGACTATGTTAACCTTTTGTATATTTTGTTAAATATGTATGTTTCACTACTTCCATGCTCTTCACCTTCTTTTTTACTTCTCCAACACTTTCTCATTCATCATCCTCAGCAGCAGCATCTTTTTCATCAACTTCTTCTTCACCTTATTCATCTTCTTCTTCACCTTCTTCCTATTATTCTTTTATTTTACATTCTTCATATTCTTCTTATTCAACTATTATTCTTCTTCATATTCTACTTCTTCATCTTCTTCCTATTCTTCTTCTTCATCATCATATTCTTATTTGTGACAGGCATTCCTGTAGTTGTTATCTATAAAAGTTTGAAGATTACACCTTCCGTTCAGCCTGTCACAAAAGATTTACAACAGGATTTGTCCGTGTTCAGTTTGGCCTGCAGCAGCAGGCATTTTCCAGGGGCACCACGAGGAGGAACGGACTCACCCCCATACACTGCTTAGTCTTGTTCTGCTTAGAATTTAGATAATATCTTTTGCTCTGATTTTTAGTCTTATGCTTAATGTTCTTCTGCTTTTGGTCCTTCTGCTTTTTGTTCTTCTGCTTCTTGGTCTTCTGTCTCTTGTTGTTCTGCATCTTGGTGGTTGTCTTCATGTTCTTTGTCATCTTGGTCATCTTCTTCAGGGTCATCTTTTTGGTCTTCTTCGGTGTGGTCTTCAGGGTCGTCGTCTTCAGGGTTGTCGTCAGGGAGATCCAGAGTGAGAACCAAAAACCATTTCCACAAGCGTGAACTTTGAAAAGTAGCAGAAGGTACAAGAAGGCTGAGGAACTGCTGAGAACCAGCTGATGGTACTGGAACCCGGAAGGGCAGCAGAAGGAACAAGAGGCAATGGCACAACCGTGGACCAGCTGACGGTGCTGGAACACGGTTACTAATCAGGAGGTACCTGTGCTACAAAGCACTACCATGGACCAGCCGACGTTGCAGGAACTCGGATACCGAGAAGGAGGCACCTAGGCCAAAGGCACTGCCGAGAACCAGCTGACGGTGCTGGAACCCGGATGGGTAGCAGAAGCTACAAGAGTCAATGGAACTACTGAGAACCAGCTGGCGGTGCTGGTACCCAGAGGGGCAGCAGAAGGAACAAGAGCCAATGGCACAACCGTGGACCAGCTGACGGTGCTGGAACATGGTTACTAAGCAGGAGGTACCTGTGCTACAAAGCACTACCAAGGACCAGCAGACGTTGCTGGAACTCAGATACTGATAAGAAGGCACCTAGGCCAAAGGCACTGCCGAGAACCAGCTGACGGTGCAGGAACCCGCATGGGTAGCAGAAGCTACCCCTGAATAACAACGTTGCAAGGCCGCGAGCCGGCCGCAGTTACCGAAACAGTCCTACAGGGGGTGCTTGTCCTATTGGCACTACGGAACCAGCCTTTATTACCAGAACCCGCAGCCCACATAGGAAGCACCTAAACTGCAGGCACCATAGACTCGGCTAACCCAACCGCTACACGACAGGACTATGTATTGGTGGCAAAGTGACGTTGACACTACCCGGAAACAGCAGGCGTGATGGAACCAGGTTGGGCAGGAGGGAGTACCCGTGCCAAAGACACTGCCGAGGACCAGCTGACGGTGCTGGAACCCGGATGGGTAGCAGAAGCTACAAGAGTCAATGGAACTACCGAGAACCAGTTGACGGTGCTGGTACCCAGAGTGGCAGCAGAAGGAACAAGAGGCAATGGCACAACCGTGGACCAGCTGACGGTGCTGGAACACGGTTACTAAGCAGAAGGTACTAACTACTAGTAATGGGAATGTGGACAGAGCAGGAGACATTGCCGGACACACATCAGGGGATCAACTGACATGACTGAGCCCCAGTAACACAGGAACAAGTGTGGATTGTGCAGACGCCACTTCGGAGCAGCAACTGGAGAGGTTGGAGGCCAGGGGCAATACTAGAGACAGTGGAGCCAGAGGCCTAAGTGGGGCGCGGTTAAAAATCAGCAGTAGTGTGACTGTGTAGGCAGCAGGAGACTTTGCCATCCACACAGCAGGGGAGCAGCTGGCGTTCCTGAACCCCACTGACACAGGAGCTAGTGTTTCTCTCTGTGCGGACGGCACTTCCAAGCGACAACTGGCTGTGTTGAAGCCCAGGATCAATCATGGAGCAGGCTGAGGCCTACTTGGAGCGAGTAGAAAGTAAGATGTAGTGTGATTTTGGAGGCAGCAGGAGACTTTGTCGTCCACACAGCAGGGGAGCAGCTGGTGTTACTGAACCCCACTAACACTAGAGCATGTGTTTTTCTCTGTGCAGACGGCACTTCCGAGCAACAACTGGCTGTGTTGAAGCCCAGGATCAATCATGGAGCAGGCTGAGGCCTACTTGAAGCAAGTTTTATATCGGTTTTACACTACTACTGATTGTAACCGTGCTCCACTTAGGCCTCTGGCTCCACTGTCTCTAGTATTTCCCCCGGCCTCCAACCCTGCCAGTTGCTGCTCAGAAGTGGTGTCTGCACAATCCACACTTGTTCTTGGGTTACAGGGGCTCAGTCACGTCAGTTGATCCCCTGATGTGTGTCCGGCAAGGTCTCCTGCTCTGTCCACATTCCCACTATTAGAATGTGTTCATCATCTTCACGGATCACAAAAAGTTGGAGTATGTTCAGTCTGCCCAAAGACTCAATCCACGGCAGGCCAGGTGGTCTTTGTTCTTCGGGTGATTCGATTTTGAACTCCACTTCCGACCGGGGGACAAGAACATCAAGGCTGATGCCCTATCCCGGTCATTTTTGCCCATGGACAGCGAGGATGAACCTACACATATTATTAACCCGGCCAAGATTCTCACCGTGGCCCCGCTAAGCCTAGCCACTCCACCACGGGCAAAACCTTTGTGTCAAGTGGGGACAGGCAGAAGGTCCTACGATGCAGCCATTCCTCGAAGTTTTCCGGGCATGCTGGAACCAAGAAGACCCTCTCTCTCGTGTCCCGCCACTATTGGTGGCCCTCGCTTCACCAAGACGTAGTGGAGTTCATCGCCTCCTGTCCCTCCTGCGCTAGAAACAAAGTCCCTAGTCAACGTCCTTCTGGTCTCCTACACCCGTTGCCTGTGCCTTCGGTCCCATGGACCCACATTGCTATGGACTTTATTACCGATTTACCTTCGTCCTCTAAGTGCTCTGTGATCCTGGTGGTCGTAGATCGGTTTTCCAAAATGGCCCATTTCATTCCCTTACCTGGTCTGCCTACGGCCCCCGAGTTGGCGAAAATTTTCTTGCTCCACATCTTCCGCCTCCATGGTTTTCCTCAACATATTGTCTCAGACCGAGGAGTCCAGTTTACCTCCCGCTTTTGGCGAGCTCTCTGCGGATTAACGAAGATCACTCTAGATTTCTCCTCGGCTTATCATCCGCAGTCAAATGGGCAAGTTGAACGAGTCAACCAAACTCTAACTTCCTATCTCCGGCATTTTTTCATCGCCCACCAGGACGACTGGGTTTCTCTTCTGCCCTGGGCCGAATTTGGCTACAATAATCATCCCAGTGAAGCCTCTTCCAAGTCTCCTTTTTTCATAGTTTTTGGACAACATCCCGGCATTCCCCTTCCCGTTTCCCCCACCTCTGGCGTGCCGGCGGCGGACTCCGTGACCGCAGACTTCTCTCAGATTTGGAGAGAGATTAAGGGGGCTCTTGAGGCTGTCAGTTGCAAAATGAAGCAGTATGCCGACAAAAAACGTTTAGATGCTCCTCCGTACCGCCCAGGAGATAAGGTTTGGCTTTCCTCACGATACATCAGGCTAAAAATTCCGTCCTATAAGTTAGGTCCACGTTACATTGGCCCCTTGGAAATTGTAAAACGCATCAACGACGTGGCCTACAAATTGAAATTACCTGCCTCTCTGCGTATCCCTGACGTCTTTCACGTATCACTCCTCAAACCAGCAGTGTTTAATTGTTTCCACTCAGCTCCTTCCCTCACCCCCCTACCAAATAGTGCTGACAACACCTTTGAGGTGAAGGATATATTTGCTATGAAGACGGTTAGGAGAAAAACTTTGTTTTTGGTCGATTGGAGGGGTTTTGGTCCTGAGGAGAGATCTTGGGAACCCCGAGAGAATATTGATGCTCCTCGTATTATGAAAAGATTTCTCTCCGGCGTTAGAAAGAGGGGGAGTAAAGGGGGGGTACTGTCATGCCCCCTACCGGCTATACCTACCAGCGCGGCCCCGCTGCTCTCCTGCACGCCTCCCGGCGCGCTCCTGCTCCACGTCGCGTCCCCGCTCCAGACATCAGGACTCCCCGTCGTCGTTCCTGCGCTCCTGCGCCGGTCTATTCCCTTGGCGCTCTGACCTCTGGGAGCAGTGACGCAGTGGCTCCGCCCACAACATGGCGGCGCCCACCGGCTATTTCAGCAAGGCATCTTGTCAGGTAAGATGCCTGATTATCTTCTGCGGTGACGCTGTTCCTGCTCTAGCGTTTCCGCTCCTCTCAGGTCCTTGTATCCTATGCGCTATCCTTCTGTCCTGTTTGCGCTGCCTCCGGTAGCTTCTCTGCTCCGTGGCCCCACCTGCCTTGTCCAGTGTCTCTGTCTTGTCCTTAGTGCATCTCTGGTCCGTTACCCTCTGCTATCCGTCCGCCTCCCTGTGTGTTGTCCGTACCTGGCTCTCCTTCCTCTCTCGCCCACAGTCACCAGCCTCCATCTGCCTCTGCTGCTCCCGGTCCTGCTTGTCTCTATTCTCCCTAGTTCCTGCACTCCTTCCGTGCGTCTGGACTCTGTCCCTCCTCGCCACAGACTCTCATATTTCTAGCCCTGGTCATCCCTTTGGCTCCGGCTGTTACGGTTCCATCCCTCGGGGGCCTGCTCCTAACACTCCCTGTATAGGGGGTGGGTTTCACCTGGTCAGCTCTCCCTCTGGGGCTCTGGAGCCGTGACCCAGAGGGTCCACCTCCAGGTTCCTCCTTTATTTCCCACACCGTAACAATATAGATACAACTATAGGATTAGTAATGGATAGGCATCTTATAGACACCTCTCCATTACTAAGCCATGGGCTTGATGTCACCAGACATACAATATAAAGGTGACAAAGGTGACATCAACCCCACAAATATGAACCCCACTTGCCACCACTACAGGTCAAGTGGAAAGAGCCAGGCAAAGTGCCAGAATTGGAGCATCTAATAGATGCACCTTTTCTGGGTGGCTGCGGGCTGCTATTTTTATGCTGGGGGGGCCAATGTCCATGGCCCCATACCAGCCCCCAGCTGTATGCTTTAGCAAGGCTGGTTGTCAAAAATGGGAGTGACCCCCGCAGCGTTTTTTAAAATTAGTTATTTAAATCATTAAAAAAAGCGTGGGGACCCCTCTATTCTTGATAACCAGCCTTGTTGAAGCTGACAGCTGATGTTTTTCAGCCCGTGCTACTGTTAAAAAACTGATATGCCAATGTATTTTGCCCATGGACACACGGTCCATGTAAACACACTGACGTGTGCACAGACCCACTCACTTGTCTCCGGTACATGTGAAAACTGTGAAGAAAAGATGGTAATAGTCAGCTTATCAGCTTACCGGTCTCTAATCACTTCTCAAAGCTGACCAACGACCAGCACGGATCATGGTGAGCAACTACAATGAACACAAGGATGCAGAAAGGAAGTGATCCAGCTCAAGGCAGAGGAGGCCAAAACTGTGCAAGTCTGATCATGAGTAAGACTTCTTAGTTGAAGCGCATTGATTGCATCCACTGGTGTGTTTAGATGTCTGCTATGTATTTTTTGGGATAGTTGTCCAATAAAGACTTGCACAGTTTTGGCCACCTGTGCCTTGAGCTGGATCACTACCTTTCTGTATCCATGTGAAAACTGTCACCACATGTACCAGACACTCTGAAATATGAAATAGGCCTTACATGGTAACACATCATGAAGATATACCATTTGGACACTAATGTTAAAGTGTGACTTTTCTGTTCAATATTTAATATGATTTGTGACCTGTAGTGTTGAGCGATACCACCCGATATTCAAAAATATCAGATTGGATTGGATCGGCCGATATGAAAAAAGTATCGGGTATCGCCGATTCCGATCCCAGAAGTCCCATTCAAGTCAATGGAACAGAAATTTCGGAATTAAAAAGAAAAACTAAGAATAATGTAGAATGTATTGGGGGAAGTGGAGGAGACATTAAAGGCATAGAGGTTTAGCCCAATCAAATGGAATAGCAGGAATAAATTTTTTTTTAAAGATGTTCGGAGTTACAAAAATATTGACTATGTTAACCTTTTGTATATTTTGTTAAATATGTATGTTTCACTACTTCCATGCTCTTCACCTTCTTTTTTACTTCTCCAACACTTTCTCATTCATCATCCTCAGCAGCAGCATCTTTTTCATCAACTTCTTCTTCACCTTATTCATCTTCTTCTTCACCTTCTTCCTATTATTCTTTTATTTTACATTCTTCATATTCTTCTTATTCAACTATTATTCTTCTTCATATTCTACTTCTTCATCTTCTTCCTATTCTTCTTCTTCATCATCATATTCTTATTTGTGACAGGCATTCCTGTAGTTGTTATCTATAAAAGTTTGAAGATTACACCTTCCGTTCAGCCTGTCACAAAAGATTTACAACAGGATTTGTCCATGTTCAGTTTGGCCTGCAGCAGCAGGCATTTTCCAGGGGCACCACGAGGAGGAACGGACTCACCCCCATACACTGCTTAGTCTTGTTCTGCTTAGAATTTAGATAATATCTTTTGCTCTGATTTTTAGTCTTATGCTTAATGTTCTTCTGCTTTTGGTCCTTCTGCTTTTTGTTCTTCTGCTTCTTGGTCTTCTGTCTCTTGTTGTTCTGCATCTTGGTGGTTGTCTTCATGTTCTTTGTCATCTTGGTCATCTTCTTCAGGGTCATCTTTTTGGTCTTCTTCGGTGTGGTCTTCAGGGTCGTCGTCTTCAGGGTTGTCGTCAGGGAGATCCAGAGTGAGAACCAAAAACCATTTCCACAAGCGTGAACTTTGAAAAGTAGCAGAAGGTACAAGAAGGCTGAGGAACTGCTGAGAACCAGCTGATGGTACTGGAACCCGGAAGGGCAGCAGAAGGAACAAGAGGCAATGGCACAACCGTGGACCAGCTGACGGTGCTGGAACACGGTTACTAATCAGGAGGTACCTGTGCTACAAAGCACTACCATGGACCAGCCGACGTTGCAGGAACTCGGATACCGAGAAGGAGGCACCTAGGCCAAAGGCACTGCCGAGAACCAGCTGACGGTGCTGGAACCCGGATGGGTAGCAGAAGCTACAAGAGTCAATGGAACTACTGAGAACCAGCTGGCGGTGCTGGTACCCAGAGGGGCAGCAGAAGGAACAAGAGCCAATGGCACAACCGTGGACCAGCTGACGGTGCTGGAACATGGTTACTAAGCAGGAGGTACCTGTGCTACAAAGCACTACCAAGGACCAGCAGACGTTGCTGGAACTCAGATACTGATAAGAAGGCACCTAGGCCAAAGGCACTGCCGAGAACCAGCTGACGGTGCAGGAACCCGCATGGGTAGCAGAAGCTACCCCTGAATAACAACGTTGCAAGGCCGCGAGCCGGCCGCAGTTACCGAAACAGTCCTACAGGGGGTGCTTGTCCTATTGGCACTACGGAACCAGCCTTTATTACCAGAACCCGCAGCCCACATAGGAAGCACCTAAACTGCAGGCACCATAGACTCGGCTAACCCAACCGCTACACGACAGGACTATGTATTGGTGGCAAAGTGACGTTGACACTACCCGGAAACAGCAGGCGTGATGGAACCAGGTTGGGCAGGAGGGAGTACCCGTGCCAAAGACACTGCCGAGGACCAGCTGACGGTGCTGGAACCCGGATGGGTAGCAGAAGCTACAAGAGTCAATGGAACTACCGAGAACCAGTTGACGGTGCTGGTACCCAGAGTGGCAGCAGAAGGAACAAGAGGCAATGGCACAACCGTGGACCAGCTGACGGTGCTGGAACACGGTTACTAAGCAGAAGGTACTAACTACTAGTAATGGGAATGTGGACAGAGCAGGAGACATTGCCGGACACACATCAGGGGATCAACTGACATGACTGAGCCCCAGTAACACAGGAACAAGTGTGGATTGTGCAGACGCCACTTCGGAGCAGCAACTGGAGAGGTTGGAGGCCAGGGGCAATACTAGAGACAGTGGAGCCAGAGGCCTAAGTGGGGCGCGGTTAAAAATCAGCAGTAGTGTGACTGTGTAGGCAGCAGGAGACTTTGCCATCCACACAGCAGGGGAGCAGCTGGCGTTCCTGAACCCCACTGACACAGGAGCTAGTGTTTCTCTCTGTGCGGACGGCACTTCCAAGCGACAACTGGCTGTGTTGAAGCCCAGGATCAATCATGGAGCAGGCTGAGGCCTACTTGGAGCGAGTAGAAAGTAAGATGTAGTGTGATTTTGGAGGCAGCAGGAGACTTTGTCGTCCACACAGCAGGGGAGCAGCTGGTGTTACTGAACCCCACTAACACTAGAGCATGTGTTTTTCTCTGTGCAGACGGCACTTCCGAGCAACAACTGGCTGTGTTGAAGCCCAGGATCAATCATGGAGCAGGCTGAGGCCTACTTGAAGCAAGTTTTATATCGGTTTTACACTACTACTGATTGTAACCGTGCTCCACTTAGGCCTCTGGCTCCACTGTCTCTAGTATTTCCCCCGGCCTCCAACCCTGCCAGTTGCTGCTCAGAAGTGGTGTCTGCACAATCCACACTTGTTCTTGGGTTACAGGGGCTCAGTCACGTCAGTTGATCCCCTGATGTGTGTCCGGCAAGGTCTCCTGCTCTGTCCACATTCCCACTATTAGTAATGGGAATGTGGACAGAGCAGGAGACATTGCTGGACACACATCAGGGGATCAACTGACGTGACTGAGCCCCAGTAACACAGGAACAAGTGTGGATTGTGCAGACGCCACTTCGGAGCAGCAACTGGCGAGGTTGGAGGCCAGGGGAAATACTAGAGACAGTGGAACCAGAGGCCTAAGTGGAGCGCGGTTAAAAATCAGTAGTAGTGTGACTGTGTAGGCAGCAGGAGACTTTGCCATCCACACAGCAAGGGAGCAGCTGGCGTTACTGAACCCCACTGACACAGGAGCTAGTGTTTCTCTCTGTGCAGACGGCACTTAAAAGCAACAACTGGCTATGTTAAAGCCCAGGATCAATCATGGAGCAGGCTGAGGCCGACTTGGAGCGAGTAGAAAGTAAGATGTAGTGTGATTTTGGAGGCAGCAGGAGACTTTGTTGTCCACACAGCAGGGGGACAGCTGACGTTACTGAACCCCACTAACACAGGAGCTAGTGTGTTTTTCTCTGTGAAGACGGCACTTCTGAACACCAACTGGCGTTGTTGGAGCCCAGGATCAATCATGGAGCAGGCTGAGGCCTACTTGGAGCGAGTAGAAAGTAAGATGTTGTGTGATTTTGGAGGCAGCAGGAGACTTTGTCGTCCACACAGCAGGGGAACAGCTGACGTTACTGAACCCCACTAACACAGGAGCTAGTGTGTTTTTCTCTGTGAAGACGGCACTTCTGAACACCAACTGACGTTGTTGGAGCCCAGGATCAATCATGGAGCAGGCTGAGGCCTACTTGGAGCGAGTAGAAAGTAAGATGTTGTGTGATTTTGGAGGCAGCAGGAGACTTTGTCGTCCAAACAGCAGGGGAACAGCTGACGTTACTGAACCCCACTAACACAGAAGCTAGTGTGTTTTTCTCTGTGAAGACGGCACTTCTGAACACCAACTGGCGTTGTTGGATCCCAGGATCAAGCATGGAGCAGGCTGAGGCCTGATGGTTTGTGAATATGGAGGCAGCAGGAGACTTTGTCGTCCACACAGCAGGGGAACAGCTGACGTTACTGAACCCCACTAACACAGGAGCTAGTGTGTTTTTCTCTGTGAAGACGGCACTTCTGAACACCAACTGGCGTTGTTGGAGCCCAGGATCAAGCATGGAGCAGGCTGAGGCCTGATGGTGTGTGAATGTGGAGGCAGCAGGAGACTTTGTCGTCCACACAGCAGGGGAACAGCTGACGTTACTGAACCCCAATAACGCAGGAGCTAGTGTGTTTTTCTCTGTGAAGACGGCACTTCTGAACACCAACTGGTGTTGTTGGAGCCCAGGATCAATCATGGAGCAGGCTGAGGCCTACTTGGAGCGAGTAGAAAGTAAGATGTTGTGTGATGTTGAAGGCAGCAGGAGACTTTGTCGTCCACACAGCAGGGGAACAGCTGACGTTACTGAACCCCACTAACACAGGAGCTAGTGTGTTTTTCTCTGTGAAGACGGCACTTCTGAACACCAACTGGCGTTGCTGGAGCCCAGGATCAAGCATGGAGCAGGTTGAGGCCTGATGGTTTGTGAATGTGGAGGCAGCAGGAGACTTTGTCGTCCACACAGCAGGGTAACAGCTGACGTTACTGAACCCCACTAACACAGAAGCTAGTGTGTTTTTCTCTGTGAAGACGGCACTTCTGAACACCAACTGGCGTTGTTGGAGCCCAGGATCAAGCATGGAGCAGGCTGAGGCCTGATGGTTTGTGAATGTGGAGGCAGCAGGAGACTTTGTCGTCCACACAGCAGGGGAACAGCTGACGTTACTGAACCCCACTAACACAGGAGCTAGTGTGTTTTTCTCTGTGAAGACGGCACTTCTGAACACCAACTGGCGTTGTTGGAGCCCAGGATCAAGCATGGAGCAGGCTGAGGCCTGATGGTTTGTGAATGTGGAGGCAGCAGGAGACTTTGTCGTCCACACAGCAGGGGAACAGCTGACGTTACTGAACTCCACTAACACAGTAGCTAGTGTGTTTTTCTCTGTGAAGACGGCACTTCTGAACACCAACTGGCGTTGTTGGAGCCCAGGATCAATCATGGAGCAGGCTAAGGCCTACTTGAAGCGAGTAGAAAGTAAGATGCTGTGTGATTTTGGAGGCAGCAGGAGACCTTGTCGTCCACACAGCAGGGGAACAGCTGACGTTACTGAACCCCACTAACACAGGAGCTAATGTGTTTTTCTCTGTGAAGACGGCACTTCTGAACACCAACTGGCGTTGTGGGAGCCCAGGATCAAGCATGGAGCAGGCTGAGGCCTGATGGTTTGTGAATGTGGAGGCAGCAGGAGACTTTGTCGTCCACACAGCAGGGGAACAGCAGACGTTACTGAACCCCACTAACACAGCAGCTAGTGTTTTTCTCTGTGCGGACAGCACTTCCAAGCGACAACTGGCTGTGTTGAAGCCCAGGATCAATCATGCAGCAGGCGAAGGCCAACTTGCAGCAAGTTTTATATAGGTTCTAGACTACTACTGATTGTAACCGTGCTCCACTATGGCTTCTGGCTCCACTGTCTCTAGTATTTCCCCTGGCCTTCAACCCCGCCAGTTACTGCTCTGAAGTGGCATCTGCACAATCCACACTTGTTCCTGAGTTACTGGGGCTCAGTCACGTCAGTTGATCCTCTGATGGGTGTTCGGCAAGGTCTCCTGCTCTGTCCACATTCCCACTACTAGTAATCGGAATGTGGACAGAGCAGGAGACCTTGCCGGACACACATCAGGGGATCAACTGACGTGACTGAGCCCCAGGAACACAAGAACAAGTGTGGATTGTGCAGATACCACTTCAGAGCAGCAACTGGCGAGGTTGGAGGCCAGGGGAAATACTAGAGATAGTGGAGCCAGAGGCCTAAGTGGTCAAAAATCAGTAGTAGTTCGATTGTGGAGGGAGCAGGAGACTTTGCCGTCCACACAGCAGGGGAGCAGATGGCGTTACTGAACCCCACTAACACAGGAGCTAGTGTTTTTCTCTGACCAGATGGCACTTCTGAGCGACAACTGGCTGTGTTGAAGCCCAGGGATTACAGTTCAGGTGGTAGAAACATGAACACAACAGGAGACCTGGATACTGTTGCCAACCAAGTATTTATTCTGGTAGAGGACTGGCAAATTCTGGCTAGATCCAGGCCTTGTTCATTTTCAGAAAAGTAAGCTGGTCAACGTTATCGGAGGATAGTCGCGTGCAACGGTCTGTTAGTACACCACCTGCGGCACTAAAGATGTGTTCCGATAATACACTGGCAGCAGGGCAAGCCAGCACCTCCAATGCATACTGGCTAAGCTCTGGCCATGTATCCAGCTTTGAGACCCAAAACTTGAAGGGGGAAGAGCCATCTGGGAGTACACTGACAGGGCAAGACATGTAGTCTGTCACCATCTGACGGAAACGTTGCCTCCTGCTGACTGGAGCCGTCTGTGATGGTGTAGACATTTGTGGCGGACACACAAAACTTTGCCACATTTGGGCCATAGTGGTCTTGCCTTGTGCTGAGGCGTTGCCTCTGCTCCCTCTTTGTGCCGAGCTTCGTCCACTGCCTCGACGCACAGAGCTGCTTTGTAAAGCACTAGCAGCACTGCTGTCGGTTGGAATGGAGAACATGATGGACTGCACCAGTGTGTCTTCGTACTCCCGCAGTTTACGCTCCCGGTTCAACGGTGGTATGAGGCTTTGTAAGTTGTCCCGGTAGTGAGGATCTAGGAGGGTGTACACCCAATAATCAGTCGTGTTGAGAATGTGGGTGATGCGGCGGTCGTTTCTCAGGCACTGCAGCATGAAATCAACCATGTGCTGCAGACTCCCAACTGCCAAAGAAACGCTGTCCCCTGCTTGAGTCGTCATCTCTGCCTGCTCTGCATCACCCCACCCTCGCTGTACATACTGACTAGAGCATTGTGTACCTCCCTCCTCTGGAGAGATGTCTTCCTCCTCCATTGACTCCTCCTCATCCTCCTCACAAAGTGTCCCCTGCCTAGGCCTTTGTGAGGAACCACATAGCGCAGACTGTCCAGAAGCAGATGGCATTTGTGACTCGTCATCCTCCACCTCTTCCAGAACCTCCTCCATTAGTGCTTGCAGTGTTTTTTGAAGCAGGCAGATAAAGGGGACAGTCATGCTGACTAGTGCATCATCTGCACTCGCCATCTGCGTGGAATCATAGAAGGCACGCAAAACGAGGCAGATGTCCTTCATAGAGGCCCACTCAGTGGTGCTGAAGTTTGACCGGCGCACAGTGCGACTTGTTTGCGCCTGATGCAGCTGGTACTCCATGACTGCTGCCTGCTGCTCACACAACCGCTCCAACATATGTAACGTTGAATTCCACCTGGTGGGTAGGTCACATATGATGCGATGTTCCGGAAGGCGTAATCGGCGCTGCAGAGCAGCAAGGCGCGATCTTGCCGTGCTGGAACGCCGCAAGTGAGCGCACTCTATGCGGACCTTGTGCAGCAGTGCATCAAGATGCGGATAGTCCCTCAGAAAGCTCTGCACGACCAAGTTCAGCACATGTGCCAGACATGGGATGTGAGTGAGGTTGCCTAGGCCAAGAGCTGCCACCAGATTTCGGCCATTGTCACACTACCAAGCCGGGCTGGAGATTCACTGGCACAAACCACACGTCGCTCTCCTGCTTGATGGCATTCCAGAGCTCCTGCGCTGTGTGGCTTCGATTCCCCAAAGAAATTAATTTGAGTACGGCCTGTTGACGTTTGGCCACGGCTGTGCTCATATCGGTCGTAACAGGCTCCTGCAGCGCTGTTTTTGAGGAACTTGAGTAGGAGGAGGAGTCAATGTGTAGAGACTGGATTCCTGCAATCCGTGGAGTTGGCAGAACACGTACAGCGCCACTCTCCAGATCTGTACCCGGCTCCACAACATTGACCCAATGGGCAGTGAGGGAAAGGTATCGTCCCTGTCCATGGTTACTGGTCCACGCATCGGTGGTCAGGTGGACCTTGCTACTGACGGCGTTTAGTAGCGCATGTTTTATTTTTCCCTCCACATGTTTTTGCCAGGCAGGGACGGCTTGCCTGCTGAAATAAAAGTGGCTGGAACGGTGTATTGTGGGACTGCAAATGCCATGAAGTTCCGGAAGGTGTCAGTCTCCACCAGCCTGAATGAGAGCATTTCAAGGGTCAGTAGTTTGGCAATGCCAGCATTCAGAGCCTGTGCTCGGGGATGGTTTGCCGAGTATGGCCGCCTTTTATCCCAGGCCTGTGCTACCGATGGCTGTAGAGTGGCCTGGGAGTGTGAGGATGAACGGGAACGTGGTGCTGTGGGTGGAATGTCACTGGGTCTCCGGACAACAGTGCCAGAGGTTCTTCCTTGGCGATCCTGTGAGGAAGCCGAACCAGCTGTGTGTGAGCTGGAGGAAGAGGCCCAAACACGAGCTGAAGAGGTGGTAGGTGGTGCTGTACGTTGGCCTACGTCTTCAGTGTGTCTGTGTAACTCCACCTCGTGCTTGGTCCGCACATGTTTCCACATATCTGTGGTATTGAGGTTGCTGACATTTTTCCCTCTTTTAACTTTCTGATGACACAGCTTGCATTTGACAAAGCAAATGTCATCTGCAACCGTGTCAAAAAAGGACCACGCACTGCAAGTCTTGGGAGCGCCCGTTTTGGCTTTTGAAAGAGGAATGCTCCTAACGGGTGCCAAAGTGGAGGCTACAGGCAACCAAGTCTGCCCCCTCCCTTTCCCTCCTGTTTTGGCCGTTCGGGGAATCTCTTCCTCAGAGCTGCTCCCACCACCTTCCTGTTCCTCACGCCATGATGGGTCAAGGACCTCATCATCTACACTCCCCTCTTCAAACACCTGCTTCTCCTGTGTTGTCTCGCCAGCACCGTACGCACCAGAAAGTGGCACCTGAGTCTCGTCATCATCTGATGCGTACTGAGGTGTGCTGACCATAGGCACTGGCCCACCCGCCTCTTCAGATTCAGAGGGACAAAGAAGTTGCGCATCACTGCATACTCCCTCTTCTTCACATTCTTGAATGCTGCTTGGCTGGCCCCCTCTTTCCAAGCCAACAGATTCAGAGAACAGAAGTAGAGACTGTGATGGCTCCTGTCCATGGCTCTCTGACTGCCTGGGCACTTTGGCAGGTGGTGAAGAGTCAGATGGTTGCTCTTCAGTGCTCTGGCCCTGAGAGGACGTGGAAGTCATTGAAGTCGAGGCGTTAGCTGCCATCCATCCGACAACAGCTTCAATTTGTTCCTCCCGCAGCAGTGGGGTACGGCGAGGTCCTACAAAGCTGCGCATAAAGGACTGTTGCCTGGTAAAACTGGGGGATGCTGACTAACTGGTGCCAGCAGCAGGCACAGAATCCCCACGTCCTCTCCCTGCAGAATCCCCATGTCCTCTCCCTGCAGAATCCCCACATCCTCTCCCTACTGAAACTCCACGCCCACGCCCACGTGCCTTACTCCCTGTCTTCTTCATCTTGGTAGACTGATAAAGATAGGCAGAAAAGTACAAAGGGGGGCCTAGTGTGCTTATTCCTGAACAGCTGGTAACACGTATAAGAAACACTAATTTTATGAAGTGTGTGTGTGAACTACACTTTAATAGGAGCTTATGTGGCCTACACAACTGTGAAATGGAGTGCTTGGTGAACTTTTTGTTTTATTTTTTTGAAAAAAAACTAAAAGGATGTGACCAAAGATTTGAAAGCGATAGTATCACTAACTTTTTGGAGCTATTACAATGCAGGAAGGTAACCTACAATGCAAAAGATGAGGCTCCAAAAAATAGGGTAATACTAATCTGGCTGCAGATGAAGGGCACAAGCCAGCAAAAAGGCTCCTCTATCTACTCCTATATAGTGTTTGCAACCAACCAATGTAGATGGATATGGATGGATGCACACTAATAGGAGAATAAAAAATGAGCTGCAATAAAAGAAAAATTTGTGTGAGGCAGTGACGCACGCTGAGCGGCCTACAACCAGATGTAGCTGCAGGACACACTACTCAGCATGAGCTGCACTCACACACAGTCAGAGACCTCTCAGACAGCCATGAACAGTGCAGATAAGTGGGCACTAGCACTGAAAGGCTGCAGAGAGGGTCCGCTGTCTACTCCTATAGTGTTTGCAACCACCGTATATGGATACGGATGGATGCACACTAATAGGAGAATAAAAAATGAGCTGCAATAAAAGAAAAATATGTGTGAGGCAGTGATGCACGCTGAGCGGCCTACAACCAGACGTAGCTGAAGTACAGACTACTCAGCATGAGCTGCACTCACACACAGAGACCTCTCAGACAGCCGTGAACAGTGCAGCAAACTGGGCACTAGCACTGAAAGGCTGCAGAGAGGCTCCGCTGTCTACTCCTATAGTGTTTGCAACCAACGTATTTGGATACGGATGGATGCACAGTGCACACTAATAGGAGAATGAAAAATGAGCAGCAAAAAATGAAAAATATGTATGAGGCAGTGACACGCTGAGCGTCCTACAACCAGACGTGGCTGCAGGACACACTACTCAGCGTGAGCTGCACTCACACAGACCTAGCAGACAGCTGTGAACACTGCTGCAAGGCAAAAGAAAGCTACACTTATTGAGAATGTAGCCTGAGTAAAGCACAATGTGATTTGTAAAATCGCTCTCTAACTGTCCCTCACAGTCTTGAACAGCAGCCTGTCCCTAACTGAATTCACAGCAGAGTGAACCAGAAATGGCGGTGGCTTTTATAGTGCATCATAACATAATTTCAGCAGCCAATCACAGGCATGCCATTAGTTAACATGCCTACATGCCTAACAGGATGTGCCCACACTTCTGAGGATTGTCATTGGCTGAATCAAATCAAACTGGCTCATAGCATTATGGGAACTTCCGATTCCAGTATTCGATATGCTAAAAGTTTTGGAACTCAGTATCGGAATTCCGATACAGTGAATATCGGCTGATACCCGATACTTGCGGTATCGGAATGCTCAACACTAGTGACCTGTGACTGATTAATCTGCCCTGTGTCAGTAGATGTCAGAATAAAGCCCTTCAATCCAACCTTGTAATAGTTTGGTAAAGTTGTTTCATAGTCTGAACAAATGCATTTTGCTCATTCATATTGATATAATTGGAAAACTAGAAATTCTACATTCCCTACAATACTATAAATGTAAAGAAGGGATTAAACTATACCACATAATCTACACAAAATTTTATACAATTTACGGTTTTGCAATATTGGCAAAGTGTCAATGTAATGTCATTAGCTAGAGTAGCTTTATTTCATTCACAACTGACTATGTGATGAGAATCGCGAGTCCCGATGGTTATCATGGTACAATGAGGTCATATGATGACCCCAGGGTACGGTGTCCTATGAGATCCAGCTATAACCTGGGTCTCACAGGCTACGGCAGTGAGATACTGACAGTCTCATGCACTGCAGTACACAAGCACTGCAGTGTATGAGACCAGTGATCAAACTGAAAATTATATCTGTCCCACAGTGGGACTAAGAGGAAAAGGTAAAAAAAAATATGTAAAAAAGTTACAAAGAAACACAAAATGTGCACATTAATCATGAAAAGTCGATTCACCACTCAAAATGCAGAGTTTGCAATTAAATAAAAATTAAACAAAAGAAAAGTACACATAATTGGTATCAGCACGTCAGGTACAACCCACTCTATAAAACTGGCATGTTATTTATTCAGTATGGAAAATGCCGTAAAAAACTAAATAAAAAAACACGTAAAAAATGTTGCTTTTTCATCACAGTGTCTCACAAAAAAAGTGAATAAAAAGCTATCAAAAAGTTATATGTAAAAAAAGGTATGTATGAAAACGCCAAATCATCCTACAAAAAAACACACCTAATATGGCTCAGTCAGCAAAAAAAAAAAAAAGTTACAGCTCTCAGAATATGAAGATGCAAAAACAAATTCATTTTTGCCAAATTTTTAGTCACTGTTTTTAGTCAAAAAATATAGCAAAGCATTAAAAAAAAAAATAGATCCGGTATCACTGTAATTGTACTGACCTGATGAACAATTCAATCTTATCACTGTTACCGTACAGTGAATGGCGCAAAAAACTAAAAAATAAAAGCATTAACTGACTTACTGGTTTCTGTTCATTTTGTGCTTGAAAAATCTGAATAAAAAGAGATAAAAAATATTATGTACCCTAAAATGGTACCAAAAAATCTGCAACTTGTCATGCAAAAAATAAGCCCTCATAAAGCTCTGTTAAATAAAAAACAAAAAAATTACAGCCATTAGGCTAATTTCACTTCTGCGGTTGAATCTGCAGCGCATCTTCTGCAACCTCAAACGCACGAAAAGCCACATGCAAACGCGTGCAAACACTAAGGTTTTTAGGCGCAGTAGCTTACGCATGAGGTAAAAAAACGCAGCGTTTGCCTGCTTTTGCATGCGTTTTGCATGCGTTTGCGTTTTTTTAGCGCATGGTGGAAAATTTTACAGGAGAAAAAACTAGATAAACAGACACCACCAATGGGATAACAGTGGGCGTGTCTTATGGGATATCGTTATATAGACCCTTGGACAGCTGAAATCTTCAGATTTTGCTCCTGTATCCTGTTTCACGATTGATCTTCGCATCGAGAGCTTTTATTTCAACCTGGATTTAAGTATAAAGCTGTGTCTTGCCTATGTGTTTGCTTATGAGCAACAAAGAAATAGAAAAAGACAGCGAAGATGGTGTCGGTGTTATTGGAGACACCCCATTATTGAAGTCCGGGAGAGCCATGTAGCCTACCAAACCCTATACAGCGAGCTCAATGCCAACCCGGCGAATTTCCAGAATATACCAGGATGTCTCAAGAGACCTTCTGGGATTTGCTTGGTCATGTCCAAGGAGCCATCCGGAGACAGGACACCCAGCTGCGTAGAGCGATTCCTGCTGAGGAACATCTCCTGGTCACATTAAGATACGTAATAATTCTAAACAAACGCCTGTCATATTTATTATTGTTCTGCCTTGTCTAAAAATTTTTCAACTTTATCTGTTTAGCTTCTTAATTTTTTTCTTTCTCTGTTTGGCAGATTCCTGGCTACCGGAGAGACACTATCATCACTCCATTTTCAATACCGGTTAGGAATTTCCACCCTCTCTGGAATTGTTGCAGACACCTTTCAGGCTTTGTGGAACGTTCTCCTAGATGAATTTATCCCCCTACCCACCGCGGAAAAATGTGGCTGGAAATTGCAGACAAATTCTGGAGAGTGTGTAATTTCCCCAACTGTGTGGGAGCAGTGGATGGAAAGCACATATGGATTACCAAACCTGCCAGATCTGGATCGGAGTACTTTAACTACAAAAAATATTTTTCTGTAGTTCTCATGGCAATAGCAGATGCGGACTGTCACTTTCTCTCCATGGACATTGGAGCTTTTGGCAGGGGAAATGACTCCCAGACTTTTAAAAACTCTGATATGGGCAGACGCTTGTATGGAAAAAAATTTAATTTACCCCTGCCATGACCTCTCCCCAACACTCAAGGCCCACTGATGCCATTTGTTATGGTTGGGGATGAGGCCATTCAGAGGTGTGAAAACCTACTGAAGCCATATTCCAGTCGGAACTTGAACCACACTAAAAGGATTTTTAACTGCAGACTGACCAGGGCCTGAAGAACAGTATAGTGTTCCTTTGGGATTCTTATCTCAAAATGGCGCATTCTTGAGACAGCCATTATTCCAAAAATGGAGACGGTCGATGAGGTTGTCAAAGCCTGTGTGGTTCTCCACAATTACATAATGGCTAAGGAACAACCCAACATTGAACTGGATGAACCAGTTGCAAACCCATTGCCAGATTACCAGCATCACCCTCTTCAGTCAACAGTTGAAGTTGCCCACATGAGGGACCAATTTGCTGCCTTCTTTGTTTCAGACATTGGGTGTCTGGCATGGCAAGATGATATTGTGTAAAATGTTCTGTTGGGTTTGGGTATGTACCATTTATGTTTAAAATGTTCCTAATGTTTGTTGTTAATAAATAATGTATTTTGATACCTGTACTGAGTCTCCTATGTCTTTCCTTTCAAAACAACTTATTGCAGTGCCTTGTGAAAGTATTTAGCCCCCTCTTTTCAGTTTTTGAATTTCCACAAAAATTTAAAATAACCAATACAATTCATTCAACTTCACAATTGTGTCCCACTTGTTGTTGATTCTTCACCAAAAATTTACATTTGGTATCTTTATGTTTGAAGCATGATAAGTGGGAAAAGGTTGAAAAGTTCCAGGGGGCCGAATACTTTCGCAAGGCACTGTACCTGTAGATATTTCTGCTTCTAGTTCTTCCATCTTATTTGTCAGGCTTCTAACGTTTGCGAGCATGCAGTTTAGAGGATTTTGTTTTGATCCAATCTCCTCCCTGTGGATTGTTTTAGAAATTTCCTGCCTTCCAAGTATGTTGCCTTGGGTCTTCTTTGCTGCATCTCATATCCTTCATCAGTATATTTTCTGGCTTCATATTCGAGCCTAATGTTTTCTTCCCATCCCCTCTCCTTCTAGTTCAACGCATTCCTGATGAGTGTAGCGAGTCTTCTGGCAAATGTGTGTTTCCCAGGTTTGTTGAGGTGTAGTCCGTCTCTGGCGAGGAGTCCGTCGTACAGGTAATTCATACCGTGGTCCAGAAATCTGAATCCTTGTTGACTGCACCATCGTCTTAGCCAGTTGTTCGCATCAAAGATCCTGTTCCATCTCCTGGTGCCATGCCCATCTACTGGAAGGATAGAAGAAAAACTACCTGTGCATCCTGTTCCTTTACTTTCTTCCCCAACTCTTCAAAGTCCTTGCAGATTGTTGGTAGGTCCTTCCTTGCCGTGTCAATGGTGCCAAAATGTATCAGAAGAAGTGGGTGGATGTCCTTGGAACTGATGAGCTATGATATCACATCGGTCACATGCTTGATCTTTGCACCTGGGAGGCAGCATACTACTCTTGCGGTTATGTCCGGTCTGCAGATGGCTGCTTCTGTGCCACTCAGTATTGAGTCTCCCACCACTACCACTCTTCTTTTCATCTTGGCTGTACTTTTTGTTGTCACTTCTGGCTGTTGTTGTTTGCCTTTTTCTTCTTTGCTTGCTGGTAGTGCCTCATCCTTAGGTGTGCCAACTTCGTCCTCCACAAAGCCTTGGTATCGTTTCTCAGTTGTGTGGTTGGTGATGTCTCCATGGTTTTCTTGCTTCTTTGGTCACATGCTTCCATTCATCTGCTTTTCGAGGTTCTCTGACACTTTCTTCATCTTCTGTGACCAGTAGAGATGCTTCTGTTCTGTCTAGGAAGTCTTCATGTTCTTTGATGAGTTTCAAAGTTGTAACTCTTTCTTCCAGACCCCGCACCTTTTCTTCTAAAAGGGCCAGTAGTCTACAGTTCTGGCAGTTGAAGTTGGATTCTTCTTCTGGTCCATCTGTGAACATGTAGCACATGTAGGTTGTCATATCTGCCATGTTGCTCCTAGATCCTGCTGACTTGCTGTATGTCTTCCTGTGTGTAACCTTCTTGTGTAATCCGCTGTGTGTTTTTCTTCTTGGATAATCTACTCAATCAGCCAAGCTTTCTTGCAATAATGTTCTAGAGGCAAAATTATGGCGCGCAATTTGGCGATGCTTTCCAAGCAGCTGGTCCTGGCTGTACCCAACAATCTTCTTGCTGAGGGAGATTCTTCGCTTTTCCCAGAAGGCACCTGTAATATGCAAATTGTCCTCTTCAAGCTTCAATCCCTGGTTTTGGATTGCAGGAGTAGGAGCTGTAGACTGTGGGGGCAACCCTGATTGACCTAGGGCCCGCAGTCCTCGGCGTTGGGAGGATGTGTTCCATCCCAATGTCCGACTGGGTCCCGACTTCCGCTGTGTTAGCCCAATGTGCCGTCCGTGAGATGTACCATCCCTGCCCACAAGCACTTGTCCACTTGTCTGTGGTTAGATGGACTTTCCCAGTAACTGCATTGTTGAGGGCATGGCTAATATTGTTGGACACATGCTTGTGTAATGCGGGGATGGCACACCAGGAGAAATAGTGGCAGCTGGGGACAGCCGCCATCAAGTTGCGGAAAGCTTCCGTCTCCACAAGCCTAAAAGGCAACATTTTGAGTGCAAGCAATTGTGAAATGTAGGAATTTAGTAGTGTGGTCTGTGGGATGTTGACTGCGCATTTGCACTTGCGTTACAATGACTGGGTAATGGACAACTCAACACTTCGCTGGGACCAGGATGTGGACGTGCTTGATGATGGTGCTAGTTGATTGTGTGCAATGATGACAGGTGCAGGGCAGGAGGCATCTTCGCATGCACCATGGAAAGGGGATTGGCTTGCATGCACAACAGTGGAAGAAACAGTGGTGTCACCTGCAGACACTGTTCTTGGACCCTGGGGTTCGGCCCACAAAGTCGGGTGCTTTGCTGCCATGTGCCTGATCATGCTAGTGGTGGTTAGGATGGTAGTTTTGCAATCCCTGATGATGCTGGCCTGGCAGGTGGTGCAAATGGCCTTTTTGGGGTAATCGGTATAGTCTTTAAAAAACAACCAGACTCGGGAAGACCTAACAGTTGTACTGGCATCTTTTGTCGTGTTGGTGTTACAGGGAATGGTTGCCCGCCTTCTGTCTGGGCCATTACACTGCTTCTTCCTGCCTGTTGGGGTGCAGCGCCTCCCTCCACCTGTGTGCTGCTGTCCTCACTCTGCATCTCCTCCTGCCAGCTTGGGTCAGTTACTATATCATCCAACAAATCTTCCTCCACTTCCGCACCCTGGTCCTCCTCCTGACTTTCTGCCAATTTTGTCTCATCATCGTCCACCTCTTGTGACACTTTCCCACCGTCGCCTTCATGTGACCGTGGCTTCTCAAATATTTGGGTATCGCTGCATGCGATCTCCTCTTGCCCCGCTTCAAGTAGACCGGGCAAGATGCCCGAATCTATAAATGGAAAAGTGAACATTTCTTTTGAGTGTCCTAGTGTGGGATCAGTTGTCTCCGGGCACTCGGCAAGGTGGGAGGAAGGAGGATCAGGGTGAGGAATATGCAGTCCAGATTCACGGCTACTGAGACTTGATCGTGTGGAAGACAGGGTGGTGGTGGTGGCAAAGTGACTGGAAGCATTATCTGCTATCCAACAAACAACCTTTTGACACTGCTCTGTGTTCAATAGTGGTGTGCCGCGGACCCCAAGTAATTCGGACAGGAAGGTCAGGCGAGAAGATGTGGGTGTTTGTTGTGGCACAATTTCAGCTTGCCCATGGCCTCGGCCTCTGCATGCACCATCTCCATCACGTCCAGTTCCCCATCTCTTACCACGCACCTTGCCCATTTTAAATGGAGGACAATATTGTGCACGTTCACTACAAATGGCTGAATTTGAAGAAATCTCATATGTGATCCGTTTGATGGAGAACCACAGTTTTAAATAGCTGGCCTGTAGGTAACTATTTTTAACAGCAAACTGGTGTCAATGACTTCGCTAACACACTGCAACACAATTTATATGGAGGGGAGAAATGGCAGAATTTTGAGTGCACTTATATGTGATCCGTGTGATGGACAAACCACTGTTTTAAATAGATGGATTTTAAGTGCTGTAAGGCTACTTTCACACATCAGGTTTTCGGCGTCAGGCGCGTTCCGGCGTCGTGCCGGAGCGCCGGATCCGGCAAATGTTTTGTAAACTGGATGTGACGGATCCGTTTTTCTGCCGGATCCGTCTTGCGCTTGACAGCCAAAACCGGATCCGTCTCATCCGGTTCATCCGTTTTTCGATCCGTTTTTCGACGGATTACGCCGGATCCGGTTTTTAAAAATGCCCCTTGTGGCCTTCCGAACGGGATTGGCTACTGAAAAACTATATATAGCGTGTTCCTACAGCCCTTCTTTGACAGGCTGTAGAGGAGAAAGTGCAGGTTGGAGAGAAGAGCAAGTTACTGGCGAAGATGGATGTTGTGATTGGAAATATTTTGAAGAATCTGGCGGATTTTACAGCGGAGGCGAATCGTTTGAGGGTGATTGTTCTGGAGAAGGAGAGAGCGAGACAGCTGCGCATCAGGCATCGTAGACGACGTTTGTGGATCCACCCCATCACAGCCAAGAGAATGAAGCGTGGGGTCTATTCTACACTCTGCATGGACCTTAGGCGAAACGCGGATAAATTTTTTGGATATGTTCGGATGAAAATGGAGAATTTTGATTACTTGGTGGAGCGCATTGCACACCTCATAAGAAAATCGGACACCTATTGCCGCTTCTCTGTTTCACCCGTAGAGCGTCTGATGGTGACTTTAAGGTAAGCCACATTTATTGGATATGCCTCGCATCAGAGCACACTTTCACTGCAATCTTGTTGGTGGTAGCTGAGTTTTGGTATGTAATGCTGTGATTTTAAACTAATTGATTGTTTTTTAATTCCCCACAGATTTCTTGCAACTGGAGAATCCCTTTCGTCACTGCATTTCCAGTACAGACTCGGGATTTCCACCATATCTGGAATAGTGAAGTACACATGCCGTGCACTGTGGGACTCCTTAGCTGAAGAGTTTTTACCAGAGCCCACAACAGAGAGGTGGCTTGAAATTTCAGAAAAGTTTCAACAGATATGTCAGTTTCCGAACTGCTTGGGCGCTGTGGACGGGAAACATATCTGCATTGTAAAGCCAGCCGGATCGGGATCGGAATATTTCAATTACAAGAAATATTTTTCAATTGTCCTCATGGCCATCGTTGACGCGGAATACAAATTTATTGCTGTTGATATTGGGGCCTATGGCCGCTCCAATGACTCTCAAGTTTTCAAACTGTCTGCCATGGGGCGTAAACTGTATGGAAACACCTTCCAGTTCCCATCCCCTAGACCGCTGCCGCAAACATCTGGTCCACCTATGCCATTTGTCTGTGTAGGGGATGAAGCCTTCCAGCTGTCAGAACACCTTTTGAAACCGTACGGTAGCAGAGGATTGTCAAGAACAAAACGCATTTTTAATTACCGCCTCACAAGAGCAAGAAGAATGGTTGAATGTACCTTTGGTATTCTGACAGCCAAATTGCGGGTCCTATTGACTGCGATCAACCTCAAGACAGAAACTGTGGACGAGGTGATCAAAGCTTGCATGGTACTACACAATTTTGTTATCTGCAAGGAACCCATTTCCATTGAGGACACCTCTGAAGAAACCACCTTGCAAGATTACCAGGACATTACCACTAGAAGTTCTGTGACGGTTTCAGTAATGAGGGACAATTTTGCACTATACTTTATGTCACCTCAAGGCAGAGTACACTGGCAGGATGACAGAGTGTGAAAGATTTGTGCCCTACTTGTGTACGTACCTTCTGTACCAACAGTATATACCTTTGCCAACCAAAGTTGGCTATCTTGTCATGGTCTTAATATTTTTACCTTTAGGCCACAGGTGTGTACCTGGTTGTGTTTTATGCAAAGTATTTCACCTTTTAACAAAAGTTGTGTACATTGTTAGGAAATCACCAACAATAAACACAACTTTTTAGGTGAAATACTTTGCTTCAAACACAACCAGGAACACAACTGTGGCAAAAAGGTAAAATTTACCCACAGTTATATACCAGGTTTTGAATACCTTTTGACCTTTGAAATTATTTAACCTTTTTTTTAAACATATTTCGCCGCAGAAAGAAATGACAGACAACCATTGTAAAACGATAATTTAACTTTTATTTAAAATATTTTTTTTTTGTAAAATGTTTTTAAAGTTAAAAAAACTTTTTTAATAAATGTTTGAAACCAACCAAATGGGCATTTTTATTACAAAAAAAACATTATAACTCGGTGTAGTGTGGGGTGGAAATACTGCTGGAGGGGCTGCGGGACACTTCGACACTGGGAGTGTGGAGAGAGGACTGGGATCGTGGTGGGGAAGGAACAGTTAGAGGTGAAGGTGTGGAAAAAGCTACAGAATGGGTGGACATGTGGGAGGCAGAAGAGGTGGTGGGCGGTGGAGTGGAGGGTTGGGCAGGGACTGTAGGAGCAGATGATGTTGATGGAAAGTTGTATGGGGAAGGAGTTTGGTACGGGGCAGGTTGCTGGAAGTGGGGAGATATCTGGTACTGGGGAGGTTGCTGGTACTGGGGAGGTTGCTGGTACTGGGGAGGTTGCTGGTACTGGGGAGGTGGCTGGTATGTAATAGGAGGGGGAGGATGGAAAGTGGCTGGAGGGGGTGCAGGTGGAGTAACTACTGGGGTGGGAGGAGGAGGTTGGGAGGTAACGTGCTGGAGAGCACCGTGGCATGAATGCATTACATGCATCTGCTGGGTAGGAGAGAGCGTTTCCATGCGCTCCACAACAGACCTGAAAAAGGTGTGGTTTGGCGAAGATCTTGCTTCTGAATGCATGGTTTGCAGAAGTGTCTTCACCTCCAGAATGCTGGAGTTGATCTGCTGAAAGCCTGCAGAGATTTGCTCTGACAAGACTTTTAGACAGTTCTGGAAAGATGCATTCAGATGCAAGAACTCTGGCGCATAAGTCTTTTCCTGACTCCTCTGCCGCTGCCGCCCAGTACCCGCACGTGTACTAGAGGTGGCAGGGGCAGACGGGTGGGGTAAAGGAAAAGCGATCTCCTCACCAGCAGCTTCATGTAATGTAAGCGGCCACGATGCTCCTGTGCTGGTGGATGGGACAGATGGGTCGAATGTGTGGGAAGGCTGGGAAGGTGCAGATGTACCGGGGCGGTCAAAGTGTCCCTCGGTGCCGGTCTCCTCAGGGATCGCCTCAGAAGGGTCCAATCGTGCAGGCTCCCAAGTGCTGCTCACCGTGCTGTGGAATAAAGAGAAAAAAAAAAATTAAAATAGTGACATGGCATGGCCCTGGCTGAAAAAAAATTGTTACATCTAAACATTTTTTTTTCACATGTGGTGTGTAATATTTACCTTCTGGTGACCATTGTATCCCGGAGGAACGACAGGGCTCGTGCGTACTTGTACTTGCTCCTGCGTCCTCCAGATCCACTCGGGGCCCGCATCTCTTTATTGAACTCCTTCTTGAAACGATCCCTCACAGACCGCCACCGCTTCACAATTCTGTCCCCTGAAACAAGAAAGGACAAAGTGGTTAGTATACAACATCAGTGTTTCCCAATCTCCAGTCCTCATGGTCCCCAGAGGTCATGTTTTCAGGATTTCCATAGTAAATAGAAATCCTGAACACATGATCCGTGGGGACCACGAGGACTGGAGTTCGGGAAACATTGGTTTACATCAAGCAACCGGTACTGTATATACTTACGTTCTTTAATCTGGGCCCGAGCATCGAGGTCCTCCCAGCGGCCCACAAGGAGCGAACAGATTTCCTCCCAGAGTCGTCGGGTAACAATCAGGTCAGCATGGCGGCGGTCAGCCATATTCCATAGCGGCTCCCTTTCTCTGACGAGATCGATGAGGTGGTCCACATCAATTCCTCCATCCTCACCGTTTGAGTCGGGAGCACGCTGTGAAGGCTGTTAAAGTAAAAGAGAAAAATAGCAAAATTAGTCACCACACTTTAAGACATGAAATAAAAAGTGTACCAACATTTAAAACTTAAATATTATACTTACACGCTGGTGACCGCCGCGTTGCTGTCGCCGACGACCCTGGGAGGCACTGCGAGGACCTCTTGGCCGAGCACCAGATTGGGAAGACTAGAGAAGAAAAGAAAAAAATTTATGTGTTTGGATGTTGGCATTTGTTTGCTGTGTGAGGTCTGCGGTACATTGTTTTCTATGTGTTGTGTGTAGTGTGATGTTGTGTTTCTGCGTTTGATGCAAAAAACTTACCAATTGTGAGCCCACTCCAGGTGTCTGTCCACCCCTTCCTACTTCTTCTGAGAGCTCCTCTTCAGCTTGTGATTCCTGTTTTGAAATAAAAGGCAATGAATAGACATATATTACAGAGATGATGGATTTTGGAAATAAAAACTTACCATCAAACGCTGACGATGCGAGGGAGGGCTCCCAGAAGAAGATGTGCTGTCATGTTGCTGGCCAGACTCCATGGCTGTGGGTAGTGCTGCTGCTGTTGCTGCTGCCAGTGCTGCCAGTGCTGCTGCTGCTGCTGCATCTCTTGGGTGGCTGTTGAATAAAGAGAAACAAAGGGCCAATGAATATCTTGATGTTCCATGGCCCTAGTTTTGAGGAATGGGGGATTTGATAATTACCATCTCTCATCTGCTGCTGGACTCCCCTCCCGTTGTTCAGCATGGTCGCTTTGCTGCTCCATTTGGGGTGGTGGTGGTGCTGATGGTGCTGCAGTGGTCTCCTGCCTTCTCCTGCACCTGGTTGCTGTCTTTGGTGGCATGTTGGGTGTGGCTGAGGGTCCCACTGTCATGCTTTTATATATGTGTGATGTGGGCAGAGCTACTGAGCATGCTCAGACCTAAAAAACCTGATCCGGCGCATTGCGGCGCTCATAGACTTTCATTGTGTGCAAAAGCCGGACGCACCGGATCCGCCGGAGACAAAAAACGTTACAGTAGCCGTTTTTTCCAGACGCCGGATTGCAACACATTGCCGGATCCGGCGAAAACCGGAAGAAACGCATGGCCATCCGGCGCGATCCGGCGCAAATGCAAGTCAATGGGGGGGAAACCGGATCCGGTATTGCATTTCGCCGGATCCGGTTTTTGTCAAAAGAGCCGGATCGTGCCTGACGGCGAAAACCTGGTGTGTGAAAGAGGCCTAATATGTAAAGGATCTGGCTGTATTCTGCAATGCCAACAAGCAAATGGAGCATAAAAAAGGTGTTCTCTGGATTGCTTTTTAAGCAAATAAACAGGATTAAGATCCAAAAAAAAATTATTATTGTCCCCTGATACCTGGGGCTATGTCTAGAAATATCTGTAAAAGCAGCATCAGACAGAACTGGAATGGACCCTATTCCTATATGCAATGCAGTCTGCCACATACAATGCCTGCCTACCTAGCACTGATATGCATGCAGCTGGATTAGTCCTCAGAATGACTGTTAGTTGAAATGGATATGTGTATAATACACTGCTCAAAAAAATAAAGAGAACACTAAAATACCACATCCTAGATATCTCTGAATGAAATATTCCAGTTTCAAATTTTTATTCATTACATAGTGGAATGTGTTCAGAACAATAAAACATAGCAATTATCAATGTAAATCAAAATGAAAATCCCATGGAGGTCTGGATTTGGAATGATACTCAAAATCAAAGTGGAAAATCAAATTACAGGCTGATCCAACTTCAGTGGAAATGCCTCATGGCAAGCAAAAGATGTTCAGTAGTGTGTGTGGCCTCCACGTGCCTGTATGACCTCCCTACAATACCTGGGCATGCTCCTGATGAGGCAGCGGATGGTCTCCTGAGAAATCTCCTCCCAGACGTGGACTAAAGCATCCGCCAACTCCTGGACAGTCTGTGGTGCAATGTGACGTTGGTGGATGGAGTGAGACATGATGTCCCAGATGTGTTCAATCAGATTCAGGTCTGAGGAATGGAAGGGCCAGTCCATAGCTTCAATGCCCTCATCTTGCAGGAACTGCTGACACACTCCAGCCACATGAGGTCTGTCATTGTCCTGCATTAGGAGGAACACAAGGCCAACCACATCAGCATATGGTCTCACAAGGGGTCTGAGGATCTCATCTTGGTACCTAATGACAGTCAGGCTACCTCAGGGGAGCACATGGAGGGTTGTGCGGCACTCCAAAGAAATGCCACTCCATACCATTACTGACCCACTGCCAAATCGGTCATGCTGAAGGATGTTGCAAGCAGCAGATCGCTCTCCCCGGCATCTCCAGACTCTGTTACGTCTGTCACATGTGCTCAGTGTGAACCTGCTTTCATTTGTGAAGAGCACAGGGTGCCAGTGGCAGATTTGCCAATCCTAGTGTTCTGTGGCAAATGCCAAGCATCCTCCACGATGTTGGGCTGTGAGCACAACCCCCATCTGTGGACGTCGAGCACTCAGACCATCCTCATGGAGACGGTTTCTAACCATTTGTGCAGACACCTGCACATTTGTGGCCTGCTGGAGGTCATTTTGCAGGGCTCTGGCAGTGCTCCTCCTATTCCTCCTTGCACAAAGGCAGAGGTAGTGGTCCTGCTGCTGGGTTGTTGCCCTCCTACGGCCCTTTCCATGTCTCCTGGTTTACTGGCCTGCCTCCTGGTAGCGCCTCCAGCCTCTGGAGACTACGCTGACAGACACAGCAAACCTTCTTGCCACAGCTCGCATTGATGTGTCATTCTGGATGAGCTGCACTACCTGAGCCACTTGTGTGGGTTGTAGAGTCCATCTCATGCTACCACGAGAGTGAAAACACATCCAACATTCAAAAGTGCCCAAACTTCAGCCAGAAAGCATTGGTACTGAGATGTGGTCTGTGGTCCCCACCTGCAGAACCACTCCTTTATTGAGTGTTTCTTGATAATTGCCAATAATTTCCACCTGTTGTCTATTCCATTTGCACAACAGCATGTGACATTGATTGTCAATCAGTGTTGCTTCATAAGTGTACAGCTTGATTTCACAGAAGTTTGATTTACTTGGAGTTATATTCTGTTGTTTAAGTGTTCTCTTTATTTTTTTGAGCAGTGTATATGGTATACCTACTCTAAGTAAGAACCAAGCAAATCTCTCCCTAGCTCAGCAGCAACTCTCCCTACACTACCTGATTCTGGAGTAGACTGTGACTAGCATGGCGGTGCCAGGTCTGATATAGACCTGATGACACTGTGCGGCCAGCCAAATACTGCAATGTCACAACCGATATGGCTGTGGCACTACAGTGTGTGGCAGACAATCCCTGCATGTTCATTGGCTCTCTAAAAAGCTGCAAGGAGGGGACCCGAGCTCCCACCGAGCAACCCAAGAAATACTCAGCGAGCTCCAAGCATCTCGAGCAGTGAGATGCTCGGGCGAGTACCGAGTAGTGGCGAGCATGCTTGATCTTAACTATTATACTTACAAGAACATCACTTGTAACATAGCATATAAAATTACAGAAGACATCATCACAGACTGTGCCTCCGGCTTTCTCAAGGGTCGACCATCTGTGATTACAAACCTCTACAAACAGCGCTCTACCTCCACCGTCATGTGTCATCCTAGTGATTGCTTACTATTTTACAGTGCAATAAATCCTATACAATGAAAGAGCACAGACACCGGATGTAAGGAAAAGTGAAATGGTCATTTTTATTGGATACAAGAGATGCGTATTGCTTATTGAGAGACTCACTTTTTAATGAGGTATTTTTATGCTAATTATGCAATCCAATAAAGATTATCATTTGAACCTTTTCTTACATTGGCTGCTCGTGCTCTTTCTTTGTATAGGACTTATTGCTATTCTGGGTGCCTAGCTGTTATCATTACACATGCATTTGTGACATACTGGGATATGCTTTAGTATTTTCATCAGTGTTTCCCAATCTCCAGTCCTCACATCACCCTTAATAGAACATGTCACCTGCACAATACTAGGGAAATCCTGAAAACATGATGTGTTGGGGGCCATGAGAACTGGAGTTTGGGAAACAGTGATTTACACTGATATCATTCACCTATTATTACCATGACTTTGATTATTAATTTTTCAATGTACAGTACTAGAAATAAAACTAGCTTTTTTCTAATAGAGCAATTGAGATAAGCTCCACATTTATTAATCCTTTAGAAAGTAATGTACCCAGGCGTTATATGAATTCCGTCTCCTTCTGGAAAATTTAGTGATAACCCCAAACAAAGTGAAACTACCACTCCCATTTTCTATGTTAATCAGCACTGCAGTACTACATCACATTCTGATTTAGGCCTTACTAGCCCTATGTGTGAGGCCTCATTTAGATGTCCATGTTGCATGTGTGGCGCCCTACGTCTTGACCACCACAAAAGGGTTAAATATGTACTGTTTTGCATGTGTTTTGTGAGCAATGGGAGTTATGCTTTCTCTGCTAGAGACCACAAGACACACACAATTCACCTCACTCCCTCACTTGTCTGAAGCTTAGAGCTTTGCAGACACACCCTAACTGGGAGGGAGAGGAGTTGAGAGTTGTTGTTTTCAGTGAAGAAGGAGGAGAAGAAGAACGCTCTTGGAAGTCATTACACATGTGCTTCATCCAGGAGTAAAAGCTAAAAAGCATCAGGGAATCAGCCCCTAGGGCCATGCATGTTTTCAGAGCAGGGTGGTAAGCTGAGAGACTGTGTGGAATTATACAACCAACAGCAGAGTGTTTTTACCTGGGAATACTGCAGTGACTAGGATCAGTGAAGGATTGTGCCAAGAGGGAACTTGATCTACCTCACACAGGACCCAAGCTGCAAGTTGCCAAAGGCGAAATGCACAGTGAGTAGTACTATACTGGAAGTTTCTAAACTCTGAGAAGCCTTGGTCCCTGAAGGGATTAGAATAGCAGGAAGCTTACACTGAGTCACAAGCAGAGTGAAGGATAACTCCCATTCTGCAGAACAGACTGTAACCTGATGAGAGTTGTAATATCTCCTCTGAACTGCACCTGAACTACAGTAAATGATAAAGTGACTTTCCTTGTCTCCTGCCTGATTTCTCCGTGCCTTCTACTTCCATCACAATCTCTGGGGGCCAGGCCTGGTTGGAGAGGGTTAAACATCTGCACTGTCATCACCATCTACTCCCCCAGGGATTATCCGCAGTGCCGGCTATACTACAGTCGAACACTCCAACTGGCGTCATGAATCACTACATAAACTTTATCCCTAATCAATACTCCCCTTTTATATGACTGCCTGGGGCCACGGACTGGGTCACCGCCATTGTGACACATCCCTTTAAGACGACCGGCCCGGTACCAAGTATCCCATGGCCTCTGGGGTGCGTTACATGTGCATGTTTTTTTCTGTGTTTCACAGATACAACACATATCCATTATAGTTTTTGGTGCTATTCACATGTCTGTGTTTTTTCACGGGCCTTGTGTCAATGCAAAACTCAGGAATACAATTTTGTTCCGGCATCACCGAGGAAGAGCTCCAACAGCATACAGATTCATGAAAAACACGTATAGCACATGGATGGTATCAGTTTCCCATCCGTGCTCTGTCCATATTTAACATTACAAAGGCAGTTTTGCATAATATTTATTCATTTATCCATACATGAAAAACACTGATGACACTGATGGTAAAAGATGGACACATGGACCATACTGACATCTGAATTACATCTGATGATGAGGTGTGTTTTGCTAACTTCTTATCCCTAGACTGTAAGACCAAAAATATCCAGTGCTTACCCTACTCCCATCTTTTTTAGTAATTTTTTTGCAAATCCATTCACAGATTGTTAGAATTTGAGGGAATTTGGGAATTTCAGAAATTGATTAGCAGTAGATCGTGTCAATAATCTTTAGTCTCTATCTGTCTCTGCTACTGGAACTGAAAAATGTCTTATAAACAGAGACATACCTCCCATAGCGGCAGACCATGTGGTCATTATAGGGTCTGTGATTTGAGGGACAGCACGGGGGAACGTAGGATACAGATATCATTGCAGGGGGGAACTGTCAGCTCCCTGCTGCACCACTTTGCCTATGAGTCCGAGTGACTCAGCACCATGGGTGCGATAATGTCATTACATTGCCTCCTGTGCTTGTGTAGCCTCGGTCCACACAGCAGACAAAATGTGAGTAGCCTGTACTTTTTTTATTGCCAGTACTTGTGAGGAACATGATGCTTTGTGGGGCATCATAGTGTGTGTACAGAGAGCTGCAAGGCTCTCAAACTGATTGTGAGGGTCTTCATACGGTTTTTAATGGGTGTGGAGACATGGGGAGTCAGTGGGCGCTCCGGTCTGCTAGCCGAAACCACATGGACCAGGGATTGTCCCGCCGCATGCCTGCTCCCCTTTTACCGTTGGCATCACGTTATTCAGACAACACGTGATGAGGGTAAAACAGTGTGGCAATACTTTATTGAACCACAAAACAGACATAAAACACACAGAACAGTTCCAGCACAGTACCCAGAGATGTTGCACAGTACAGAGTCTCACCCTTCTGCTGACTCACAGGGATAATAGCAGCTGTTACTTCAGATCTTTCAGGGCTGCTTACCACACCTGTGAAAAAGGGGGAGTGGAAAACCACTGATAGACGACCACAGATCCGATATAAAAGAATATATATATCTTTATAGGACACATAAACAGATCCTGGACAAAACAGTGCTCGAAAGTGCATAAAAATAATCCACGCACCATGGGAAACATAGCAGACCTCCCTAAAGAACTATGATAATATAGTCCAAAAAGGACATTAGAATATCCTCACATAAATGGATATACAGTATTGACACTATATTTCAATATTCATTTTAACCGTACCTGCCCTAATAACATATTATATAAATATACACGGCCAATAAATAAATATAAATGAATATATATGTGTATATGTATAGACACTGTATGAAACAATGATGTAACATAAACATATTATCAGAGAGCTGCTATAATAGTAGACAGAGGGTGTCACTGTAAACATGCACCACCAAATGGTGATACAAAAGCCTCATTATGACTATTATTTATATCAAACGGGCCTAACTTGCCCAAATGAAAATAAAAACAAACCATACAACTAACGTCTCACTGTGCGAGGAAGATTCAACACGTTGAGAAAAATCTCAAACCCTCAACCCACTATAACCACTAGCAGTAGTTATTGCTCCCTAATCAAAAATTACATACAGCGATAGAGGCGGTAATTGTTACCAAAAAAGGCGGTAGTGAGGAATCTCAGGGGAGTCTGAGCGTATACCCCGACGCGCGTTTCGGAAGCTCGTCCTTCGTCAGGGGGCATGCACACAGAGTGGAGGTAATGACAAGCGTAGGGAGATAACAGTCCATTCAGGTACAAGGGCCAGTTGACCGGAGGGTCACAACCTGGCTTCAACTTCCAGGGCCGACTACCCCACCTGTGGCATGCACAGAGAGAAGGTAATGACAAGCTTAGGAAGATGACATACCATTCAGGTACAAGGGCCATTTGACCAGAGGGACACAACCTGGCTTCTCCGAACATCTCCATGAAGCCAGGTGCCAGCGGGTCCCAATCCTGGTTTTCACAAACGTGATTGTCAATGGAGCAGATCTGTCTTCTTCCAGCCGGAGACGAGGTCCCCTAAGCTGGCATCCTGTAGCATGATAAATCTGTGTCCCTCGTGATGGAGCCATGATGTAATAGCTGCTTTTCTGTAGATAGTCTCTGGATATCTGTATGTCTTGGCTGAATATCTTGATGTCTCTGTCTCTCTATACAGAGTCATATAACCTCTTTTTATAATTAACAAGTATCCCTCATTCAGTATTTACAGGTAATGCTGATAAGATCAACTGACATTGTTTGATTATGTAATCTATTTGCATAGATTTTTCTCTGTTTTGAATGTCAACAAACTGGCTGTCTCGGACAATGTGTAATTAACATATCAGAAAACATCACTAGTCATCCAGGATAAAAGCACAGTATGTTATATCAAATGTCAACTTACAAAACAATATTACAGGCTTACACAAGAAAAAGTCCGTTTTCTTGACCAACCAGAAAGAAACACATAAATTCAAAAGTCAAAATATAGATAACAGTCTATTATTTTTGGCTTGATAAAAATATACATCTTGTTGATTAATATATAATGCTGTGTCTCCACAGTGGGTGTGAGAGTCCTTATACCGAGTGTAAGGCTGTAGGCGACCTCATATTGTGTTTGGAGCTTTGGGGCCACTCACACTTTGTTGGAAGCTGTGGGTGATATTATAGTTTGTGTGGAGGCCCTCATACTACTTTTAGAATCTGCGGGTGACCTCATATTGGGTGTGGAACCCTTAATTCTTTGTGGTGAGTTGTGGGTTACATCACACTGTATATTGGTGACCTCACGCTGACTGTGGGGTCTGTTGGGTTCATCATATTGTGTGTGGGGGCCCTCATACTGTGTGTGGATGCTGTGGTGACCATCCAACTGTGTATAGTTGGGATGTGGGGCCTCCATGCTATACTGAATGTTGGAGATGTAGGGGACATCATATTCTGTGTGGGGCTATGGGGGCCCTTATACTTGGTGGGGTCATGTGGGTGACATTATATGTGTGCGGTGGGCCTCATACAGAATGTGGGATTTGCGTAGGACATAATATTGTGTATAGAGCCCTATACTATATAGAGGGTTGAGGAAGCCCTCATACTATATGTTGGGGCTCTAGGGGACATCATATTGTATGTGGGGGCCCTCATACTTTGTGGTGAACTGTGGGTTACATTATACTGTGTGAGGACCTTCACACTGACTGTGGGATCTGTTGGGGAACCTCATATTGTGCGTAGGGGAACTCATTCTGTGTGTGGGTGCTGTTGGGACTATCCTACTGTGTATAGGGCGCTGTGGGGCCTCCATTCTATATACAGAGCAGTTGTGGGGCCATCATGTTTTGGGAGGAATTCTACTTTGATGGGTTACTGTGGTGACATTATACTTTGCTGGAGGCACTATGATGTATTACGTATCCCTCTCCCTGATTTTAAAAGTTGGATGGCAAGACCCCTCCTTCTGCTGGGTGGAAAGGACGTGCAGAAGGTGGGCTCAATTAGAACTTTTGCTATGGGGCTCCGTGATTTCTATGTATGCCCCTGTTTTTAATTGAACATAGAGTACATTATACCAAGTATCTGTTTGTTTCGATAAGCAGGTCTTGTCCTCAGTATTAGTAGTAGATAATGGAGCCTGCAGTGAGCTCAGTCTGCCTCCGCTCTAAGTGGCATTTCATGCCTATACAGGGTAATTTTTATTTAATACTTTACTCGCTGTGCACATGAAGTCACATTGCTGATCTTTACTCTATTTACATCATGGCAAAAGACGGACTCTCTGTTCCTGACTAGAATTAATGCAATTAGATCGTCATGGATCACTGTCTAGATTAAAGCAGCTAAGTTTTCATATTCATCTAATGATTCTTGGATTTCTGCTTCCAACCGGTTTAATCTATTTCTTAAAAGAATGGGTAGGTTACTTTATTTAGAATAGGCCATACGTATTATCAATATTTCCAGTTATTTTTAACCCTACTTTGTCCAGTACATATCCTTATTGTAAACCTTACTGTGTGTATCTTCTTTTTAAGTTTACACTTTTTGGGTGAGAGCAGGAAAGTAAAACACTGACGAGTTGTCATTTTTACAAAAATCAATGCAATCTGAAGCAGAAGGAAACCATTGACTATAATTAGGTTGTCTGGTTTACTTTTTCTGTTTGCCGAAGGGAGGAAAAAGTTCTGCATGATGAGCTACTGATTCAGCCGAGACCATATGGACCCTACACTACATGGGCACTTTGCTTCAAGCTGCATTCATTTTTAACCAATCTATTTTCCACAAGAATTCTATTTCTCTATTCCTAAAACTGGAACTCAAGACACAAGTGTGAACAGAGGCTTATCCAACTTTTACTGCTTTCTTATACATTTACACAAAAAAAAGGGGGAGTAATAGTCCTGATAAAAGTAATAACAAATTTTATTGAAAATGATAATACATGTAAAAGCAAGAATGCAAAAAATATTAAATATTATATATGAGGACAAGATCGATAAAAAGGCTCAGTGGGAACAAAAGAAACTAACACCTCCATATAAATAGTATAGTGGCTATGGGAAGTATAAGATGGACATAATGTACATATATTAATATAAAAGAATACAAATCATAAAGTACTAGTGCTATTGCATCTCATAAGACTAGGTCTTGCTAGGAGAAGTAAAGTTAGCTAGGTAGACTAGGGCAAGCCTTATCTACCTATCTATCTATCTATCTAAGTTGAGTGTACGTATGTGTGTATGTATCAAGCCACGCCCACTCCACATAGCCTCACCCACTCCACATAGCCATATCCACACTCACTCCACATATCCACACCGCCCACTCCGCATAGCCACCCCTACTCCATAACTCCACCCTTTTTGTGATATACTATGTGTGTGTGTATATATACATATATATAGTATATATATGTACTGATAAGCAGAATCACAATATGAGGTCATTTTTACGAGAAAATGTACGCCGTAAAAACAATCCCCAACTGTCAGAATTATGTTTTTTTCACAATTGCACCGCATATGGATTTTATTCCCGTTGTCCAGTACATTATGTGATAAAATTAATTATTTCATTCAAAATTACAACTCATCATGCAAAAAATAAGCCCTCATTTGTCTATGTGGACAGAAAATAAAAAAGCAATGGCTTTGGGAAGAAGGGGAAGGGAAACGGAAATTGACTGCATCAGGAAGGGGTTTATGTGACATATAGCCCCTGATCCCATAAAATTAGCTTTTGATCCAATGCCGCTCCTCTGTCCCACTGCCAATATCACCTGTTTCCTTCTGGTCTAGTTGATGCTTGATCCCTGCTACCAATTGTAAAAATGAATATAGGCAGTGGATTATTCAGGATGCTCTCCAAGTGTGTGACAACAGAGCTTCTTTATTCAGGGACAAACAGGAACAATATATGATAAGTTTAATAGATCAGGAATAAATCATTTGTGTGTCTCTATCTGTGCAGCATCTACAGCAGGCTGCTTCATCTTCCATACACAGACAAAGGAAAAACAGGAAGCACAGTCACATGCTGTCCCTGTGTTAGCCTCTGGGAGATTTTTTTTTTGTGTTGCTCTAACTTTATAAACAGCATACAAATCTAGCAACTGAACACTCATAAACAGGAATGGAGTTGTTGCACCAAACATATTCCAACAATGAGATTGTGAATCCCGCTAAAAACAAAAAGCTGATGGGAATGGGAATGGATTCTCTTGGCAGAATTACAGAAGATATTGGTAATATTAAAGAAATGCCCATATACCCATGCATATCTTTCCGCCAGTGAGGCTACACCACATCAGAATAGGGTGCAAAAACATTTTTAAATTTGTTATGATTCTTATTACACCTGACACATTACTTTACTAATGGCATATTAGCACAGCACCGATTTGGTTTTATGTCTGAGATTTTTAAGTTACAGTAAATCATTAACATTTGATGGCTTCGGGATGCGAGATATGTACATTATATACAGGACATAGTTGTTATACAGATACTTGGATGCAGGGAATGATATACAGTATTTACAGCTGGGAGCTTGTACCAAAACTAATGAAGGTTACTGTCCTCTGTTTCTTCTTAGGATTGGCAAGATTGGTGATAACTCTCGGGTTGGCTACAATAATGGCATTAGCGCCAATTCTATATTTTATTGAAGCCTTTTAATTCACATCTCCAAATAACCTACTGCAAATATTAAAGCTAACTAAAGCTTTAGCTAAAAATGTGTATTTTATTGGATAAATTCCATAAAAAGATGATAATAATGCCAAAAGAACCAGGATGACAAAACCAGATTATAGATGACAATGCAGACACATATCAAATTATAACATGGGTATAATTGTGGAGGATAATGACCATAACATTCATAAAATACACTAGTAAGTACTCATACAGCTCTGAGTTTAGGGGGGGGATAAAAAACTGCTCTTGCACAAGAAAACTATTAACCATACAGAATAATGTACATTGGATATCACTGCAATTCTTTCAACCCCCAGATTAAAGCTAAGATGTCAATCATACTGCACAGTGAACGCCAAAAAAGTAAACGGCAAGCTGTCATTTATAGTGATTCCCATTTATGGTGCATACGGTACTATGTCTTGTTTGATTTTTACTGCATTTTTTTAGAAAGATGGGGTGACTGAAAACCGCTATTCTGTTGCTTTTTTCTTTTTGCGGGTTTTATCATACATGTTAATTTTATATTTTGATTGCATATTGCTTAATTTAAAAAAAATAAATAAATTAAAGATGGAAAAAGAGTGGGTGATTTGAAATGGTTTCAATATTTTTTTAAGCTTTTTTTTACTTCTCTCATTACTTTTTAGTCTCCTTAGGGGACTTGAACCTATGACAACTCTATTGCACGATATACTGCCATACTGTCCAACTTTGGTATATAGGAAATATGGTCTCTTAAGGAGCCATGCTAGTGGCTTGTTTTCAAATAAGTATTATGATGGCAGTTGTATATGTAGGATTGTCCTGCTGCAAAATAAATTTAGATTCAATGATCAAAATACAAAAAAAGACTGTTTCTGCCTACATATGGAAATGATGTTCAATATTATTAGAGGCCTACACAGAAATCATGGGGCCCTACAGCAACACAAAAGAATATATTTGGAGTTTTCACAAAAGAGCATATGTCGCATCTTTGCAGGCATTAAAAAGTATTTTTTTCTCCTACTGTGGCCCTAGATTTACTTTTCTTTGCACCATAAAGTATGATGCCATCAAATGTGCCACAGAAACACTGTATGATACCCTACAGTGAATTACTCCACAATATCCTCCACACATACAGTATGATGACCCTACTGTACCCCACCTCAGTTCCCCCAGCAAAGTATGGTAACCCAACACAGTATGCCCCCCCAACTGTGACTCCCATACAGCCCTCCATGCAGGGCCGGACTGGGACTAAAATTCAGCCCTGGCATTTGAAGTTACACAGGCCCACTAGTCACATGGTGACTATATAATATCTTTGTACACTTGTAGTTTACAAGAAGTGAGAGGAGATTAACACAACTATATAACATGTAGTCACAGCTGTGCCCAGTATTTCAGCTCAGTCCTATTTATTGCTTTTAGGTACAGTACTCCTCCCAAATCTCTGTCACCTTTTGTATGCATGATTACAGAATTCCTGGCAGAACTGCTCTCTATTGGGCAACCAGACCCCCTGGTCATAGCCGCCCCTATCATACCTCCCAACTTTTGAAGAAGGGAAAGATGGACAAAGACTGCGGTGCGCACAGCGCGCCGCTGCAAATTTTTGGCCACGCCCAGCCACACCCATTTCACAACTAGTCACACCCATGTCCACACCTAATCGCACCCATTTAGCACTGCTGATCACACTGACTGGTACTGAGGGCACAGTGGCTGGCATTATGGGCACACTGACTGGCACTAAGGAAGAGAGAAAACAGAGAGAGAGAAAAAAGAAAACAGAGAGAGCGAGAAAGAAAGGGGAAAGAAAGAAAGAAAGAACAGAGAGAGAAAGAAAGAAGTAAAGAAAAGAAAGAAAGAATAGAGAGAAAGAGAGGGAAGAAAGAACAGAGAGAGAAAAAAGAAAGATTAGAGAGAGAAAGAACAGAGAGAGAAAGAAAGAACAGAGAGAGAAAGAAAATGAGGGAAAGACAGAACAGAGAATGAAAGAACAGAGAAAGAAAGAAAAAGAGAGAAAGAAATAAAGAAAGATTCTACAAAGATACTATAGCAGCCCGACTCCCATTGTAGTGCCCACCTGAGCCTCCCGGTGCAGGACATATCATGATCCGCTCACATGGCCGGCATCCCCGATTCCAAGGCGATCCTGCTGTCTGCGCTGTTGGAGGAGGACACGGTGATGGATCTGAAGCATTCCTGGTTCCGTCACAATCTCCTCAAGAAATTATCTCATTTCCGGTCAGCTTCCAGCACATCACTTCAGGTGGAACGTCATGTGTGTGTTTTAAAATGCTCCTCGGGGCTCCGCCGTGTACTCCTGTGTCCGTGGAAAAAGCACGCTTTGTATACTTTGTACACACACGGCTCCACTCCGTCCACCTCGTACATGAGTGGCTCCTCTCCGTACACCTCGTACACGCGCGGCTCCTCTCCGTACACCTCGTACACGCGGCTCCGCTCCGTACACCTCGTACACACAGGGCTCCGCTCCGTACACCTCGTACACACAGGGCTCCGCTCCGTACACCTCGTACACACACGGATCCGCTCCGTACACCTCGTACACACGGCTCCGCTCCGTACACCTCGTACACACACGGCTCCGCTCTGTACACCTCATACACACACGGCTCCGCTCCGTACACCTCATACACACACGGCTCCGCTCCGTACACCTCGTACACACGGCTCTGCTCTGTACACCTCATACACACACAGCTCTGCTACATCCACACTGTAAATCCTGACCCCACACATACTTACCTCAACCAGCACCATGACAACAGCAAAGCAGAGTCTTGCAGACGGTAGAGGCAAGGCTGAGCGCACAGGACCTGTGATGAGGTCACAGGAGGGGCGGAGTCAGGGGTGACATGATCGGGGGGTCTGGACAAAGGCTCCTGATCATGTGACCCCCTGACTCCTCCCCTCCTGTGACCTCATCACAGGTCCTGCGAACAGAGAAGGCAAGTGACACTGTGAGTGGCTGCGGGGGCGGGGGGTCTCATGCTACGGCGAGGATGGGGTGCGTGGGGGGGGCGTGGCGGCTTATCTCCCTGCAGTGCGGGAGGAACTTGAAACTATCACCGCCGTGCCCGCAGAGGGCCGGCGGCAGGAGCAACAGTGGCCGCAGCAGCTGGCAAGCGGCCAGATGATCGGGCGCTGCCGCACGCGGCCCACGGGACAGCGGCCCAGCGGGAAAATGCCCGGTTGGTTATATTGCCAATCCGGGCCTGCCTCCATGCAGCATAATGGACCTATATACAGTATAATAGCCCCACATCGCACCATACTGTGTAATGGTCCTCACTAGAGTTCAGCGACTTTTGGTTTTTTAGGGTCGAGTTTCGTTTCGTGAAACCCGACTTTTCCAAAAGTCGGGTCGAGCAAGATCGTCCGATTATAGGGAAAAGTCGGGGTCGTCCCGAAACACGAAACCCAATGTAAGTCAATGGGGAATAAAAGTCGGCAGTGAGAGGAGGACAGGAAACACACCTACAGTGCCCATTTGAATGCCAAAAGCATCAATTCTTCTTACTGAAGCTTGTCAACCTTAATTAACTTCATAATACAAGTTACGCACTGAAAAATGGGGGTTATTTGGCTAAAGTTGTGGGGGGGGAGGGCTGGCTCCAGGTTTTCATGTGCCCTGGGCGAAAGAGCGCCCCTTTAACACATACCACAACTCATCATGCTCCGATACGGCAGAGAAATAGCGGTATAGTACAATGAAAAATACTTCACTTTTTACATCTCATGACGAGGCCCATCTATTTCTCCATACAGAATCATTGGTCCCATATAATGTTTGAAACAGTATATGATGAGCTCCACATAATGCTACAGTATATGTTGGTCCCCATGGATGAAGCTCCACTGTGTTATGGGCCCAAATAATGCTCCAAACATAATGGGCCCCATTTCTAATGCTCTAGTGTATAATGGGCCCTGTAAATGCTGCTCCAGTGTCTTATGTCCACCTTTGGAATGTTCCAGTGTATGGTGGGCCCCATCTATCATTCTCCAGAGTATAGTGCTCCCCAAAAATTGCTGTCCCAACATTGAAAACAATCAAATAAGTCTCCTCGCTAGGGAATCCCTGTACTAGTCTGGACTCCTCGTCGTCCCCATCTTCCATCTCACTGCACAGTATTTCAACCTTGCAAGTGCTGTGATCCTGAGCAAGCAGGGGGGGCCCACTCGTTGGCAACGGCACTGGCACAGGGCCCCTGATAGTACGGTGGTGTGTCTGATGGCGGGTGGGCCGAACCTGCACTTTCATCTGCAGTTTCCTCTTTGTCACCGTGTAAGATGGAACTGTATATGGGAAGGGTAACCTGAGTTTCATCAGGGTCAGATTCAGGCCGTGTAGCGTGCGAGGGGAATGTAGTGGTCTGGGTCAATGTACCAGCAGATTCATCGAGCAGTGGCTGGGCATCAGTGCACTTGTGTCGCCCCCAGGAGTACGGTCGCCACAGTGGCATTACCTTCCTCCTAGGGAGTGTGATGTCATGCTTGGGAGCAACGAACGATCTCTCTAGCAGGTTAACTGATTGGGCGGCGTTATTCCCACGAGTCATGACCCTCCAAACAGCGTTCATGAAGGCAAAGTGTTTGTTTTACTTGGGCAGTATGGTTGCAAAGCTGAACCTTAAAGGAATGTCCAGAAGGGCACCACCAGGAGTGGAGCCTACGGTGTAATTTGACTCAACACGGGCAACCTCAACCATGCCAGCTACAGAAAAGATACACACATTGCAAGCTTAATTCCGTTAACGAACGAGACTCCGTCATGCCCCGCGGTCCGAGTCCGGCTTACTAGAGGGACACGTGAGGCTCTGGCACATGAGATTGGCCAATAACTGGTGTGTCATGCCCTTACATGTCCGTGGCTGCATGTGCGCTACACTGAAAAGGCCAGCGTTTGTCGCTTACAGGTGCAGATAACCCGCTGAACAACGTTAGTGATGGGGATCACTGATTACAATTATTACCCGCGAACAATGATTTCCCAGTAAGTGCAGGTCAACCGCAGTTCCGGAATTAGGCCTAACCGTCATTCCTGAAAAAATGAAAAACTTACGTGTGCAAACCACAGGTGCTGTAGCTTGCTTAACAGCTCGCCAGCCGTTCTCACGCCCAGTATGGATTACACGTGATTGCACAAAGGTGAGAAAGGGTACCGTATCCCCAGATAACATGTATGGATAGCATAGTGTACACATTCAAAATATATGTCTATACATCAGGAGGCAGGCTCAGACGGTGTTAGGCCCAGTATGGATTGCACGTGATTGCACAAAGGTTAGAAAGGGTACCGTAGCCCCTGATAACATGTATGGATAGCATAGTGTACACATTGAAAATATATGTCTATACATCAGGAGGCAGGCTCAGACGGTGTTAGGCCCAGTATGGATTGCACGTGATTGCACAATGGTTAGAAAGGGTACCGTATCCCCAGATAACATGTATGGATAGCATAGTGTACACATTCAAAATATATGTCTATACATCAGGAGGCAGGCTCAGACGGTGTTAGGCCCAGTATGGATTGCACGTGATTGCACAAAGGTTAGAAAGGGTACCGTATCCCCAGATAACATGTATGGATAGCGTACACATTCAAAATATATGTCTATACATCAGGAGGCAGGCTCAAACGGTGTCAGGCACAGTATGGATTTGACGGCCCAGACTACACAGCGGAGGAGCAGGGAGAGGTAAAGATTGCAAATGCTGGGGCCCTGCCCAAGCAAGGGGGGCCCACTCGTGGGCATCGGTACTGGCACTGGGCCCCTCATAGTACGGCGGTGTGTCTGACGGCGGGTGTGCACCACCACCGTCAGAGACACTTGATTGCACTATGAGGGACCCTGTGCCAGTGCCCGCGCCCAAGAGTCGGCCTACCCACCTGTCCAGGGCAACGGCACTCGCACGGTGTCGTGCGCTAGGTGGTGACCCCGGCCATGGGGGGGGAGGCAGCACAGTTAGGGAGTTTTAGAAAGTGGCATATGTTGATGTTGGACATTCAGCTGATGCAAAAGGTGAAATAGGTCAAGTCCCAGGAAGAGGTGGACCAAAGCAAGCCATTTTTCTGTCACCCTATGTGTCATCAGGGGAAGGTGGGACAAAATCCTTGGAAACCCATGCGTGGTTCATTTTAATGAAGGTTAGATCATCCACATTTTGGGTTGACAGACGGGTCCTTTTTTCTGTCAGGATTGATCCAGCTGCACTGAAGACTCTTTCCGATAGCACACTTGCAGCTGGGCAAGCGAGCTCCTGTAAGGCATATTGTGCCAATTCAGGCCAGGTATCCAGTTTAGCGGCCCAATAGTCAAAGGGGAATGACCTGTGTGGGAGAACATCGATATGGGAGGAAAAGTTGTTTGTAACCATAGTTGACAACTGCTGTCTCCTGTCACCTTCCATCGATGCAGTATTACCAGTTGTGTGAGCGGTATTTGAAAAATCAGTCCACAACATTGTCATGAAACCCCTGTCTCCAACGCCACTTCTGCTGTGTGCACCACGAACACCTCTGCCAAGCTGACCCCGGCCCGTACGGCTCGTGTGAGAACCATCACCGCTGCTGTGTGCTGGGAATGCCTCAAGCAACCGATTTACCAGAGTTGCTTGTTTATTAGCCAATATTAGGTCAAGGTTCTCCTGTGGCATGATGTTTTGTAATTTGCCTTTATAGCGTGGATCCAGGATGCTGGCCAACCAGTAGTCGTCATCGTTCATCATTTTGGCAATGCGGGGGTCCCTTTTTAGGATCTGCAAGGCATAATCTGACATGTGGGCCAATGTTCCCGGTGTCAATGATGCACTGCGAGTGCTGGTTGGAGGAGCACTTTCTGGCAAATCCACATCCCTCCAGTCACGCACAAACCCTGTACCAGAACTTGCCACGCCAACATTTTCACTTGCCCCACGAGATGCATCCTCCTCCCCTAAGTAATCATCCCTATCATCCTCCTCCTCCTCCTCCTCTTCTTCCTCCACCTCGTCCAGGAGAGGTCCCTGAGCAGACAATGACTGAATGTCATCAAGGATTCCCTCCTCCTCTTCCTCCTCATCAACATTGGCTGCAGAAGCCTGCTCCTTAAGGTGCGTCAAAGTTTGCATGAGCAGACGCATAAGTGGGATGCTCATGCTTAGGATGGCGTCGTCTGCGCTTACCAGCCGTGTGCATTCCTCAAAACACTGAAGGACTTTACAGAGGTCTTTCAGCTTCGACCACTGCACACCTGTCAACTCCATGTCTGCTCTCAAAGTGCCTGGCCGTGTATCCTCCCACAAATGCATTATGGCCTGCCTCTGCTCGCACAGCCGCTCCACCATGTGCAGGGTGGAGTTCCACCTTGTTGCAATGTCGATAATGAGGCGGTGGTTGGGAAGGTGGAGCAATCGCTGCAGCTTCTGCATACGAACGGAGTGTACAGGCGACCGGCGGATGTGCGCGCACAGTCTTCGCACCTTCTGGAGCAGGGCTGTTAACTCCGGATAATTTTTGAGGAAGCACTGCACCACCAGGTACAAGGTGTGAGCCAAGCAAGGTATGTGGCTGAGTTTTGAAAGGGCTATGGCTGCCACAAAATTACGGCCGTTATCACTAACTACCTTGCCTGCCTCAAGATGTACACTGCCCAGCCATGACTCAGTTTGTCGCTTCAAGTACTCGGCCAGCACCTCGGCGGTGTGTCTATCGCCCAAACACATCATCTGCAACACAGCCTGCTGACGCTTTCCACTAGCTGCTCGATAGGGGGACACATCGTGTGCAACAGTGGCAGCTGCAGATGGAGTGCTCGTACAACTGCGCTCTGTGGACGAGCTTTCGCTTCTGGAGGAGGAGGAGGGTCGAACGCCTACAGCCAACTGTTTCCTATACCGTGGGCTAGGCAGCACTGTCCCACCACCGCTGTCCCCTGTGGACCCTACATCCACCACATTAACCCAGTGCGCAGTGATGGACACGTAACGGCCCTGGCCATGCCGACTGGACCATGCATCAGTTGTGAGGTGCACCTTTCCGCTCACTGACTGCTTGAGTGCATGGACAATGCGGTCTTTCACATGATGGTGGAGGGCTGGGATGGCTTTGCGAGAGAAGAAGTGGCGACTGGGTAGGTCATAGCGTGGTACTGCATAGGCCATGAGTTCGCGGAAAGCTGTCCTTTCCACCAACCGAAAGGGCATCATCTCAAACGAGATTAGTTTGGCAATGTGGGCGTTCTAACCCAGTGTACGCGGATGAGAGACTGAGTACTTTCTTGACCTACTCATAGTGTCTGGGAGGGTGAACTGGACTTGAGAGCTGCATATGGTGGAAGTAGCGGTGGACAGGGCGGACTGAGAGAGGGTTGATGATGGTGATGGAGTTGTTGTTCTTTCTGATGGCCTAGAATCAGTCTTTCGTTGATATAACAGTGGGATTCCCTGACTGCTGTGGCCTTGCAACGACACCTCAACATTTGCTGCTGTGCTAACCGGTGGGCTTACAGTGGGGGAAACAATGTAGTGTTGCTGACTACCTTCGTTGTGATCAGTTGCACATGTGGCACTTGAGGTTTGGTGTTGTGTCCACGCTTGCAAGTGCATGCTGGTTAAATGTCTAAGCATGCAACTGGTATTCAAATTTTTCAGATTTTTCCCTCGGCTAAAGGTCTTTGCGCACTTCTTACAGATAACCTTGGCCTGATCATGAGGATTTTGTTCAAAAAAGTGCCACACTGCACTCTTCCTACTTTGGCAGACATTTTGCGGCCTAGCACGCTGTGATCTTTTGACCCTCTGGACAAGCTGTCCAGCAACTCTTTTGATGTTTGGAACCTGTCTTTGGAGTGCTCTGGGCCTGCCAGATAACAGCTGTTGCGATGTCGATGTCTGCTGTGAATGCTCCTCATCTGAGCTATTGGAAGCAGCACCCTCTTCCCCCAATGGATGCCAATCTGGGTCAACAACTGGGTCATCCATCACCTCCTCTTCTATGTCATGTGCACCTTCCTCTGTGTCACCGTGTATGGTGGTATAGTGTGCAGGAAGGGGCACCTGAGTCTCATCAGGGTCAGAATCTGGCTCTGTACACTGCGAGGACAATGTAGTGCTCTGAGTGAATGTACCAGCAGAATCATCCATCAGCGGCTGTGCATCAGTGCACTCCATGTCAGATTCATCTTGGCCTGGGTAATTCACCATTTCACTTGATAATCCAGGCATGGTATGTGAAAACAGCTCCATGGAGTAATCAGTAGTATGGCCTGCGTCATCCTTCAATCTTGGTTGGGGTGAAGGACACAAGGAAAGGTGTGGTTCATGAACATGAGCCTCCAATGACGACTCAGTGCTTTTACTTTTTACAACTGAAGAAGAGGAGGCGATAGAGCTGGAGGCTGAGTCAGCAATGTAAGACAAAACTTTTTCCTGATGCTCTGGCTTTAAAAGCGGTTTGCCAACTCCTAGAAAACTAAGCCTTCGAAGCCTTATGGAGCCAGACGATGACGCAGGCTCAACACCTCCTGCATTCGGTCCTATTTTGCTCTTGCCACTACCATCAGATCCACCACCAACACCATCATTACCAGCTGCCAACCCCCGCCCAATTCCACGGCCTCTTCCACCAGCCTTCCTCATTTTTGGTAGAAATGTAGACAAAATCCAACAAACTATATAGTAATGTAAAACAAGGTACAAGGTGTCTATAGGACAGGGGAGATTTTGAATTTCTGCACACACTAGTGGACACTGGACACTTTTGGATTGTGTGAGGCCCACTTAATATCTGAGCGCTATGTCACAGGCTCGATGGCACAGCTGTGACCAAAGTGACTAGAGGATAAGGGAGATTTTGAATTTCTGCAGACACTTGTGGACACTGGACACTTTTGGATTGTGTGAGGCCCACTTAATATCTGAGCGCTATGTCACAGGCTCGATGGCACAGCTGTGACCAAAGTGACTAGAGGATAAGGGAGATTTTGAATTTCTGCAGACACTTGTGGACACTGGACACTTTTGGATTGTGTGAGGCCCACTGAATATCTGAGCGCTATGTCACAGGCTCGATGGCACAGCTGTGACCAAAGTGACTAGAGGATAAGGGAGATTTTGATTTTCTGCTCACACTAGTGGACAATGGACACTTTTGGATTGTGTGAGGCCCACTGAATATCTGAGCGCTATGTCACAGGCTCGATGGCACAGCAGTGACCAAAGTGACTAGAGGATAAGGAAGATTTTGATTTTCTGCTCACACTAGTGGACACTGGACACTTTTGGATTGTGTGAGGCCCACTGAATATCTGAGCGCTATGTCACAGGCTCGATGGCACAGCTGTGACCAAAGTGACTAGAGGATAAGGAAGATTTTGATTTTCTGCTCACACTAGTGGACAATGGACACTTTTGGATTGTGTGAGGCCCACTGAATATCACAGCGCTATGTCACAGGCTCGATGGCACAGCAGTGACCAAAGTGACTAGAGGATAAGGGAGATTTTGAATTTCTGCTCACACTAGTGGACAATGGACACTTTTGGATTGTGTGAGGCCCACTGAATATCTGAGCGCTATGTCACAGGCTCGATGGCACAGCAGTGACCAAAGTGACTAGAGGATAAGGGAGATTTTGAATTTCTGCTCACACTAGTGGACAATGGACACTTTTGGATTGTGTGAGGCCCACTGAATATCTGAGCGCTATGTCACAGGCTCGATGGCACAGCTGTGACCAAAGTGACTAGAGGATAAGGGAGATTTTGATTTTCTGCTCACACTAGTGGACAATGGACACTTTTGGATTGTGTGAGGCCCACTGAATATCTGAGCGCTATGTCACAGGCTCGATGGCACAGCAGTGACCAAAGTGACTAGAGGGTAAGGGAGATTTTGAATTTCTGCTCACACTAGTGGACAATGGACACTTTTGGATTGTGTGAGGCCCACTGAATATCTGAGCGCTATGTCACAGGCTCGATGGCACAGCTGTGACAAAAGTGACTAGAGGATAAGGGAGATTTTGAATTTCTGCAGACACTTGTGGACACTGGACACTTTTGGATTGTGTGAGGCCCACTGAATATCACAGCGCTATGTCACAGGCAGAAATTGGCTAGTGTATCACAAACTACAAGGTGTATGTAGAATTGGGTAGAATAGGAATCTCCCTAGAGTGCAGGTCTGTAAGAACGGAACATGTCCTCGACTTATTCTCACAGAGTGACACACTGATAGCTTCACTGTGGCTATGATAACAGCCGTTACACGGTACTGTGTGAGGAGCGTACACCGCTGTATGGTGTGAAAAAATGCACGCTCAGTACCTCAGCAGGACAAAAAAAAAAAAATTGGGATTGCTTTTAAAAAAGCAGTTTGCAGAGCAGTGGGTAAACAGCAATGCAGGAATGTCAGGAAGCCTTAGAAGGCAGCCCAACAACCAACACCACTGATACACCACAATATAGCCTCCCCTTGCACTGCACACACAGTGACTGGTGTGTTGTACAGGCAAAATCGCTAGCAGCAGAAGCAGTTTTTTTTTCTTCTTCCCTGCCTAACGCTCTCCCTACAGAATCAGCAGCAACCTCTCCCTATGCTAAGATCGGCAGAAGTAAGATGTCACTGTGGCTATGATAACAGCCGTTACACGGTACTGTGTGAGGAGCGTACACCGCTGTATGGTGTGAAAAAATGCACGCTCAGTACCTCAGCAGGACAAAAAAAAAAAATTGGGATTGCTTTTAAAAAAGCAGTTTGCAGAGCAGTGGGTAAAAAGCAATGCAGGAATGTCAGGAAGCCTTAGAAGGCAGCCCAACAACCAACACCACTGATACACCACAATATAGCCTCCCCTTGCACTGCACACACAGTGACTGGTGTGTTGTACAGGCAAAATCGCTAGCAGCAGAAGCAGTTTTTTTTTCTTCTTCCCTGCCTAACGCTCTCCCTACAGAATCAGCAGCAACCTCTCCCTATGCTAAGATCGGCAGAAGTAAGATGGCGGTCGGCGTGCACGCCCTTTTATACCCCCTGTGATGCCCACCAAAGCAAGCCAATCACTTGCATGCCCTTCTGAAAGATGGTGGTGACCCGTGCCTATGTCATCACGTTGCCCACAGTGTCCGTGGATCCTGATTGGCTGAAAAAGAGCGCAAAACAAACTTTTGAAACGCGACTTTGGCGCGTAAGTCGCCGACCTCGTGGCCGACCTCATCCTAGGGTCGGGTTTCGTTTCATGAAACCCAACTTTGCCAAAAGTCGGCGACTTTTTAAATTTTTCGACCCGTTTCGCTCAACTCTAGTCCTCACTAGTCCTTCAAACAGTGTATTGGCCCTCACACAGCCATCCACACAGTATGATGGACCCTACACAAACCTTCAAACTTTATAGTATAATTGCTTGCATACAGTATAATGACACTCATATAGCACTTTATAAAGTATAAAGGCTCCCACACAGCCCACCAAGTATTATCAAGGCCCCACATAGACTTCCTATAGTATAATGGGCCCCATAGCCCTCCATATAGCATACTGCACAACATATAATATAGTGCACCCCATTGTCATCCATACAGTATAATGCACCTCCATAGTCCTCCACATAATATAGTGCACCCCATAGTCCTCCATACAGTATAATGCACCTCCATAGTCCTCCATATTGTAAAATACAATCCCCATAATCCTCCATATAGTACAATGCACTTCCCATAATCCTCCATACAGCAAAATGCATCCCATAGTTCTTCATACAGTGTAATGCACTCCCTGTAGTCCTACATACACTATAATGCATCACATAATCCTCCATATAGTGCAATGCACCTCATAGTCCTCTATACAGTATAATGCATTCTCCATAGTCCTCCATGTAGTATAATGCACTCTCCATAGTCTTCCATACAGTATAATGCACCCCATAGCCCACCATACACTATACTATGCCCCGTAGTCCTTCATATAGTGCAATGCACTTCTCATAGTTTTCTGTATAGTATAATGCACTCAAGAGTCTTCCATACAGTATAATGCACCTAATAGTTTTTCATATAGCATAGTGCACTCTCCATAGTTCACCATACCTCTAATAAACAAAAAACAAAATAAACCAGGAGAACACATAAAACAGACTTCATAATGATCCCCTTAGTCCTCCATATAGTTAACTCACTATAGTCCTCTATACAGTATAATACACCCCATAGTCCTCCATGTGCTATAATGCACTCCCCATGTGTATTCGTCCCCTATGTGGCCCCATATATACAGTATGTACAGAAAGTATTCAAACCCCTTTAAAATTTTCACCCTTTGTTTCATTGCAGCCATTTGGTAAATTAAAAAAAAGTTATTTTTTCATTAATGTACACCCCATCATGATTAAAAAAACCCAAAGATGTTGAAATTTTTGAAAATTTATTTAAAAAGAAAAAGAAATATCACATGGTCATAAGTATTCAGACCTTTTGCTCAGACACTCATATTTAAGTCACATGCTGTCCATTTTCTTGTGATCCTCCTTGAGATGGTTCTACTCCTTCATTGGAGCCCAGCTGTGTTTAATTAAACTGATAGGATTTGATTTGTCAAGGCACATACCTGTCCATATAAGACCTCACAGCTCACAGTGCATGTCAGACCAAATGAGAATCATGAGGTCAAAGTAACTGGCCAAAGAGCTCAGAGACAGAATTGTGGCAAGGCACAGATCTGGCCAAGGATACAAAAGAATTTCTGCAGTATTCATGGTTTCTAAGAGCACAGTGGCCTCCATAGTCCTTAAATGAAAGTAGTTTGGGACCACCAGAAGTCTTCCTAGACCAGGCCGTCCAGCCAAACTGAGCAATCATGGGAGAAGAGCCTTGGTGAGAGAGGTAAAGAAGAACCCCAAGATCACTGTGGCTGAGCTCCACAGATGCATTAGGGAGATGGGAGAAAGTTCCACAAAGTCAACTATCACTGCAGCCCTCTACCATTCGGGCCTTTATGGCAGAGTGGCCCGACGCAAGCTTCTCTTCAGTGTCAGACATATGAAAGCCCCCATAGAGTTTACAAAAAAACACATGAAGTACTCCCATCTGGTCTGATGAGATGAAGATAGAACTTTTTGGTGATAATTCTAAGTGGTATGTGTGGAGAAAACCAGGCACTGCTCATCACCTGCCCAATACAATCCCAACAGTGAAACATGGTGGTGGCAGCTTCATGCTATGAGGGTGTTTTTTAGCTGCAGGGACAGGACAACTGGTTGCAATTGAAGGAAACATGAATGCCGCCAAGTACAGAGATATGCTGGATGAAAACCTCTTTCAGAGTGCTCTGGACCTCAGACTTGGCCAAATGTTCACCTTCCAACAAGAGAATGACTCTAATCACATAGCTAAAATAACAAAGGAGTGGCTTTTGAACATCTCTGTGACCATTCTTGACTGGCCCAGCAAGAGCCCTGAGCTAAACCCAATTGAGCATCTCTGGAGAGACCTGAAAATGGCTGGCCACCAACATTCTCCATCCACCCTAACGGAACTGGAGAGGATCTGCAAGGAAGAATAGCAGAGGATCCCCAAATCCAGGTGTGAAAAACTTGTTACATCATTCCCAAAAAGACTCAATGGCTGTACTAGCTCAAAAGGGTGCTTCTACTCAATACTGAGCAAAGAGTCTGAATAATTATGACCATGTGATATTTCAGTTTTTCTTTTTTAATAAATTTGCAAAAATGTCTACATTTCTGTTTTTTTCAGTCAAGATGGGGTGCAGAGTGTACATTAATGAGAAAAAAAATGAACGTTTTTGAATTTACCAAATGGCTGCAATGAAGCAAAGATTGAAAAATTTAAAGGAGTCTGAATACTTTACATACCCACTGTAAATAATGCCCTCACATGTGACCCCCCCTTACTTTAACAACGTCCTGCTATGTGACCCTCTTACTTTAACATTACCTTCTCCACAAATGGCTCCCATATATCAATAATGTCTTCCTATGTGAACCCAATAAATTAATGTTGCCTCCCAAGATAGAAATATTATCCCTTATGTGGCCTCCATAAAATAAGAAAGTCTTCTTATACTTATAGTGGGTGACCATATACATTAATATTGCCATCCTATTTGGCCCTCATATAGTAATAATGTCTTCCTATGTGGCTGCCATATAGTCATAAAATAACCTATGTAGATCCCATAAATTAATAATGTTCCTCTATATGGCCCTATATATTAATAATGCCCTCATATGTTGCCCCCATACATTAATATTGTCCAGTTACTTTAATATTCATGTCTCCCTATGTGTCCCTCAGATAGTAAAAATGCCTCTATGTGGATCCCATGTATAAATAAGGTTCTTGTATGTAATCCACATACATTAATAATACCCTCCTATGTGGCGCTCGTATAATAATATTGTCTACCTCTGTGGCCTACATTTACTAATAATGTCTCCATATGTTGACCCCTTTTGTAACAATGTACCCCTATGTGGCTCCCATTAATAATGTATAGCTATGTGGTCCCCATAAATTATTATTACTCTCCTATGTGGCCATCATAATTTATTAATGTTCTTCTATGTGGCCCATACACATCAACAACATCCTCCCATGTTACTCCCAGACATTTATAATGCTCCTCATATGATCCTGTCATAGTATTTATGTCCCCCATGTGGTCCTTATATATTAAAAATGTCCCCTGTGTGGCTTCAATGTAGTAATAATGTACCCCTATGTGGTCCCCATACATTAATAATGGCTATGCCCTCATGGAGTAATATTGCCCATCTTTGTGGCCCTCAGTCGTTAATAAAGACTCCTATGTGACTCCTGTGTAGTAATAATGCCTCTCTATGGAGCCCCCATACATTAATACTGATCCCCTATGTGGCCCCCATTTAGAAGTAATTCCTCCACAATGATCCTCATACTACTATTTAAAAAAGCAATCAAATATCTCACCTGTCCCTGCCCCGATGTTGTGTGGCTGTCCTTTTCTTCCTCCATCTAGCTGGCTACTTGCCCTACACTCCAGCTTGAGCAACGTATACTCACACACCACTTGATTCAGGCCTTGACAAAGATCCAGTGATGGACTGAAATGTTGATTGGCTCTTACACTGTGGATTGTTGCCTAAAGCTTAGTTCCCAATAAAAGCACATTTACTTTGCATAATTCCTGAGAACTGTGGTCTTCTACTATATTACTTTGTATACTTCTGGATCCTTCCACTAAGCACCTACTTGGATTCTTGACTGCCAACCATATTTTCTACTTGAAGCATGAAATGATGTCATGCCCACGTCTTGTAGCGGTGCAATGACTTCACACCAGCATGCTGACTGAATCCAGACATAAGACCTAGTGGGGTACAGGAAAAATGTGAACCCATCTTAGGCTATGCTATAATATATAGAAGTAGAAAAGCTACTGACCAAAAACAAGCAGGGATCACCAAAACAGTATAGTAAATTTTATTAGACAACCATAGACAACACCAACATAAAAACAATTAAAAGTCATAACACATGACAAATTGTACACTAGGCTCCTAATGAAGCCAAAAAGACATCCCCCATATACCTAAGAAAATGGCTAGGCAGTTAAATGTAATATGAAAGTGGTACAAATAACCTAAAGAGAGCAGAGTGTAATTTGATGTAAAAATTGTAGTAGTTGAGTCAAAAAAACAACAATGTCAACATCCCCTATCACTAACAATTATGACAGTAGTACAGAGCAATCACAAATCAATGTAATATAAATACCACTAATGAAGATAAGAGGACAAGCTGAAATAAAGCCAAGGTAAATAAGACCCATGTATTACATCATCTAACGATAGAGGCACAAAATGCTCTGCAAGAGATAAATAAAAAATACTGCCTGCAATGTCCTGATAACATTCTTGCTTGTGGAGTGCCCTGCCCGACGCGTGTCGCCACCGCAAGGTGGCTTCGTCGGGGACTGAAGGGTGTATGCTCTGGAAGTCTTATATATACATATCCTAATAAACTTAATAAATAGCAGCTGAGAGGCTTTACCTAATCAGACGCATTGTATGGAAGCGCGAGGACGCATAATCAGACAGGGGCCGGATGCATGACCCGTGACTCCCCACTCCTTCCAGGTGGAAGCAGGAGAGACAAAGTGACTCATGTTGCGCATGTGCTGAGAACATGGTGGTCATAGTAACCAGAGGACGCTGGTGTTTAGCGATGTCAAATATAATGAAACAATAAACATGTGTTACCACTAAACATTGTGCAAATGTGGAGAAGGTAGTTGCCACAGTAGTCCTAGAACCTGATCAAATTTTAGAAAATGAAGGCTAAATAGCGCACTCTTGCAATAGGATCAGATATATGAACAACCAGGCAAGATTATTTCCGGGTAAAGGCACCTGTGGTCATTACAAGTGCCCATCATAAACAGATCATGCTGCGCTTTCAGCAAGAGAGACTTAATCGTCATGGTGATCAGGAAAGACGCTGGTCATAGTAGTAGATAGGCATATTGGGTCATTTAATCATGAGAATTGAAACAAATCCCCGTTACTAAGATGCGATAAAATGTAACAACAAATGCACACGCCAACACTCCACACAGTCAAACGCACACAGGATATAATGAAGCGGTGGTGTGCACAGTAGTGAGAATATAGTCTCCCAAAAAAATAAATCAACAAAAGGTCAGACAGTGTGAACAACGCCTATAATGATAAAATATCAAATGAGCGTAGAATAGCTTGTAAAACAAAAAACCTTAATCATGAGAGAAGAACAGATGCTAATATAAATGAGCTTCTGAGAATAGGCGAATTCCCCAGATATATAAGTAGCAAAACTGAAGAACAAAAAAAAAAAAAAAAAAAAACAATGGTAGTGTTTTTATAAAACACAAAAATAGACAAAAATATCCATACAGAGTATTGAAACCAGATACACAAGATAAGGCAAATATCGCATGTTCAGGCGCAGGAATGGTCAAATATAATGAAACAATAAAAATATGTTACCACTAAACATTGTGCGAATGTGGAGAAGGTAATCACCACAGTAGTCCTAGAAACTGATCAAATTTTTTTAAAACATGAAAGCTAAATAGCGCACCCTTGCAATAAGATAAGATATATGAACAACCAGGCGTGGTTATTTCCGGGTAAATGCACCTGTGATCATTACAAGTGCCCATCATAAACAGACCATGCTGCGCTTACGGCAAGAGAGACTTAATCGTCATAATGATCAGGAAAGACGCTGGTCATAGTAGTAGATAGACATATTGGGTCATTTAGTCATGAGAATTGAAACAGATCCCCGTTACTGAGATACGATAAAATGTAACAAAAGCACACGCCGACACTCCACACAAACAGACGCACACAAGATATAATGAAGCGGTAGTGTGCACAGTGATGAGAATATTGTCTCCCGAAAAAATAAATCAACAAAAGGTCAGACAGTGTGAACAACGCCTATAATGATAAAATACCAAATGAGCGTAGAATAGCTTGTAAAACAAAAAACCTTAATCATGAGAAAAAAAACAGATTCTGGTATAAATGAGCTTCTGAGAATAGGCGAATTCACCAGATATTAGTGTGAATCACCCCATAAAATCTGAAAAAGGCTACACACGAGAATCAAAGTCAAAAATGACATTTTATTATCAGGTTATGCATCATAGATAGAGCAAAGGCGAAGACCAGTAATAAGATGGTAGTTAGAGAATTGCTAAGTGGAATAAAAGGTATACAAGTCCATAGATTCTCAATCTTTACCAAAAATTCCCCATTTGCAGTGGGTGTATGGTAGGTACACCATCTTAGGCTATGTGCACACATTGCGGATTTTTAGCGTTTTTGCCGCGAAAACACGGCAAAAACGCTTGCACAACGCAACCCATTGTATTCAATGGAATTCTGCACATGCTGTGCTAATGCTGCTTATTTTTCCGCGGCGGAATCACATTGCAGAAAAATGCGCAGCATACTTATTCTTTTTGCGGAATCGTGGGGATTCCGCACACATAGGAATGCATTGTTTGGCTTACATTCTGCATGTGGCTATGCCCACCATGCGCAAAGTAAGCAGAAAATGTGCGGATGGCACCCACGGTCTGGAGGAGAGGAGACTCCTCCAGGCCTTGGGTACCATATCCCTGTTAAAAAAGAATTAAAATAAAAAATCGTGATATTCTCACCTTCCGGTGTCCACCGCAGCGTCCCCAGGCCTCAGCGATGCTCCTAGCAAGTCCCATTTACAGTGATGCGACAATGACCTGTGATGATGTAGCGGTCTCGCGAGATGCTACGTCATCTGGGGTCATTGTCGCAAGGCATCGCTGGCAACGGGACTTGCCGGGAGCATCGCGAGGATTGGGAACGCTGCGGGGGACGCCGGAAGGTGAGAATATCACGATTTTTTATTTTTTTTTATTATTTTTAACATTATATCTTTTTACTACTGATGCTGCATAGGCAATTCCATGGCAATTCCACACGTGTGCACATAGCCTTAAGGTAAGAAAAAAGTTTTCTTTAGCCCAACATGGTACCAATAAAAGCTTCAGCTCACCTCACATACAACAAATTACAGTCAGGTTGATTATCTGTCAATAAAAAATAGATGGTTTCCATATTGCTCATGGCTCAAAGGCTCTGGGAAAGTGATATGACTCCATTTCAAAGAAAAAAAAATCAACAAAATCTGTGGTCTCAACTCCAAATGCCCACATCCCTGCTGAACCCCACTGTGTGCCTAAACTGAAATTAGCTTTTAAATGTTTAATAAGCTGCTATAGTGGGGAGAGCCCACTTAACAATTATTGGGTGCATTTCTCAAAAGCCTAAGCTGGGCATAATGTATTGGGCACTAACCTGGCTTGTCTACCTGTACAATTTTCACTGCTGCATCAAATGCATGGCTATTTCTGGAAAACGCCTATGGAGCCAATATTGTCATTGCCCCCATAGTTGAATTCCCAGAGAGGTTTTATTTAAAAAATTGTATTATATTATGTACACTTGGGACTCCTACAAATGACATCTGAAAACAATTGTAGCCAAATTTGTGCTTGAAAATTCAAATAGTCATTTCTGAGTCCTGCCGTGTTCACAAATAGTAGTTTTAACCCACATATGGGATCTGGTTGCATACATTAGAAATGTTATAACACAATTTGGTATCCATTTTGTCTTTTTAAGCCTTGTAAAAACAAAAAGGAAAACCCTTGTGAAAGCTGAACTGAAATGAAAACTTAGTATTTTTACATGTAATTTTTGTATCTTCACATCCTAATGGCATTAAAATATGTAAAACACCTGTGTATCAACATTCTCACTGCTCCCCTAAATGAATTCATGGAGGGAAGTAACTAGTAAAATGTTATTTTTATGGGGTTCTGTTGTTCTGGCATGTAAGGGGTCCCTGCTAATGCGTCATAACACCTCATTCCAGCATTGACAATCCTTCCCTTTTGAGCCCTGAGGGTGCACAAACAGTAGTTTATGACCACAAATGAGGTAATGGCATCCTCATGCGAAATTGTGTTACAAATTGTGCAGTTCTTTTTCTTCTTTTACTCGTGAACAATTTGGGGCTAAAGAAACCTTTTAATAAAGAAAACTTATTTTTTTTTAGTTTCGGAACTCAACAATATAAAAATCAGTGGGACATCTGTGTGTCCCAAATGCTCACTACTCTCTAAGATTAATTCCTTTAGAGGTGTATTTTCCAATATCGGGTAACTCGTTGGGGGTTTCTGCTACATTGGCACCTCAGGGGCTCTGCAATGGCCACATGGTGTCCACAATCCAGACAAAATTATGCTCCAAAAGCCACATAGCGCCTCTTCCCTTCCAAACCCTGGCAAGTGCTCAAACAGTAAATTTTGACCACATATGGGGTGTACCGGGTTCAGGAAAAATTGCATAATAAAATTTGGGGTTCACTTTATCCTTTACTAATTGCAAAATTGGAAAATTTGGGACTAAATATACATTTTAAAGGAAAATGAAATGTTCATTTTCACGTTCCTGCATTATAAAATTCTATGCAGCACCTGTGGGTTCAAAATGCTAACCGCACGTCTAGATGAATTCATGGAAGGGTATAATTTCAAGAACAGGCTTACTTTTTGAGGGTCTGTACTATTTTTTCAGCTTATTAAGGATTTACAAACTTCCTTATTGTGATTTTGAATACTTAGAAGGGTACCGTTTTTAAAATGGGTATTGTTTTTTTTATTGCATAAAGACCTCTGGAGGTCACTTCGAAAATGAAGTGGCTCCTAAAGAAATACATTTCGTAAAATTAATTTAAAAAATATATATATTTTGTCTGAAGTTACTAAAATTCAAAGTTCAAAACTTTCACTTATTTTTAAAGTTTCCATCACATTTCAGATACTTTCATAAAAGATAGAAAACATCTTGACCTACATTTACCACCAACATAAAATACAGTTTTCATGAAAAAAAAACTTTCTGAGAATCACTGGAATATGTAGAAGCATTCCAAAGATATCACCACTTAAAAGATTTTACAAATGTGGCCTTGTCAGAAAGGTGTACTTTGGTGGGAAGGGGTTAAATACATTAAGCCTGTGAGTAAAAAGAGACTGAACTCAGACAAAACATGACGTACATGGTATTGTCTACAATGAGATTTGGGAGATCCTCGTAGGATCCCGTGTGATGCTTCGTCTGCAGTATATGCAATTAAACAGAGAATAATACAATAAGATACATTTTATTAGAATGTCACATACAAATTATATCAGATAAACAATAAACAACAGACACTGAGGAAGATATGAAGGTAGGCAAAGGGAAGAAAGTAAATAACCAATATATAGTCAAAGGCAGCAAGAGATCGGAAGAAAATAGTAGACAACATGTATGTACTAAAAACCGAAACCATATGCTGCAATAGTAAGTAAATCCTGCTTACCCATCATTAGTCATGACTCCCTCAGCCCTCTCTGTGGCCCCTGACGCGCGTTTCATGTTTCTGCTTTTTCAAAGGGGGGTGTGATTAAAAAAAAGCTTTAAAAAGGCGGAATTATTTATAATTTATCTTTTTGTATTATTCTCTGTTGGATTTTTATATACTCCATTTTTTCCTTTGTTTGCAATATTTTTGGGAGTATTCCATATAACCAGTATTGCTTGATTATATCCTTGGAGAGGTATACCTTAATATGCTTTCGGCCTCAACATATTTATTGTGCTTTCTGATTACTGTTTCAGTATATGCAACTAAGCATAGTGCGGTGCAGTTTATGCTGACTTTGTTTAATTTTTTATGTCTCTAAAATCTTAGATTACAGGAAATCAACATGTTTAAATTATTCCTATTTGCCTAAAGATATAAAAAAAATTTTACTCCATTTTTTTTCAGCGCTAAATCAGTAAAGTCTTAAGGACATGTCAACCATGTATGATTAACTTTCAAGATGAAGGTTCAGTGTTTAAGTAGTCTCTATAATACATGAAGAGACCCTCCTAAACACCCCCAACAAATATACCGCAGATAGCTGTCAGCTCAATGATCATTTGCATGATCGCTATTTCTCCCAACTCTTCCATACACAGGAAGGTTGCTGCCAGAATAATATGGCAGTAACTTATTTTCTGCTAGAACATTATAATAAGTGTAGTCAGGAGGCCATGGTACAAATTTTATTGTCGGCCGATCCCTCCAATATCCCTCCAATATCAGCAAATTTTAGTCTAGGGTGTTTGGGTGGTTTTAAATGGAAGGGAAGCTGTCATCAGATTCATGCAGACCAAACCACTGGAAGAATGAATCATACACCCGATGTACAATCGCAGTCAGGGATGTCTTAGAGCTCATGTACACTTCATGGGCGGCAATGCACTGACTGACCAGGGGTCTCCCGACCCAATCATGACAGCATAATAGAAATATATGATGCTGCCATGCTGTGGTCCCGTGGCCACTTCGTGCATTGCGGTTCATGATCAGACCTAGATCCACAGATGTCTACATAAGCCGTTACTCTGGGACTATGTATCTTGGTTGACTAGTCTGATATCGACTCAGTCCAACCTCTCCCAGGTTCTATCCCTTTGACCGTACATTTAAGGATTGACCTGTCAGTTAGCAGGAGCCAGGAGGGGAGAAAACACAGTAAGTTTGCTCTGAAACGCCAAGTAAACATATCACTCCACCAATGTCAGATTCACGCTGCTTGTGATTTGGGCAGCATGATTCTGATGATACGATGCCTTTAAAAATACACCATAATTGTTTTAGTCTCCCAATTAAGAAACATAACCTAAAGCTCCTGCGCTTAGGTACAAAACCTGCGGCAGAGCTCCCTTACACCTACCATATTACCTTGTAATGCTTAGGTGTTTATAAGGCTCATCATGCATCAGGACCCGGATGCATCTTCTAACTCATCGCCCCTTACAAGTAAACCCTTGATTTAATAATTGTTTATTCTAAAATAAAAAAAAATATTATGCCACTTGAATGCAGTTTTCTTACAAGATTATGGTTGAAAGATGCATATTCCTTATTTTTATTACTCATACCCTACATAGGATTTATGAATTCCACCCATACTTTCAGAAATGAATTGCTAATTAACCAATGGAAGGGAACAGTTTGACATGTTCTCGTATTTTCCTCCATACAATGAGTTGGTTGACATTTGTGAGGATTTACTTCTGACACTTCAAAGTCCTATCCTTACCTCTGAGCATTCAGAACAGGTTGTCAGATTCTTCTTACCTCTCTACTGGCTTTTCATTTGATTTTTAATAAATATCCCAGATATAGACAATTGATGGAACATTTGAGAAGCTAGTTAGGTAAATAATGAAGTATCGTAGGAATAACAGTTTTTGATGTCACTAAGGATGTATTGACCTTGCTTATTTTCTAGGTTATAAATTGCAAAAACATACAATCATCTTACATAATAAGCTCATGTCTTAAAATAAAATACAGAAAATATAACATTTCCCTAAAAACAAGAATTGGGGTGGAAAGAAAGAGAGAAATATAGGGCCAAAAATGATAAAATGGGAAGGCAACTATAATAAAAATAAGAATATAAACTGAATATTGATATTCAGAAGAATTGTATGTAGTTATACGCTGACTCATTTTTTTAATGCACCAATTCAGTATATTTTTTTTTTACAGTTGTGGCCAAAAGTATTGACACCCCTGCAATTCTGTCAGATAATACTCAGTTTCTTCCTGAAAATGATGGCAAACACAAATTCTTTGTTATTATTATCTTCATTTAATTTGCCTTAAATGAAAAAACACAAAAAGAATTGTCCTAAAGCCAAATTGGATATAATTCCACACCAAACATAAAAAAGAGGGTGGACAAAAGTATTGGCACTGTTCGAAAAATCATGTGATGCTTCTCTAATTTGTGTAATTAACAGCACCTGTAACTTACCTGTGGCACCAAACAGGTGTTGGCAATAACTAAATCAGACTTGCAGCCAGTTGACATGGATTAAAGTTGACTCAACCTCTGTCCTGTGTCCTTGTGTATACCACATTGAGCATGGAGAAAAGAAAGAAGACCAAAGAACTGTCTGAGAACTTGAGAAACCAAATTGTGAGGAAGCATGAGCAATCTCAAGGCTACAAGTCCATCTCCAAAGACCTCAATGTTCCTGTGTCTACCGTGCGCAGTGTCATCAAGAAGTTTAAGGCCCATGGCACTGTGACTAACCTCCCTAGATGTGGACAGAAAAGAAAAATTGACAAGAGATTTCAACGCAAGATTGTGCAGATGTTGGATAAAGAACCTCGACTAACATCCAAACAAGTTCAAGCTGCCCTGCAGACCGAGGGTACAACAGTGTCAACCCGTACTATCCGCCGGCGTCTGAATGAAAAGGGACTGTATGGTAGGAGACCCAGGAAGACCCCACTTCTTACCCCGAGACATAAAAAAGCCAGCCTGGAGTTTGCCAAAACTTACCTGAGAAAGCCTAAAACGTTTTGGAAGAATGTTCTCTGGTCAGATGAGACAAAAGTAGAGCTTTTTGGGCAAAGGCATCAACATAGAGTTTACAGGAGAAAAGAAGAGGCATTCAAAGAAAAGAACACGGTCCCTACAGTCAAACATGGCGGAGGTTCCCTGATGTTTTGGGGTTGCTTTGCTGCCTCTGGCACTGGACTGCTTGACCGTGTGCATGGCATTATGAAGTCTGAAGACTACCAACAAATTTTGGAGCATAATGTAGGGCCCAGTGTGATAAAGCTGGGTCTCCCTCAGAGGTCATGGGCCAAAACAAACTTCAAAAAGCACTAGAAAATGGTTTGAGAGAAAACACTGGAGACTTCTAAGGTGGCCAGCAATGAGTCCAGACCTGAATCCCATAGAACACCTGTGGAGAGATCTAAAAACAGAAGTTTGGAGAAGGCACCCTTCAAATATCAGGGGCCTGGAGCAGTTTGCCAAAGAAGAATGGTCTAGAATTCCAGCAGAGCATTGTAAGAAGAAACTCATTGATGTTTACCGGAAGCGGTTGGTCGCAGTTATTTTGGCTAAAGGTTGTGCAACCAAGTATTAGGCTGAGGGTGCCAATACGTTTGTCTGGCCCATTTTTGGAGTTTTGTGTGAAATGATCAATGTTTTGCTTTTTGCTTCATTCTCTTTTGTGTTTTTTCATTTAAGACAAATTAAATGAAGATAATAATACCAAATAATTTGTGATTGCAATCATTTTCAGGAAGAAACTGAGTATTATCTGACAGAATTGCAGGGGTGTCAATACTTTTGGCCACAACTGTAGTTCACCTCCCCAGAGTGGTATCACTAATGCATGCCCCTAGTAGTTTCCTGCTGAGTTGTTTTTTGCGCTTTCTGATGCTGCTTCGCTCCCACTACACCATCTTATGACTGCAGCTCCTGACTGACTAGAAGTCAGAGTTAGCGGTCACAACTTGTCAATGTAAAGGCCAAGGGTTTACCGCAGCATAGAGGGGGCAGAAGACCACAGCATCTGATTTCACTTACTCCTGCCCTGACTAAAGTAGAAGTATGTCTCCTTCATATTAAACAGTGCAGGTTTCTGTTAGCAGCGCAGGGGTTCAAATGTTCAGCTTAGAGTTTCTGAAGCTTTCCTGTTTGGATGATCTCAGCTGCTCAGTATTGGCAACTCCCCTCTCCTATACATACTCACCTCTGGCAATCTGGATTGCCAGTGTTAAATCTTGTACTGCCTGACGTGGAGTGGAGGAGTCGTTTGTTGGTAGAGGCGGTTTATTAATCACCACTAGAGTTGAGAGAAACGGGTCGGTCAAATCCATAAGTCGCCGACTTTCGCTAAAGTCGGGTTTCATGAAACAAAACCCGACCATAGCGTGAGGTCGGCCATGAGGTCGGCGACCAGAGCGCCAAAGTCGCGTGTCAAATAATGCTTCCAGCGCCCTTTTTCAGCCAATGATTGATGGAGGACACACACTGTGGGCAATGCGATGACATGGGCAGCGGTCACCACCATCTCTAAGAAGGGCGTGCAAGTGATTGGCTTGCTTTGTGTGGCGCCACAGGGGCTATAAAAGGGAGTGCATGCCGACCGCCATCTTACTTCTGCCGATCTTAGCATAGGGATAGGTTGCTGCTGCTGATTTTGAATAAACGAGAGTGTTAGGCAGGGAAGAAGAAAAAAAACTGCTTCTGCTGGTAGCGATTTTCACTGTACAACACAACAGTTTGTGTGCAGTGACAGGGGAGAATATATTTTTGTGCATCAGCTCTGTTGATTATTAGGCTGCCTTATAAGGCTCCCTGATAGCTGCATTGCTGTTTGGACACTGCTGTGCAAACTGCTTTTTTAAAAGCAAAAATACTTTTCTTCCTCTTTTCTGCACAGTTGCCAAGGGTTCATTTTTCCACACTTTTGTGTGCAGCAGTCCTGCTTATTAGGCTGCCTGCTGCCATACTTGGACTGAGAGCATCATTGTCAGCCTCCTAAAATCTCTAGGGAGATTCAAATTCTCCCCAATACTATATACACCTTGCACCTTGTCATACACCAGCCAATTTCAGCCTGTTAAATTGAGGTGTAATCTATAGTGGGCCTGAGATAATAGTTCAGCCTCCTAAAATCTCTAGGGAGATTCAAATTCTCCCCAACACTATATACACCTTGTACCTTGTCATCATACACCAGCCAATTTCAGCCTGTTAAATTGAGGTTTAATCTATAGTGGGCCTGAGATAAATGTTCAGCTTCCAAAAATCTCTAGGGAGATTCAAATTCTCCCCAATACTATATACACCTTGTACCTTGTTATACACTAGCCAATTTCAGCCTGTTAAATTGAGGTGTAATCTATAGTGGGCCTGAGATACTAGTTCAGCCTCCTAAAATCTCTAGGGAGATTCAAATTCTCCCCAATACTATATATATCTTGTACCTTGTCATACACCAGCCTATTTCAGCCTGTTAAATTGAGGTGTAATCTATAGTGGGCCTGAGATAATTGTTCAGCCTCCTAAAATCTCTAGAGAGATTCAAATTCTCTCCAATACTATATACACCTTGCACCTTGTCATACACCAGCCAATTTCAGCCTGTTAAATTGAGGTGTAATCTATAGTGGGCCTGAGAAAATAGTTCAGCCTCCTAAAATCTATAGGGAGATTCAAATTCTCCCCAATACTATATACACCTTGTACCTTGTCATACACCAGCCTATTTCAGCCTGTTAAATTGAGGTGTAATCTATAGTGGGCCTGAGATAATAGCTCAGCCTCCTAAAATCTCTAGGGAGATTCAAATTCTCCCCAATACTATATACACCTTGTACTTTGTCATACACCAGCCTATTTCATCCTGTTAGATTGAGGTGTAATCTATAGTGGGCCTGGTGATAATTGATCAGTCTCCTAAAATCTCTAGGGAGATTCAAATTCTCCCCAATACTATATACACCTTGTACTTTGTCATACACCAGCCTATTTCATCCTGTTAAATTGAGGTGTAATCTATAGTTTGCCTGAGATAATTGTTCAGTCTCCTAAAATCTTTAGGGAGATTCAAATTCTCCCCAAAACTATATACACCTTGTACCTTGTCATACACCAGCCTATTTCAACCTGTTAAATTGAGGTGTAATCTATAGTGGGCCCGAGATAATAGTTCAGCCTCCTAAAATCTTTAGGGAGATTCAAATTCTCCCCAATACTATATACACCTTGTACCTTGTTATACACTAGCCAATTTCAGCCTGTTAAATTGAGGTGTAATCTATAGTGGGCCTGAGATACTAGTTCAGCCTCCTAAAATCTCTAGGGAGATTCAAATTCTCCCCAATACTATATACACCTTGTGCTTTGTCATACACCAGCCTATTTCATCCTGTTAGATTGAGGTGTAATCTATAGTGGGCCTGGTGATAATTGTTCAGTCTCCTAAAATCTCTAGGGAGATTCAAATTCTCCCCAATACTATATACACCTTGTGCTTTGTCATACACCAGCCTATTTCATCCTGTTAAATTGAGGTGTAATCTATAATGGGCCTGAGATAATAGTTCAGCCTCCTAAAATCTCTAGGGGTTCAAATTCTCCCCAATACTATATACACCTTGTACCTTGTCTTACACCAGCCAATTTCAGCCTGTTAAATTGATGTGTAATCTATAGTGGGTCTGAGATAATAGTTCAGGCTCCTAAAATGTCTAGGGAGATTCAAATTCTCCCCAATACTATATACTCCTTGTACCTTATCATACACCAGCCTATTTCAGCCTGTTAAATTGAGGTGTAATCTATAGTGGGCCTGATATAATAGCTCAGCCTCCTAAAATCTCTAGGGAGATTCAAATTCTCCCCAATACTATATACACCTTGTACTTTGTCATACACCAGCCTATTTCATCCTGTTAGATTGAGGTGTAATCTATAGTGGGCCTGGTGATAATTGTTCAGTCTTCTAAAATCTCTAGGGAGATTCAAATTCTCCCCAATACTATATACACCTTGTACTTTGTCATACACCAGCCTATTTCATCCTGTTAAATTGAGGTGTAATCTATAGTTTGCCTGAGATAATTGTTCAGTCTCCTAAAATCTTTAGGGAGATTCAAATTCTCCCCAATACTATATACACCTTGTACCTTGTCATACACCAGCCTATTTCAGCCTGTTAAATAGAGGTGTAATCCATATTGGGCCTGAGATAATAGTTCAGCCTCCTAAAATCTCTAGGGAGATTCAAACTCTCCCCAATACTATATACACCTTATACCTCGTCATACACCAGCCTATTTCAGCCTGATAAATTGAGGTGTAATCTATAGTGGGCCTGAGATAATTGTTCAGCCTCCTAAAATCTCCAGGGAGATTCAAATTCTGCCCAAAACTATATACACCTTGTACCTTGTCATACACCAGTCAATTTCAGCCTGTTAAATTGAGGTGTAATCTATAGTGGGCCTGAGATAATAGTTCAGCCTCCTAAAATGTCAAGGGAGATTCAAATTCTCCCCAATACTATATACACCTTGTACATTGCCATACACCAGCCAATTTCATCCTGTTAAATTGAGGAGTAATCTATAGTGGGCCTGAGATAATTGTTCAGTCTCCTAAAATTTCTAGGGAGATTCAAATTCTCCCCAATGCTATATACACCTTGTACCTTGTTATACACCAGCCTATTTCAGCCTGTTAAATTGAGGTGTAATCTATAGTGGGCCTGAGATAATAGTTCAGCCTCCTAAAATCTCTAGGAAGATTCCCAATACTATATACACCTTGTACCTTGTCATACACCAGCCAATTTCAGCCCGGTAAATTGAGGTGTAATCTATAATGGGCCTGAGATAATAGTTCAGCCTCCTAAAATCTCTAGGGAGTTCAAATTCTCCCCAATACTATATACACCTTGTACCTTGTCTTACACCAGCCAATTTCAGCCTGCTAAATTGATGCGTAATCTATAGTGGGCCTGAGATAATAGTTCAGCCTCCTAAAATCTCTAGGGAGTTCAAATTCTCCCCAATACTATATACACCTTGTACTTTGTCATACACCAGCCTATTTCATCCTGTTAGATTGAGGTGTAATCTATAGTGGGGCTGGTGATAATTGTTCAGTCTCCTAAAATCTTTAGGGAGATTCATATTCTCCCCAATACTATATACACCTTGTACCTTGTCATACACCAGCCTATTTCAGTCTGTTAAATTGAGGTGTAATCTATAGTGGGCCTGAGATAATTGTTCAGCCTCCTAAAATCTCTAGGGAGATTCAAATTCTCCCCAATACTATATACACCTTGTACCTTGTCATACACCAGCCAATTTCAGCCTATTAAATTGAGGTGTAATCTATAGTGGGCCTGAGATAATAGTTCAGCCTCCTAAAATCTCTAGGGAGATTCAAATTCTCCCCAATACTATATACACCTTGTACCTTGTCATACACCAGCCAATTTCAGCCTGTTAAATTGAGGTGTAATCCATATCGGGCCTGAGATAATAGTTCAGCCTCCTAAAATCTCTTGGGAGATTCAAATTCTCCCAAATACTATATACACCTTGTACCTTGTCATGCACCAGCCTATTTCAGTCTGATAAATTGAGATGTAATCTATAGTGGGCCTGAGATAATTGTTCAGCCTCCTAAAATCTCTAGGAAGATTCAAATTCTCCCCAATACTATATACACCTTATACCTTGTCATACACCAGCCAATTTCAGCCTGGTAAATTGAGGTGTTATCTATAGTGGGACTGAGATAATGGTTCAGCCTCCTAAAATCTCTAGGGAGATTCAAATTCTCCCCAATACTATATAAACCTTGTACATTGTCATACACCAGCCAATTTCAGCCTGTTAAATTGAGGTGTAATCTATAGTGGGCCTGAGATAATAGTTCAGCCTCCTAAAATCTCTAAGGATGTTCAATTTTTCCCCAATACTCTATACACCTTGTACCTTGTCATACACCAGCCTATTTCAGCCTGTTAAATTGAGTTGTAATCTATAGTGGGCCTGAGATAATAGTTCAGCCTCCTAAAATCTCTAGGGAGATTCAAATTCTCCCCAATACAATATACACCTTGTACCTTGTCATACACCAGCCAATTTCAGCCTGTTAAATTGAGGTGTAATTCATATTGGGCCGGAGATAATAGTTCAGCCTCCTAAAATCTCCAGGGAGATTCAAATTCTCCCCAATACTAAATACACCATGTACCTTGTCATATCTGGTGCCCCGAGGAGTATGGCTGCCACAATGGCTTTGTCTTCCTCCAGGGGAGGGTAATGCCAGGCTTGGAGGCAATGATGGGTCTCTCTTGCAGTCAATCTATACATGCAACACAGTTCCACTCCAGGCCAGCAGGGGGAACTCTGAACCAGGATTAAGGGGAGGAGTGCTCTCTGAGGGCCAGGAGGATGGGGAAGTTAGTCTGCGGAGGGTGAAGTGTGCAGACGTGTAAGAAGAAGCTGGAGGTTGAGCTAGGAAAGAGAGCTCCCTCAGCTTTCGAGCGCACAAACTGGAGCCTGGTCTCCACGGCTGTATGGATACTAACGGTCCTACAGCAGATACCAGAGGACTAGGAGGCTGCAAATGCCCTACTCCCATCTAAGACTTGAGGCACAACAGCATCTGAATAGAGAGCCAGGACTCAGAAAGAGAGGAGTCCCCGAGAGAGGCTACAGCTGTCTGCCGTGCAAGTAAGGTTCTTGGGAACATCTGAGAGGAGGAACTTCAGAGTAACTTAGTACTGGAGTGCTTCATTCAAACAAGCGCTAGGAAGGAGATTGCACAGCCCGTCTGCTGGGAGAGAATCCCTGAGTTGCTTCCAGGCTAGCCTGCTCCGTTACCATCTGTAATCAGGACCCTGGACTGCAGTTATGAGGTAAAGGTACAGAAATTGCACCCCGCTGTGTCTTGTCTGCTTCCTACCTTTCCGGCACTGCTACATCCCCGTGCCAACCACATCTACACTGCCCTGGGACTACAGCTTCACCTGTGGGGAGCTATTACATCTTTGCTGCACCACACCATCAGTCTCAGCGGATCTGTCTGCAGCGTCGGCTTAACATCTCCCTTGCCGAGCACCACAGGTGGCGTCACAAATTATTCCATTCCATTAACTACATTCCCCCATTACTTGGGCGCCAAGGGACACTGACCGGGTCACCACTGCTGTGACACATCCCGCTGACAACGACCCGGTACTGAGTACCCCACAGTCCTAGGAGGGCGACCCAATTTGGCATCACAAACAGGATTATGGAGCCCGGTATCCCCGGGTCCTGTGTGCCATAGACTGTGTGAAATTGGCACCAGTTGCCACCATTACCGCGCTGCTTGGCGTGCGCGGGAAGAAAGAGGCAGGCCTTCGTGGGCGGGACCTGCCGCAGAGCGCGAAGAAGTGAAGTGCCGCGCGGGAAGAGAGGACAGAGCGCAGGAGAGGGAGGAGCTGAGGCCTACAGCCCGGAACGTCGGGCCTGTGAAGCGGCCGTCGGTGAGTTCACCTAACCCCCGGCCCTGGCTAACGTTAACTAGGTTGGAAGAAGATGTCCGCGCCAAACGGCGATGCAGCGGCAGGCGCCGGTGCCAACCCCTCAGCACCGCCAGGAGGAGCGCCAGCCACAGCAGTCTCCATAATGCCGCTGTCTATGCTCTACATACCGGGAGCGGCCTGGCTACCGCAGTACTCGGGTGGTCGCATACCCTGAGTGAATTTAAAGAGAGACTGTGCAGTTTGTTTAAAGTCTACCCTCTGTCTGAAAGCCAGAAAGTGAATATCCTGATTGGACAGCTAACGGGTGCAGCGCAGAGAGAGGTGAAAGCCTGGCAGGACAATGATAAAGAGACTGTTGCAAAGATCCTGGCCAAGCTGAAGAGCACCTTTGACACTCGACCACAGCTGAGATCAAGATGAGGTTCTTTGGCTGTAAACAGAAGGCGCAGGACAGTATCAGGGATTATGCTCTCAACCTGCAGGAGGTGCTGCGAGCAGTTAAGCAAGTTGATCCTGACAGTGTAAAGGAAGAAGATAAACTGTTAAAGGAGCAGTTAATTGAAGGACTCCTATCCAGTACCCACAGAGGACAGTTGCGTATTATAACCCTGCAAAACCCTGATCTGAACTTTGCTGATTTTAAGGACAGGGCTATTCAGGTACTGCAGGAGTCCACTAACAGCTGTCCAGCGCGCCCTAGGCGCCCAGCGATCACCTACCATCAGGAAGCAACATCTTTTCCTTCCATCCCTGTGGAGGCTGATGCACAGACTCTGGATAAAGATCTAACTGAGGAGCTGCGTCTTCAAGTCCAGGAGCTGACCAAAGGGATGGCTGCACTTACCAAAACCGTGCAGTCCCTACAAGTGTCCTCCAAAGAAAAGATCCAGCTTGCTTCCAGTTCAGATGATGTCCCGTGGCTCCAGAGGAGGAGAACCCCGCCACTTCGAGGAAGGAACAACGATCGCTATGACCAAGACGGATGTCCCATCTGTCGTCGCTGCTACAAGGCAGGTCATCTTGCCAGGTACTGTCCTTTAAACGAGCAACCCCTGGAGCAAAGGGCCAACCCCCAGGAGTAGGATCCCCAGGCCCAAAGAACTGGAGAGCCAAGTACGTGGGAGGGAGACCAATCCTTCCTGTGGTGATTGACGGCATCACCATGAACGCTTTGCTGGACACTGGCTCCAAGGTGACCACTATGCCGTACATTCTGTACAAGAGGTATTGGGCTGATTCAGAGCTTACCCGTGGCCCAACTGATGAACTGACAGTAGTTGCTAGTAATGGTCAGTCTTTACCGCAGATAGGATGTAAAGAAGTTACTGTCAAAGTGGGGCGGGTAGAGCTAAAGTCTCAAGGTTTAATAGTTGTTGATATTGACCGACGTGAATGTAATCCCATGATGACTCTTGGTACAAATGTAATTGAAAACTGTCTGTCCGAGGTTATTGTCTTGTTGCAACAGGTGGCTTAGACTGCTGGGTCCGGAGGACAACGAGTCCTGCAGAAGGAGATCCGATCCCTGATGCAAAGGCAACAGGTAGAACTCTCTGGCGGAGAGATTGGCAGCGTCAGAGTGAGTGATGCTTTTCCCTTTGCAATACCCCCAAGATGTGATATGTTGGTTTGGTGTCGGGCAGCTATAGGTCTTAGAGGGAGGGATTACCAGGCGTTGGTAGAACCAGTATACTTCGAGAGCAGGCCCACTGTCCTGACAGCCAGAGGGGTGGTTGATGTACGAAAGGGGAGAGTACCTGTACGCCTTTTGAATTGTGGGAAAGAGGAAGCCACAATACCTCGGTACGCCACAGTTGCTAAGCTGCTCACCGTTAATAACAAATCTTTGCAGGCAGCAGAGCCCTTGGTCTCATCCGATCAGGTGGAGGACAATGGCTCTGTGAAGCAGCCAGAGGAGTGGTGTCAGCAACTGCAGGTGGGAACTGACTCTACACCTTCATACCAGAAAAATGGGGTTTACAGAGTGACACAAGAGTATGAGCGGGTATTCAGCAAACACCCACTAGATTTTGGACAGGCAAAAGGGGTTCAACATCATATCCCCACAGGAGACCACTACCCATAAAAGAGAGGTACAGACCTATACCCCCAACACAATACCAGTGTGCTAAGAGTATGTTGAGAGAGATGAAGGAGGCAGGGGTCATCAGAGACAGTTGTAGCCCCTAGGCAGCTCCAATAGTGTTTGTAAAGAAAAAGGATGGTACCATGAGAATGTGTGTTGATTACAGGAAAATTAACAGCATTACACATAAAGATGCTTACCCATTGCCTAGAATTGAGGAATCATTGGCTGCACTTAAAACTGCTAATTACTTTTCCACCTTAGATCTCACTAGAGGGTATTGGCAGGTTCCCGTGGCAGAAGCAGACAAGGAGAAAACAGCATTTACCACTCCAATGGGTGTCTGTGAGTTCAATTATATGCCATTAGGGCTCTGCACTGCTCCAGGAACATTTCAACGCCTGATGGAGTGCTGCCTGAGACACATGAACTTTGAGACGGTCCTGTTGTACCTGGATGATGTCATTGTTTTCTCCAAAACCTATGAAGATCATCTGGAGCACCTGGCTGAAGTGTTTGAATTTTTGTCCAATTTTGGCCTGAAGGTAAAGCCCTCCAAGTGCCACCTCCTGAAGCCCAAGGTGCAGTACCTCGGTCATGTGGTCAGTGCAGAAGGTGTGGCACCAGATCCTGACATGGTCACAGCCATCCGGGACTGGCCGAAGCCCAGCAACCTTCATGAAGTACGCCAATTCCTTGGACTGGTAGGCTACTACCGAAGATTCATCAAGGGCTTTACTGAAATAGCCACCCCTATGCAAAATCTCCTGGTGGGGCAGTCCAAGAAGACCAAACAGAAAAATTCCACCTTTGAGTGGACTGAAGAGTTGGAAAGGTCCTTCACCAGATTGAAGATGGCTCTCACAGGAGACGAAGTTCTGGCCTACCCAGATTATGACAAACCCTTTTTGCTGTACACAGATGCCAGCAACGTGGGACTAGGAACAGTACTGTCGCAGGTACGGAATAGGAAGGAAAGAGTGATCTCCTATGCCAGCAGGAAGCTGCGCCCCACTGAAAGGAACCCTGATAATTACAGTTCTTTCAAGCTGGAGTTCCTTGCCATAGTCTGGGCTGTCACCGAAAGGTTCAAACATTACCTAGCCTCTGCCAAGTTCACTATCTTCACGGACAACAATCCGTTGACGCATTTGGACACTGCAAAACTAGGTGCACTGGAACAGTGATGGATGGATCGGCTATCGAACTATGAGTTTACCATCAAGTACCGGGCAGGGCACAAGAAAGCCAATGCTGGCATGCTGTCCAGAATGCCTAACCTACCAGATGCCGGAGATGACCCTGAGGTTCTTGAAGAGATAGAGCTACCTCCCTTCCACCGGCCACTTGCGGCCCAGCTTGCTCAAGGAGAAACAGACGGTCTTGCTTGAAGGAGGTCACCCTGAATCCATTGCCCCATCATGACTGGGCAGAAACGCAAGATAGTGACCCTGCAGTCCATCTGGTGAAGGAGCTGCTGACCCGAGCTGACTCACGTCCAGAGTCGGATGCTCCCGAAGAAACTCAGCAGTTGTGGAAGGAGAGAGGCCGACAGTTCATTTATGAAGGGAAGCTGTGTCGGAGGAGTATCAATGCCCGCACTCATGAGCTGGTTTGGCAGGTGATAGTCCCAAAGAGAGAGGCATCGATGGTCCTGGAAGCATACCACAATGGAGCTGGTCACTTCGGATGGAAGAAGTTGGAAGTATTGCTCCAGGAGAGGTTCTACTGGACTGGTATGAGGAAAGCCATTGAGAGGTGGTGCCGGTAGTGTGGACAATGTAACCTGCGCAGAAAAGACCGAGACAGCCAGAGAGCTCCCCTACAGCCAATCATCACCAAACAGCCCCTTGAGTTGGTAGCCCTGGACCATGTGAAGCTGGTTCCAAGCTGGTCAGGCTACATCTATGCACTTACCATTGTGGACCACTACTCAAGATACTTAGTAGTTGTGCCTGTCAAAGATCAAACTGCCAGGAAAGCAGCCAGAGCATTCCAACAGCACTTCTGTAGACCACATGGGTATCCTGAAAGAGTGCTGAGACATCAAGGTCCAGCTTTCGAGGCAGAAGTGTTCCAAGAATTCTGTAACCTGTATGGTTGTAAGAAGATCCGGACAATGCCATATCCCTCATAGACCAATGGCATGTGCGAGAAGATGAACCAGGTAGTGATGGATCTCCTGAAGACTTTGCCCTTGGAGGAGAGGAATCTGTGGCCAGAGAAGATGCCCGATCTGGTGGACCTCTACAACCGTATCCCGGTGAACTCCACCAACTGTACCCCAGCCTATTTAATGAGAGCCAGACCTGGTAAACTGCCTATTGACTTAGACATGGGAGTCCTGACGCCTGAAGTAGCATCTACAGATGCTGATTGGGACACGGAGAGGCAGCAACAGTACCGGAGAGTTCAAGAATGCGTGGAAAGGAGTCTGGCTCAGGCAAGGCAAAAGCAGGAGAAGCTTTACAATAAAAATGCACCTGCCATTCCTTTGTCGCCGGGGGAGCAAGTCCTGAAAAGGAAGAGAAGATTGCACAAGTTGGATGATCAATGGGAGGCTGAACCTTATACCATTCTGCCCTCGAACTTTGATAATACTAAGGTATGCCTTGTGAGTAAAGATGGAGGAGAGACCTCAGCAGCGGTATCAAGAGATCATTTGAAGTTGTGTCCTGACCAGTTGAAGGAAAGGAAAGAGGAACCACATAACATCCAACCCATAGTGGAAGAAGAGAAGGTCAGCACAGTTCTTGGAGAATTCCCTGTGAATTGGATTAAAGTAAACAATGCTATAGTGGTGCCAGTGTTGATATTTCCTCAAGTGGTAGCACAAGAAGAAGTGACTCAAGAAAATCAGGAAAATCAGTTAGCAGATGCCACACCAGCAGTGGAGCCAGAGAACCCTCGCCCTGCCAGTGGTGAACCTGTTGTGCCCCTGGTGAGTCTAAGAGTCGGTAGGAGAATGCTACCCAGTTTTCCCACACTAGAGTTAGGCAGGTCTACCCGCACCACACAAGGCATATCACCCCTTAGATATCACATATAGAAAAATGTAAATGTTGAAATTGTGTATGTAAATATGTAACTGTTTTTCAAGTTTTGTGCCTACAGGTAACCTGTAAGAGTTTCCTTTGGAGTTTGTTGTATGGACACTGAACCACAGGACTTGTGTGTGGTCAAAAACTTTATTTGTAAATAATTTACCATTTGCCCAGGGATGGACCATGGACATTGATGCTGGACTTTTCATCATAGGACCATTTTTGGAAACACTTGGTTTTTGTAACTTTTTCATTTTTAATCTGGTACAAATATCATTGTATAAATTGTTTATATGTTTCATGTTTTTGTTCAGCCCAGGAGTGCTGACCTGCACTAGGGGGGAATGTGGCGCCCCCAGGAGTATGGTCGCCACAGTGTCTTCCTCCAGGGGAGGGTAATGCCAGGCTTGGAGGCAATGATGGGTCTCTCTTGCAATCAATCCATACATGCAACACAGTTCAACTCCAGGCCAGCAGGGGGAACTCTGAACCAGGATTAAGGGGAGGAGTGCTCTCTGAGGGCCAGGAGGAAGGGGAAGTTAGTTAGTCTGCAGAGGATGAAATGTGCAGATGTGTAAGAAGAAGCTGGAGGTTGAGCTAGGAAGGAGAACTCCCTCAGCTTGAGAGCGCACAAACTGGAGCCTGGTCTCCACAGCTGTATGGGTACACTAACGGTCCTACAGCAGATACCAGAGGACTAGGAGGCTGTAAATGCCCTACTCCCATCTAAGACTTGAGGCACAACAGCAACTGAACAGAGAGCCAGGACTCAGAAAGAGAGGAGTCCCCGAGAGAGGCTACAGCTTTCTGCCGTGCAAGTAAGGTTCTTGGGAACATCTGAGAGGAGGAACTTCAGAGTAACTTAACACTGGAGTGCTTCATTCAAATAAGCGCTAGGAAGGAGACTACACAGCCCATCTGCTGAGAGAGAATCCCTGAGTTGCTTCCAGGCTAGCCTGCTCCGTTACCATCTGTAATCAGGACCCTGGACTGCAGTTATCAAGTAAAGGTACAGAAATTGCACCCGCTGTGTCTTGTCTGCTTCCTACCTTTCCGGCACTGCTACATCCTTGTGCCAACCACATCTAAACTGCCCTGGGACTATAGCTTCACCTGTGGGGAGCTATTACATCTTTGCTGCACCACACCATCAGTCCCAGCGGATCTGTCTGCAGCGTCGGCTTAACATCTCCCTTGCCAAGCACCACAGGTGGCGTCACAAATTATTCCATGCCCTGGTGTCCTCCATTCCTTCCTGCGTCCACCCGCCTGACACTGCTACATCCCCTGTGCCAGACACTACATCACCTTAAGTGTCTCTACTAGTGTTGAGCATTCCGATACCGCAAGTATCGGGTATCGGCCGATATCAGCGGTATCGGAATTCCGATACTTAATTCCGATACTTTTTTCATATCGGATTCCGGGATCGGAATCGGAATAGGAAGTTCCCATCATGCTATGAGCCTGCTTGCTTTGATTAAGCCAATGGGAATCCTCCGAAGTGTGGGCACATCCTGTTAGGCATGTAGGCATGTTAACTATTGGCATGGCTGTGATTGGCTGCCGAAATGATGTCATGATGCACTATAAAAGCCACCGCAGCCGCCATTTCTGGTCACTCTGCTGTGAATTCAGTTAGGGACAGGCTGCTGTAGAAGACTGTGAGGGACAGTTAGAAATAGCGATTCTAAAAACAATATTGTGCTTTATCCAGGCTACATAAACCACCACTGTAGCTTGCTTTTCCCTAGCAGCGCTGTTTTCACAGCTGTCTGCAAGGGCTGTGTGAGTGCAGCTCACGCTGTGGAGTGGGTCCTGCAGCCACGTCAGGCTGTAGGCCACCCAGTGTGATCACTGCTGCCTCATACATCTTTTATTTTTTGAGCTGCATTTTTTAAATAATTTCAATCTAGTGTGCTTCCATCCGTATCCATATACGTTGGTTGCAAACACTAGTAGTAGACAGCGGAGCCTTTCTGCAGCCTTTCAGTGCTAGTGTCCACTTTGCTGCACTGTTCACGGCTGTCTGAGAGGTCTCTGACTGTGTGTGAGTGCAGCTCACGCTGAGTAGTGTGTCCTGCAGCTACGTCTGGCTGTAGGACGCTCAGCGTGCGTCACTGCCTCACACATATTTTTATTTGAGTGCAGCTCATTTTTTCTTCTATTAGTGTGCATCCATCCGTCTCCATCTACGGTGGTTGCAAACACTATATAGGAGTACACAGCGGAGCCTTTCTGCAGCCTGTCAGTGCCAGTGCCCACTTAGCTGCACTGTTGACGGCTGTCTGAGAGGTCTCTGACTGTGTGTGAGTGCAGCTCACGCTGAGTAGAGTGTCCTGCAGCTACGTCTGGTTGTAGGACGCTCAACGTGCGTCACTGCCTCACACATATTTGTCTCTGAGTGCAGCTCATTTTTTCTTCTCCTATTAGTGTGCATCCATCCGTATCCATCAACATTGGTTGGTTGCAAACACTATATAGGAGTAGATAGAGGAGCCTTTTTTTCTGGCTTGTGCCCTGCCGGCGCAGCCAGATTAGTATTACCCAATTTTTTTGGAGCCTCATCTTTTGCATTGTAGGTTACCTGCCTGCATTGTAATAGCTCCAAAAAGTTGGTGATACTATCAGTTTCAATTCTTTGTTCTCATACTTTGAGTTTGTTTCAAACAAAGAAACCACATAAAAAGTTCACCAAACACTACATTTTGAACTTGTGTAGGCCACATCAGCTCCTATTAAAGTCTAGTCCACACACACACACTTCATAAAATTAGTGTTTCTTGTACCTGTAACCAGCTGTTCAGGAATAAGCACACTAAGGCCCCCCTTTGTCCTTTTTTGCCTATCTTAAGCAGTCTTGCAAGATGAAGAAGGCAGGGAGTAAGGCGCGGGGGGCGTGGGCGTGGGCGTGGAGTTTCAGCAGGGAGAGGACGTGGGGATTCTGCAGGGAGAGGACGTGGGGATTCTACAGGTAGAGGACGTGGGGATTCTGGGCCTGCTGCGGGCACCAGTGGATCAGCATCCCCCAGTTTTAGCAGGCAACAGTCCTTTATGCGCAGCTTTGTAGGACCTCAACGTACCCCACTGCTGCGGGAGGAACAAATTGAAGCCGTTGTCGGATGGATGGCAGCTAACGCATCGACTTCAATTACTTCCGCATCCTCTCAGGGTCAGAGCACCGAAGAGCAACCATCTGTCTCTTCACCACCTGCCAAAGTGCCCAGGCAGTCAGAGAGACATGGACAGGAGCCATCACAATCTCTACTTCTGTTCTCGGAATCTGTTGGCTTGGAAAGAGGGGGCCAGCCAAGCAGCATTCCTGAATGTGAAGAAGAGGGAGTATGCAGTGATGCGCAACTTCTTTGTCCCTCTGAATCTGAAGAGGCGAGTGGGCCAGTGCCTATGGTCAGCACACCTCAGTACGCATCAGATGATGACGAGACTCAGTTGCCACTTTCTGGTGCGTACGGTGCTGGCGAGACAACCCCGGAGAAGCAGCTGTTTGAAGAGGGGAGGGAAGATGATGAGGTCCTTGACCCATCATGGCGTGAGCAACAGGAAGGTGGTGGGAGCAGCTCGGAGGAAGAGATTCCCCTACCGGCCAAAACAGGAGGCAGAGGGAGGGGGAAGACTTGGTTGCCTGTACCCTCCACTTCGGCACCCGTTAGGAGCATTCCTCCTTCCAAAGGCAAACCGGGCGCTCACAAGAGTTGCAGTGCGTGGTCCTTTTTTGACACAGTTGCAGATGACATTTGCTTTGTCAAATGCAAGCTGTGTCATCAGAGAGTCAAAAGAGGGAGAAATGTCAGCAACCTCAATACCACAAATATGTGGAAACATGTGCGCACCAAGCACGAGTTGGAGTTGCAGAGACACCCTCAAGACGTAGGCCAACGTACAGCACCACCTACCACCTCTTCAGTTCGTGTTGGGCCCTCTTCCTCCAGCTCACACACTGCTGGTTCGGCTTCCTCACAGGATCGCCAAGGAAGAACCTCTGCCACTGTTGTCCGGAGACCCTGTCAGATTCCACCCATAACAGCACGTTCCCATCCATCACAGCCATCGGTAGCACAGGCATGGGATAAAAGGCGCCCTTACTCGGCAAACCATCCCCGAGCACAGTCTCTGAATGCTGGCATTGCCAAACTTCTGGCAGTTGAAATGCTGTCATTCAGGCTGGTGGACACTGACACCTTCCGGGACTTAATGGCATTGGCAGTCCCCCAATACAACGTGCCCAGCCGCTTTTATTTCAGCAGGCGAGCCGTCCCTGCCCTGCAGAAACATGTTGAGGGCAAAATAAAACATGCGCTACTAAACGCCGTTAGTAGCAAGGTCCACCTGACCACCGATGCGTGGACCAGTAACCATGGACAGGGACGATACCTTTCCCTCACTGCCCACTGGGTCAATGTTGTGGAGCCGGGTACGGATCTGGAGAGTGGCGCTGTACGTGTTCTTCCAACGCCACGGATTGCAGGACTCCAGTCTGTACACATAGACTCCTCCTCCTACTCAAGTTCCTCAGAAACAGCAGAGCAGGAGCCTGTTACGACCGATATGAGCACAGCCGTGGCCAAACGTCAACAGGCTGTACTCAAATTAATTTCTTTGGGGAATCGAAGCCACACAGCGCAGGAGCTCTGGAATGCTATCAAGCTGGAGAGCGATGTGTGGTTTGGGCCAGCGAATCTCCAGCCGGGCTTGGTAGTGTGTGACAATGGCCGAAATCTGGTGGCAGCTCTTGGCCTAGGCAACCTCACACACATCCCATGTCTGGCACATGTTCTTAACTTGGTCGTGCAGAGCTTTCTGAGGGACTATCCGGATCTTGATGCACTGTTGCACAAGGTCCGCATAGAGTGCGCTCACTTGCGACGTTCCAGCACGGCAAGATCGCGCCTCGCTGCTCTGCAGCGACGATTTGGCCTTCCAGAACATCGCATCATATGTGACCTACCCACCCGGTGGAATTCAACGTTACATATGTTGGAGCGGTTGTGTGAGCAGCAGGCAGCAGTCATGGAGTACCAGCTGCATCAGGCGCAAACAAGTCGCACTGTGCGCCGTTCACACTTCAGCACCATTGAGTGGGCCTCTATGAAGGACATCTGCCTCGTTTTGCGTGCCTTCGATGAATCCACGCGGATGGCGAGTGCAGATGATGCACTAGTCAGCATGACTGTCCCCCTTATCTGCCTGCTTCAACAAACACTGCAAGCACTAAGGGATGAGGTTTCAGAAGAGGTGGAGGATGAGGAGTCCCAAATGCCATCTGCTTCTGGACAGTCTGCGCTACGTGTTTCCTCACAAAGGCCTAGGCAGGGGACACTTTGTGAGGAGGATGAGGAGGAGTCGATGGAGGAGGAAGACATCTCTCCAGAGGAGGGAGGTACACAAACCTCTACTCAGTATGTACAGCGAGGGTGGGGTGATGCAGAGCAGGTCGAGGTCACGCCTCAAACAGGGGACAGCGGTTCTTTGGCAGTTGGGAGTCTGCAGCACATGGTTGATTTCATGCTGCAGTGCCTGAGAAACGACCGCCGCATCGCCCACATTCTCGTCTCGGCTGATTATTGGGTGTACACCCTCCTAGATCCTCGCTACCGGGACAGCGTACAAAGGCTCATACCAACGTTGAACCGGGAGCGTAAAATGCGGGAGTACGAAGAGTCACTGGTGCAGTCCATAATGTTTTCCATTCCACCCGACAGCATTGTTGCAAGTGCTTTACAAAGCAGCTCTGTGCGTCGAGGCAGTGGAGGAAACTCTGCACAAAGAGGGAGCAGAGGCAGTGCCGCAGCACAAGGCAAGACCACTATGGCCCAAATGTGGCAAAGTTTTGTGTGTCCACCACAATTGTCTACACCATCAGCGACGCCTCGAGTCAGCAGGAGGCAACGCTTCCGTCAGATGGTGTCAGACTACATGTCTTGCCCTGTCGCTGTACTCCCAGATGGCTCTTCCCCCTTCAAGTTTTGGGTCTCTAAGCTGGATACATGGCCAGAGCTTAGCCAGTATGCATTGGAGGTGCTGGCTTGCCCTGCTGCCAGTGTATTATCGGAACGTGTCTTTAGTGCCGCAGGTGGTGTACTAACAGACCGTCGCACGCGACTATCTTCCGATAATGTTGACCGGCTGACTTTTCTGAAAATGAACAAGGCCTGGATCTCCAAAGACTTTGCCATTCCTCTTACAGACTAAATTAGTGGTTGGCAACTGTATCCAGGTCTGCTGGTGTGTTCATTTTTCTACCACCTGAACTATAATCCCTGTGCTTCAACACAGCCAGTTGTCGCTCAGATGTGTCGTCTGCACAGAGAAACACACTAGCTCCTGTGTTACTGGGGTTCAGTAATGCCAGCTGATCCCCTGCTGTGTGGACGGCAGAGTCACCAGCTCCATCAACATTCAAACCACTACTGATTTTTAACCGTGCCCAACTTAGGTCTCTGGCTCCACTGTCTCTACTATTTCCCCTGACCTCCAACCCCGCCATCTACATCTCTGAAGTGGCGTCAGCACAATCTACACTTGTTCCTGTGTTCCTGTGGCTCAGTCCCATCAGTTTATCCCCTGATGTGTGTCCGGCAAGGTCTCCTGCTCTGTCCACATTCCCATAACCAGTAGTGGGAATGAGGACAGAGCTGGCGAACTTGCCGGACAAACATCAGGGGATCAACTGATGGGACTGAGCACCAGTAACACAGGAACAAGTGTAGATTGTGCTGACGCCACTTCAGAGATGTAGCTGGCGGGGTTGGAGGCCAGGGTAAATAGTAGAGACAGTGGAGCCAGAGGCCTAAGTGGAGCATGGTTAGAATCAGTAGTAGTCCACAACCTCCATAAAAACCGCTGCCCATTGGCCTCTGCATGCGGCATGCGTAATCCTGGGCACCAACAGCGTCAGTTGGTGTTCAGAAGTGTCGTCTCCACAGAGCCAAACACATTCGTTCAAGTGTTAGTGGGGTTCAGCACTGCCAGCTGTTCCCCTGCTGTGGAGATGGCAAGTCTCCTGCTGCCTTCACCTGCCCAAATCCAGTAGGCCCCAGCCTGCTCCTCGCCTAATCCTGGGCTCCAACAGCGTCAGTTGGTGTTCAGAAGTGTCGTCTCCACAGAGCCAAACACATTCGTTCAAGTGTTAGTGGGGTTCAGCACTGCCAGCTGTTCCCCTGCTGTGGAGATGGCAAGTCTCCTGCTGCATTCACCTGCCAAAATCCAGTAGGCCCCAGCCTGCTCCTCGCCTAATCCTGGGCTCCAACAGCGTCAGTTGGTGTTCAGAAGTGTCGTCTCCACAGAGCCAAACACGTTCGTTCAAGTGTTAGTGGGGTTCAGCACTGCCAGCTGTTCCCCTGCTGTGGAGATGGCAAGTCTCCTGCTGCATTCACCTGCCAAAATCCAGTAGGCCCCAGCCTGCTCCTCGCCTAATCCTGGGCTCCAACAGCGTCAGTTGGTGTTCAGAAGTGTCGTCTCCACAGAACCAAACACGTTCGTTCAAGTGTTAGTGGGGTTCAGCACTGCCAGCTGTTCCCCTGCTGTGGAGATGGCAAGTCTCCTGCTGCCTTCACCTGCCCAAATCCAGTAGGCCCCAGCCTGCTCCTCGCCTAATCCTGGGCTCCAACAGCGTCAGTTGGTGTTCAGAAGTGTCGTCTCCACAGAGCCAAACACATTCGTTCAAGTGTTAGTGGGGTTCAGCACTGCCAGCTGTTCCCCTGCTGTGGAGATGGCAAGTCTCCTGCTGCCTTCACCTGCCAAAATCCAGTAGGCCCCAGCCTGCTCCTCGCCTAATCCTGGGCTCCAACAGCGTCAGTTGGTGTTCAGAAGTGTCGTCTCCACAGAGCCAAACACGTTCGTTCAAGTGTTAGTGGGGTTCAGCACTGCCAGCTGTTCCCCTGCTGTGGAGATGGCAAGTCTCCTGCTGCATTCACCTGCCAAAAACCATTAGGCCCCAGCCTGCTCCTCGCCTAATCCTGGGCTCCAACAGCGTCAGTTGGTGTTCAGAAGTGTCGTCTCCACAGAGCCAAACACGTTCGTTCAAGTGTTAGTGGGGTTCAGCACTGCCAGCTGTTCCCCTGCTGTGGAGATGGCAAGTCTCCTGCTGCCTTCACCTGCCAAAATCCAGTAGGCCCCAGCCTGCTCCTCGCCTAATCCTGGGCTCCAACAGCGTCAGTTGGTGTTCAGAAGTGTCGTCTCCACAGAGCCAAACACGTTCGTTCAAGTGTTAGTGGGGTTCAGCACTGCCAGCTGTTCCCCTGCTGTGGAGATGGCAAGTCTCCTGCTGCATTCACCTGCCAAAAACCATTAGGCCCCAGCCTGCTCCTCGCCTAATCCTGGGCTCCAACAGCGTCAGTTGGTGTTCAGAAGTGTCGTCTCCACAGAGCCAAACACGTTCGTTCAAGTGTTAGTGGGGTTCAGCACTGCCAGCTGTTCCCCTGCTGTGGAGATGGCAAGTCTCCTGCTGCCTTCACCTGCCAAAATCCAGTAGGCCCCAGCCTGCTCCTCGCCTAATCCTGGGCTCCAACAGCGTCAGTTGGTGTTCAGAAGTGTCGTCTCCACAGAGCCAAACACATTCGTTCAAGTGTTAGTGGGGTTCAGCACTGCCAACTGTTCCCCTGCTGTGGAGATGGCAAGTCTCCTGCTGCCTTCACCTGCCAAAATCCAGTAGGCCCCAGCCTGCTCCTCGCCTAATCCTGGGCTCCAACAGCGTCAGTTGGTGTTCAGAAGTGTCGTCTCCACAGAGCCAAACACATTAGTTCAAGTGTTAGTGGGGTTCAGCACTGCCAGCTGTTCCCCTGCTGTGGAGATGGCAAGTCTCCTGCTGCCTTCACCTGCCAAAATCCAGTAGGCCCCAGCCTGCTCCTCGCCTAATCCTGGGCTCCAACAGCGTCAGTTGGTGTTCAGAAGTGTCGTCTCCACAGAGCCAAACACATTCGTTCAAGTGTTAGTGGGGTTCAGCACTGCCAGCTGTTCCCCTGCTGTGGAGATGGCAGTCTCTCCTGCTGTCTCCGCATTACAAAGACAGTAGGCCTCTGCCTACACCCTCCTATTTCCTGGGCTTCAACACAGCCAGTTGTAGTTCGGAAGTGCCGTCCACACGGAAAGAGACACTTGCTCCCGTGTCTCAGTGGGGTTCAGTAACGTCAGCTGATCCCCTGCTGTGTGGATGGCAGTCTCTCCTGCTGTCACCTCATTCAAAATTCAGTAGGCCTCTGCCTACACCCTCCTATTTCCTGGGCTTCAACACAGCCAGTTGTAGTTCGGAAGTGCCGTCCACACGGAAAGAGATACTTGCTCCCGTGTCTCAGTGGGGTTCAGTAACGTCAGCTGATCCCCTGCTGTGTGGATGGCAGTCTCTCCTGCTGTAAACTCATTCAAAATACAGTAGGCCTCTGCCTACACCCTCCTATTTCCTGGGCTTCAACACAGCCAGTTGTAGTTCGGAAGTGCCGTCCACACGGAAAGAGACACTTGCTCCCGTGTCTCAGTGGGGTTCAGTAACGTCAGCTGATCCCCTGCTGTGTGGATGGCAGTCTCTCCTGCTGTAAACTCATTCAAAATACAGTAGGCCTCTGCCTACACCCTCCTATTTCCTGGGCTTCAACACAGCCAGTTGTAGTTCGGAAGTGCCGTCCACACGGAAAGAGATACTTGCTCCCGTGTCTCAGTGGGGTTCAGTAACGTCAGCTGATCCCCTGCTGTGTGGATGGCAGTCTCTCCTGCTGTAAACTCATTCAAAATACAGTAGGCCTCTGCCTACACCCTCCTATTTCCTGGGCTTCAACACAGCCAGTTGTAGTTCGGAAGTGCCGTCCACACGGAAAGAGACACTTGCTCCCGTGTCTCAGTGGGGTTCAGTAACGTCAGCTGATCCCCTGCTGTGTGGATGGCAGTCTCTCCTGCTGTAAACTCATTCAAAATACAGTAGGCCTCTGCCTACACCCTCCTATTTCCTGGGCTTCAACACAGCCAGTTGTAGTTCGGAAGTGCCGTCCACACGGAAAGAGATACTTGCTCCCGTGTCTCAGTGGGGTTCAGTAATGTCAGCTGATCCCCTGCTGTGTGGATGGCAAAGTCTCCTGCTGCCTACACAGTCGTACCACTACTGATTTTTAACCGTGCTCCAATTAGGCCTGTGGCTCCACTGTCTCTCGTATTTCCCCTGTCCTCCAACCCTGCCAGTTACAGCTCCGAAGTGGCGTCTGCACAATCCACACTTGTTCCTGTGTTACAGGTGTTCAGTCCGATCAGTTAATCCCCTGATGTGTGTCCGGCAATGTCGCCTGCTCTGTCCACATTCCGATAATGGGAATGTGGACAGAGCAGGCGACATTGCCGGACACACATCAGGGGATTAACTGACCGGACTGAACACCTGTAACACAGGAACAAGTGTGGATTGTGCAGACGCCACTTCGGAGCTGTAACTGGCGGGGTTGGAGGACAGGGGAAATACGAAAATCAGTGAATCCACAGGCCTAAGTGGAGCTTGGTTCAAATTAGTAGTCTACAACCGATCTTAAAATTTCTTCAATGCAGCCTAAGCCTGCTCCGTGCTTGTCCCTGGGCTTCAACACAGCCAGTTGTTGCTCGGAAGTGCCGTCTTCACAGAGTAAAACACTAGCTCCTGTGTTTGTGGGGTTCAGTAACGTCAGCTGTTCCCCTGCTGTTTTGATGGCAATCTGTCCTGCTGCCTCCCAATTGACAGCACATCAGGCCTCAGCCTGCTAAGTGCTTGTCCTGGGCTCCAACATCGCCAGTTGCTGCTCATAACTGACTTTGGCAAGGGTACTCCCTCCTGCCCAGCTTGGTTCCAGCCCTGCCTGCTGTTTCCGGGAAGTGTCAATGTCAGTTTGCCACCCCAAGTTGCCATGTCGTGTTGCGGTTGGGTTAGCCGAGGCTAGGGTGCCAGCAGTTTAGGTGCTTCCTATGTGGACTGCGGGTTCTGGTAAGAAAGGTTTGTTCCATAGTGCCAGTAGGACAAGCACCCCCTGTAGGACTGTGTGATTCGGTAACTGCGGCCAGCTTGCGGCATGCCAACTTTGCTTTTCAGGGGTAACTTCTGATACCCCTCCGGGTTCCAGCACCGTCAGCTGGTTCTCATCAGAGCCTTTGGCCTAGGTGCCTCCATCTCGGTATCCGAGTTCCAGCAACGTCTGCTGGTCCTTGGTAGTGCTTTGTAGCACAGGTACCTCCTGCTTAGTAACCGGGTTCCAGCACCGTCAGCTGGTCCTCGGTTGTGCCATTGGCTCTTATTCCTTCTGCTGCCCCTCCGGGTGCCAGCACTGTCAGCTGGTCCTCGCTATTTCCATTTGCTCTTGCAGCTTATGCTACCCCTCCGGGTTCCAGCACCGTCAGCTGGTTCTCGTCAGAGCCTTTGGCCTAGGTGCCTCCATCTCGGTATCCGAGTTCCGGCAACGTCTGCTGGTCCTTGGTAGTGCTTTGTAGCACAGGTACCTCCTGCTTAGTAACCGGGTTCCAGCACCGTCAGCTGGTCCTCGGTTGTGCCATTGGCTCTTATTCCTTCTGCTGCCCCTCCGGGTGCCAGCACTGTCAGCTGGTCCTCGCTATTTCCATTTGCTCTTGCAGCTTATGCTACCCCTCCGGGTTCCAGCACCGTCAGCTGGTTCTCGTCAGAGCGTTTGGCCTAGGTGCCTCCATCTCGGTATCCGAGTTCCGGCAACGTCTGCTGGTCCTTGGTAGTGCTTTGTAGCACAGGTACCTCCTGCTTAGTAACCGGGTTCCAGCACCGTCAGCTGGTCCTCGGTAGTGCCATTGGCTCTTGTTCCTTCTGCTGCCCCTCCGGGTGCCAGTACCGTCAGCTGGTTCAAGAGGACAAAGAACAGGAAGACAACCACCAAGATGCAGAACAACAAGAGAGAGAAGACAAAGAAGCATAAAAAAAACAAAGCAGAAGAACATTAAGCATAAGACTAATACTCTGAGCAAATGATATTATCTTATTTATAAGCAGAAGAAGACTAAGCAGTGTATGGGGGTGAGTCTGTTCCTCCTCGTGGTGCCCCTGGAAAAGGCCTGCTTCTGCAGGCCAAACTGAACGCGGACAAATCCTGTTGTAAATCTTTTGTGACAGGCAGAACGGAAGGTGTAAACTTCTAACTTTTCTAGATAACAACTACAGGAATGCCTGACACAAACAAGAATATGATGAAGAAGAATAGGAAGAAGATGAAGAAGCTGAATATGTAGAATAATAATTGTTGAATAAGAAGAATATGAAGAATGTAAGAAAAGGAAGAAGAAGAAGAAGAAGAAGAAGAAGAAGAAGAAGAAGAAGAAGAAGAAGAAGAAGAAGAAGAAGAAGAAGAAGAATGTAAAAAAAGGAAGTAGAAGAAGAAGAAGAAGAATGTAAAAAAAGGAATAAGAAGAAGAATGTAAAAAAAGGAAGTAGAAGAAGAAGAAGAAGAATGTAAAAAAAGGAAGTAGAAGAAGAAGAAGAAGAATGTAAAAAAAGGAAGTAGAAGAAGAAGACATACATGTCTGGCAAAATATAAATGAGGCTAACATAGTCAATATCTTTGTAACTCCTAACATCTTTAAAAAAAAAAGTTTAATTCCTGCTATTCCATTTGATTGGGCTAAACCTCTATGGCTTTAATGTCTCCTCCACCTCCCACAATACATTCTACATTATTCTTAGTTGTTTTTCTTCATGTAGAATTAACCTACAAGGAAAGAAAGGTTTTTTTTTAATTCCGATATTTTGGCCCCATTGACTTGCATTGGTTCCCGGTATCGGAATCGGCGATACCGATACTTTTTTTTAAGATCGGCCGATCCATTCCGATCCGATATTTTCAAGTATCGGCTGGTATCGCTCAACTCTAGTCTCTACATCTACACTGCCCTGGGACAACAGCCCTGCCTGTGGAGGGCTACACCACCATTGCTGCACCACACCATCTGTCCCGGAGGATCTGCATGCAGCGTCGGCTTAACACCTCCCTTGCTGAACATCACAGGTGGCGTCATGAACTATATATTCAAACCACTACATTCCCCCATTACTTGGGCGCCCAGGGCCACGGACCGGGTCACCGCTGCTGTGACACATCCCGCTGACACCGGCCCGGTACCGAGTACCCCACGGCCCTGGGAGGGCGACCCATATACACCAGCCTATTTCAGCCTGATAAATTGAGGTGTAATCTAAAATCTCTAGGGAGATTCAAATTCTCCCCAATACTATATACACCTTGTACCTTGTTTTACAGTACCATATAGCTGGTGGTATTTTGGGTACATTTTCCCAAAAATGAGGAAGTATGGTGGAAGAGGCCGTGTAAGTGGGCGGGGGTTGCCAGCTGGTACTGATGGTGGTGGGGGTGGTGGTGCATCTGCTGGTAGTGGCAAAAGCACAATAGCACATAAGGCAGGAGGTGTTGAGACTGCGTCATCATCTGGCTCCACAAGGCCTCGAAGGCTCCCTTTTCTGGGAGTAGGTAAACCGCTTTTAAAGCCGGAGCTTCAGGATCAAGTTTTGACTTTCATTGCTGACACAGCCTCCAGCTCTATCACCTCCTCTTCTGAAGTTTCAAAAAATAAAAGCACTGAGTCTTCATTGGAGGCTCCTGGTCAGGAACAACACCTTTCCTTGTGTCCTTCACACCTACCAAAAGTGAAGGATGCAGCAGGCCACACTGCAGATTACTCCATGTAGCTCTTTCTCACATACCATGCCTGGGTTATCAAGTCAAATCATGAATTCCCCAGTCCAAGATGAATCTGACATGGAGTGTGGGTCGCCAGCCAGGGCAGTGGCGTTAATCGGTACCGGGCCAGTGTCTCAGAGGGATGTGTCATGGTGGTGGTGACCCGGTCCATGGCCCTGGGCGTCCATGCAAAGGGGTGAATAACGTTTATAGGTGAATGATACGTGACGCCACCTGTGGTTTCTGATCAGATTGACCAGCGCTGCAGTGTCGCTTCTCTGGGACAGATGTTGTGGTGCAGCTAAGATGTAGAAGCCCTGCACAGGTAGGGCCGTAGTCGCATGGCAGATGAAAATGTTGGTAGATGGTGTGCAGTGCAGGATGTAGCGGAGCCGTGCGCCAGGCGCAGGAGAAAGATGACAGACACAGTCGTGCAGTTCCTTTACCTGTACTTGGTAAGTGCAGTCCAGGACCCAGAGTACAGATGGAGAAGGAGTTGGTCAGCCTGGAAGCAAATTAGGAATTCTCTCTCTGCAGATAGGTAGTGTGGCCTCCGTTCTAGCGCTTATCTGAGGTACTCGCAGTACTGAGTTCACTGAAGTTCCCCCTGTTGACTCTCTTTTGGAACTTTCTCGTATGGCAGGCAGCCGTAGCCTTTTCTTTCTGGCTCCCACATGTCACTGCTGGGGCCTCCGATCCTTAGTTGGGAACAGAGCTGTAGCTGCTACTTCTTCCGGTTTCTGCTGCAGGACCGTCAGTGTCCCTACAAACTCGGAGACCGGAATCCGGACCATGCGCAACAGCTAGGAGTGAGCCTTAACTCTGCTCATCCTTTAGCTCCCCTTCTCACGTCCACACACTTCCCCTTCCCTTCACAGACTGCCCTAACTTCCCTCCTCCCGACCACAGAGTGCAGCTCCTCAGCAGTCAGGTTCAGAGCTCTCCCAGCTGGCCTGGAGTGGGAACTGTGTTGTGTGTTGGTTTAACTGCTAGAGAGATCCTTCATTGCTCCCAAGCATGACATCACACTCCCAATAGGAAGGTAATGCCACTGTGGCGACTGTACTCGTGGGGGCGCCACAAGTGCACTGATGTCCATCCACTGCTAGATGATTCTGCTGGTACATTGACCCAGACCACTGCATTCCCCTCGCACTCTACACAGCCAGAATCTGACCCTGATGAAACTCAGGTTCCCCTTCCCGCATACTATACCACCTTACACGATGACAAAGAGGAAGATGCAGATGAAAGTGCAGTTTCCTTGAGCAGGTGGGGGGGCATACTCATGGGCGACGGCACTGGCACAGGGCCCCTCATAGTAAGCAAAAGTGTCTCTGCCGGTGGGAGGGTCCACCCGCCGTCAGACACATCGCCGTACTATGAGGGGCCCTGTGCCAGTGCCATTGCCAACGAGTGGGCCCCCCTGCTTGCTCAGGATCACTGCACTTGCAAAGTTGAAATACTTACCTCTCACTGCTCCACCGCCGTGACGTCTTCTGCGTTTCTTGACAGTGACATTCTGGTCAGAGAGAGCGATGACATCACGTCTGTACGCCCTCTGCCTAAACAGTCCAAGTGCAGAGAGATGGAAGATGGGGACGAAGAGGAGTCCAGAGTACAGGGATTCCCTGGCGTGGAGACTTATTTAATTATTTTAAATGTTGGGAGCAATTTTTGGGGAGAACTATTCTCTGGAGAATGATATATGGGGCCCACCATAGAATCATAGAATCATAGAATGGTAGAGTTGGAAGGGACCTCCTGGGCCATCTGGTCCAACCCCCTGCTCAAAGCAGGATTCGCTACATCATCCCAGTTAGATGTCTGTCCAGCCTCTGTTTGAAGATTTCCATTGAAGGAGAACTCACCACTAGTGTTGAGCATTCCGATACCGCAAGTATCGGGTATCGGCCGATACTTGCTGTATCGGAATTCCGATACCGACTTCCGATATTTTTTCAATATCGGAAGTCGGCATCGGAATCGGAAGTTCAAAGTTGATTGACAGCCTGACGTCATCATGATGCGCGGTGTGTGCGCATCATGATGCGCCGTCATTTCGGGCCTTCCGGGGGTCTCTGCCGGCCTGCCGGGGGGCTGTGCCGGCCTGCCGGGGGGCTGTGTGGACTGCCCGGGGTCTGTACCGGCCTGCCGGGGGGCTGTGCCGGCCTGCTGGTGGTCTGTGCACCCTGTGGGGGTCTGTACCGGCCTGCCGGGGGGCTGTGCCGGCCTGCCGGTGGTCTGTGCACCCTGTGGGGGTCTGTGCCGGCCTGCCGGGGGGCTGTGCCGGCCTGCCGGTGGTCTGTGCACCCTGTGGGGGTCTGTACCGGCCTGCCGGGGGGCTGTGCCGGCCTGCCGGGGGGCTGTGCTGATGTCCGGGGGTCTGTGCAAGCATCGTCCGATGGGACTACAAGTCCCATCTGGCGATGCCTGCTACCATGACAGTGATTGACACATTAGCCAATGATGGGACAGTAGTAGTCCCATCATCCGGCTAATGTGTTAAATGTTAAAAAAAAAAAAAAAAAAATACTACATACATACTACATGCATGCTACATACATACTACATGCTACATACATACTACATACATACTACATACATACTACATACATACCACATATATACTACATACATACTACATACATAACACATATATACTACATACATACTACATACATACTACATATATACTACATGCATGCTACATACATACTACATGCTACATACATACTACATACATACTACATGCATGCTACATACATACTACATGCTACATACATACTACATATATACTACATGCATGCTACATACATACTACATGCTACATACATACTACATATATACTACATACATACTACATACATACTACATGCATGCTACATACATACTACATATACACTCACTGGCCACTTTATTAGGTACACCTGTCCAACTGTGTGTTAAGACTTAATTTCTAATCAGCCAATCACATGGCGGCAACTCAGTGCATTTAGGCATGTAGACATGGTCAAGACAATCTCCTGCAGTTCAAACCGAGCATCAGTATGGGGAAGAAAGGTGATTTGAGTGCCTTTGAACGTGGCAAGATTGTTGGTGCCAGATGGGCTGGTCTGAGTATTTCAGAAACTGCTGATCTACTGGGATTTTCACGCACAACCATCTCTAGGGTTTACAGAGAATGGTCCGAAAAAGAAAAAAAATCCAGTGAGCGGCAGTTCTGTGGCCGGAAATGCCTTGTTGATGCCAGAGGTCAGAGGAGAATGGGCATACTGGTTCGAGCTGATAGAAAGGCAACAGTGACTCAAATTGCCACCCGTTACAACCAAGGTAGGCAGAAGAGCATCTCTGAACGCACAGTGCGTCGAACTTTGAGGCAGATGGGCTACAGCAGCAGAAGACCACACTGGGTACCACTCCTCTCAGCTAAGAACAGGCATCTGATGGCTACTTTCAGCAGGATAATGCGCCATGTCATAAAGCTCGAATCATCTCAGATTGGTTTCTTGAACATGACAATGAGTTCACTGTACTCAAATGGCCTCCTCAGTCACCAGATCTCAATCCAATAGAGCATCTTTGGGATGTGGTGGAACGGGAGATTCGCATCAGGGATGTGCAGCCGACAAATCTGCGCCAACTGTGTGATGCCATCATGTCAATATGGTCCAAAATCTCTGAGGAATGCTTCCAGCACCTTGTTGAATCTCTGCCACGAAGAATTGAGGCAGTTCTGAAGGCAAAAGGGGGTCCAACCCGTTACTAGCATGGTGTACCTAATAAAGTGGCCAGTGAGTGTATACTACATGCATGCTACATACATACTACATGCTACATACATACTACATATATACTACATACATACTACATACATACTACATGCATGCTACATACATACTACATGCTACATACATACTACATATATACTACATGCATGCTACATACATACTACATGCTACATACATACTACATATATACTACATACATACTACATACATACTACATGCTACATACATACTACATATATACTACATGCATGCTACATACATACTACATGCTACATACATACTACATATATACTACATGCATGCTACATACATACTGCATGCTACATGCATGCTACATACATACTACATACATACTACATGCTACATACATACCACATATATACTACATACATACTACATACAATACATTCATACAATACATACATAGACATACAGTACATATAACATAGAGTAACATACTTACCAATACTTGTCACATTGTTCCCCGAAGCCATTGTCTATTACGGAATAAATATTAACATAACAAACCACAAAAATACTCACCCACGATCCGAAGCAGTCCACGAGTGTGTTCCACGACGATCTTGGGTAGAGAACTGCAGCATCAGCTGTTGCTGCCGTTCTCTACGGGCTGCAGGAATCCAATGACGGAAGGTAGGTATCCTTCCGCACTGTATTCCTCCGCCACTTAAAATGGAATTTTAGAATTTCCCACACAGCAATGGCATAAAGTGAGACTAGGGACTTTTTTTTTTTTTAAGTGGCGGAGGAATACAGTGCGGAAGGATACCTCCCAAATATCCCATCATTGGCTAATGTGTCAATCACTGTCATGGTAGCAGGCATCGGACGATGCCTGCACAGACCCCCGAAGCCTGCACAGCCCCCCGGAGCCTGCACAGCCCCCTGGCAGGCCGGCACAGCCCCCCGGCAGGCCGGCACAGCCCACCGGAGCCTGCACAGCCCCCCTGGCAGGCCGGCACAGCCCCCCGGCAGGCCGGCACAGACCACCGGAGCCTGCACAGACCCCCTGGCAGGCCGGCACAGCCCCCCGAAAGGCCCGTACAGACCCCAGAGAGGCTGTACAAGGGAAAAACAGGATTTTTCTTATTCCGATACCGGAAGTCCCATAGACTTGAATGGGACTTCCGGTATCGGAATCGGCGATACCGATACTTTTTTTTAAGATCGGCCGATCCATTCCGATCCGATACTTTGAAGTATCGGACGGTATCGCTCAACTCTACTCACCACTTCTCGTGGCAGCCTGTTCCACTCATTGATCACTCTAACTGTCAAAAAGTTTTTTCTAATATCTAATCTGTGTCTCCTCCCATTCAGCTTCATCCCATTGCTTCTAGTCTTTCCTTGTGCAAATGAGAATAAAGTTGATCCTTCTACAATGTGACAGCCCTTTAGATATTTGTAGACAGCTATTAAGTCTCCTCTCAGTCTTCTCTTTTGCAAACTAAACATACACTGGAGCATTCCAAAGGTGGACATCAGACACTGGAGCAGCATTTACAGGGCCCATTATACACTGGAGCATTAGAAATGGGGCCCATTATACAGTTGTGGCCAAAAGTATTGATACCCCTGCAATTCTGTCAGATAATACTCAATTTCTTCCTGAAAATGATTGCAATCACAAATTCTTTGGTATTATTATCTTCATTTAATTTGTCTTAAATGAAAAAATACAAAAGAGAATGAAGCAAAAAGCAAAACATTGATCATTTCACACAAAACTCCAAAAATGGACCAGACAAAAGTATTGACACCCTCAGCCTAATACTTGGTTGCACAACCTTTAGCCAAAATAACTGCGACCAACCACTTCCGGTAACCATCAATGAGTTTCTTACAATGCTCTGCTGGAATTTTAGACCATTCTTCATTGGCAAACTGCTCCTGGTCCCTGATATTTGAAGGGTGCCTTCTCCAAACTGCCATTTTTAGATCTCTCCACAGGTGTTCTATGGGATTCAGGTCTGGACTCATTGCTGGCCACCTTAGAAGTCTCCAGTGCTTTCTCTCAAACCATTTTCTAGTGCTTTTTGAAGTATGTTTTGGGTCATTGTCCTGCTGGAAGACCCATGACCTCTGAGGGAGACCCAGCTTTCTCACACTGGGCCCTACATTATGCTGCAAAATTTGTTGGTAGTCTTCTGACTTCATAATGCCAAGCACACGGTCAAGCAGTCCAGTGCCAGAGGCAGCAAAGCAACCCCAAAACATCAGGGAACCTCCGCCATGTTTGACTGTAGGGACCGTGTTCTTTGAATGCCTCTTTTTTTCTCCTGTAAACTCTATGTTGATGCCTTTGCCCAAAAAAACTCTACTTTTGTCCCATCTGACCAGAGAACATTCTTCCAAAACGTTTTAGGCTTTTTCAAGTAGGTTTTGGCAAACTCCAGCCTGGCTTTTTTAGGTCTTGGGGTAAGAAGTGGGGTCTTCCTGGGTCTCCTACCATACAGTCCCTTTTCATTCAGACGCCGACGGATAGTACGGGTTGACACTGTTATACCCTCGGACTGCAGGGCAGCTTGAACTTGTTTGGATGTTAGTCAAGGTTCTTTATCCAACATCCGCACAATCTTGCGTTGAAATCTCTTGTCAATTTTTCTTTTCCGTCCACATCTAGGGAAGTTAGTCACAGTGCCATGGGCTTTAAACTTCTTGATGACACTGCGCACGGTAGACACAGGAACATTCAGGTCTTTGGAGATGGACTTGTAGCCTTGAGATTGCTCATGCTTCCTCACAATTTGGTTTCTCAAGTCCTCAGACAGTTCTTTGGTCTTCTTTCTTTTCTCCATGCTCAATGTGGTACACACAAGGGCACAGGACAGAGGTTGAGTCAACTTTAATCCATGTCAACTGGCTGCAAGTGTGATTTAGTTATTGCCAACACCTGTTAGATGCCACAGGTAAGTTACAGGTGCTGTTAATTACACAAATTAGAGAAGCATCACATGATTTTTCGAACAGTGCCAATACTTTTGTCCACCCTCTTTTTTATGTTTGGTGTGGAATTATATCCAATTTGGCTTTAGGACAATTCTTTTTGTGTTTTTTCATTTAAGACAAATTAAATGAAGATAATAATACCAAAGAATTTGTGTTTGCAATAATTTTCAGGAAGAAACTGAGTATTATCTGACTGAATTGCAGGGGTGTCAATACTTTTGGCCACAACTGTATATGGAGCATTATTTGGGCCCATAAGACAGTGGAGCTTCATCCATGGGGACCAACATATACTGCAGCATTATGTGGAGCTCATCATACACTATACTGTATCGAACATTATATGGGACCAACGATTCTGTATGGAGAGATATATGGGCCTCATGACCCTGTATGGCGCACTATGCGGTGGCCATAATACTGTATGGAGTAATATACTGTTTGTTTTTGGATATATTGGAGAATTTAAAATGGATATGTCATGTGATGTAAGAAGTGAAGTATTTTTCATTGTACTATACCGCTATTTCTCTGCCGTATCAGAGGATCATGAATTGTGGCATGTGTTAAAGGAGCCCAGTGACACTCGTTGGCCCTGGGCCCACGAAAATCTGGAGCCAGCCCTACCCCCCCACAACGTTAGCCAAATAACCCCCAGATTTCAATGCCTAACTATTATTATAAACTATTATTATAAAGTAAATTAAGGTTGACAAGCTTAAGTAATAAGAATCAATGTTTTTGGCATTAAAATGGGCACTGTAGGTGTGTTTCCTGTCCTCCACTGACTGCCGACTTTTCTTCCCCATTGACTTGCATTGGGTTTCGTGTTTCAGTCGGCCTTCGACTTTCCACGATAATCGGCCGATTGCGTTTGACCCGACTTTTGTGAAAGTCGGGTTTCATGAAACCCAACTCGACCCGAAAAAAGGCAAAGTCGCTCATCTCTAATCACCACATCCCTGGGTGGGGAAGGAGGATAGATAAGAAGCTGATTCAGGAGTTCAGCAAGGTATTTGGCCCCGGTGTCTTCACCATCAGAAGTAATTCAGGGCGCAGGGATAGTCTGGGCATCCTTAGCGTTATTGACAGGAAAGGAGCCCTTGGCCCCAGGTAACCTGACAACAGAGTCATGACAGTAAGTCTATGCGAGCCTGGTTCTGGCTTACATTGAGAAGTGACCGTCAGTCCACCCAGCAAACACTGGAGAAATCAAGTATGTCAGAGCCAGCAGAAGACGATTGGATTAGCGCCTATAGATTAAGTCAGTGACTGGTAAGTATTCCATTATAGGTAGGGAACATCCATTAGTTATATCACTAACAGCACAGATACCTATATAAACAGCAAAATGAAGCTCATGGTAAAGTATATAGTAAAAGCAATGCCAATACCTGCCAACACAGCCTTTACTCTCCGATGTATGTGGGTCGCCCCTCACACACCCAGGGCAGCGGGGTACTCGGTACCGGGCCGGTGTCAAGGCGGGAATGTGTCACAGCAACGGTTACCCGGTCCATGGCCCTGGGCGCCCAATGTCAATGGCGGTGATGTTAATGGTGTAATAGTTTATTTGGATAGTTTGTGACGCCACCCGTGGTGTTTGGCAAGTAAGATGTTGAGCCAACGCAGCAGGCAGATGCGCTGGGACTGATGGTGTGGTGCAGGAAAGATGGTGTAGCTCCCCACAGGTGGAACTATAGTCCCAGGGCAGTGTAGGTGCAATGGATGAGGAGAAGCGCAGAATGGCATAGATGTTGTTAGCCAGGTGTAGCGGTGCAGGAATAACTGGAGGACACCAGAGTATGCGGTTCCAAAGCTTTACTCACTGTTTGCAGTTCACACAACTGCCTGCCTCCATACTGTGTTCTCCAGGTCAGGGTTCCAGCCAACCTCCAGGCAGGATAGGATTCTCCCTTCCACCCTCCGCCAACATGTACCTTTCTGAACGACTCCTCCAATGCGCCTTTAGGTGCGAAGCACTCCAGTACTTAGTTACCCTGGAATGCCTCTCTCTAGGTGTTCCTAGTCTTTACTTGTATGACAGACAGCTGTAGCCTGCTTCAGGGACTCCTCACTGCGTTCCGGCTCTCTATTCAGTTGCTGTTGTGTCCCAAGTCTATGATGGGAGCAAGGCGTTAGTGGCTCACTACTCCTCCGGTGTCTATTGCTGGACATAAAGATCCAATCAACCTCGGGGACCGGGCCCCGGCCTTTGTGCTCTCTGGACTGGAAGGGTTCTCTAACTTTCTCAACCTGCTTCCCACCATCCTTCTATTCTCCTTCGTTCCGATCTGTTCTATCTCTCTTATGGAAGGTTAGGTTATCCATCTTATCAGTCTCTTTCTCTGGTCTTTCTCGTGCCAGCAGCCCAGATCACTGGGACCTGCCGCAGCACGTCCTTCAGACACCCATCTTCTCTCTTCTCCAACTAACCACCAACCAACCAACCAACCTCTAACTCTCACTCTTCCCACTCTTTTATATCAACTCACTCCACCCGCCTTCCAGCACATCTCGTGTTATGAAGCAGGGTTCCACGAGGGGTGCTCTGCTAACCCCCAGCCTAAAGCTGTTAGGTATCCCCACTGAACTATCCTGTGTGTGGAATGCAGGTGTGGAGCGTGGTCAGGAGTTCCCACCCTACCTGAATGGTGGGGCACTACACCTTAGGGGAAGGTGCAGTACCTCTGTGGCGACTGAAGCCTCAGTGGCGCCACATATGTTTTCCTCGCTGGCATCTTTAAGGTGGATGATTTTATATTTCTAAGGCTGTGTGCACACGCTGCGGATTAGGTGCGGATTCATCCGCGCGGATTTTGTAAAATCCGCCGGTGAAACCGCAGGTCAAAAGACCTGCGGTTTTACCTGCGGATTGCTCTGCAGTTTTGCCCTGCGGTTTTTCATCTCCTCAATGGAGGAGATGGCAAACCGCAGGAGAATCCGCAGAAAGAATTGACATGTCAATTCTTTCTGCGGATTGAAAACCGCAGATAACCCGCGCGGAAAATTCCGCATCGTCTGCATTGCGGTTTTTGATTCCCATAGGGAATCATGGTACTGTACACCGCAGCAGAAACTGCTGCGGGTCCGCAGCGGCCAAAACCGCTGCGGAACTGCGGCAAATTCCGCAGCGTGTGCACACAGCCTAAAGGTCCTTCAACCCTTCTAGCCACCTTTTATCAAAATTGTCTGTAAATATGACAATAGTGAAACATGTAATGTGGTCAAAGGCAAGATACTGATCTCACATAAACCCTACACAACTGCCGATATGCCTTTTAACGGTGGCAGTTAAGGTTACTTATTCCTCAGCGCCGCATTTTAATGATGTCGGGGTTATGGTGGTGTTGGGGCTAGGGTTGGGGTTAGGGCTGTGTTTCATTTAAGTTTGTGATTAAGATTAGGGTTTGTGTTTAGGGTTGGATTTAGGGCTGTGCTAGGGTTGGAGTTAGAATTGGGGAGTTTCCACTGTTTAGGTACATCAGGGAGTCTCCAAATGCAACATGGAGCCCACCATTGATTCCAGCCAATTTGGGGTACAAAAATTCAAACAGTGCTCCCTCCCTTTTGAGCCCTGCCATGCACCCAAAGAGTGGCTTTCCCCCACATACAGGGCATTGGTGTACTCAGGAGAAATTGAACAGCAAATTTTGTGGTCCATTCTTTTGATACCCTTGTGAAAATGAAAAAAGGTTTGGTTCTAAATTAAATTTTTTGTGAAAAAAAATAAAATGTTCATTTTTTCCTTCCACATTGCTTTAGTTCTCGCGAAGCACCTGAAAGGTTAATAAACTTCTTGAATGTGGTTTTGCGCACCATGAGGGGGTGCAGTTTTTAGAATGGTGGCACTTTTGGGTATTTTCTGTTATATTGACCCCTCAAAATCACTTCACATGTGATATGGTCCCTAAAAAAATGGTTTTGTAAATTTTGTTGGAAAAACTAGAAATTGCTGGTCAACTTTTAACCCTTATAACTTCCTAACTAGTGTTGAGCATTCCGATACTGCAAATATCGGGTATCGGCCGATATTCTCTGTATCGGAATTCCGATACCGAGTACCGATATTTTTCTATATCGGATACCGGAATCGGAAGTCCCCATAATGCAATGAGCCACTGTTGTGGCTGTGATTGGCTGCTGAAATGATGTCATCATGATGCGCGGTCTGTGCGCATCATGATGCGCGGTCTGTGCCGACTGCGGGGGGTCTATGCCGACTGTCAGGGGTCTGTACGGGCCTCTCAGGGGTCTGTACAGGCCTGTCGGGGGCCTGTGCCAGCTGCCGGTGGTCTGTACGGGCCTCTCGGGGGCCAGTGCCTGCAGCCGGTGTTCTGTACGGGCCTCTCGGGGGTCTGTACAGGCCTGTTGGGGGCCTGTGCCGGCTGCCGGTGGTCTGTACGGGCCTCTCGGGGGCCTGTACCGGCTGTCGGTGGTCTGTGCCGGCTGCCGGGGGCCTGTGCCAGCTGCCGGTGGTCTGTACGGGCCTCTCGGTGGTCTGTGCCGGCTGCCGGGGGCCTGTGCCGGCTGCCGGTGTTCTGTGCTGGCCTGCCGGGGGTCTTGTGTGTGTGCAGACATCGCCCGATGGGACTACAAGTCCCATCGGGCGATGCCTGCTACACTGACAGTGATTGACACATTTGCCAATGATGGGACAGTAGTAGTCCCATCATCCGGCTAATGTGTTGAATGTAAAAAAAAAAAAACATACTACATACATACTATATATATACTACATTCGTACAACATACATACTTCATACATACTACATTCATACAACATACATACATACTACATACATGTTACATATATACTACATTCATACAACATACAGTCATATGTTAAAGTTTGGGCACCCCTATTACTGTTAACCTTTTTTCTTTATAACAATTTTGGCTTTTGCAACAGCTATTTCAGTTTCATATATCCAATAACTGATGGACTCAGTTATATTTCTGGATTCAAATGAGGTTTATTGTACTAACAGAAAATGTGCAATCTGCATTTAAACAAAATTTGACCGGTGCAAAAGTATGGGCACCCATATCATTTTCTTGATTTGAACACTCCTAACTACTTTTTACTGACTTCCTGAAGCACTAAATTGGTTTTGTAACCTCATTGAGCTTTGAACTTCATAGCCAGGTGTATCAAATCATGAGAAAGGGTATTTAAGGTGGCCACTTGCAAGTAGTTCTCCTATTTGATTTTCCTATGAAGAGCGGCATCATGGGCTCCTCAAAACAACTCTCAAATGATCTGAAAACAAAGATTATTCAACATAGCTTTTCAGGGGAAGGATACAAAAAGTTGTCTCAGAGATTTAACCTGTCAGTTTCCACTGTGAGGAACATAGTAAGGAAATGGAAGAACACAGGTACAGTTCTTGTTAAGCCCAGAAGTGGCAGGCCAAGAAAAATATCAGAAAGGCAGAGAAGAAGAATGGTGAGAACAGTCAAGGACAATCCACAGACCACCTCCAAAGACCTGCAGCATCATCTTGCTGCAGATGGTGTCACTGTGCATCGGTCAACAATGCAGCGCACTTTGCACAAGGAGAAGCTGTATGGGAGAGTGATGCGAAAGAAGCCGTTTCTGCAAGCACGCCACAAACAGAGTCGCCTGAGGTATGCAAAAGCACATTTGGACAAGCCAGTTACATTTTGGAAGAAGGTCCTGTGGACTGATGAAACAAAGATTGAGTTGTTTGGTCATACAAAAAGGCGTTATGCATGGAGGCTAAAAAACACAGCATTCCAAGAAAAACACTTGCTACCCACAATAAAATTTGGTGGCGGTTCCATCATGCTTTGGGGCTGTGTGGCCAATGCCGGCACCGGGAATCTTGTTAAAGTTGAGGGTCGCATGGATTCAACTCAGTATTAGCAGATTCTTGACAATAATGTGCAAGAATCAGTGACGAAGTTGAAGTTACGCAGGGGATGGATATTTCAGCAAGACAATGATCCAAAACACCGCTCCAAATCTACTGAGGCATTCATGCAGAGGAACAATTACAATGTTCTGGAATGGCCATCCCAGTCCCCAGACCTGAATATCATTGAACATCTGTGGGATGATTTGAAGCGGGCAACTTAACTGAACTGGAATTGTTTTGTAAACAGGAATGGTCACAAATACCTTCATCCAGGATCTAGGAACTCATTAATAGCTACAGGAAGCGACTAGAGGCTGTTATTTTTGCAAAAGGAGGATCTACGAAATATTAATGTCACTTTTATGTTGAGTTGCCCATACTTTTGCACCGGTCAAATTTTGTTTAAATGCAGATTGCACATTTTCTGTTAGTACAATAAACCTCATTTGAATCCAGAAATATAACTGAGTCCATCAGTTATTAGTAGAGTTGAGCGATACCGTCCGATACTTCAAAGTATCGTATCGGATGGTATCGGCCGATCTTTAAAAAAAGTATCGGTATCGCCGATTCCGATACCGGAAGTCCCATTCAAGTCTATGGGACTTCCGGTATCGGAATAAGAAAAACCCTTTCCTGCCCTTGTACAGCCTCTCTGGGGTCTGTACGGGCCTTTCGGGGGGCTGTGCCGGCCTGCCAGGGGGTCTGTGCAGGCTCCGGTGGTCTGTGCCGGCCTGCCGGTGGTCTGTGCAGGCTCCGGGGGGCTGTGCCGGCCTGCCGGGGGGCTGTGCCGGCCTGCCGGGGGGCTGTGCAGGCTCCGGGGGGCTGTGCCGGCCTGCCGGGGGGCTGTGCCGGCCTGCCGGGGGGCTGTGCAGGCTCCGGGGGTCTGTGCAGGCATCGTCCGATGGGACTACAAGTCCCATCGGGCGATGCCTGCTACCATGACAGTGATTGACACATTAGCCAATGATGGGACAGTAGTAGTCCCATCATCCGGCTAATGTGTTAAATGTAAAAAAAAAAAAAAAAAAAAATTACATGCTACATACATACAACATGCATACTACATACATGCTACATTCATACTACATACTACATACATGCTACATTCATACTACATAAATACTACATGCAACATACATACTACATATATACTACATGCATGCTACATACATACTGCATGCTACATACATACCACATATATACTACATACATGCTACATGCATGCTACATGCATGCTACATGCTACATACATAACACATATACTACATGCATGCTACATACATACTACATGCTACATACTACATATATACTACATGCATGCTACATACTACATGCTACATACATACTACATATATACTACATGCATGCTACATACATACTGCATGCTACATGCATGCTACATACATACTACATACATACTACATGCTACATACATACTACATATATACTACATACATACTACATGCATGCTACATGCATACCACATACATAACACATATATACTACATGCATGCTACATACATACTACATGCTACATACATACTACATATATACTACATGCATGCTACATACATACTACATGCATGCTACATACATACTACATGCTACATACATACCACATACATACTACATATATACTACATGCATGCTACATACATACTGCATGCTACATGCATGCTACATACATACTACATACATACTACATGCTACATACATACCACATATATACTACATACATACAATACATTCATACAATACATACATAGACATACAGTACATATAACATAGAGTAACATACTTACCAATACTTGTCACATTGTTCCCCGAAGCCATTGTCTTTTCCGGAATAAATATTAACATAACAAACCACAAAAATACTCACCCACGATCCGAAGCAGTCCACGAGTGTGTCCCACGACGATCTTGGGTAGAGAACTGCAGCATCAGCTGTTGCTGCCGTTCTCTACGGGCTGCAGGAATCCAATGACGGAAGGTAGGTATCCTTCCGCACTGTATTCCTCCGCCACTTAAAAAAAAAAAAAGTCCCTAGTCTCACTTTATGCCATTGTATGTTGTATGAATGTAGTATATATGTAGCATGTATGTAGTATGTAGTATGCATGTATGTAGTATGTATGTTGTATGAATGTAGTATATATGTAGCATGTATGTAGTATGTATGTATGTTGTATGAATGTAGTATATATGAAGTATGTATGTAGTATGTATGTTGTATGAATGTAGTATATATGCAGTATGTACTGTATGTAGTATGTATGTATGTTGTATGAATGTAGTATATATATAGTATGTAGTATGTATGTATGCTGTATGAATGTAGTATATATGTAGCATGTATGTAGTATGTAGTATGTATGTTGTATGAATGTGGTATATATGTAGCATGTATGTAGTATGTATGTATGTTGTATGAATGTAGTATATATGTAGCATGTATGTAGTATGTAGTATGTATGTATGTTGTATGAATGTAGTATATATGTAGCATGTATGTAGTGTGTATGTATGTTGTATGAATGTAGTATACATGTAGTATGAATGTAGTATATATGTAGCATGTATGTAGTATATAGTATGTATGTTGTATGAATGTAGTATATATGTAGTATGTTGTTTTTTGTTGTTGTTTTTTTTTATATTCAACACATTAGCCGGATGATGGGACTACTACTGTCCCATCATTGGCTAATGTGTCAATCACTGTCATTGTAGCAGGCATCGCCCGTACAGACTACCAGCAGCCGGCACAGACCCCCGACAGTCGGCACAGACCCCCGAGAGGCCCATACAGACCACCGGCAGCCGGCACAGGCCCCCAAGAGGCCCGTACAGACCACCGGCAGCTGGCACAGGCCCCCGACAGGCCTGTACAGACCCCCGAGAGGCCCACACAGGCCCCGGTCGCACACACAGACACGCACAGTGTCCGCCCATGCACCGCCCACACTCTTCCCCCCTCCCGAACAGGATGTACAAGGAAAGAAAGGTTTTTTTTTAATTCTGATATTTCTGTCCCATTGACTTGAATGGGACTTCCGGGATCGGAATCGGCGATACCCGATACTTTTTTTGTATCGAGCTGATCCAATCCGATCCGATATTTCTGAATATCGGATGGTATCGCTCAACACTATTCCTAACGAAAAAAAATATGTTTCAGAAATTGTGCTGATGTAAGGTTGACATGTGGGAAATGTTATTTATTAACTATTTTGTGTGACATGACTCTCTGATTTAAGGGTACAAAAATTAGAAGTTTGAAAATTTCCACATTTTTGCCAAATTTTAGTTTTTTTCATAATTTAGATCGAAATCATTTTATCACTATTATGAAGTACAATATGTCATGAAAAACAGTCTCAGAATCAGTGGGATATATTGAAGTGTTCCAGAGCTATAACTTCATAGTGACAGTGGTCAGAATTGTAAAAATTGGCTTGGTCATTAAGGTCAAAATGGGCTCTGTCACTAAGGGGTTAAAGACGTTTTTCTTTTTTAACCATATTTAGCACACTGGCAAAGTGACATCTCCACTGTAACCGATAACCAAAGGCCAGCGCAGTGGCATAGAGCAATGCCGTATCCCGAGGAGTGTAACTAACACTTAGTTTCTGATTTTATACAGTACTGACCCTAAGAGTTAAGAATAGCTGACAGGGGACAACCTTGCTAATAAATGCTGCTAACCCCCAAATTATTGAACATAACTGTAAAATCTAGCTAAAATCAATGGGAGTATAAATGAAAGTTTCTCTACATCTATATATAAAAACGAGTGTATGTGTGTGTATCAAGCCCCGCCCCTAATTGTGATGTCATAAAAGGTGCCATGGCGGCGATGATGTCATAATAGGTTGCTGTTATGCGTCAGATTCCCAACCCTTCACAGGAGGAATCTCGAGCCTTGCCTTCTGCAGTCACCCATTTGGTCCTGGCCGCAGAGGGTCCTGCTCAGCAAAGACGTTGATCCCAGCATCTTGCTCAGGCTAGCACTGTCAGTTTGGTTGCTGCTGCCACTCCAGGTCCAGCTATAGCAATCCATGCTAGCCAGCAGCGAGCAGCTCCATGGACTAAGTCCTTCTTTCGGGCTACTGAGCATGCCCGTGGCTTATCTTCTCATTTGAGCTCGGGGATCACATGCTCAGGCCCTGTGGCTATTCCGAATGGACCACAGGGAAGGTCCCGGAAGGACGCCACTATAAAAGGGTCGCTCGGCCATGCGCTAAGATAGATTTTTGTTGAGACTTGTGTGAGTGATGATGGATTCATGAAACTGGTGACTGACTCATTAAAAAACCTCTCCCTTTGATACGTATATGTTAGGGTTAGTTTAGCTTGAGTCAGCGCCTCATGGTGGCAAAGCATGTGCCACAGTGCTCCAGTCTAAGCACAAAGGTTGCAAAACAAAAGCCGCGGAGACACCATCACATGTTTCTCAACGCAAGCAATGACTAGCCAAGTCTTTCCCCGGGAAGGAACAACCACGGGAAGGGCAGTCTCCAATGAAGGAAACCACCTATGCCAAAACATGGTATCCATCCACAGACAGCTGTTTTGGGGTATTGCCCCTCATCAGTGTGGAGTAGGAAACTGGCCAGTAGGAGCAATGCCTAGCAGAAGACTGTGAAAAATGAGGATGAATGAACTCATGGAGATCAACATCCAACACTGCAAAGACACCACATGTTTCTCAACGCAGTGATTTTAGAACATTGCCCCCATCCCTTATGGGAAATATGTAAAAATATACAAAACACAATCCGCGTAGTCACCATCACATGTTTCTCAATGCAAGCAATGACTAGCCAGGTCTTTCTCCGGGAAGGAACAACCACGGGAAGGGCAGTCTCCAATGAAGGAGACCACCTATGCCAAAACATGGTATCCATCCACAGACAGCTGTTTCAGGGTATTGCCCCTCATCAGTGTGGAGTAGGAAACTGGCCAGTAGGCGCAATGCCTAGTAGAAGACTGTGAAAAATGAGGATGAATGAACTCATGGAGATCAACATCCAACACTGCGGAGACACCATCACATGTTTCTCAACGCAGTGATTCTAGAACATTGCCCCCATCCCTTATGGGAAATATGTAAAAATATGCAAAACACAAGCCATGGAGACACCATCACATGTTTCCCAACGCAAGCAATGACTAGCCAGGTCTTTCCCCGGGAAGGAACAACCACGGAAAGGGCAGTCTCCAATGAAGGAAACCACCTATGCCAAAACATGGTATCCATCCACAGACAGCTGTTTCGGGGTATTGCCCCTCATCAGTGTGGCGTAGGAAACTGGCCAGTAGGAGCAATGCCTAGTAGAAGACTGTGAAAAATGAGGATGAATGAACTCATGGAGATCAACATCCAACACTGCGGAGACACCATCACATGTTTCTCAACGCAGTGATTCTAGAACATTGCCCCCATCCCTTATGAGAAATATGGCAATACTCCGAAACAGCTGTCTGTGGATGGATACCATGTTTTGGCATAGGTGGTTTCCTTCATTGGAGACTGCCCTACCCGTGGTTGTTCCTTCCCGGGTAAAGACCTGGCTAGTCATTGCTTGAGTTGAGAAACATGTTATGGTGTCTCCGCGGCTTGTGTTTTGCATATTTTTACATATTTCCCATAAGGGTTAGGGGCAATGTTCTAGAATCACTGCGTTGAGAAACGTGATGGTGTCTCCGCAGTGTTGGATGTTGATCTCAATGAGTTCATTCATCCTCATTTTTCACAGTCTTCTACTAGGCATTGCTCCTACTGGCCAATTTCCTACTCAACACTGATGAGGGGCAATACCCCGAAACAGCTGTCTGTGGATGGACACCATGTTTTGGCATAGGTGGTTTCCTTCATTGGAGACTGCCCTTCCCGTGGTTGCTCCTTCCTGGGGAAAGACTTGGCTAGTCATTACTTGTGTTGAGAAACATGTGATGATGTCTCCGTGGCTTGTGTTTTGCATATTTTTACATATTTCCCAAAAGGGATGGGGTTAATGTTCTAGAATCACTGCGTTGAGAAACAGGTGATAGTGTCTCCGCAGTGTTGGATGTTGATCTCCATGAGTTCATTCATCCTCATTTTTCTAAGCACAAAGGTTAGCGCCATAGTGCCGCCATATCTCCCTTACCTCTGGGTAGTACAAGTCTATCCCTTGCACCCTGTGACAGCTAACAGGGCACAGCATTTTCCTAGTGACACTTTCTAGCACCGTTGCAGTGGCTCCGTGCGCAAGTGGGTATAGAAGAACTCTGACTCCGTGCCTCTGTGCAGAGTTCTGTGGCCATATCGCTTGCGCTCACATCATATTAGTGCGACCCTGTGAAGTAACAGGGTTCGCCTCGTACACTCCGGGTGAGATAACCTGAGCATGCTACTATCTGATATTACCTAGCAGCTGGTTACATCTCTGCACGGTGGACCTCGGGCTGCAAACGCACCTCTTACCATCATAATTATTTGGTGCATTACTCTAGCCCTTAACATTATCTTAGCACCAGGGTCTGGCTAGTAATGGCGGATGAACAGCAACTGCTGCAGCACATTCGGCAGCTGGGGGGCAGGTTGGCGGCTCTCGAGCATTCAGCCTCAGCTGTGGATATTACTGTGGTCGCTGTTCAGGCAGCCACGGAGGCTGACTCCCGTGTGACCACTGTCATCCCTGCTCTGACTTTGTCCCACCTCTCTCTGCCCAAGAAGTTCTTGGGTGATAGTGCCTCATGTAGGGGTTTCGTCAGCCAGTGCGCTATACAGCTAGAGCTGCTGGCAGCACGATTCCCCTCAGAGCGGACTAAGGTGGGATTTATCATCCCCTCCTGTCGGACAGGGCTCTGGAGTGGGCCACTCCACTGTGGGAGCACGGTGACCCCGTGCTACAGAGTGCCTCTCAGTTCCTGGTCACTCTGAAGCAAGTCTTTTTGGGGCCTCGGGTCACACATGACACTGTGCTCCAGCTCCTGGCTTTAACACAGGGTTCGTCCTTGGTCAGCAAATATGCCATCCACTTCTGGGCTCTGGTCTTAGAGCTGGAGTGGCCTGATAAGGTCCTCATTCCCATCTTCTGGAGAGGCCTGGCTGATCACGTCAAGGATGCCCTGGCCACTAGGGAGGTTCCCGCAATGCTGGAGGAGCTCATTACCATCTCCACCCGCATTAATCTTCGTTTTACCGAGTGACGGTTGGAGCGGGCCGAGTCCAGCCAGAGGTTTAGACTGGCACCAACCTTCGCTTAACCTTCGGAACTCCCGATCAGGTGTCTGAGCCCCCAGAACCCATGGAGGTGTCTCGCACGGGTTGCAAGTCCCGATCCGCGCGAGCATCCCTAGTCTGTTCCCTCTGTCGGCAGCCTGGTCACCATGCCAACAGGTGCCCACAGCAGTCGGGACGCTCGCGTCTACTGGCTGTCAGAGAGGGTCTATTAGACACATCGATATTCTCATCCAAGTTGTCCTTTAAAGGGACACTTGAGTTCGGCTCTTACACTCTGGAGGTGCAGGTTTGCATGGGTCCAGGAGCAGAGGGCAATTTTATGTCCTCCGCTTTCACCCAATGGCACAGAATCCCCTTGGTCTTGCTACCTCAGCCTGTCAGAGTGGTAAATGGAGCGACACTACCCTCCCAGATTATCCACCAGACTGCTCCACTGAGTCTCTCCCTGTCTCCAACCCATCAGGAGACGTTATCCCTCCTTATTGAAGGAATCGATCAGGTCCTCCCTGGGGTCCCCTGGTTACGTTTCCACTCTCCTCATATAGAGTGGTTCTCTGGAAAAATTCTCAGTTGGAGTAAGTCCTGTCAGGGTAGATGCCAGAGGGACTGCGTACAGGTCACAACCACAGAGGTTCCCGCAAATCTTTCCTCGCTCCCCAAGCATTTTCACCAGTATGTGGACGTTTTTTCCAAGAAAGTGGCAGAGAGTCTTCCACCGCACCGTCCCTATGACTGTCCTATTGACCTCTTGCCCGGTGCTGAGCCTCCTCAGGGTTGAGTCTATCCCCTATCTCTCCCGGTGGATATGTATGATGGGTATATGGGCACGGGACTATGGGATGGAGGATGAGTGATGGGTATATGGACACTTGACTATGGGATGGAGGCTGTGTGTGATGGGTATATGGGCACTGCAATATGGGATGGAGGATGTATGATGGGTATATAGGCACTGGACTATGGGATGGAGGATGTGTGATGGGTATATTAGCAATGGACTATGGGATGGAGGATAATCATTATAATTTGCTATAACTAACCACAGTTAGTTGCTATGCCCGGGCAACGCCAGGCTCTTCAGCTAGTGTTTTTATAAAAATGGCAAGACAGAATGATGCAAGCACCAACTTTAACAGGAACAGAGAAGTAGCATGCACAGAAATTGTAGGGCCCCATTGTAGAAGTCAGGATGAGTTCCACTCCTACTAAGATCTCTTCTAAATTTGTCTGATTAAAGGAACCTATAAGCCTGTTTTTGCTATTTAACCTGAGAGCAGCATGATGTAGGGGCAGAAAGCCTGATTTCAGAGATGTGTCACTTACTAGGCTGTGTGTTGTAGTTTTATTTCAATTAGTGTTTTATCAGCAGGAGATATAATCCCCAACAGAGTAGGTCGCATGCAACCTGGTCAGGCTAATCTGTGTAAGGGTACTGTTACACCTAGCGATGGACCAGCGATCCCGACCAGCGATATGTCGCGGTCAGGATCGCTGGTGCATCGCTAGGTGGTCGCTAGGGAGCTGCCACACAGGCAGATCTCACCAGCGACATCGCTGGGGACGGGGATCACTACTTACCTGTCAGACGCGGCGATCCTGCGTCCTCCCGCCCGCGTCCACAAGTCGCTCATCGGCACCACAGGAAGCCCCAGCAGGAAGTGGCCGACGAGGAATGGTCCAGCAGCTTCTCGCGCGATCGCGATAACCAGCGGGGGAGCAGGTCGGAGGTAAGTATCACATGTAGCAATATCGCTAGCAATATCGCTGCAACGTCACAAAATCGGTGACTTTACAGCGATATTGCTAGCGATATCGCAGTGTGTAACGGGGGCTTAACCAAGCCCCCCACCCCCACTGATTGGCCGCTTGCTGACAATGTACATTGTATACAGGAAGCTGTTAGTCAAAGGTGTGACTGCTTCATCTACAGAAAGAAAACAGGGATTCTATCAATACTGCACCAAGGAGCCCAGTAAATGATACATCCCTGGAATCAGGCTCTTTGTTCCTACATCATGCTGCTCTCAGATTACATACCAAAAACCTCCTGGCAGATTTCCTCTAAATGAAGAGCATGCTCGTAAGGGATGTAACCCCTGTAAAAATCTCACATTAGAATTCTAATTGCTGCCTCTGTTCTGCAGAATCTGAGATTTAATCAAATATGCTAATTAGGGTGTTTGGTGCACCCTTGGTGTAGCTCAGTGCACCATTCTGCCCCCTGCTTCACTCACTGGTGATTGACACTGCTGGCTTGCTGAGGTCCCTGCACGCAGTGCTTGCTCCAGCCCTGACAATCACAAGTGAGAGAGGCTCAGACATGCAAAGCCAAAGCTATTTGGCTAGGCCAAGAGTCCACCGAGTACTCCAACTAGCTTATTTCATTAAATTTCGGTTTCTGCAAAATGGCTGTGATTAGAATACTAAGGATGCAATTTTTTATAGGAACTATGACTCCGATATGTCTTAATTAATATTAAGTTTGGGCTGACACACTCATTTTAAGAAAGTCCAGATGTAAATACATTACACTATTTCAGGACTCTCTTCCTGATGGGGGAACAGACTTTGTTTTTCCACTTTTATTTTTTTAAGCTCCTTTGGCTTGATTTTGAGCTATGGTAATTTGATGGATGAATGATCTGTAGGAGGATTGATCTCGTACAAGTCTAGATAGGTCCATCGGGGTCTTCTCCACCATTATCTTGATAATATCTAGCTGCTGTTCTTCCTCTTTGCCTTGTTCTTTCTATTCTTCCGACCATGGTGTCCTTCTCCAGTGACTGCTAGCTTCATATGATATGTCCAAAGTAGACAAGCCGTAGCTTGGTGATCCTTGCTTCGAGTGACGTGTGGTTTGATTTGTTTCAAAACTGATTTTTTTGTTCTTCTTGCCATGCAGGCAAATGAAGTTGTGCTGACTAATTTCATAATTGAGATGTGAGAATCTCTGAAAATATGCCTTCAGGACATTATGATGAACCTTGAATATTCTAATGTAGATCCAATGGGAAAATGTTTATTATTACTTCCATTGTTTCGTATGCCACAAATATGGCTCTGGAATTGAAACCTCAACCTATTGGTATAATGGCCACAGGGCAGTATTATTATTATAATTATATGCAAAATACGTCATAACCATTTACATATTTTTTTTTTACTCGGTTGCAATATACTATGGCAAAGAGATTGTGAAATAACTATATTGGATCATATAATGCATCTCATGTAGCAATTAAAAAAATCTGTTTAGTATAATGTTTTTGCTTGGTATGACATATGAAATGTTCTGAAACAGCATCAGAAAATGCTGGGATATTTGTGAGATGCGCATTTAGGATAGGATATTCCATGACATGCAGAGAAATGATAAGCAGGTTCTGGCGATACAGAACATAGTGCAGGCTTTACTGTACCATGTACGACGCACTTTATATTTAGAATTGACAAGTGTGACTCTTTGTTTAACAGATATGCCAATACTTTCACTGAGGACTTACCAGGACCAAGCTCAGCAGCTGGAGTCAGCTCCATATATTTATTCTTTCATATGGAACAAGAGACAAGATTTGCTCTACTGATATTCAAAGCATGCAACTAACAAATTCTGATTTATGTGAATTTTACCTATTATTATAATCTTTTTCACTGATTGTTAAAAAAACAAATGTGAAAAACCTAATCAGTCATTAAAAGAAATAACACCGGCAGTGGAATTGAAGACATAATTGCTCTTCTGGTACAGCACTGCTGAGGCCTGAGATTGGCTGCAGCGGTTAGCTGACTATGCCAATGTAAAAAGAAAACATTTTGGTCCCCAGACAAGAATGGAGTAAAAATAACAAAATTGTCTTGACTGAGCCAAGTAGGAAGATCATCTCTGACATTCATATGCCTTACTATGGCATTAATCTATAAAATGGCATTTATCTTGCAGGACTGGTGAAGAATAATAGAAATGATCTAGCACAGTTCCATTCAGATACAAGCTCGCCAGTCTTGACAGAATACATGGCGCCAAATTCATTAAGAGGCAAACGCCACTAATGAATTTGGCATCTCTACTAAGTGATGTGAGCTTCTGAGCACTGTGCAGGAAATGCTATTCCAGTTTGGCACTGGAGTATCATTCCTGGTGTAGAAAATGCTGGCAGATTTGATTAATTTGATAGGAGGCAAAGTCAACCCTGCCCAGACTCAATGAAATAATAAGTGATCTGGTCTTGCACACATAGAAAATCATGGCACTGTTTCAGAGAAAAAGTTCTGAACTTTTTTGTGTTAGTTGTCAACATTTGTATCACCAACTTTTTTTGATGTTAGAAATGTCCAGTTTGAGATGTGAGCATTTGTTTTGAATTTGTTAGTAGCCACCAGAGACAGGCGAACCAGAGAAGTAAAGTTTGGCGTCCGTATCGAATACCTACTGTTCGGGCACGGACACTGAACACGGACTTCATCAGGAAGTCCATTTTACTATTCAGATTTGACTCCCTAAACACCAGATTTTTGCCTCGTTGTCATGTACATGACAGCAAGGCAAACACCACTTCTGATCGGCGGTAAAATCATCACAGTCAGACAGCCACAGTTCCCACATTATCAAATGACAGCTTGAGTGCTCAGCTGTGATCGGAGGTATGAAGTTTATGTCCGGACATCAGTGTCAGCTGATGGGACTACTTCTCCCATCAGCTGATGCTGCTGCTGCTAAAAACAGCGAGAGCAGGAGTGGCTGATGAGAGTATTCATCAACTGGCACCCGCATTGTAAATAAATAATTTTAAAAAAATGGCATGGGTTGCCCTGTATATTTGATAACCAGCCAGTCAAAACTCATAGCTGAGAGCTGTAACCCTTAAGTGTCAGCTTCAGCAAGGCTGGTTAGAAAGAATAGAGAGATCCCCAATCCAATTTTTTAAATTATTTAAATACTTAATTTAAAAACACAGCGTGGGATCCCCTTCATTTTTGATAACCAGCCAAGCTAGGGCAGACAACGATTAGATGAGCCAATTCTTGCACTTTACCCGGCTCTTCCCACTTGCCCTGTAGCTGTGGCAAGTCAGGCTCATATTTGTGGGATTTATGTCACCTTTGTATAGTCCGGTGACATGAAGCCCATGGATTAGTAATGTAGAGGTGTTTTAAGACACCTATCCATTACTAATCCTACAGTTATGTTGTAAATAAATACACAGCCAAAATAAAGTCCTGTATTTGAAATGAAACAAAACACACTTTTCCACTTTTATTAAAAAATAACAAACACAGTTATACTCACCTAAAGCCCATTCCACCGAAGTCATTGACTACTGTAATAAAGCAAAAATAAAAAACAGCAATATCCCTCACATGTCCATCATTCTATCCCATGCCGTAATCCATGTCTGGGGGATAAATGGTTTTCAATAGATAAATATAGAGTTGAGCGACTTTGGTCAGATCGGGTTTTGTGAAACCCAACTGAAACAAAATTTGAGTCAGATGAAACTGGTCTGACTAGGGCAAAAAAAGTCGGCGTTTCGTCATCCGCTCAATGCCGACTTTTATTCCCCATTGACTTGCATTGGGGTCGGATTTCGGACGAAATTCTGACTTTTTTTGCCCTAGTCGGACCAGTTTCATCTGACTCAAATTTTGTTTCAGTTGGGTTTCACGAAACCCGATCCGACCAAAGTCGCTCAACTCTAGATAAATAGTTTGCATACCATTTAACATACTGTGTAAGTCTGTAATACTGACTTGTACATAATATGTGTATATCTTTGTTTATTGTGTGCTAATATGCTAATTGTGCATTGTATTCTATAACTAGTTTGTTGACTTTGAAGATAGATAGGGAAAGGCTGTGATGGTGGACTGAAGGACACTGGGTAAATCTAAAAATAGATCACATGCCTCGGGTATAAAAAGATTCAAGAGACAGAGAGAGCAGATTTCTTCTCATCACATAGAGCTATCAGTTGGACATTCTGATAAACACTCAACGGACACTAGACAGGACTGCAGCCAATTCATCATGGCTCCATCACGAGGGACACGGATCTATGATTCTATAGGAATCAACCTAGGGGATGTCGGCTCTGGTTGGAAGAATACAGATCTGATCAGTGACCATCTCTGAACCATGGATATGTTTGGAGAAAGCCATGTTTGGGACCCGCTGGTCACTTGGTTCCTTGGAGATGGGCGGATTAGCCAGGTGGTTACTCTCGTATCAACTGGCTTTGGACCTTGTATGGACTCTATGGACTGAGCCTAACTGTGTTTGTTATTTTTAAATAAAAATGTAAAAGTTTTGTTTTATTTCAAATAAAGGACATTATTCCAGCAGTGTTTATTTACAATACATCTATAGGTTTAGCAATAGATAGATGTCTTATAGACGCCTCTCCATTACTAAGCCATGGGCTTTATATCACCAGACAATACAAAGGTGACATCAACCCCACAAATTTGAACCCCACCTGTCACCACTACAGGGCAAGTGGAAAGAGCCGGGCAAAGCACCAGAATTGGCGCATCGTATAGATGTGCCTTTTCTGGGCAGCTGCAGGCTGCAATTTTTATGCTTGGGGGGCCAATATCCATGGCCCCTTACCAGCCTGAGAATACCAGCCCCATCTGTCTGCTTTTGCAAGGCTGTTTGCTAAAAATGGGAGTCGGGACCAATCTATTTTTGATAACCGACCTTGCTGAAGTTAACAGCTAAAAGTTGCAGCCCCCAGCTGTGAGTTTTGCTTGGTTGATTATCAAAAATACAGGGAAACGCAAACTGTTTTTTTGTAATTATTTATTTACAGAGCAGGCGCCGGCTGACGAATACTCCCATCAGCCACTCTTGCTCTCGCTGTTATCAGCGACAACAGACGTTGGCTGATGGGAGCAGAAGTCCCATCAGCCTAGAGCAGTGACCGGAGGTAAACTTTATGCCGCTGATCACAGCTGTTGGCTCACGCTGTCTTTTGACAGTGTGGAATAAATGGCTGTCTTACTGGCGGTGATGATTTTACCGCCGATCAGAAATGGTGTTTGCTATGCTGTCATAGACATGACAGCATGGCAAATACTGGATGTACGGGGCCAGCCATTCAAGTGAATCGGGTTCAAGTACTGCTCTGGTACCCAAACCCTAACTTTTTGTAACTGTACAGCCAAACTCGCCGGACCTGAACATCCAGGTGTCCGCCCATCTCTACTAGCCACTACAATTTTAATTCCTTTATTAAAACATGGTGGCTTTAGAGGCTTTGTCATAGGTCAGTGTGCGATCCAGTGATTTCTGGCTTCTTGGTCAATTCTCCTGTCTGCTGAGATATTGCCCTTTTTTTCTTCCCTATACTTATGCTGATGGTTGCTATTGCCTTTATTTTTTTTCTTTCTAGGTTTGCTCCTCTTTTCTCATTGTCCTCTTTTGATTGCCTTATCTGCTATATACAAGTGCTTCTCACTAAATTAAAATATCATCAAAAATTTAATTTATTTCAGTTCTTCACTGCAAAAAGTGAAACTCGTATATTATATAGAGTCATGACAAACAGAGTGATCTATTTCAAGTGTTTATTTCTGTTAATGTTGATGATTGTGGCTAACAGCCAATGAAAACCCAAAAGTCATTATCTCAGTAAATTACAATAATTAACAAAATACATCTGTGAAGGCTTCCTAAGCATTTAAAAAGGTCCCTTAGTCTTTGTCAGTAGGTTCCACAATCATGGGGAAGACTGCTGACTTGACAGATATCCAGAAGGCCGCCAGTGACACACTCCATTTTTTATGATATTCCAATTTTGTGTAAGCTCCTGTATATTGTGAACCAGACTGTCTCATCCAACTGTCTGACTTCATAAATCACCTGGATGAATGGGAAAAATAACTTCATTTTAATGCCCATGAATTTAGAATGTGATATAAAAAATCAGGTGTGAAGTGCAGATGTCCGAATACTTTTTTTCTGTATAGTTTCACTTCCTATGGCTTTTTTTTATGATGAAAATTTGGCCACCTGCTGAAGTAAGAAACTGGCAGGGGAACAGGCAATGTTAGCAGAGAAGTGAAATGGGTATCTTATAGCATACTTAACATTTAAAAAATTCAGTGGTGGACAACCTTTTTAAAGGGGTTGTCCAATCCAAATCGATAAGTCTGCAGTCACTCAGTGTGAGACTGCAGAATTGTGAATCCCCCAGTGTTTGTACTGTGTGCTGCAAGGATTCTCTGGTTCCTGACCCCAGACCGAAGGGTATGTATGAGTTATGCATACTTCCGGTCTAGGGCACGTCTAGTGGACATGGCCTTTCTCCATACACTTGTATTGAGCAAGGCTGCATCCCATCATGTGCATGTGGCCTACTAGAGGGCACGGCCTCGCTTTATAAAAGTTTATGGAAGTGAGGTTGTGCCCACTGGCCGGGAATGTGTATAGCATAAGTCACACAGAGTGACTTCAGACTTATGGATTTGGACCTGGCTTTAATACCCTTGTTAAGTAAGATGCCTAGGGTAGAATTTTTTTTTCTTTTTTGCTTTTGTAATATACACTAGTTGTGGAACACTGGTTCTCAATGGTTCTGCTGTTGAGTAAAAAATAATAGATATTTTATATTGGAAACATATCTAAATTTCTAATAGTGTGCAGAAAAAAAGAAATGTTCCAGACTCCTTGATACCAATAAAAGTTGTTGGAGGGAAACATTTAATTTATTTATACAATGGGAAACATTAAACCAATTTTGATTTCATGTAACACAATGATGCAGCTCTGGGATTAAGCCCCCAACAAGGGACACTGTCTCCAGCAGAACATTTTACTATGCAGAGTCTTATTCCTCCGGGAGCAGTAAATGTTGCAGAATTAAATGCTCATCTATTCTGCTGCTGGACATTTTGCTGGTGCTTGCACTCGACATATCAGTGATAAACTATTAGTGCATTATGATTAATAGAAGCCTAGTATATGTCTGTTCATCAAAGAATTTATATGTAGCACTAAAACTGTGGTGAAGCTGCTGCCATGATTTAATGAATGACTTTAATAGCGCTGAAAGATTTAATAAATAGACGAAATGAGCAGCATAATAATGAAACCATAACTGAGAATGTATGGGATTGTGCAGGATAGAAAAAGGTTGTAGAAAGGCAGAAAATACTTCTAGCACCACCACTCTGTTTACCTTATTGTAGTCAATCACATGTTGCCTGCCCACATGTATAAGCGGTCACATGGGTAGACTGCATGTGATCACTGTAGAAACCTGCAGGAAACAATAGAGAATCCAATTTAGAGTGGCGAGTTTTTAAACAGGTAGGCAATGATTGTTATACTTTGAAGCTTTAGAATGTCATCTGGTAGGAATCAAACAGGGGAAGACACTGACAGCTTGGAGTGATCTATTTCAAGTGTTTATTTCTGTTAATGTTGATGATTATAGCTTACAGCTAATGAAAACCCAAAAGTCATTATATCAGTACCGTATATTCTCGAGTATAAGCTGACCCAAGTATGAGCAGAGACACCTAATTTTACCTAAAAAAACTGGGAAAACTTATTGACTGAAGTATAAGCCTGGTATGCATTGTCCCCTTATCCCCATCCTGACATACATGGCCTCCTCATCCCCATCCTGGTATGCATGGGCTCCTCATCCCTATCCTGGTATGCATGGCTCCTCATCCCTATCCTGGTATGCATGGCTCATCATCAATATCCTGGTATGTATGCCTCCTCATCCCTATCCAGATATGTACTGTCCCTTCATCCATATCCTGGTATGCATGGCCCCATCCCTATCTGTGTATGCATGGCTCCATCCCCATCTGTGTATACATGGTTCCATCCCTATCATTGTATGCATGGCCTTATCTCTATCCTTGAATGCATGGCTCCATCCCTATCCGTGTATGCCTGGTTCCATCTTTATCCTTGCTTGCATGGCCCCATTCCTATCCTGAGTGCGCAGAAAATTCTGCCATTTTTGTGGTGTGGCGCCCCTGAGGCTCAGTCGCCACAGAGGTACTGCACCTTCTCCTAAGGTGTGGTGTCCCACCATCCAGGTAAGTTGGAGGCTCCTGACCACATTCCAAAACTCGCACGCCACACAATAGAGTAGTTCAGCACAACCACATTGCGGCTCCTTGCTTAGAGAGAAGCAGAGCACCTTTGGTGGTTCCCTGCTTGGAACACTAGACGTGCTGGGAGGTGGGTGGAGTTCAGGATATATATATATATGAGCGGGATGGTTTAGGATGACAGGTCAGTCTGACAGGAGGTCAGTGAGAGAGGAAGCCACTCGAGAGGAGTGGGGATCCCTGGAAGAAGGGAAGGAGGAAGGAGTGCTGCAGCTGCCTCAGTGACCTGAGCCAGCTGGCATGGGAAAGGAGAGAAGGAGAAGGACGTTAACCTGAAGCCTGAGCTTCCATAGAAGGGAAAGGACAAGTACGGAACGTAGGAGTAGAAGGGAACACAGAAGACGTGGGTTAGAGGAGAACCCTGCCTAGAAGTTCTAAGCGCAAGGCCGGGGCCCGATCCCCGAGGTTGTATGGACACTATTGGTTCTGCAGCAGACACAGGTGGAGTAGTGGGCTTTAAATGCACTACTCCCATCTAAGGCTTGAGGGCACAACAGCAATACGGATAGAGAGCCGGTACTTAGGAGTAGATAGTCCCCGAAGCAGACTATAGCTGTCTGCCGTGCAAGTAGAGTTCTTGGGAACATCTGTCAGGAGGAACTCCAGAGTACCACGGTACTGGAGATCTTCACACTTAAAGGCGCTATAGAGGAGACGTTCAGGAAAGGTGCATAAGTTGGCGGAGTGTGGAAGGGAGCTTTCAATCTTGCCTGGAGGTTGACTGAGTCCCTGACCCAGAGGACACTGCACAGAAGCGAGCACTACAGACTGTGAGTAAAGCTTTGGAACTACATGCCCTGGTGTCCTCCATTCCTTCCTGCGTCCACCCGCCTGACACTGCTACATCCCCTGTGCCAGACACTACATCACCTTAAGTGTCTCTACATCTACACTGCCCTGGGACAACAGCCGTGCCTGTGGAGGGCTACACCACCATTGCTGCACCACACCATCTGTCCCGGAGGATCTGCATGCAGCGTCGGCTTAACACCTCCCTTGCTGAACATCACAGGTGGCGTCATGAACTATATATTCAAACCACTACATTCCCCTTTTACTTGGGCGCCCAGGGCCACAGTCTGGGTCACGGCTGCTGTGACTCGTCCCACTGATACCGGCCCGGTACCGAGTACCCCACAGCCCTGGGAGGGCGACCCAACTGGGCATCACGAACAGGATGACAAGACCCGATGCCATCGGGTTCTGTGTGCCTGAGATTTGTTGGACTTAAAACCTTTGAGAATGTGCAGAAGACCCAATTTAATAGACTGTGAAATGAACATTAAAAATGGCTGTTGAGGTGGAGAAGAAGGGCGTGAAGAGATGGGAGGTCCTAGGAAAAGACCGCGAAGAGTATTGGGCCTCCCCTGCCTGAATTACTATGTAACAGCAACATGGCCCACCCCCCAAGGGGTTCATATACTGGCTTGGTATGGAGGCCCTGGAACAAGACGCCGCCCCCGTAAGGAGGGGCAGAAGCCAGTGGCGGGAAAGGGGCCGAGAGAGGAGGGAGAAGAACGCCAGAACGCCATCTTGGAGAGAGAGGGAAGGAGGCCTGCGGAGCGCGGGGAAGCGTATCTCCCCGGCGCCATGGCTGAAGGCTCCAACCCTGTAGCAGAGATGAACCATCAGCAGCCGGAGGACGAAATCGCCCGGCTGACCCAATGTTTGCAGTTGAGGCAGGAGGTCTTGTGGAGGCTGAACTGGCAGCGCGCCCAAGAAGGGCCTCAATCTGCGGTGACCGCCGCTGCTGCACCGGAGCTTCCCCAGGCGGAATCAGTGGAGCCTGCCGCCGCTGTCGCATCGCCGGTAGCATCCCAAGCCCCTTTGCTGCCGTTTCTAGAAGACCTATATGAAGCCCCAGGATCTGAAACGGAAGATGAGAAGCTCCCACCTGGACCTGACGTGGCTATGCAGGTCCCACCAGAGGCCCCTGCAGATCTGGAGCCACCAACCGCTGCCACTGGCCCGCTTCCACCGGCACCAGAGCAGAGACCACGCCGCCAGGAGTCCCCAGGTACGTCCGATGCCCTGACGCCTGGGAAGGCCCTGGGGTGCACCATGGTAGCAGTGGCTGGCCAGGTCGTGCTAGATCTGGTCTGGGACCGGGATACCAGTCCCCGGGGGGAACACCGGAACCCCTGGAGGTGACGCCGCAGTACCAAACCAGCCTGGATCGGTCCCAGGAGGAGCGGGAGGATGAAGAGAACTGGGCTAGGTGTCAAGCCACATTTCGGCAGTTGAACACCGGGAGAGGGAGCAGCTCCGGCAAGCGGTACTAGGCCAAGATTTGGACCGGAAAGAGCGAGTCCGTGCCGGTTATTATGGTCCCAAAGATACGGCAGGTTGGGGCCACGTCCTGAACGTGAACCATGAGAGGGGGTTCGGCTTTATCCATGACCCTAGCCGAATCTCCGATCTATTTTTCAACCGAAGGGATGTGGAGCCTCACTTGAGGAAGGGACACCCTGCCAGGAACTTGAGCCCAGGAGACAAGGTGACCTTTACCAGACATGAAGGTCTCAGAGGCTGGTACGCCATGAACATCAGGCGAATCCCAGAGGATCTTATCCAGACCTGCAAGCAGAGATCACCTACTGCCCCTTTGTGCCAAGATGTACCAAAGGTACAGAAAGTCACCGGTTTCACCCCACAAGATGAAGAGTATCTTAGGACTGTCCGTGCGTTCCTTTCATCTGGTAGCAGTTCCCAAGCTTCCAGAACCCCAGGAGGGGACCAGCACTAAAAAAGTTGCACTAACTCTCGTGACCCAGGAGGGTTTATTTGCACTGTTGTGCCTTTGTTCTAATTTTTCTAAATGGGCCCTATGTATTGCTCCATACATAAAAAAATTAATCAAATACCTCTCTCTTTTCCCCCTCAGGTCCTGTCTCACTGAGGGCGCGCTGTAGTGACGTCATTGTGCCCCCTGCCCTAAGACATTACAGAGTCAAAAGACACTGAAGAGACCGGACCTGTGGAGGAACAGGGAGAGGTAAGTATTTCAAACAGTTTAAAGCACAGGGGGCCCATGCACGTTTTCCTCAATACTGATTATGTTAGGTCTCTTTCAAACATCAGATTTTTTTTCGCCTATATTTCGTCAGTATTTGTATCAGGAATGATTCCAAAAACAAAAAGTGTCAATCTTTCAATTAGTTTTTCTCTGTAAGTTCCAGTCCTTGTTTTGGCATATAAACATTGATGAAAAATACTGACATGTGAATGAGGTCTTAATGCATCATATTCAAAGTTCTTGTCTTATTACATTTATTATAGATACACAAAAATGTGCCATTTGTCTAGTGCACACGTAGCAGAAAATTTCTGCTTGAAAACCTGACTCCCTTCCCAGAAACCGCACCTATTTTTCTGCGGCGGTTTTTGCACGTTTTTTGCGCGTTTTTGATGCGTTTTTTTCCGCAGCGGTTTCAAAACGCATGGAAGAAGCCAAAACCGCGGAAAAATCCGCAAAATTAATTAGCATGCTGCGTTTTTTACCGTGCTGCGTTTTTTTCGCGGTAAAAAACGCATCAATGTGCACAAAAAGTGCAAAATGCATAGAAATGACTGGGAAGCTTATTTTTAGCGGTTTTATAGCGGTTTTATAGTGAAAACCGTGGTAAAAACCACTAAAAAAATGCTGTGTGTGAACCCATGGTTTAAAAGGGTAGTCATTCATTGGTCACTGATGTCTCAGTGCATCACTGGGGATTAATCTCTGTACTGTCCAGCAGTCCAACAGTGAATATATACTGTATTTAATCAAGAACAAAGATCACACAGCTCACAATTGGTATTTCTTATAGCTTAGGATCTTAGCATCTTGTCTGTCAGCTTACAAAGCAAAAATGTGTTCCAGTTACACAGACAGTGACCAGGAAATTTCTGGTTCTTTTTTTCCAGTGCTTTACTGGCAATATAACACTTTTTCTGGAGACAGAAATTTCTGCTCTATTAAACAGTAGAAATAGTAGTTTCTGCAATATACAATAATAAGAATTATTCTAACACCCCTCGACAACTAGCTACTCTGTTAGTCCCATAGAGTTTCCTAATTCTTCATATTTAGCTCTTAAAAGTGGCTTTATCATAACATCAGTTATCATCTGGTCAGTCTCGCAATAAGCAAACTCAATTATGCAACGTTGTATCAAATCACGCAGATGATGATGTTTAATATCAATGTGTTTGGTTCTCGCATTGATCTTCTCACTGCCTGAAACTTTAATACATCCTTGGTTCTCTTCATAAATCAACGTCAGTTAAGTTAAAGGTTTACCAAGATTGTAATTTGCGTGGGCTGTAGACACATACTTTGCTTATGTAGATGACAAGGCCACAGACACCTGTTTCTGCTAGACCAAGAAATTGAACTTTCTCTAAGCTTGAAGAAATAACTTGTCGATTTACGATCATTTAAGGCTACTTTCACACATCAGTTTTTTGCAGTCAGGCGCGATCTGGCGTCGAGCCGGAGCGCCGGACCCCTCAAATTATATGTAAAACTGGATGTGACGGATTCGGTTTTCTGCCGGATCCGTCTTGCGCATCCGAACAAAAACCAGATCCGTCGCATCCGTTTTTTATCCGTTTTTCGACGGATTTCTATATATACAGTGTTCCTACAGCCCATCTTTAACAGGTTGTAGAGGAGAAAGTGCAGGTTGGAGAGAAGAGCAAGTGACTGGCAAAGATGGATGTTGTGATAGGAAACATTTTGAAGAATTTGGTGGATTTTACAGCGGAGGCGAATCGTTTAAGGGTGATTGTTCTGGAGAAGGAGAGAGCAAGACAGCAGCGCATCAGGCATCAGCGACGTCAACGCCGTTTGTGGATCCACCCCATCACAGCCAAGAGAATGACGCGTGGGGTGTATTCTACACTCTGCATGGACCTTAGACGAAACCCGGAGAAATTTTTTGCATGTGTTCGGATGAAAATGGAGAATTTTGATTACTTGATGGAGTGCATTGCACACCTCATAAGAAAATCGGACACCTATTGCCGCTTCTCCATTTCACCGACAGAGCGTCTGATGGTGACTCTAAGGTAAGACACATTTATTGGATATGCTCGCATCAAAGCAAACTTTAACTGTAATGTTGTTGGTGGTAGTTTGTATCTGCAAGTGTTATAGCTGAGTTTTGGTTTGTAATGCTGTGATTTTGAACTAATTTTTTTTTTAATTCCCCCCAGAATCCTTGCAACTGGAGAATCCCTTTTGTCACTCCATTTCCTGTACAGACTTGGGATTTCCACCATATCTGGAATTGTGAAGCACACATGCCGTGCACTGTGGGACTCTTTAGTTGATGAATTTGTACCAGAGCCCACAACAGAGAGGTGGATTGAAATTGCTGACAAGTTTTTACAAATATGTCAGTTTCCGAATTGCTTGGGCACTGTGGACGGGAAACATATCCGCATTGTAAAGCCAGCAGGATCGGGATTGGAATATTTTAATTACAAGAAATATTTTTCCATTGTCCTCATGGCCATCGCTGATGCAGAATACAAATTTATTGCTGTTGATATTGGGGCCTATGGCCGCTCCAATGACTCTTAAGTTTTCAAACTGTCTGCCATGGGGCGTAGACTGTATGGAAACACCTTTCAGCTCCCACCCCCTAGACCACTGCCGCAAACATCTGGCCCACCTATACCTTTTGTCTGTGTAGGGGATGAAGCCTTCCAGCTGTCAGAACACCTTTTGAAACCATACTCTAGCAGAGGATTGAAAACAACAAAACGCATTTTTAATTACCGCCTCACAAGAGCAAGAAGAATGGTGTAATGCACCTTTGGTATTCTGACAGCCAAATGGCGTGTCCTATTGACTACGATCAATCTCATGACTGAAACTGTGGATGAGGTGATCAAAGCTTGCGTGGTCCTGCACAATTTTGTTATGTGCAAGGAACCCATTTCCATTGAGGACACCTCTGAAGAAACCACCTTGCAAGATTACCAGAACATTACCAATAGAAGTTCTGTGACGGTTTCAGGAATGAGGGACAATTTTGCACAATACTTTATGTCAAGGTAGAATACACTGGCAGGATGACAGAGTTTGATAAATTTCTGCCCTTGACCAAAGTCGTGTACCTTCTGTACCAACAGTATACCTTTGCCAACCAAAGTTGGCTATCTTGTTGTGGTTTGACAATTTTTACCTTTTGGCCACACTTGTGTACCTGGTTGTGTTTTAGGCAAAGTATTTCACCTTTTAGCAAAAGTTGTGTACATTGTTAAGTAATCACCAACAAGATGCACAACTTTTGCTAAAAGGTGAAATACTTAGCCTAAAACACAACCAGGTACACAACTGTGGCCAGAAGGTAAAATTTATTTACCTTTTTACCCAAAGTTATGTACCTTGTTTAGTATACCAAAAATTTTTTACCTTTTCTCTACCCAGTATTTTAACTTTTGTTAAAACATATTTCGCCACAGAAATAAATGACAGACAACAAGTGTAAAACAAATATTAAACTTTTATTGAATCTTTTTTTTTTAAAAAAAAAAACTGTTTGTCAACTTGAAGAAAAACTTTTTGAATAAAGCTTTACAACCAGAAAAATTTTAATTTTTATTTTGGGCACAAAATCACAAATTAGTGTAGTGTGGGGTGGAAATACTGCTGGAGGGGCTGCGGGACACTTCGACACTGGGAGTGTTGAGAGAGGACTGGGATGGTGATGGGGAAGGAACAGATAGAGGTGAAGGTGTGGAAAAAGCAATAGAATGGGTGGACATGTGGGAGGCAGAACAGGTGGTGGGTGGTGGAGTGGAGGGTTGAGCAGGGACTGGAGTAGCAGATGATGTGGTTGAGAAGTGGTATGGGGAAGGAGTGTGGTACGGGGCAGGAGTTTGGTACGGGGAAGGTTGCTGGAAGTAGGGAGTTTGCTGGATACTGTGGAGGTTGCTGGTACTGGGGACGTGGCTGGTACTGGGGAGGTGGCTGGTATGGAATAGGAGGGGGAGGAGGGACAGTGGCTGGAGGTGGTGCAGGTGGAGGAACTACTGTGGTGGGAGGAGGAGGTTGGGAGGTAACCTGCAGTAGAGCACTGAGGCACGAATGCATTACATGCATCTGCTGGCTAGGAGATAGTGTTTCCATGCGCTCCACATCAGACCTGAAAAAAGGTGTGGTTTGGCGAAGATCTTGCTTCTGAATGCATGGTTTGCAGAAGTGTCTTCAACTCCAGAATGGCGGAGTTGAGCTGCTGAAAGCTTACGGAGATTTGCTCTGTCAAGACTTTGAGACAGTTCTGGAAAGATGCATTCAGATGCAAGAACTCTGGCGCATAGCTATTTTCCTGACCCCCCTGCCGCTGCCACCCAGTACCCGGAGGTGTACTAGAGGTGGCAGCGGCAGAAGGGTGGGGTAAAGGGAAAGTGATCTCCTCACCAGTGAATTCATGTAATGTAGGCGGCCACGATGCTCCTGCGCTGGTGGATGGGAGAGATGGATTGAATGTGAGGGAAGGCTGGGAAGGTGCAGATGGGCCGGGGTGGTCGAAGTATCCCTCAGTGGCGGTCTCCTCAGGGATCGCCTCAGAAGGGTCCAAGCGTGCAGGCTCCCGAGTGCTGGTCACCGTGCTGTGGAATAAAGAGAAAAAAATACAATTAATATAGTGACATGGCATGGCCCTGGCTGCAAAAAAAATTAGACATGTAACAAATTTTTTTTTACATGGGGTGTGTAATATTTACCTTCTGGTGACCATTGTTTCCCAGAGGAATGACAGGGCTCGTGCGTACTTGTACTTGCTCCTGCGTCCTCCAGATCCACTCAGGGCACGCATCTCTTTGTTGAACTCTTTCTTGAAGCGATCCCTCACAGACCGCCACCGCTTCACAATTCTCTCCCCTGAAGCGAGAAAGCACAAAGTGGTTAGCATACAACATCAGTGTTTCCCAAACTCCAGTCCTCATGCCCCCCCATGTTTTCAGGCTTTCTATAGTGTTGGTCAAAAGGAAATCTTGAAAACATGACCCGTGGGGACCACGAGGACTGGAGTTCGGGAAACAGTGCTTTACATCAAGCAACCGGAACAGTATATACTTACGCTCTTGAATCTGGGCCCGAGCATCGAGGTCGTCCCAGCGGTCCACGAGGAGCGAACAGATTTCCTCCCAGAGCCGTCGGGTCACTATAAGATCAGCATGGCGGCGGTCCCCCATATTTCATAGCGACTCCCTTTCTCTGACCAGATCGATGAGGAGGTCCATGTCAATCCCACCCTCCTCACCGTCAGAGTCTGGAGCACGCAGTGAAGCCTGTTAAAGAAAAAGAGAAAAAATAATAATTATCCTCCACACTTAAGAAATGTAAAGAAAAGGGATAAAACCTAAAAAAAAATTATACTTACACGATGGTGACCGCCGCGTCGCTGACGCCAACGACCCTGGGAGGCATTGCGAGGACCTCTTGGCCGAGCACCAGATTGGATGTAGGCATATGTGTTGTTTGCTGTGTGATGTCTGCACTAAATTGTTTTCTATGTGTTGCGTGTAGTGTGATGTTGTGTTTCTGCAATTGATGCAGGAAACTTACCAATTGCGAGCCCACTCCAGGTATCTGTCCACCCCTTCGTTCTTCTTCTGGGAGATCCTCTTCAGCTTGTGATTCCTGTTTTTAAATAAAAGCCAATGAATAGACATATATTCCAGAGATGATGGATTTTGGAAATAAAAACTTACCGTTAAATGCTGACGATGTGAGGGAGGGCTCCCAGAAGAAGATGTGGTGTCCTGCTGCTGGCCAGACTCTGCTCCTGTTGCTGGTGCTGCTGCTTCTATAGGGCGGCTTCTGCTGGTGAATAAAGAGAAACAAAGGGCCAATGAATATATTGATATTCCATGGCCCTAGTTTTGAGGAATGGGGGATGTGATAATTACCGTTTGTTGTCTGCTGGTAGACTCCCCTCTGCCTGTTCACCAAGGTCCCTTGGCTCCATTTGGCGTGGTGCTGGTGGTGCAGTACTCTCCTGCCTTCTCCAGCGGCTGGCTCCTCTTTTGGCTGGCATGTTGGCTGTGGCTGAGGGTCCCACTGTCATGGTTTTATATATGTTTGTTGTGGGCAGGGCTACTGAGCATGCTCAGACCAAAAAAAAACGGATCTGGCAACCGGATCCGGCTTTGGCCAGATCCGGTGCATTGCAGCGCTCATATACTTTCATTGTGTGAAAAAGCCGGAAGCGCCGGATCCGGCGGTTCCGGCTTTTTCGCTGGAGACAAAAAAAGTTACAGTTGCCGTTTTTTCCAGACGCCGGATTGAGACATATTGCGGGATCCAGTCAAAACCGGAACAACCGCATGGCCATCCGGCGCGATCCGGCGCTAATACAAGTCAATGGGGGAAAACCGGATCTAGCATTGCATTTCGCCGGATCCAGTTTTTGAAAAAATAACCGGATCGCGCCTGACGGCGAAAAACTGATGTGTGAAAGAGGCCTAAGTCAAAAGCCCAGTCTGCATCCACATAGCCTATGAGTTTTAGATCTCCTGTTGAAGTTCTTCTTAAAATGTATTTTAACCAAAGACTAAGGAGAAAAAATAGTACCCAGGAAGGTATATATAGCTAAATTCAAGTAGACACCACAACACTATTTCAGAAAAAAACTGCTTGAAAAAATATATATAAGTAAGAATAAATAGCCACAATTCAATCAATATACCAAATTTTCATTTTATTAAATAAGAACACAAACAAGGACAAAGGTACACTGAGACATTTGACAAGACATAATGAATGGGAAAGACATATATTAAAAACCAAGGTGCAGTTTTCCATATACAGTGGGGCAAAAAAGTATTTAGTCAGTCAGCAATAGTGCAAGTTCCACCACTTAAAAAGATGAGAGGCGTCTGTAATTTACATCATAGGTAGACCTCAACTATGGGAGACAAACTGAGAAAAAAAAATCCAGAAAATCACATTGTCTGTAGTGTTGAGCATTCCGATACCGCAAGTATCGGGTATCGGCCGATACTTGCTGTATCGGAATTCCGATACCGACTTCCGATATTTTTTCAATATCGGAAGTCGGCATCGGAATCGGAAGTTCAAAGTTGATTGACAGCCGAAATGACGTCATCATGATGCGCGGTGTGTGCGCATCATGATGCGCCGTCATTTCGGGCCTTCCGGGGGTCTCTGCCGGCCTGCCGGGGGGCTGTGTGGACTGCCCGGGGTCTGTACCGGCCTGCCGGGGGGCTGTGCCGGCCTGCCGGTGGTCTGTGCACCCTGTGGGGGTCTGTACCGGCCTGCCGAGGGGCTGTGCCGGCCTGCCGGTGGTCTGTGCACCCTGTGGGGGTCTGTACCGGCCTGCCGGGGGGCTGTGCCGGCCTGCCGGGGGGCTGTGCTGATGTCTGGGGGTCTGTGCAAGCATCGTCCGATGGGACTACAAGTCCCATCTGGCGATGCCTGCTACCATGACAGTGATTGACACATTAGCCAATGATGGGACAGTAGTAGTCCCATCATCCGGCTAATGTGTTAAATGTTAAAAAAAAAATAAATTAAAAAAAAAAAAATACTACATACATACTACATACATACTACATGCATGCTACATACATACTACATGCTACATACATACTACATATATACTACATGCATGCTACATACATACTACATGCTACATACATACTACATATATACTACATGCATGCTACATACATACTGCATGCTACATACATACTACATACATACTACATACATACCACATATATACTACATACATACTACATGCATGCTACATACATACTACATACATACTACATGCATGCTACATACATACTACATGCTACATACATACTACATATATGCTACATACATGCTACATACATACTACATGCTACATACAAACTACATACATACTACATACATACTACATGCATGCTACATACATAACACATATATACTACATGCATGCTACATACATACTACATGCTACATACATACTACATATATACTACATACATACTACATACATACTACATGCATGCTACATACATACTACATATATACTACATGCATGCTACATACATACTACATGCTACATACATACTACATATATACTACATACATACTACATACATACTACATGCATGCTACATACATACTACATGCTACATACATACTACATATATACTACATGCATGCTACATACATACTACATGCTACATACATACCACATACATACTACATACATACTATATGCTACATACATACCACATATATACTACATACATACTACATACAATACATTCATACAATACATACATAGACATACAGTACATATAACATAGAGTAACATACTTACCAATACTTGTCACATTGTTCCCCGAAGCCATTGTCTTTTACGGAATAAATATTAACATAACAAACCACAAAAATACTCACTCACAATCCGAAGCAGTCCACGAGTGTGTCCCACGAAAATTCCCACACAGCAATGGCATAAAGTGAGACTAGGGACTTTTTTTTTTTAAGTGGCGGAGGAATACAGTGCGGAAGGATACCTACCTTCCGTCATTGGATTCCTGCAGCCCGTAGAGAATGGCAGCATCAGCTGATGCTGCAGTTCTCTACCCAAGATCGTCGTGGGACACACTCGTGGACTGCTTCGGATCGTGGGTGAGTATTTTTGTGGTTTGTTATGTTAATATTTATTCCGTAAAAGACAATGGCTTCGGGGAACAATGTGACAAGTATTGGTAAGTATGTTACTCTATGTTATATGTACTGTATGTCTATGTATGTATTGTATGAATGTATTGTATGTAGTATGTATGTAGTATATATGTGGTATGTATGTAGCATGTAGTATGTATGTAGTATGTATGTAGCATGCATGTAGCATGCAGTATGTATGTAGCATGCATGTAGTATATATGTAGTATGTATGTGGTATGTATGTAGCATGTAGTATGTATGTAGCATGCATGTAGTATGTATGTAGTATGTATGTGGTATGTATGTAGCATGTAGTATGTATGTAGCATGCATGTAGTATATATGTAGTATGTATGTAGCATGTAGTATGTATGTAGCATGCATGTAGTATGTATGTAGTATGTATGTGGTATGTATGTAGCATGTAGTATGTATGTAGCATACATGTAGTATATATGTAGTATGTATGTAGCATGTAGTATGTATGTAGCATGCATGTAGTATGTATGTATTATGTATGTGGTATGTATGTAGCATGTAGCATGCATGTAGTATGTATGTAGTATATATGTGGTTTGTATGTAGCATGTAGTATGTATGTAGCATGCAGTATGTATGTAGCATGCATGTAGTATATATGTAGTATGTATGTAGCATATATGTAGTATGTATGTAGCATGTAGTATGTATGTAGCATGCAGTATGTATGTAGCATGCATGTAGTATATATGTAGTATGTATGTAGCATATATGTAGTATGTATGTAGCATGTAGTATATATGTAGTATGCATGTTGCATGCATGTAGTATATATGTAGTATGCATGTTGCATGCATGAAGTATATATGTAGTATGTATGTTGCATGTAGTATATATGTAGTATGAATGTAGCATGTATGTAGTATGCATGTTGTATGTATGTAGCATGTATGTAGCATGTAATTTTTTTTTATTTTTTTTTTACATTCAACACATTAGCCGGATGATGGGACTACTGCTGTCCCATCATTGGCTAATGTGTCAATCACTGTCATGGTAGCAGGCATCGCCCGATGGGACTTGTAGTCCCATCGGACGATGCCTGCACAGACCCCCGAAGCCGGCACAGCCCACCGGAGCCTGCACAGACCACCGGCAGGCCGGCACAGCCCCCCGGCAGGCCGGCACAGCCCACCGGAGCCTGCACAGACCACCGGCAGGCCGGCACAGCCCCCTGGCAGGCCGGCACAGACCACCGGAGCCTGCACAGACCCCCTGGCAGGCCGGCACAGCCCCCCGAAAGGCCCGTACAGACCCCAGAGAGGCTGTACAAGGCAAAAACAGGGTTTTTCTTATTCCGATACCGGAAGTCCCATAGACTTGAATGGGACTTCCGGTATCGGAATCGGCGATACCGATACTTTTTTTTAAGATCGGCCGATCCATTCCGATCCGATACTTTGAAGTATCGGACGGTATCGCTCAACTCTAATTGTCTGTTTTCTTTCATTTTATTTGCATATTATGGTGGAAAATAAGTATTTGGTCAGAAACAAGCAATCAAGATTTCTGGCTCTCACAGACCTGTAACTTCTTCTTTAAGAGTCTCCTCTTTCCTCCACTCATTACCTGTAGTAATGGCACCTGTTTAAACTTGTTATCAGTATAAAAAGACACCTGTGCACACCCTCAAACAGTCTGACTCCAAACTCCACTATGATGAAGACCAAAGAGCTGTCAAAGGACACCAGAAACAAAATTGTAGCCCTGCACCAGGCTGGGAAGACTGAATCTGCAATAGCCAACCAGCTTGGAGTGAAGAAATCAACTGTGGGAGCAATAATTAGAAAATGGAAGACATACAAGACCACTGATAATCTCCCTCGATCTGGTGCTCCACGCAAAATTCCACCCCGTGGGGTCAGAATGATCACAAGAACAGTGAGCAAAAATCCCAGAACCACGCGGGGGGACCTAGTGAATGAACTGCAGAGAGCTGGGACCAATGTAACAAGGCCTACCATAAGTAACACACTACGCCACCATGGACTCAGATCCTGCAGTGCCAGACGTGTCCCACTGCTTAAGCCTGTACATGTCCGGGCCCGTCTGAAGTTTGCTAGAGAGCATTTGGATGATCCAGAGGAGTTTTGGGAGAATGTCCTATGGTCTGATGAAGCCAAACTGGAACTGTTTGGTAGAAACACAACTTGTCGTGTTTGGAGGAAAAAGAATACTGAGTTGCATCCATCAAACACCATACCTACTGGAAAGCATGGTGGTGGAAACATCATGCTTTGGGGCTGTTTCTCTGCAAAGGGGCCAGGACGACTGATCCGGGTACATGAAAGAATGAATGGGGCCATATATCGTGAGATTTTGAGTGCAAACCTCCTTCCATCAGCAAGGGCATTGAAGATGAAACGTGGCTGGGTCTTTCAACATGACAATGATCCAAAGCACACCGCCAGGGCAACGAAGGAGTGGCTTCGTAAGAAGCATTTCAAGGTCCTGGAGTGGCCTAGCCAGTCTCCAGATCTCAACCCTATAAAAAAACCTTTGGAGGGAGTTGAAAGTCCGTGTTGCCAAGCGAAAAGCCAAAAACATCACTGCTCTAGAGGAGATCTGCATGGAGGAATGGGCCAACATACCAACAACAGTGTGTGGCAACCTTGTGAAGACTTACAGAAAACGTTTGACCTCTGTCATTGCCAACAAAGGATATATCACAAAGTATTGAGATGAAATTTTGTTTCTGACCAAATACTTATTTTCCACCATAATATGCAAATAAAATGAAAAAAAACAGACAATGTGATTTTCTGGATTTTTTGTTCTCAGTTTGTCTCCCATAGTTGAGGTCTACCTATGATGTAAATTACAGACGCCTCTCATCTTTTTAAGTGGTGGAACTTGCACTATTGCTGACTGACTAAATACTTTTTTTGCCCCACTGTATATGCAGAGAATTCCAATTGTTGCTGCAATATTCGCTTTAGTCACAGTTGCTATGTATAGAAATGCCCCACCGTCTGTCTGTATTTCTTATTGGATGGTTTCATTTGGGGTTGATACACCTTTGGCTTCTGACATTCCAAACTGATTCAGAAATGAGTTGATTTCTGCACTTTGGTTTAGAAGAAAGGTCCCATCTTCCATCATCTTTTTTTTTTCGGTCCTGTATTCCTAAATAATATGTCACATTTCCAAGGTCTTTAACTTCAAAATGCTTGATTCAAAATTGTAGTCATCTTTTTAATTTCGGTTTCCTCTTGATGATCCATGATCACATCATCCACATATAAGAGAATATACATCCACTTTCTGTCTGTATATTTTGTGTATAAACATGGATCTGCTTGACCTATTTTAAATTTGTCTTCCAATCAGATTTTGTTAATTTTGGTGTTCCATTCTCTTGCCAAATGCTTAATACCATAGAGAACAACTATTGCAAAGGAAGGGGGCGACAAAAAAGCGCAATAGGGTCTTATCCACGTTACAAAGGACAAAATGTAACAAGAAACTTGCTCACCAGGTTAGGATGAGATTGGAGCATATAGTCAGGCGGCTGCTGCAGATCCACAAATCCTCAAGGACGAGAAGTAATCATGTATTCAGTGGAAATTTGTAGTTAAAACTCCGCGCTGCCACAGGGATAAAATCCAGGAGAGAGATGTCTTGAATTCACAGTGGCTTTATTCAACGCGTTTCAGGGGTCTCATGCCCCCTTCATCAGGAAATACCACCTGGTATTTCTTGATGAAGTGGCATGAGACCCCTGAAACGCATTGAATAAAGCCACTGTGAATTCAAGACACCTCTCTCCAGGTTTTTATCCCTGTGGCAGCGCGGAGTTTTAACTACAAATTCCATAGAGAGATTTTCGTAGTTTGCAAATGAGATTCTCTTCACCCTCTTTGATATAACCCTCAGGTTGAGTCATGTACAGTAAGTACGGAAAGTATTAAGACCTCTTTACATTTTTCACTCTGTTTCATTACAGCCATTTGGTAAATCAAAAAAAGTTCATTTTTTTCTCATTAATGTACACTCTGCACCCCATCTTGACTGAAAAAAATGTATTTAAAAAGAAAAACTGAAATATCACATGGTCGTAAGTATTCAGACCCTTTGCTCAGACACTCGTATTAAAGTCACATGCTGTCCATTTCCTCCTTGAGATGGTTCTACTCCTTCATTGAAGTCCAGCTGTGTTTAATTAAACTGATAGGACTTGATTTGTAAAGGCACACACCTGTCTATATAAGACCTCACAGCTCACAGTGCATGTCAGACCAAATAAGAATCATGAGGTCAAAGGAACTGGCCAAGGAGCTCAGAGATAGAATTGTGGCAAGCCAAAAATGAACTTTTTTGAATTTACCAAATGGCTGCAATGAAACAAAAAGTCAAAAATTTAAAGGGGTCTAAATACTTTCCGTGCCCACTGTATAAAGTAAAATGTCCCTTTTGTACCCACTTGATAATGACATTGCCCCATAGAAAATATCAATGCACACTGTGAGTGCTCTACAATGTGGCATCATAATCTTCACCATATTTCTAAGAATATACTTTTGTGACTAATCTTTCTTTAACCCCTTCCTGACATCAGACGTACTATCCTGTCCATGGGACCCGGGCCCCTATGCCCATGGACGGGATAGTACATCTCAGCGATCAGCGGTGCCCACGCGGTGAGCGCCGCTGATCGCGGCCGGGTGTCAGCTGATTATCACAGCTGACACCCGGCACAATGTGTCAGGGGCGGTCACGGACCACCCCCGACACGATAACCCCTTGCACACTGCGATCAAACATGATCGCGGTGTACCGGGGGTTAAAAGGAAGCATCGGCAGGGAGGGGGCTCCCTCCATGCTTCCCTGAGCCCCCCACAGCAGCGCAATGTGCTTTGCTGCTGCGGGGGGCTCTTTCCCTGCAGGCCCCCGAATCCAAGATGGCGACGGGGGCCTTCGGGGGCCTGCAGGGAGCTGGCTTCCTCAGTGCCTGCAAAGCGCAGGCATGAGGAAGTCTGCAGCGGTGCCTGTGACAGATCGCTGATCTGTCACAGTGATCTGTGACGTGACAGATTAGCGATCTGTCACAGGACAGTGATGTCCCACCTGGGACTATGTAATAAAGTTAAAAAAAAAAGTGTTAAAATAATTTTTAGAAATCGCCAAATATATTTGAAAAAAAAAAATATTCCCCCAATAAATCTATTTTTTGGAAATAAAAAAAATAAAAAATAAAAGTACACTTATTAGGTATCGCTGTGTCCGTAACGGCCTGCCCTATAAAACTATCCCATTAGTTAACCCCTTTAGCGAACCCCTTAAAAAATAAAAGTAAAAAACGAAGCAAAAAATAATGATTTATTATCATACCGCCAAACAAAAAGTGCAATAACGCGCGATCAAAAAGATGCATATAAATATTCATGGTACCACTGAAAACATCATCTTGTCCCGCAAAAAACGAGCCACAGCACAGCATCATCAGAGAAAAAATAAAAAAGTTATAGCTTGCAGAATAAAGCGATGCAAAAATAATTATTTTTTATATAAAATAGTTTTCATTGCATATAACCGACAAAACATAAAAAAAGACCTAAATGAGGTATCGCTGTAACCGTACTGACCCAAGGAATAAAATCACTTTATCAATTTTACCGCATGTGGAACGGTGTAAACGCACCCCCCAAAAGAAATTGATGAAACGCTGGTTTTTGTTCATTCTGTGTCCCAAAAATAGGAATAAAAAGCGATCAAAAAATGTCATGTGCCCGAAAATGGTACCAATAAAAACGTCAACTCGTCCTGCAAAAAATAAGACCTCACATGACTCGGTGGGTCAAAATACGGAAAAATTATAGCTCTCAATATGTGGTGAAGCAAAAACTATTTTTACAATAAAAAGCGTCTTTTAGCGAGTGACAGCTGCCAAACATAAAAACCGCCATAAATAGTAAATCAAACCCCCCGTTATCACCCCCTTAGTTAGGGAAAAATAATAAAATTAAAAGAAAATGTATTTATCTCCATTTTCCCATGAGGGTTAGGGCTAGAGCCAGGGCTAGGGTTAGGGCCAGGGCAAGGGTTGATGTGGAAATTTATAGTTGGGTAAATTTACCCCTGTGCGTACTGTGGCCTGCCCAAATTAGACAGAGTCTTATTGAGCGCTCAAAGAAGGAAAGACACCAGACTTGGTTGGCAGCAATACCTCCCAGCAAAACTCTGGAAGTTTATTGAATATACTTGGTTTTATCAGTTGTACAGAAAGGAGTGGTTACTCATTAACATAAAGGCTGAACTTCTAGTGTAATTGGTCAGTTTGAGTACATGAACATATATGGAAGAGTTTACCAAAAAGCTGATTCTAGCAATATAATTTACAGCCTATTGTTTTTACAGTGTCAGCATGTTCTGGTATCGGCTGGCACATCTGGCCTAAACTTCCTCTTTCTATGTCTGGGACAAATATCACAAGACAATGCTATCATAAGATACCATCTGCTCCCCAGACTCTCTCATGGGGGGGCAGTAGGTCATTTCCACCAACTAGTTACAAGGTTCAAACTGTGAATATGTATCTGTGTGCAGTATATATGAGTATTTACCAGTATATAGCCTATATAAGAGTACATGAGTATATAGCCTATAGCAGGCAAGTGAGATCTATATGAAATACATATATATTTCCATAACAATCCCCCCATAGATAACACTTGCCCTAAAATCCTGCACCTGGCCCAAAGCGCTGCAACTCTTTTATGCTGCCAATGGACTGACATATGCCTAGTGCATACATCCTCCTCTGTACAAATGGGCAGTCAGGAGATCTGTCCCTAAAGGGGGTGTGGTGCAATGTAATCAAAGTCTCTTAGTTAGCAGTCTATGCAGTCAGTGCATGTGTATTCTCTGTCAGGTAGGTAATTTATTCTGTCAGGTAGGTCATCCACAGCATCATTCCAGCTCAGGTGTATCTTCTGGTATGAAGGCCTTTTCCTGCAATGCGATGCGTGGATCCAGGTGGGGTTTTCTCTCCAGGTCGGCGGCGTCAGCACTTGGTGAAGGGCCATCGGATCTGGGATCGAGTGCTTCTCTTTACAGACTTTCTCCACCCACACTCAGTCTCCTGACTTCAGGACGTGTATACCAGGCACCGAATCTGGACCTGGCAATGAAGGAGAGAAACTCGAGAATGGACATTAGCAAAATTCTTGATAAATTCAATTACACATGCAGACAAAGTATCATATTGCATAGTCAACTGCTAACCGAAGAACACCCCTAAAATGGGTTTGGACACAAATAAAGTCTCATATTGGTGACAGCTTTTTTTCTGAGCCTACGGGAGTGTCTAATGCCAGGGTTTGTCTGTCTCTTGGGCAAATTTTTTAGCATGCTGCTCTTAAGTGTCCCACCTAATCTATGGTGTGGGATGGTGAGTAGCTGTGTAGGCCTAAGTCTGACCCTACTGCTGATCAGGTCTCTTGTGTCAGGTTTGCTGTGTATGCGGGTCCCTGATCACTTGCTATTGCTTCTGGAAACCCCATATCTGCACACTATTTTTGAGAGTAGCTTCTTTGCAGTAGTCTTCGCCAACTGGTTCCTTACTGGGAAGTCTTCAGGCGAGACGATGTGGGGGAACTTTTCCCGCTTGTCCGATGTTAAATTTGTCGGTGGCCGAACAGCTGCCGGGAATCTTCGCTGTTGAGGTGTGAGTTGAGTCCAATCAGGTCATTCATCTGTGCCTTCAATTCTGTGTGTTGGCCATGTGCCCATTGAACCACCGTAGGATACACACTTTGAAATAGACTGGGTCTGTCTTGAGGTAGATGTTTTGAGGTAGACAGTTTGAGGTAGACTAGGTCTGTCTTGAGGTAGACGTTTTGATGTAGACGGTTTCTTGGAGCCCAGTGCTTTTGGCCTTCAGCATCCAGCTTTTCTTCTCCTCCTTCCGAGTCTGATCCTGTTACTTCTTGTACAGGTTTCAAGAAGTCATTTTGTCAGGTTTAGTGACTGGGTTGTGGTAATTGACATTCTCTGAGCTGATTGTGGGATTTTAGCTGAGGTTCCGTCTATGTCCGCGCCTCCCTCTGTATGAAGACTCGGGTTAGACTGTGTCAGAGGAGGACTTGGGACTCTTTGCATTGGTACCGTTCCAGCCGGTATTCTCCGGGGATGAGGGGGAAGGTCAAACTGTCGTAGCCTTGAGATGCCTTCGGACTCATGCAGCTCGTCTCGGGGAGTGTTGCCGTGGACTGCCAATCGTAGGACTGTGCTGGAGGAGAAGCTTCCCCACGAGAGGGTGGTGGAGGACAATCTTCTGGAATGTTCTCCATCAAATACGTCCTTTCTGGTAAAGGTGGGCACCATTCTTCTGCCTCAGAATTCATATCCACGTCAGAGTCTTCATCCTGGAAGTGATTCAGCTTGTTGGCTGGTGGAGGAGGAGGCAGCACTTCTGTCCAATTCAGAGATGGCATCTTCAACGGTTTTCCCATTGACTTCTGTTTGCCAGGTTTTCTCGTCTTCAGTCGTCATGTAGTAGACGTCCGGCTCTACGACCTCTCCCATTTTCCATATTGTCTTCCTCCGGCTGCTTTTTTGGCTGCCACGTCTGCCATGTTGATGCCCCGTGTCTCTACTGTGTCCAGTTTTCCGTGTGCCTTGACCTTCAACACTGCCACCACTTTTAGTAGTTGAAGAGTGCCCAGCAGGTCTCTGATGGCTCCATGGTGCTTCATGGTTGATCCGCTTGCTGTGATGAAGTTTCTTGCAGCCCAGATGGGTCCGAAGTCGGGTGCCATGTCACGCGAGTACCTGGAAGTTTTTGTTCTTCGCAATCTGGCAGGTCTTTCGTCAGCTCTATTAGCTCCACTTCTTGGGCTCTTGGGCTGACGACCTTCTGGACCATAGAATGTCTTGATTGCTGGTCGTTGCACATCCCGTGTGGAACCTTCCTTCATCATCTGCAAAACTGGAGCCATCTACGGTATCTTGCAGATTTGTCATCTGAGGGTCCGTGCAGATTTTTCATCTGAGGGTCCGTATCCGCATCCCCCCTTGGGAGTGGGAGTAGAGACAGGTAACGGCTGCGAGCACTGAAGAGTGGTGGAGAGCAGCCCTGTCAGGAGGGCATGTGCTGCGGGTATTGCTTTCATGCAGGAGGGCCCCCCCTTGCAACTGGATCCAGGCCGGCTGAGAGGTAGTCTAAAGGTCTCTGGTTTTCCTCCGTGGGTCTGTTTTAAGCCTGGCCAGTAGCATGACCTTCTCCATCTTGGTCCTTCTTTTTCCATTTTGGTCAGGACGGGATGGCTTCTCGTAGTCAGGGAGGCCTAGAGTTGGCGCAGAGACTATGAAGTCTTTCAGTTTCCTGTACGAGATGAAGGTTGCAATGCGTTGATGCAATTGTACAGAGGCTGCATTAAGTCTGGAGCACCAGGAATCCAAGTTCTGCAGTATGAGACTAGACTAAGGAAGGCCTGCATCTTCGGAGTTGTTGAGGGAGCCATCTTCTCCTCCGCGGTCTTCCAGTCATCTGTCAAGTGTTTCGTCCAGTGGGCGATACGGTGTCTTCGGGAACTTGCTTTTGACACCACTGGACTCTGTTTTTGCAGAACTTACGTTGCTGCTCCGTCAGGCAGTGTAGAGGAGGCATGGAAAACGCTGTGCTGGTAGTGGTGTCGATGACTTCTGCATGCTCCGCAATCCAGTTGGTGGGGACGGAGGGCAATGCTCTGGCGAGCTGTGAAAGAGCTGTTCTGGGCCCTCTTGGATCTCACTGTCCATTTTTTCCGCACCCCCCCTTGTGCGTTTTTCAGGAACTGGGTGTCCAGGTGAGGGGGAACATTGAGGGGAGCTTCGGGCAGATCCATCACCGTGAGCACCGTTGCTGTGGCTGGCACGTTTGTCAGCAGAGTGTGCAGATCTGGCACAACTGGGGTTTCAAACACGGTTGCTTCGCTCACGGTCCTCAGGTTATGCACCATCCAATCTGGTCTGGTTCTCATTTCACAGTCTTCCTCTTGATCGAGAGAAGCTGGGACCGCATGATGATTCCCGTGGGTGAGGCGGCTCAATCTGGCCTTGCTTTTCACAGTGCCATGAGTGACTCCCATCTTCTGGCACAGGGCTGGCAGGGAACCAGCCATTTGCTGAGGTCCTCTGCATCAGAGATGACGTCCAGCTGAGCTTTCTTGCTCTCACAGGGGGTCTTTTTGCCGGGGCGTCTTCTTCACCAGTCAGCAGCAGTTCCTTTCACCCAGCTTGATCTCAGGTCAGCATCTTGTTAACCAATTGGAGGAGCTGAGTGGCTGTCTTCTGGTCCAGGGCCTGGATTAACCTCTGGGAGCCCCTTCAGAATCTTGTCCAAGATGATCCTCTGGCGCTGGAGCCGGAAGCAGTGCAGCCATTTCACGAAGCGGGTGTGGTCTCTCTGGGTTGAGAGTTTTCCTGGCCCATGCCAAAGTTCTTATGCTGTTTTTGAACAGCAGTTCCACTTAGACCTCCAGTTGGTCAGAGGCAGTTTAGCTCTGGGTGATGAGCTACGGATGCTGGGCCTTCGGAGCGTCCGGGGTTGTAGACTTGAGTGACACCCGCACTGGCGCGTCTTGCAGTCTCCCTTGGGCCATAGGCTTCTGGGTGCTATGTCCAGCACCTCCTTGGGTAGGCTTGCACCGGTTGTTCGAGCAAGGCTCTTGTAGGGCCACCAGCATGATTGATTCTTCTTGGGTCTGAGGTGGAGAAGAGGTCAAGGTCACATCTTCATGGGACACTTTGGTCACCTTCAGTTCCTGCAGTAGGTCTGCACTCATCAGGTGGGGTGGGCAGGTCTCCACCATAAACTGGAACAGGATGGAGTGTCCTGGCTGTGTCCACATGCTCAGGGGCTTGAAAGCTGGGGAACGTCTGTCTTGACCTTAAATCCCTCTACAAGACACAGAGTGTTCTGATAGACTGGTGGGGTCGGGGATTTTCACTTCTGACTGCACCAGTGTCCACAAAGAAAGATATGACAGCCCCCAGTGATTTGAGGTATTGGGTCCGCTGATGGGGTTTCACATGTCAGGGGCGTGACGTCTGGCGGACCTGGCTTGCCTCTGTCCTATGGACAGGGCTCTTCATTGTCTTCTGTGTTTCTTTCTTGGCCTACTCCTCTGCAGGATGACCTGGGTTGCCGGGGTGCTGTGCACTGGTTCCGGAAATGGCCAAAGTTGCCACAGTTGAAACACCTGCCAGCTCTCCTAACTCTGTGTGATAGTTGCTCATCCACATCAGTGGCCATCACGGGAGGGCCTGTCCTCCGTACTCCTGGGAGGGACTCAATTCTTCTGGCTACTGTAAGCAGGACATCTACTGCTATTGTCCTGTACTCAGGTCTGGCCACTATCAGTAGTTTCTTGATTGGTTCTCCTAGTCCATGCACAAAGGCCTGTGCCAACATTTGTCCGTGTACCTGATCATGAATAGTGAAGCCTAAAATTTGTAATACTTGCCTCACTCTGCCATGAAACTCGTCTACAGACTCTGTCTCGGCTTGGCTCATGTTATGCAGGCTGAATGCTTGTCTGGCGTTGGCCCCTCTCTAAGCTGTTCAATTAGCTTTGATCCTGATTCCCAGGAAAGCACATCTAATTCTGATGGAAGCTTGAAATGTTCCTTCATGATTGGCCAGAGTGTTTCACCTGCTTTAATCTCCATTATGGACCAGAGATCGCTCCAGGTTGCAGCATATGTCTGCTGGCTCTGCTGCATTCTTCGGTAAAATGGCATGGGGTCCATATCTGGGTCTGGCAGGTTTTTTAGAATACTGAACACCTGACTAGGGGTGAAGGGCACATAATGTAAGAGTTCTGGCTCTATCTGCCCCTGCCTACTTGGTGTCTGTGAGTTTCTCCTAGTGCTAGGTAGCATGTATGTCCCTCCTTCATTTTCATCAGAGGAGGAACTGTGCCATTGTGTGATTGTCTTTCTGTGTGTGTGTAGCACTCCCCCCTTCTGAGACTGCAGCTCCGTTTGGCACATAGGATCTCCAGTCTCAGCAAGTGCAGTGTCTGATGGCCCACACCTCCCTTCTGCTATCTGTTGTATCGGGAGGGCTTCACTTTCTTCTCCTGGTGTCATAACTGTCTCTTTAGAGAGAGTCCCCTGTGGAACTAGGGACACTTCATTGTCTGGATCTGGCACTAGGCCAGCAGGTGACGATGAACTGAGAGATGGGTGAGAAAAAGAAAGAGGGGGAAGGGTGGAGGAGAGATTTGGAATAGGAGGAGAAGTGAGAGATAGTGAAGGAGAGTGGGGAGGAGACAGAAGAGGAGGAGATGGCGAAGACAAAGAGGAGGAGGAGGAAAGAGGAGGGGGATGAGAGGTGGGCGTTGGTGTTGAAGATGGAGAGGGAGGAGAGATAGGAAAGAGAGAAGGAGGAGGAGGAGAAGGGATAGGAGGAGAGATAGATGAGAGAGGGGAGGAGGTTGTGAGAATAGCTGAGATTGAGGGAAGAGTGGAGATGGGAGGGGGAGCGGATGGCTTCCCCTTATTGTCCGTTACAGAGGGCATTCTTGGACCTGTGGTCCTTCTCAGCCGGCTCAGATTAGTATGCCGCTGGAAACACTTTTCCTATATGTAAAAAAAATTAAAAAAAAACAATCCTTTCTTGTTCACACTATCTGCTATCACTGTCTGTGGCGTTAAATTCCTCTGTCACTTTAAGAAATGCAGACGGCAATAACTAGCTACTTCCCTTTTCTTTTCAGTACATCATGTCATGCTACAGCTTAAGGAAAAAAACACGTACTATGTCTGTTTTGAAACTGAAAAAGGTGATTAACACTTTAACCCCTTCCTGACATGAGACGTACTATCCCGTCCATGGGACCCGGGCCCCTATGCCCATGGACGGGATAGTACGTCTACCGCGATCAGCGGCGCCCACGTGGTGAGCGCCGCTGATCGCGACCCGGTGTCAGCTGATTATCACAGCTGACACCCGGCACAATGTGTCAGGGGCGGTCACGGACCGCCCCCGACACGTTAACCCCTTGCACACCGCGATCAAACACGATCGCGGTGTACTGGGAGTTAAAGGGAAGCATCGGCAGGGAGGGGGCTCCCTCCGTGCTTCCCTGAGCCCCCCACGGCAGCGCAATGTGCAGCGCTGCTGCGGGGGACTCCTTTCCTCCAGGCCCTCGAATCCAAGATGGCGACGGGGGCCTTCGGGGGCCTGCAGGAAGCTGGCTTCCTCAGTGCCTGCAAAGTGCAGGCAAGAGGAAGTCTTCTTCAATGCCTGTGACGGATTGCTGATCTGTCACAGTGATCTGTGATGTGACAGATCAGCGATCTGTCACAGGACAGTGATGTCCCACCTGGGACTATGTAATAAAGTAAAAAAAAATAAAAAAAAGTGTAAAAATAATTTTAAAAAAATCGCCAAATAAATTAGTAAAAAAAAAAAAAAAAAATATTCCCCAATAAATTCATTTTTTGAAAATAAAAAAAACCCAAAACAATAAAAGTACACATATTAGGTATCGCCACGTCCGTAACGACCAGCCCTATAAAAGTGTCCCATTAGTTAACCCCTTTAGGGAACCCCTTAAAAAATAAAAATAAAAAACGAAGCAAAAAATAATGATTTATTATCATACCACCAAACAAAAAGTGTAATAACGCGCGGTCAAAAAGACGCATATAAATATCCATGGTACCGCTGAAAACGTCATCTTGTCCCGCAAAAAACGAGCCAAGCACAGCATCATCAGAGAAAAAATAAAAAAGTTATAGCTCGCAGAATAAAGCGATGCAAAAGTAATTATTTTTTATGTAAAATAGTTTTCATTGCATAAAACCGACAAAACATTAAAAAACGACCTAAATGAGGTAACGCTGTAACCGTATTGACCCGGATAATAAAACCGCTTTATCAATTTTACCGCACGCGGAACGGTGTAAACGCACCCCCCCAAAAGAAATTCATGAAACGCTGGTTTTTGTTCATTCTGCGTCCCAAAAATCGGAATAAAAAGCGATCAAAAAATGTCACGTACCCGAAAATTGTACCAATAAAAACGTCAACTCGTCCCGCAAAAAATAAGACCTCACATGACTCGGTGGGTCAAAATACGGAAAAATTATAGCTCTCAATATGTGGTGATGCAAAAACTATTTTTACAATAAAAAGCGTCTTTCAGCGTGCGACAGCTGCCAAAAATAAAAACCGCCATAAATAATAAATCAAACCCCCCGTTATCACCCCCTTAGTTAGGGAAAAATAATAAAATTAAAAAAATGTATTTATTTCCATTTTTCCATTAGGGTTAGGGTTAGGGCTACGGTTAGGGCTAGGGTTAGGGCTACGGTTAGGGCTAGGGTTAGGGTTAGGGTTAGGGCTAGGGTTAGGGTTAGGGTTAGGGCTAGGGTTAGGGTTAGGGCTAAGGTTAGGGCTAGGGTTAGGGCTGAGATTAGGGTTAGGGGTGTGTTGGGGTTCGGGTTGGAGTTAGAATTGGGGGTTTCCACTGTTTGGGCACATCAGGGGCTCTCCAAATGCAACATTGCGTCTGATCTCAATTCCAGCCAATTCTGAGTTGAAAAAGTCATATGGTGCTCCTTCCCTTCCAAGCTCTGCCATGCGCCCAAACAGTGTTTTACCCCCACATGTAGGGTATCAGCCTACTCAGGACAAATTGCAAAACAATTTTTGGGGTCCAATTTCTCCTGTTACCCTTGGGAAAATAAAAAATTGGGGGCAAAAATATCATTTTTGTGGAAAAAATGATTTTTTTATTTTCACGTCCGAGCGTTATAAACTTCTGTGAAGCACTTGGGGGTTCAAAGTGCTCACACACATCTAGATAAGTTCCGTGGGGGGGTCTAGTGTCCAAAATGGGGTCACTTGTGGGGAGTTTCAATAGTTTAGGTACATCAGGGGCTCTCCAAACGCACATGACACTCGCAGACCATTCCATCAAAGTCTGCATTCCAAAATGGCACTGCTTCACTTCCGAGCCCCGATGTGTGTCCATACAGTAGTTTTCTCCCACATATGGGGTGTGAGCGTACTCATGACAAATTGGACAACAACTTTTGGGGTCCAATTTCTCCTGTTACCCTTGGGAAAATGAAAAAATTGGGGACTAATTGATCATGTTTGTGGAAAAAATACGATTTTTTTATTTTCATGCCCGGGCATTATAAACTTCTGTGAAGCCCTTGGGGGTTCAAAGTGCTCACCACACATCTAGATAAGTTCCTTAGGGGTTCTCGTTTCCAAAATGGGGTCATTTGTGGGTGTTTCCACTGTTTAGGTACATTAGGGGCTCTCCAAAGGCAACATGACACCCGCAGACCATTCCATCAATGTCTGCATTCCAAAACGTCACTACTTCTCTTCCGAGCCCTGACGTGTGTCCATACAGTAGTTTTCTCCCACATATGGGGTGTCATCTTACTCAGGACAAATTGGACAACAACTTTTGGGGTTCAATTTCTCCTGTTACCCTTGGGAAAATAAAAAAATTGGGGACTAATTGATGATGTTTGTGGAAAAAATACGATTTTTTTATTTTCATGCCCTGGCATTATAAACTTCTGTGAAGCCCTTGGGGGTTCAAAGTGCTCACCTCACATCTAGATAAGTTCCTTAGGGGGTCTAGTTTTCAAAATGGGGTCATTTGTGGGGGGTTTTCACTGTTTAGGTACATTAGGGGCTCTCCAAAGGCAACATGACACCCGCAGACCATTCCATCAATGTCTGCATTCCAAAACGTCACTACTTCCCTTCCGAGCCCCGACGTGTGCCCATACAGTAGTTTTCTCCCACATATGGGGTATCAGCATACTCAGGACAAATTGGACAACTTTTGGGGTCTAATTTCTCCTGTTACCCTTGGGAAGATAAAAAAATGGTGACTAAAAGATCATGTTTGTGGAAAAAATACGAATTTTTTATTTTCATGCCCGGGCGTTATAAACTTCTGTGAAGCACTGGGGGGTTCAAAGTTCTCACCACATATCTAGATAAGTTCCTTAGGGGGTCTAGTTTCCAAAATGGTGTCATTTGTGGGGGGTTTCCACTGTTTAGGTACATCAGGGGTTTTCCAATCGCGACATGGTGTCCGATCTCAATTCCAGCCAAAAACGTCAAATGGCGCTGCTTCCCTTCCGAGCTCTGCCATGCGCCCAAATAGTGGTTTACCCCCACATGTGAGGTATCAGCATACTCAGAACAAATTGCACAATAACTTTTAGGGTGCTGTTACCCTTGGAAAAATAAGAATTGAGGGTGAAAAGATCATTTTTGTGGAAAAAATATGATTTTTTAATTGTACGGATTTATGTTATAAACTTCTGTGAAGCCCTTGGGGGTTCAAAGTTCTCACCACACATATAGATAAGTTCCTTAGGGGGTCTAGTTTCCAAAATGGTGTCATTTGTGGGGGGTTTCCACTGTTTAGGTACATCAGGGGTTTTCCAATCGCGACATGGTGTCTGGTCTCAATTCCAGCCAAAAACGTCAAATGGAGCTGCTTCCCTTCAGAGCTCTGCCATGCACCCAAATAGTGGTTCACCCCCACATGTGGGGTATCAGCGTACTCAGAACAAATTGCACAATAACTTTTAGGGTGCTGTTACCCTTGGAAAAATAAGAATTGAGGGTGAAAAGATCATTTTTGTGGAAAAAATATGATTTTTTAATTGTACCGCTGTACGTTATAAACTTCTGTAAAGCCCTTGTGGGTTCAAAGTTCTCACCACATATCTAGATAAGTTCCTTGGGGGGTCCAGTTTCCAAAATGGGGTCACTTGTAGGGGATTTCCACTGTTTAGGTACATCAGGGACTCTCCAAACGTGACATGGCGTCCGATCTGAATTCCAGCCAATTTTGCATTGAAAAAGTCAAACGGCGCTCCTTCCATTCTGAGCTCTGCCATGCGCCGAAACAGTCATTCCCCCCCACAAATCAGGTATCAGCGTACTCAGGACAAATTGCACAATAACTTTTGCAGTCCAATTTCTCCTGTTACCCTTGGTAAAATAAAAAAAATTGAACCTGAAGTATTTTTTTTTAAATATTGAAAAAAATTCCTGTGACGCACCTAAAGGGTTAATAAACCTCTTGAATGTGGTTTTGAGCACCTTAAGGGGTGCAGTTTTTAGAATGGTGTCACTTTTGGGTATTTTCTATCCTATAGACCCCTCAAAGTGGCTTCAAATGTGATGTGGTCCTAAAAATAAAATGGTGTTGTAAAAATGAGAAATCGCTGGTCAACTTTTAACCCTTATAACTTACTAACAAAAAAAAATTTTGGTTCCAAAATTGTGCTGATGTAAAGTAAACATGTGGGAAATGTTAGTTATCAAGTTTTTTTGTGCCGTATCTCTGTGATTTAAGGGCATAAAAATTCAAAGTTGGAAAATTGCGAAATTTTCATAATTTTTGCCAAATTTCCGTTTTTTTCACAAATAAACGCAAGTTATTTGAATGAAATTTTACCAGTAACATATGAAGTACAATATGTCACGAGAAAACAATGTCAGAATCACCGGGATCCATGGAAGCGTTCCAGAGTTATGACCTCATAAAGGGACAGTGGTCAGAATTGTAAAAATTGGCCCGGTCATGAACGTGCAAACCACCCTTGGGGGTGAAGGGGCTAAACACTTTGCAATCCCTTTTGACCTGCTTAAAAGAGAACAAACAAGAATATTTAGTGAATAACCCAACGCAGGTAAAAATTCTCTTTATAACAAAACTGAAAGTAAGAAGTGAAAACTAAACCTAAAAATGTCACAAAAAACGTGGAAGAAAAACTCGGAAGAAAAATTAAAAGAGATAAAAAAGGAAAAAAGGAAAAAAATTTTAAAGATTTTCAAAGGATAATAAACCAAAAAGTTGATAAGATCAAAACGTATATAAACTTTGAAAAAAGAATCCACTCAGAAAAACCAAAAAGACCAAATATATGGAAAAATGGAGGGAAAGAAGAAGAAAGAAAAAACACAAACGTTGTTAAACCTTGGTAAAACGCTGCAAAAATAAAAATAAAAATCTAAAAATTAATACAGCCTCCAACAATAAAAAAAAGTGTTAATTCAGAATGCAGGCACTCAACTTCCTCTTTTTATGCCTGCGTCTCTGCAAAATCTGAGAACAATGTAATGGGAGGGAGGGGTGAAGTGCCCACAGACTCAGAGCTATACACACTCAGCTTTCCCAAAACTTCTAACCCTGCAGGCAAAGACCACTACCAAAAAAAAAAATGCAAGATAAAATTATGCAAACAGCAGAGTGTAAAACAAAAATATAACAATATGAAAATATGTATATATCAGGGGCACACCCTGCAGGCAAAAGAGGAAGTTTACAATAATAAAAGGCAAAACTCTTTCTGCTTCAAATCTTTGCGGAAACCTGCAATAAATTCACATATAGACGTCCGGGGAGAGAGATCCGAAAGCCCTTGTTTTGTGACGCGTACGTGAAACAGCTGCTGGTAACCGATAACTGCCAATGCCAATCACCTGTGGCGTTTTGGTTGACGCTGGGACTTATCACCCTCCGTCTGCTGGGAGACGGGAGCCGTGATATCCCTCTAGTTTATCACCCCTCCGTGTGCACCCGAGAACCGTGATAACCTCTCCAATGATCGGCCAGTGATATCTCTCCTGTCTGCCAACCTCCGCGTGGTGCGGAGACGTGATGACAGCCGAGGGATTCACCTGTGATACCTCCTTGAAGCTGACACCTCCGTGTATGTGTGTGGGGATCGTGACAGCTTTTCAGAGGAAACCACCTGTGATATCCCGTCTAAGTCAAAACCTCCACGTGGTGCGGGGACGTGATTTGACTTAGTCAGAGAGACTCAGTGTTTTTTATCGGTCCCCTAGCAACCACAAGCACAATTCTGTCACAATTTTCCACCACCTCTCTCACCCAGATCTGAGACACACAGAACCACAGCAGACACTTAGCTTATCCCAGGGTTTGGATAAGGGTGGACTTTTTACACTTTACCTGGGATACGGTGGTGACCACACCTGACCGGCTAGGGGTATGGACCCGGGCTGGACACAGGACATTCAGGCAAGATGACAGAATTTTCTTATCTTACTTATGGAGCTGCAGCCTCCGCACCGTGTGCTAGGCCCGTAACGGCACCTGTTATGATTGAGTCACCGTAGGAGGCAAAAATAGAAATGCTAGCTAAGTCCAGAAAACCAGAGAAGTTTGCAGCTATCGGATTGCAGACCCCTGAACCTATCAACACAACTAGCAGTAGCCATGGGGGGCTCCTACGATGCCCTAGGCCCCTCGATCACAGCCGGAGGACTACATAGCCTAAAGACAGAAAGGGAAATCTAAACTGCCCCAGAGCAGACCCCAAAGCAAAAGGCAGCCCCCCACATATAATGACGGTGAAGCAAGAAGAAAGAACAAAACACAGACAGAAAGATAGACTGAGCAAAGATGGGGCCCACGCTAGCTTAGATAGGAAAGGACAGGAAGGCTGCTGTCTGCAATCTGTGAAAAACCCTATGAAAATAAGAGCCAACCAGCTGACAGTAAAAAAGGCCCTGAAGACGCTAGGCTTCAAAAAAGGCTATGTCAGTACTCAGGAATATTCTGAAGACAGAGCAAAAGGCAAAAGGAGATTCAGCTCACCCCAGCAGGGAATGGCAGAATCCAGAAAAGCAAGGAAAACAAAACACTAATGCAAAAAGGCAAAGCAGAAATCTTAGCTTTAGATGAGCAGGAATCAGACTGGTTTCCTAGAAGTCCACAGAGAAATCACCCGCAGGCCAGAAGGGCGTCGGCAGCCTTATATCCAGTCATTAACTCCACTCAGCCCCAGGTGTTTGACAATCAGGCTCACTACCTTTCTTCACCAGAAGAGGGAGTTCCTCGGGCCTCAGTAGTGAAGGGGAAAATTAACTCACAACAGTACCTCCCCCTTGAGGAGGGGTCACCGAACCCTCATCCACGCCACCAGGGCGATCAGGGTGAGCCCGATGAAAGGCACGCACCAATCTTTTGGCATGAATATCAGAGGCAGAGACCCAGGAATTATCCTCCTGACCATAACCCTTCCACTTAACCAAATACTGGAGTCTCCGTCTAGCCAGACGGGAATCCAGTACTTTCTCTACCTCATATTCCATGTTACCTTCAACCAATACAGGGTCTGGAGGTGCAACCCCCGGAACAACAGGTTCAACAAACTTCTTCAACAAAGATTTATGGAACACATTATGGATTTTAAATGTGACAGGAAGAGCCAAATGAAAAGAGACCGGATTAATAATCTCCAAAATCTTGTAAGGTCCAATAAATCTAGGCTTAAACTTAGGAGAAGCCACCTTCATAGCAATATTTTTTGATGATAACCACGCCATATCACCAACCTTAAACTGGGGACCAATGGTCCTATGTCGGTTGGAAAACCGCTGGGCCTTTTCCTGGGAGAGAGATAACTTATCCACCACTTGGTCCCAGATCTGGTGCATTCTCTCCACCACAGTGTCAACACCTGGGCAGGCAGAGGGCTCCACCTGCCCTGAAGAAAATCGAGGATGAAACCCAAAGTTACAAAAAAAAGGTGACATCAAAGTGGCAGAACTAGCTCTATTATTTAAGGCTGGTTTCACATTAGCGCTTTTTAAGTGCACGCACGGCCGGGGGTAGCTCCGCCCCCGAGCCGGCTCTCTGCCCGGCGTGCCCGCCCCTTGTTTGTAGCGTCGCCTCCTAGCGGACAGCGGCGCCTGCGATCGGCGCACCCTATCTTTAGCATAGGGTGCGCAGATCGTGCGCAGGCCGTGCGCTAGTTGCGCTTTGACCTGCGCTGCGCACTTTTGACGGTGCGCCGTGTGAGCCAAAATCGAACTTTTCGGATTTTGGCGCGCACGGCGCACCGTCAAAAGTGCGCAGCGCAGGTCAAAGCGCAACTAGCGCACGGCCTGCGCACGATCTGCACACCCTATGCTAAAGATAGGGTGCGCCGATCGCAGGCGCCGCTGTCCGCTAGGAGGCGGCGCGACAAGCAAGGGGCGGGCACGCTGGGCAGAGAGCCGGCTCGGGGGCAGAGCTACCCCCGGCCGTGCGTGCGCTTAAAAAGCGCTAATGTGAAACCACCCTAAAGCAAATTCGGCCAAGGGCAAAAATGAAACCCAATCATCCTGATCAGCAGAAATAAAACATCTCAAATATGACTCCAAGGTCTGGTTTGTTCTCTCTGTTTGCCCATTGGTCTGAGGGTGAAAAGCAGAGGAGAAGGACAACTGAATTCCCAGCTTGGAACAGAAAGTTCTCCAAAATCTAGACACAAACTGGACTCCTCTGTCAGATACAATGTTCTCAGGAATCCCGTGCAAGCGAACCACCTGTTGTAAAAACAGGGGCACCAATTCAGAGGAAGACGGCAACTTAGGGAGTGGTACAAGATGAACCATCTTAGAGAACCTATCACAAATCACCCAAATAACAGTCATCCTTTGAGAGACAGGCATATCAGAGATGAAATCCATTGAAATATGGGTCCATGGCCTCTTGGGGACAGGCAAAGGCATCAACAACCCACTAGAGCGAGAACACGATTTAGACCGGGAGCACGTCCCACAGGACTGCACAAAATTCCTGACATCACGAGACAAGGAGGGCCACCAAAAAGACCGACTCACCAGATCTCTAGTACCAAAAATACCTGGATGACCAGCCAAAGCAGAGCAATGAACTTCAGACATCACTCTCTTCTTCCACTGGTCAGGAACATACAACTTTCCACTGGGACAACGCTCAGGTTTGTCCTCCTGGAACTCTTCCAGAGCACGTCTCAAATCGGGCGAGATGGCAGAAAGAACTACCCCTTCGCCTAAGATGGTAGCAGGCTTGGTCACCACAGGAGAATCAGCAAAGAAGCTTCTAGAGAGGGCGTCAGCCTTGACATTCTTAGTTCCAGGAAGAAAAGAAACCACAAAATCAAAACGTGTAAAAAACAAGGCCCACCTAGCCTGTCTAGGGTTCAAGCGCTTAGCCGACTCTAGGTAAATCAAATTCTTGTGGTCAGTGAGGACCACGACTTGATGCTTAGCTCCCTCCAACCAATGTCTCCACTCCTCAAATGTCCATTTCATGGCTAACAGTTCCCGATTCCCCACATCATAGTTACGTTCAGATGGAGAGAACTTTCGGGAAAAGAAAGCACAGGGATTCATTTTAGATGTTACAGGATCCTTTTGGGACAAAACAGCTCCTGCACCAATCTCAGAAGCATCCACCTCTACCTGGAACGGAAGTGAGACATCAGGTTGCCGCAAAACCGGGGCGGAGGTGAATCTTCGCTTCAGCTCCTGAAAGGAAGAAACAGCCTCCGGAGACCAATTTAACACATCAGCACCCTTCTTAGTCAAATCAGTCAATGGCTTGGCAATACTAGAAAATTTTGCTATAAATTTCCGATAAAAATTAGCAAAACCCAAAAACTTCTGGAGGGCCTTCAAAGAAGTGGGCTGAAACCAATCGTAAATGGCCTGTACCTTGGCCGGGTCCATTTCAATAGTTGACGGGGACAAAATAAATCCCCCAAAAAAAATCCTCTGTACTCCAAAAAGGCATTTAGATCCTTTGACATACAGGGAATTCTCCCTCAAGATCCGAAACACAGTCCGAATATGTTCCACATGAGAATCCCAATCCTTGGAGAAGATCAAAATATCATCCAGATAGATAATCAAAAATTTATCGACAAAATCTCGGAAAATATCGTTCATGAAGCACTGGAAGACAGAAGGGGCATTAGTGAGCCAGGTACTCAAAATGTCCCTCCGGAGTATTAAACGCCGTCTTCCATTCATCCCCATGCTTAATGCGAATAAGATTATACGCCCCCCTGAGGTCAAGCTTGGTAAACCAGCAAGCACCTTTAACTCTGGAGAATAGATCAGAAATAAGGGGTAACGGATACTGATATTTAACAGTAATTTTGTTGAGAGCACGATAATCAATACAAGGTCTTAATGATCCATCCTTTTTGGCTACAAAAAAAAAACCGGCACCTAAGGGTGACGAGGATGGTCTAATATGACCCTTCTCCAACGCCTCCTTAATATAGGATCGCATAGCCTCGTGCTCGGGTACAGATAAATTGAAGAGCCGACCCTTGGGAAATTTACACCCCGGGCTCAGTTCAATTGCACAGTCATAACTCCTATGAGGAGGCAGAGACACAGACTCATTCTCACTAAATACATCATAAAAGTCCGCCAAAGAATCAGGAACATCATGCGACTGAGGAGAGGTGGAAAACACCGGAGCCTCACTAAAGGCACACCGACAACCCCAACTCACCACAGACACAGATTTCCAATCCAAAACTGGATTATGAATCTGTAACCAGGGAAACCTCAGAACAATAGTATCATGCAGATTATGTAACACCAAAAACCTGCAATTTTCTTGATGGTCTGGGGCAACCCGCATTACCACCTGGGTCCAAAACTGAGGTTTATTTTTAGCCAAAGGAGTAGCATCAATCCCCCTCAAAGGGATAGGCGTCTGCAGAGGTGTCATCGGAAATCCACAACGTTTAGCAAAATCCAAGTCCATTAGGTTTAGAGCTGCTCCCGAATCCACAAAAGCCTTGGCGGAAAATGTGGACAGGGAGCAGATCAGAGTAATAGCCAGAAGAAACTTAGGTTGAACACCACCAACAGAAAACGTGTGTGCAAGGCGTTTCTCGCGTTTAGGACAGACAGAAATAATATGTGAGGCATCTCCTCAGAAAAAACACAACTTATTACGCCTTCTGAACTCCTGACGCTGCTCTCTAGAAAAAACTCTATCACATTGCATAGGTTCAGACATCTGTTCAACAGGTGGCAACACCTCTCGTGCAGCTCTGCGTTCGCGCAAACGCCGTTCAACCTGAATGGCTAAAGACATAGAATCGTCAAGACCAGAGGGAACAGGAAATCCCACCATAGTATCTTTTACGGCTTCTGACAACCCCTTCCGAAAGAGAGCAGCCAAGGCATTATCATTCCAGGTAGTAAGTCCTGCCCACTTTCGGAATTTTTGACAGTACAATTCTGCAGAATCACGACCCTGGTTCAATGCCAGCAGGGTCTTTTCAGCCTGATCAATGGCATTAGGTTCGTCATACAACAACCCCAAGGCCTGAAAAAACGCGTTCACATTAGTCAGAATAGGATCATCTGGTTTAAAAGAAAACGCCCAATCCTGGGGATCGCCACGCAGCAAAGAGATGATAATATTTTCCTGCTGCGCGGAGCTCCCTGACGTGTTAGGCTTCAAGGCAAAAAATAATTTACAATTATTTTTGAAATTCAAAAATTTAGACCGATCCCCAAAAAATACATCAGGTGTAGGAATCTTTGGTTCAGCAGCATGTGAATGAGCAAGGTAGGCGTAAATTCCCCGCACTTCCGCAGCAAGCTGCTCCACACGATCAGACAATTGCTTTATCTCCATTGAGAGAAAAAAAAAAATTCCCCCTACGGCCTCAGGGATATAGAGGAAAAAATATACACACCTTTTTTTTTTTTTTTTTTTACAATTCTTTCCTGCAATTGAGTACCCTAGGATCTGCGGTATGGCGGGTGATTCTGTTATGATTGAGTCACCGTAGGAGGCAAAAATAGAAATGCTAGCTAAGTCCAGAAAACCAGAGAAGTTGGCAGCTATCGGATTGCAGACCCCTGAACCTATCAACACAACTAGCAGTAGCCGTGGGGGACTCCCACGATGCCCTAGGCCCCTCGATCACAGCCGGAGGACTACATAGCCTAAAGACAGAAAGGGAAATCTAATCTGCCCCAGAGCAGACCCCAAAGCAAAAGGCAGCCCCCCACATATAATGACGGTGAAGCAAGAAGAAAGAACAAAACACAGACAGAAAGATAGACTGAGCAAAGATGGGGCCCACGCTAGCTTAGATAGGAAAGGACAGGAAGGCTGCTGTCTGCAATCCGTGAAAAAACCCTATGAAAATAAGAGCCAACAAACTGACAGTAAAAAAGGCCCTGAAGACGCTAGGCTTCAAAAAAGGCTATGTCAGTACTCAGGAATATTCTGAAGACAGAGCAAAAGGCAAAAGGAGATTCAGCTCACCCCAGCAGGGAATGGCAGAATCCAGAAAAGCAAGGAAAACAAAACACTAATGCAAAAAGGCAAAGCAGAAATCTTAGCTTTAGATGAGCAGGAATCAGACTGGTTTCCTAGAAGTCCACAGAGAAATCACCCGCAGGCCAGAAGGGCGTCGGCAGCCTTATATCCAGTCATTAACTCCACTCAGCCAGTCATCATCATCAGCCCCAGGTGTTTGACAATCAGGCTCACTACCTTTCTTCACCAGAAGAGGGAGTTCCTTGGGCCTCAGTAGTGAAGGGGAAAATGAACTCACAACAGGCACCCTCGTCTTTCCGGTCAGCTGGGTTCCCGTGTGTTTCGTCCAAAGCCCCACATTGGGCGCCAAATTGATGTGGAAATTTATAGTTGGGTAAATTTACCCCTGTGCGTACTGTGGCCTGCCCAAATTAGACAGAGTCTTATTGAGCGCTCAAAGAAGGAAAGACGCCAGACTTGGTTGGCAGCAATACCTCCCAGCAAAACTCTGGAAGTTTATTGAATATACTTGGTTTTATCAGTTGTACAGAAAGGAGTGGTTACTCATTAACATAAAGGCTGACCTTCTAGTGTAATTGGTCAGTTTGAGTACATGAACATATATGGAAGAGTTTACCAAAAAGCTGATTCTAGCAATATAATTTACAGCCTATTGTTTTTACAGTGTCAGCATGTTCTGGTATCGGCTGGCACATCTGGCCTAAACTTCCTCTTTCTATGTCTGGGACAAATATCACAAGACAATGCTATCATAAGATACCATCTGCTCCCCAGACTCTCTCATGGGGGGGCAGTAGGTCATTTCCACCAACTAGTTACAAGGTTCAAACTGTGAATATGTATCTGTGTGCAGTATATATGAGTATTTACCAGTATATAGCCTATATAAGAGTACATGAGTATATAGCCTATAGCAGGCAAGTGAGATCTATATGAAATACATATATATTTCCATAACAGGGTTAGGGTTAGGGCTAGGGTTAGGGTTAGGGCTGAGATTAGGGTTAGGGGTGTGTTGGGGTTAGGGTTGGAGTTAGAATTGGAGGTTTCCACTGTTTGGGCACATCAGGTGCTCTCCAAATGCAACATGGCATCTGATCTCAATTCCAGCCAATTCTGAATTGAAAAAGTCAAATGGTGCTCCTTCCCTTCCAAGCTCTGCCATGCGCTCAAGCAGGGTTTTACTCCCACATGTAGGGTATCAGCCTACTCAGGACAAATTGCAAAACAACTTTTGGGGTCCAATTTCTCCTGTTACCCTTAGGAAAAAAAAATTGGGGGCAAAAATATCATTTTTGTGGAAAAAAGTTATTTTTTTATTTTCACGCCCAGGCGTTATAAATTTCTGTGAAGCACTTGGGGGTTCAAACTGCTCACCACACATCTAGATAAGTTCCGTGGGGGGTCTAGTGTCCAAAATGTGGTCACTTGTGGGGAGTTTCAATAGTTTAGGTACATCAGGAGCTCTCCAAACGCACATGACACCCGCAGACCATTCCATCAAAGTCTGCATTCCAAAACATCACTACTTCCCTTCCGAGCCCCGTCGTGTGCCCATACAGTAGTTTTATCCCTCATATAGGGTATCAGTGTACTAAGGACAAATTGGACAATAACTTTTGGGTCCAAGTTCTCCTGTTACCCTTGGGAAAATAAAAAAATTGGGGACTAATTGATCATGTTTGTGGAAAAAATACGATTTTTTTATTTTCATGCCCGGGCATTATAAACTTCTGTGAAGCCCTTGGGGGTTCAAAGTGCTCACCACACATCTAGATAAGTTCCTTAGGGGGTCTAGTTTCCAAAATGGGGTCATTTGTTGGGGTTTCCACTGTTTAGGTACATTAAGGGCTCTCCAAAGGCAACATGACACCCGCAGACCATTCCATCAAAGTCTGCATTCCAAAGCATCACTACTTCCCTTCCGAGCCCCGTCGTGTGCCCATACAGTAGTTTTCTCCCACATATGGGGTATCAGCGTACTCAGGACAAATTGGACAACAACTTTTGGGGTCCAATTTCTCCTGGTACCCTTGGGAAAATAAAAAAAATTGGTGACTAAAAGATCATGTTTGTGGAAAAAATAAGTATTTTTTATTTTCACGCCCGGGCGTTATAAACTTCTGTGAAGCACTGGAGGGGTCAAAGTGCTCACCACACATCTAGATAAGTTCCTTGTGGGGGTGTAGTTTCCAAAATGGTGTCATTTGTGGGGGGTTTCAACTGTTTTGGTACATCAGGGGTTTTCCAAACGCGACATGGTGTCAGATCTCAATTCCAGCCAAAAACGTCAAATGGCGCTGCTTCCCTTCCGAGCTCTGCCATGCGCCCAAATAGTGGTTTACCCCCACATGTGGGGTATCAGCGTACTCAGGACAAATTGCACAATAACTTTTAGTGTCCTGTTACCCTTGGAAAAATAAGAATTGAGGGTGAAAAGATCATTTTTATGGAAAAAATATGATTTTTTAATTGTACGGCTGTATGTTATAAACTTCTGTGAAGCCCTTGGGGGTTCAAAGTTCTCACCACACATCTAGATAAGTTCCTTGGGGGGGTCTAGTTTCCAAAATGGTGTCATTTGTGGGGGGTTTCCACTGTTTTGGTACATCAGGGGTTTTCCAATCGCTTGCCATCGCTGTAAAAAATAGAATCAAAATAAAAAATATAGTTATTCTCACCTTCCGACGTCCCGTTCAGCCATCCTGCCTCTCTCCACGCTCCGGTCCCAGTGATCCTTTGCACGAATGACCGCGAGATGTCACGGTCTCGAGGGATAACAAAGTCTCGTGGTCTACACTACCTGAGTCAGAGCCCCAGTTATGGGGTGAAATGCAACAACTACCTGTCCATGAAAAACTGAAGTGGATTAATGCTGCTAATGAGGAAATGAATTCCCTCATCTTTTCTTTTCAATGTTCTTTTTATTACATTTTTAAAGCATAACATCAAATGTAATAGAACAGTACTTGTTGTAAAGGCAAATGCATATCTCACTGGTGAATGAGATACAATCTGTATTCTCGATTTATTATTTTGACCTAATGTTTAATTTTGGCTTTATTATGTAAAATATGCTCCTGGATCCAGACTCTTCACATGTGATAGACCATTTCATATGGGCTCAGTAGAACAAGAAACACACAGACCATATGTTGTAGATGTAGATTTATAAACATGAAACAACCAGACAAGCACATACACCCATATCTACTGGCACACACGCATACACAAAGTTACAGCAGGGAGCAAACAGACATATGATAAGAGATTGGGACTGGGAGGCCTCATAGCTGATTTCTTGACACTTGTTTCCTCAAATCAATTCTGTGTTTGACCTTCCTTTGTCCTCGCCTTTGGAGTATTCTCTTCTGTAGCTTCTGCAGAATCCTAAAAAAAATCAAGCATGCGGTGTGGTAGTGATAGTATTATCCAGGACATAAACAAGGTTTACAAGTTTAGGCAGAGAGGAAAAACAGCAACAGCGCAAGCAGACCATAGGCTTCTTGGCTTTATGTATTTGAATAGGGGTGAGCTGCAATGCCGGCCATAATAAGCATGGTGCTTTTTCTGCAATAAATCCGATATTTTTCAAAGTAGCTTCCAAAGCCAGGAAATTACTTAAATGGGGGTGCAGTAAATATATAAAATGATTAAACAAATTTGATTTGCTGTGGTGAGTAATTTTTCCACTTTAGCTTTGCAATATTTTTGATCTGGTCTGTTGTGAAATATCATCTATTGATTCCACATTAACATTTATAATTTAGCCCTGAAGATTTGGGGAGGAACACTTAAAAATGAGTCATAAAGACATGTGGCGCCCCTGAGGCTCAGTCGCCACAGAGGTACTGCACCTTCTCCTAAGGTGTGGTGCCCCACCATCCAGGTAAGGTGGGAACTCCTGACCACACTCCAACACTCGCACCCCACACAATAGAGTAGTTCAGCAAAACCACATTGCGGCTCCTTGCTTAGAGAGAAGCAGAGCACCTTTGGTGGTTCCTTGCTCAGAACACTAAACGTGCTGGGAGGTGGGAGGACTTGAGAATATATAAAAGAGTGGCAAGGTTTAGGATTAGAGCTCAGTCTGAAGGAGAGTCGGAGAGAGGAAGCCACTCGGAGAGGAGTCGGGATCCCTGGAAGAGGGATGGAGGAAGGAGTGCTGCAGCAGGCCTGAGAGACCCGGGTCTGCTGGCACAGGAAAGGAAAGAAAGAGAAAGATATTGAACTGAAGCCTGAGCTTCCACAAGATAGAAAGTACAGAACATTGGAGAAAAGGGAACACAGAGGACGTGGGTTAGGAGAGAACCCTGCCTAGAAGTTCTAAGCGCAAGGCCTGGGACCCGGTCCCCGAGGTTGTATGGACACTAATGGTTCTGCAGCAGACACCGGTGGAGTAGTGAGCTGTAAATGCACTACTCCCATCTAAGACTAGGGGGCACAACAGCAACACGGATAGAGAGCCGGGACTCAGGAGTAGGGAGTCCCTGAAGCAGGCTACAGCTGTATGCCGTACGAGTAGAGTTCTTGGGAACATCTGATAGGAGGAACTCCAGTGTAACTCAGTACTAGGAGATCTTCACACTTAAAGGCGCTATAGAGGAGACGTTCAGAAAAGGTACATAAGTTGGCGGAGTGTTGGAAGGGAGCATTCCATCTTGCCTGGAGGTTGACTGAGTCCCTGATCCGGAGGACAAGGCACGGAAGCGGGCACTACAGACTGTGAGTAAAGCTTTGGAACTACTGTACATGCCCTGGTGTCCTCCATTCCTTCCTGCATCCGCCTGCTTGGCAATGCTGCATCCCCTGCGCCGGACACTACACCATCTAAGTGTCACTTCACCTATTCTGCCCTAGGACGACAGCCCTGCCTGTGGAGGACTATGACATCACTGCTGCACCACACCATCTGTCCCAGAGGATCTGTCTGCAGCGTCGGCCTAACATCCCACTTGCCGAACACCACAGGTGGCGTCACGAACTATTCCATTAACTACATTCCACCATAAGCATTATCCCGCCATTACTTGGGCGCCCAGGGCCACGGACCGGGTCACCACTGCTGTGATACACCACCCACTGAGACCGGCCCGGTACCGAGTAACCCCGCAGCCCTGGGAGGGCGACCCAGACATCATGCCAGGGGCCCTGAAATGTGCTCATTCATGTTCATTATAATATTCTTACCTGGGTGCTGCTCTCCTCTCCTGTGCTTGGGAGAGACTTCTGAGGAGTGTGAAATGCCTAAAAGTAGATAGAACAGTATTGTTATCAGGAAATATTTGGGTTCCTCTTATGGTAAGTAGAGTAACTGATGCTATTCTGATGTGCATACACATTAGCTTGGGGTCACATTGTTCCTGATGAGGGGATGATCTAAGCCTTTTAAACAAGGCAGTCACTCTTTGTGACAAAAAGTAGAAAGATGGTGGCATAGCTGTGAGAGAGTTGTGAGCAAAGTTAAGCTGTCAGTCCTACCAAGCAGAGACAGGTTGTAGTCAACTTTTAAGCATAACAGACTGTGATTTTAAGAGCATAAACATGAATCAGCTTAAAATATGAGTTGGCAGACAAGCGGAAAAGTACTTTTTCACCAGAGGGGGCTTGAAGGAGTTGTCCCACGAACAAAGTAAATTTTAATGAATAGATCTTGGATGAAAAATAAGCTCCACAATTGAATGTGTTAATTTTTTTTCCTGCTCTGAGATACTCTTATAAATGTGCCCCTGCTGTGCACTGTGTAATGGCTGTGTCTGACCGTGCAGGAACATGGTCTGATCATACCACAGCTCCTGTACAAAGTGAGGAAGGCAAAAGACAGTATACAGACAGGATAGTAGGGGATTAAGGCTGCTGCTTTCTGAGAAGTAAAACTTGTTTAAAAACAAGCTTATAAAAGCTTTATGTCACAAAAAGTATCAATTTTGATCTGGTGTTATATTGGTATGCCCTCTTTTGTTTTCTCCCCTGGCCAGGAGATATGGTATCATCAGACCATGTCCCTGCACAGTCAGACATGGCCATTACACAGGACATAGCAAGGACAGATTGATTAGATTTTCTCAGCACAGGAATATTTTTAACACATCCAATTGTGGGCTTTATTCCAAGGTTAATTGATTAGATGGAGCAAACATTCCTCTATGCTGCAAGTAAATTACCATCAAAGTGTCCTGCTTTCGCACCAAAATGCAAATTTGCCATTTGATCCCAACTGCAGTGTTCTAACTAGAGTTGAGCGAAACGGGTCGAAAAAATTCAAAAGTCGCCGACTTTTGGCAAAGTCGGGTTTCATGAAACGAAACCCGACCCTAGGATGAGGTCGGCCACGAGGTCGGCGACTTACGCGCCAAAGTCGCGTTTCAAAAGTTTGTTTTGCGCTCTTTTTCAGCCAATCAGGATCCACGGACACTGTGGGCAACGTGATGACATAGGCACGGGTCACCACCATCTTTCAGAAGGGCATGCAAGTGATTGGCTTGCTTTGGTGGGCGTCACAGGGGGTATAAAAGGGCGTGCACGCCGACCGCCATCTTACTTCTGCCGATCTTAGTATAGGGAGAGGTTGCTGCTGATTCTGTAGGGAGAGCGTTAGGCAGGGAAGAAGACAAAAAAACTGCTTCTGCTGCTAGCGATTTGGCCTGCACAACACACCAGTCACTGTGTGTGCAGTGCAAGGGGAGGCTATATAGTGGTGTATCAGTGGTGTTGGTTGTTGGGCTGCCTTTTAAGGCTTCCTGACAGGCTGGCATTGCTGTTTACCCATTGCTTCGCAAACTGCTTTTTTAAAAGCAATCCCAATTTTTTTTTTTGTCCTGCTGAGAAGAAAAAAAAACTGCTTCTGCTGCTAGCAATTTGGCCTGCACAACACACCAGTCACTGTGTGTGCAGTGCAAGGGGAGGCTATATAGTGGTGTATCAGTGGTGTTGGTTGTTGGGCTGCCTTCTAAGGCTTCCTGACAGGCTGGCATTGCTGTTTACCCACTGCTCCGCAAACTGCTTTTTTAAAAGCAATCCAATCTCCCTTATCCTCTAGTCACTTTTGTCACAGCTGTGCCATTGAGCCTGTCACATAGCGCTCAGATATTCATTGGGCCTCACACAATCCAAAAGTGTCCAGTGTCCAAAAGTGTGTGCAGAGATTCAAAATCTCCCTTATCCTCTAGTCACTTTTGTCACAGCTGTGCCATCGAGCCTGTCACATAGCGCTCAGATATCAGTGGGCCTCACACAATCCAAAAGTGTCCACTGTCCAAAAGTGTGTGCAGAAATTCAAAATCTCCCTTATCCTCTAGTCACTTTTGTCACAGCTGTGCCATCGAGCCTGTCACATAGCGCTCAGATATCAGTGGGCCTCACACAATCCAAAAGTGTCCAGTGTCCAAAAGTGTGTGCAGATATTCAAAATCTCCCTTATCCTCTAGTCACTTTTGTCACAGCAGTGCCATCGAGCCTGTCACATAGCGCTCAGATATCAGTGGGCCTCACACAATCCAAAAGTGTCCAGTGTCCAAAAGTGTGTGCAGATATTCAAAATCTCCCTTATCCTCTAGTCACTTTTGTCACAGCAGTGCCATCGAGCCTGTCACATAGCGCTCAGATATCAGTGGGCCTCACACAATCCAAAAGTGTCCACTGTCCACAAGTGTGTGCAGAAATTCAAAATCTCCCTTATCCTCTAGTCACTTTTGTCACAGCAGTGCCATCGAGCCTGTCACATAGCGCTGAGATATCAGTGGGCCTCACACAATCCAAAAGTGTCCAGTGTCCAAAAGTGTGTGCAGATATTCAAAATCTCCCTTATCCTCTAGTCACTTTTGTCACAGCAGTGCCATCGAGCCTGTCACATAGCGCTCAGATATCAGTGGGCCTCACACAATCCAAAAGTGTCCACTGTCCACAAGTGTGTGCAGAAATTCAAAATCTCCCTTATCCTCTAGTCACTTTTGTCACAGCAGTGCCATCGAGCCTGTCACATAGCGCTGAGATATCAGTGGGCCTCACACAATCCAAAAGTGTCCAGTGTCCAAAAGTGTGTGCAGATATTCAAAATCTCCCTTATCCTCTAGTCACTTTTGTCACAGCAGTGCCATCGAGCCTGTCACATAGCGCTCAGATATGAGTGGGCCTCACACAATCCAAAAGTGTCCACTGTCCACAAGTGTGTGCAGAAATTCAAAATCTCCCTTATCCTCTAGTCACTTTTGTCACAGCAGTGCCATCGAGCCTGTCACATAGCGCTGAGATATCAGTGGGCCTCACACAATCCAAAAGTGTCCAGTGTCCAAAAGTGTGTGCAGATATTCAAAATCTCCCTTATCCTCTAGTCACTTTTGTCACAGCAGTGCCATCGAGCCTGTCACATAGCGCTCAGATATCAGTGGGCCTCACACAATCCAAAAGTGTCCAGTGTCCAAAAGTGTGTGCAGATATTCAAATTCTCCCTTATCCTCTAGTCACTTTTGTCACAGCAGTGCCATCGAGCCTGTCACATAGCGCTCAGATATCAGTGGGCCTCACACAATCCAAAAGTGTCCACTGTCCACAAGTGTGTGCAGAAATTCAAAATCTCCCTTATCCTCTAGTCACTTTTGTCACAGCAGTGCCATCGAGCCTGTCACATAGCGCTGAGATATCAGTGGGCCTCACACAATCCAAAAGTGTCCAGTGTCCAAAAGTGTGTGCAGATATTCAAAATCTCCCTTATCCTCTAGTCACTTTTGTCACAGCAGTGCCATCGAGCCTGTCACATAGCGCTCAGATATCAGTGGGCCTCACACAATCCAAAAGTGTCCAGTGTCCAAAAGTGTGTGCAGATATTCAAAATCTCCCTTATCATCTAGTCACTTTTGTCACAGCAGTGCCATTGAGCCTGTCACATAGCGCTCAGATATGAGTGGGCCTCACACAATCCAAAAGTGTCCACTGTCCACAAGTGTGTGCAGAAATTCAAAATCTCCCTTATCCTCTAGTCACTTTTGTCACAGCAGTGCCATCGAGCCTGTCACATAGCGCTGAGATATCAGTGGGCCTCACACAATCCAAAAGTGTCCAGTGTCCAAAAGTGTGTGCAGATATTCAAAATCTCCCTTATACTCTAGTCACTTTTGTCACAGCAGTGCCATCGAGCCTGTCACATAGCGCTCAGATATCAGAGGGCCTCACACAATCCAAAAGTGTCCAGTGTCCAAAAGTGTGTGCAGATATTCAAAATCTCCCTTATCCTCTAGTCACTTTTGTCACAGCAGTGCCATCGAGCCTGTCACATAGCGCTCAGATATCAGTGGGCCTCACACAATCCAAAAGTGTCCAGTGTCCAAAAGTGTGTGCAGATATTCAAAATCTCCCTTATCCTCTAGTCACTTTTGTCACAGCAGTGCCATCGAGCCTGTCACATAGCGCTCAGATATCAGTGGGCCTCACACAATCCAAAAGTGTCCACTGTCCACAAGTGTGTGCAGAAATTCAAAATCTCCCTTATCCTCTAGTCACTTTTGTCACAGCAGTGCCATCGAGCCTGTCACATAGCGCTGAGATATCAGTGGGCCTCACACAATCCAAAAGTGTCCAGTGTCCAAAAGTGTGTGCAGATATTCAAAATCTCCCTTATCCTCTAGTCACTTTTGTCACAGCAGTGCCATCGAGCCTGTCACATAGCGCTCAGATATGAGTGGGCCTCACACAATCCAAAAGTGTCCACTGTCCACAAGTGTGTGCAGAAATTCAAAATCTCCCTTATCCTCTAGTCACTTTTGTCACAGCAGTGCCATCGAGCCTGTCACATAGCGCTGAGATATCAGTGGGCCTCACACAATCCAAAAGTGTCCAGTGTCCAAAAGTGTGTGCAGATATTCAAAATCTCCCTTATCCTCTAGTCACTTTTGTCACAGCAGTGCCATCGAGCCTGTCACATAGCGCTCAGATATCAGTGGGCCTCACACAATCCAAAAGTGTCCAGTGTCCAAAAGTGTGTGCAGATATTCAAAATCTCCCTTATCCTCTAGTCACTTTTGTCACAGCAGTGCCATCGAGCCTGTCACATAGCGCTCAGATATCAGTGGGCCTCACACAATCCAAAAGTGTCCACTGTCCACAAGTGTGTGCAGAAATTCAAAATCTCCCTTATCCTCTAGTCACTTTTGTCACAGCAGTGCCATCGAGCCTGTCACATAGCGCTGAGATATCAGTGGGCCTCACACAATCCAAAAGTGTCCAGTGTCCAAAAGTGTGTGCAGATATTCAAAATCTCCCTTATCCTCTAGTCACTTTTGTCACAGCAGTGCCATCGAGCCTGTCACATAGCGCTCAGATATCAGTGGGCCTCACACAATCCAAAAGTGTCCACTGTCCAAAAGTGTGTGCAGATATTCAAAATCTCCCTTATCCTCTCGTCACTTTGGTCACAGCTGTGCCATCGAGCCTGTCACATAGCGCTCAGATATCAGTGGGCCTCACACAATCCAAAAGTGTCCAGTGTCCAAAAGTGTGTGCAGAAATTCAAAATCTCCCCTGTCCTATAGACACCTTGTACCTTGTTTTACATTACTATATAGTTTGTTGGATTTTGTCTACATTTCTACCAAAAATGAGGAAGGCTGGTGGAAGAGGCCGTGGAATTGGGCCGGGGTTGGCAGCTGGTAATGATGGTGTTGGTGGTGGATCTGATGGTAGTGGCAAGAGCAAAATAGGACCGAATGCAGGAGGTGCTGACCCTGCGTCATCGTCTGGCTACATAAGGCCTCGAACGCTTAGTTTTCTAGGAGTTGGCAAACCGCTTTTAAAGCCAGAGCATCAGGAAAAAGTTTTGTCTTACATTGCTGACTCAGCCTCCAGCTCTATCGCCTCCTCTTCTTCATTTTTAAAAAGTAAAAGCACTGAGTCGTCATTGGAGGCTCATGTTCATGAACCACACCTTTCCTTGTGTCCTTCACCCCAACCAAGATTGAAGGATGACGCAGGCCATACTACTGATTACTCCATGGAGCTGTTTTCACATACCATGCCTGGATTATCAAGTCAAATGGTGAATTACCCAGGCCAAGATGAATCTGACATGGAGTGCACTGATGCACAGCCGCTGATGGATGATTCTGCTGGTACATTCACTCAGAGCACTACATTGTCCTCGCAGTGTACAGAGCCAGATTCTGACCCTGATGAGACTCAGGTGCCCCTTCCCGCACACTATACCACCATACACGGTGACACAGAGGAAGGTGCACATGACATAGAAGAGGAGGTGATGGATGACCCAGTTGTTGACGCAGATTGGCATCCATTGGGGGAAGAGGGTGCTGCTTCCAATAGCTCAGATGAGGAGCATCCACAGCAGACATCGACATCGCAACAGTTGTTATCTGGCAGGCCCGGAGCACTCCAAAGACAGGTTCCAAACATCAAAAGAGTTGCTGGACAGCTTGTCCAGAGGGTCAAAAGATCACAGCGTGCTAGGCCGCAAAATGTCTGCCAAAGTAGGAAGAGTGCAGTGTGGCACTTTTTTGAACAAAATCCTCATGATCAGGCCAAGGTTATCTGTAAGAAGTGCGCAAAGACTTTTAACCGAGGGAAAAATCTGAAAAATTTGAATACCAGTTGCATGCTTAGACATTTAACCAGCATGCACTTGCAAGCGTGGACACAACACCAAACCTCAAGTGCCACATGTGCAACTGATCACAACGAAGGTAGTCAGCAACGCTACATTGTTTCCCCCACTGTAAGCCCACCGGTTAGCACAGCAGCAAATGTTGAGGTGTTGTTGCAAGACCACAGCAGTCAGGGAATCCCACTGTTATATCAACGAAAGACTGATTCTAGGCCATCAGAAAGAACACAAACTCCATCACCATCATCAACCCTCTCTCAGTCCACCCTGTCCACCGCTACTTCCACCATATGCAGCTCTCAAGTCCAGCTCACCCTCCCAGACACTATGAGTAGGTCAAGAAAGTACTCAGTCTCTCATCCGCGTACACTGGGTTTGAACGCCCACATTGCCAAACTAATCTCGTTTGAGATGATGCCCTTTCGGTTGGTGGAAAGCACAGCTGTCCGTGAACTTATGGCCTATGCAGTACCACGCTATGACCTACCCAGTCGCCACTTCTTCTCTCGCAAAGCCATCCCAGCCCTCCACCATCATGTGAAAGACCGCATTGTCCATGCACTCAAGCAGTCAGTGAGCGGAAAGGTGCACCTCACAACTGATGCATGGTCCAGTCGGCATGGCCAGGGCCGTTACGTGTCCATCACTGCGCACTGGGTTAATGTGGTGGATGCAGGGTCCACAGGGGACAGCGTTGGTGGGACAGTGCTGCCTAGCCCACGGTATAGGAAACAGTTGGCTGTAGACGTTCGATCCTCCTCCTCCTCCTCCTCCAGAAGCGAAAGCTCGTCCACAGAGCGCAGTCGTACGAGCACTCCATCTGCAGCTGCCACTGTTGCACATGATGTGTCCCCCTATCGAGCAGCTAGTGGAAAGCGTCAGCAGGCTGTTTTGCAGATGATGTGTTTGGGCGACAGACACACCGCCGAGGTGCTGGCCGAGTACTTGAAGCGACAAACTGAGTCATGGCTGGGCAGTGTACATCTTGAGGCAGGCAAGGTAGTTAGTGATAACGGCCGTAATTTTGTGGCAGCCATAGCCCTTTCAAAACTCAGCCACATACCTTGCTTGGCTCACACCTTGAACCTGGTGGTGCAGTGCTTCCTCAAAAATTATCCGGAGTTAACAGCCCTGCTCCAGAAGTTGCGAAGACTGTGCGCGCACATCCGCCGGTCGCCTGTACACTCCGTTCGTATGCAGAAGCTGCAGCGATTGCTCCACCTTCCCAACCACCGCCTCATTATCGACATTGCAACAAGGTGGAACTCCACCCTGCACATGGTGGAGCGGCTGTGCGAGCAGAGGCAGGCCATAATGCATTTGTGGGAGGATACACGGCCAGGCACTTTGAGAGCAGACATGGAGTTGACAGGTGTGCAGTGGTCGAAGCTGAAAGACCTTTGTAAAGTCCTTCAGTGTTTTGAGGAATGCACACGGCTGGTAAGCGCAGACGACGCCATCCTAAGCATGAGCATCCCACTTATGCGTCTGCTCATGCAAACTTTTACGCACCTTAAGGAGCAGGCGTCTGCAGCCAATGTTGATGAGGAGGAAGAGGAGGAGGGAATCCTTGATGATATTCAGCCATTGTCTGCTCAGGGACCTCTCCTGGACGAGGTGGAGGAAGAAGAGGAGGAGGAGGATGATGATGGGGATGATTACTTAGGGGAGGAGGATGCATCTCGTGGGGCAAGTGAAAATGTTGGCGTGGCAAGGTCTGGTACAGGGTTTGTGCGTGACTGGAGGGATGTGGATTTGCCAGAAAGTGCTCCTCCACCCAGCACTCGCAGTGCATCATTGACACCGGGAACATTGGCCCACATGTCAGATTATGCCTTGCGGATCCTAAAAAGGGACCCCCGCATTGCCAAAATGATGAACGATGATGACTACTGGTTGGCCAGCATCCTGGATCCACGCTATAAAGGCAAATTACAAAACATCATGCCACAGGAGAACCTTGACCTAATATTGGCTAATAAACAAGCAACTCTGGTAAATCGGTTGCTTGAGGCATTCCCAGCACACAGCAGCGGTGATGGTTCTCACACAAGCCGTACGGGCCGGGGGCAGCTTGGCAGAGGTGTTCGTGGTGCACACAGCAGAAGTAGCGTTGGAGACAGGGGTTTCATGACAATGTTTTGGATTGATTTTTCAAATACCGCTCACACAACTGGTAATACTGCATCGATGGAAAGTGACAGGAGACAGCAGTTGTCAACTATGGTTACAAACTACTTTTCCTCCCATATCGATGTTCTCCCACACAGGTCATTCCCCTTTGACTATTGGGCCGCTAAACTGGACACCTGGCCTGAATTGGCCCAATATGCCTTACAGGAGCTCGCTTGCCCAGCTGCAAGTGTGCTATCGAAAAGAGTCTTAAGTGCAGCTGGATCAATCCTGACAGAAAAAAGGACCCGTCTGTCAACCCAAAATGTGGATGATCTAACCTTCATTAAAATGAACCACGCATGGGTTTCCAAGGATTTTGTCCCACCTTCCCCTGATGACACATAGGGTGACAGAAAAATGGCTTGCTTTGGTCCACCTCTTCCTGGTACTTCACCTATTTCGCCTTTTGCATCAGCTGAATGTCCAACATCAACATATGCCACTTTCTAAAACTCCCTAACTGTGCTGCCTCCCCCCCATGGCCGGGGTCACCACCTACCGCACGACACCGTGCGAGTGCCGTTGCCCTGGACAGGTGGGTAGGCCGACTCTTGGGCGCGGGCACTGGCACAGGGTCCCTCATAGCGCAATCAAGTGTCTCTGTGGTGGTGCACACCCGCCGTCAATCACACCGCTGTACTATGAGGGGCCCAGTGCCAGTACCGACGCCCACGAGTGGGCCCCCCTTGCTTGGGCAGGGCCCCAGCATTTGCAATCTTTACCTCTCCCTGCTCCTCCGCTGTGCAATCTGGGCCGTCAAATCCATACTGTGCCTGACACCGTCTGAGCCTGCCTCCTGAGACATATATTTTGAATGTGTACGCTATCCATACATGTTATCCAGGGATACGGTACCCTTTCTAACCTTTGTGCAATCACGTGCAATCCATACTGGGCATAACACCGTCTGAGCCTGCCTCCTGAGACATATATTTTGAATGTGTACGCTATCCATACATGTTATCCAGGGATACGGTACCCTTTCTAACCTTTGTGCAATCATGTGCAATCCATACTGGGCCTAACACCGTCTGAGCCTGCCTCATGCTGTAAAGACATATATTTTGAATGTGTACGCTATCCATACATGTTATCCGGGGATACGGTACCCTTTCTAACCTTTGTGCAATCACGTGCAATCCATACTGGGCCTAACACCGTCTGAGCCTGCCTCATGCTGTATAGACATATATTTTGAATGTCTACGCTATCCATACATGTTATCCGGGGATACGGTACCCTTTCTAACCTTTGTGCAATCACGTGCAATCCATACTGGGCCTAACACCGTCTGAGCCTGCCTCATGCTGTATAGACATATATTTTGAATGTGTACGCTATCCATACATGTTATCCGGGGATACAGTACCCTTTCTAACCTTTGTGCAATCACATGCAATCCATACTGGGCCTAACACCGTCTGAGCCTGCCTCATGCTGTATAGACATATATTTTGAATGTGTACGCTATCCATACATGTTATCCGGTGATACGGTACCCTTTCTAACCTTTGTGCAATCACGTGCAATCCATACTGGGCCTAACACCGTCTGAGCCTGCCTCATGCTGTATAGACATATATTTTGAATGTGTACGCTATCCATACATGTTATCCGGGGATACGGTACCCTTTCTAACCTTTGTGCAATCACGTGCAATCCATATTGGGCCTAACACCGTCTGAGCCTGCCTCATGCTGTATAGACATATATTTTGAATGTGTACGCTATCCATACATGTTATCCAGGGATACTGTACCCTTTCTAACCTTTGTGCAATCACGTGCAATCCATACTGGGCCTAACACCGTCTGAGCCTGCCTCATGCTGTATAGACATATATTTTGAATGTGTACGCTATCCATACATGTTATCCGGGGATACGGTACCCTTTCTAACCTTTGTGCAATCACGTGCAATCCATACTGGGCCTAACACCGTCTGAGCCTGCCTCCTGAGACATATATTTTGAATGTGTACGCTATCCATACATGTTATCCAGGGATACGGTACCCTTTCTAACCTTTGTGCAATCACGTGCAATCCATACTGGGCCTAACACCGTCTGAGCCTGCCTCATGCTGTATAGACATATATTTTGAATGTGTACGCTATCCATACATGTTATCCGGTGATACGGTACCCTTTCTAACCTTTGTGCAATCACGTGCAATCCATACTGGGCCTAACACCGTCTGAGCCTGCCTCATGCTGTATAGACATATATTTTGAATGTGTACGCTATCCATACATGTTATCCGGGGATACGGTACCCTTTCTAACCTTTGTGCAATCACGTGCAATCCATACTGGGCCTAACACCGTCTGAGCCTGCCTCATGCTGTATAGACATATATTTTGAATGTGTACGCTATCCATACATGTTATCCGGGGATACGGTACCCTTTCTAACCTTTGTGCAATCACGTGCAATCCATACTGGGCCTAACACCGTCTGAGCCTGCCTCATGCTGTATAGACATATATTTTGAATGTGTACGTTATCCATACATGTTATCCAGGGATACGGTACCCTTTCTAACCTTTGTGCAATCACGTGCAATCCATACTGGGCCTAACACCGTCTGAGCCTGCCTCATGCTGTATAGACATATATTTTGAATGTGTACGCTATCCATACATGTTATCCGGTGATACGGTACCCTTTCTAACCTTTGTGCAATCACGTGCAATCCATACTGGGCCTAACACCGTCTGAGCCTGCCTCATGCTGTATAGACATATATTTTGAATGTGTACGCTATCCATACATGTTATCCGGGGATACGGTACCCTTTCTAACCTTTGTGCAATCACGTGCAATCCATACTGGGCCTAACACCGTCTGAGCCTGCCTCATGCTGTATAGACATATATTTTGAATGTGTACGCTATCCATACATGTTATCCGGGGATACGGTACCCTTTCTAACCTTTGTGCAATCACGTGCAATCCATACTGGGCCTAACACCGTCTGAGCCTGCCTCATGCTGTATAGACATATATTTTGAATGTGTACGCTATCCATACATGTTATCCGGGGATACAGTACCCTTTCTAACCTTTGTGCAATCACATGCAATCCATACTGGGCCTAACACCGTCTGAGCCTGCCTCATGCTGTATAGACATATATTTTGAATGTGTACGCTATCCATACATGTTATCCGGTGATACGGTACCCTTTCTAACCTTTGTGCAATCACGTGCAATCCATACTGGGCCTAACACCGTCTGAGCCTGCCTCATGCTGTATAGACATATATTTTGAATGTGTACGCTATCCATACATGTTATCCGGGGATACGGTACCCTTTCTAACCTTTGTGCAATCACGTGCAATCCATACTGGGCCTAACACCGTCTGAGCCTGCCTCATGCTGTATAGACATATATTTTGAATGTGTACGCTATCCATACATGTTATCCAGGGATACTGTACCCTTTCTAACCTTTGTGCAATCACGTGCAATCCATACTGGGCCTAACACCGTCTGAGCCTGCCTCATGCTGTATAGACATATATTTTGAATGTGTACGCTATCCATACATGTTATCCGGGGATACGGTACCCTTTCTAACCTTTGTGCAATCACGTGCAATCCATACTGGGCCTAACACCGTCTGAGCCTGCCTCCTGAGACATATATTTTGAATGTGTACGCTATCCATACATGTTATCCAGGGATACGGTACCCTTTCTAACCTTTGTGCAATCACGTGCAATCCATACTGGGCCTAACACCGTCTGAGCCTGCCTCATGCTGTATAGACATATATTTTGAATGTGTACGCTATCCATACATGTTATCCGGTGATACGGTACCCTTTCTAAACTTTGTGCAATCACGTGCAATCCATACTGGGCCTAACACCGTCTGAGCCTGCCTCATGCTGTATAGACATATATTTTGAATGTGTACGCTATCCATACATGTTATCCGGGGATACGGTACCCTTTCTAACCTTTGTGCAATCACGTGCAATCCATACTGGGCCTAACACCGTCTGAGCCTGCCTCCTGAGACATATATTTTGTATGTGTACGCTATCCATACATGTTATCCAGGGATACGGTACCCTTTCTAACCTTTGTGCAATCACGTGCAATCCATACTGGGCCTAACACCGTCTGAGCCTGCCTCCTGAGACATATATTTTGAATGTGTACGCTATCCATACATGTTATCTGGGGATACGGTACCCTTTCTAACCTTTGTGCAATCACGTGCAATCCATATTGGGCCTAACACCGTCTGAGCCTGCCTCATGCTGTATAGACATATATTTTGAATGTGTACGCTATCCATACATGTTATCCGGGGATACGGTACCCTTTCTAACCTTTGTGCAATTACGTGCAATCCATACTGGGCCTAACACCGTCTGAGCCTGCCTCATGCTGTATAGACATATATTTTGAATGTGTACGCTATCCATACATGTTATCCAGGGATACGGTACCCTTTCTAACCTTTGTGCAATCACGTGCAATCCATACTGGGCCTAACACCGTCTGAGCCTGCCTCCTGAGACATATATTTTGAATGTGTACGCTATCCATACATGTTATCCAGGGATACGGTACCCTTTCTAACCTTTGTGCAATCACGTGCAATCCATACTGGGCCTAACACCGTCTGAGCCTGCCTCATGCTGTATAGACATATATTTTGAATGTGTACGCTATCCATACATGTTATCCGGTGATACGGTACCCTTTCTAACCTTTGTGCAATCACGTGCAATCCATACTGGGCCTAACACCGTCTGAGCCTGCCTCATGCTGTATAGACATATATTTTGAATGTGTACGCTATCCATACATGTTATCCGGGGATACGGTACCCTTTCTAACCTTTGTGCAATCACGTGCAATCCATACTGGGCCTAACACCGTCTGAGCCTGCCTCCTGAGACATATATTTTGAATGTGTACGCTATCCATACATGTTATCTGGGGATACGGTACCCTTTCTCACCTTTGTGCAATCACGTGTAATCCATACTGGGCGTGAGAACGGCTGGCGAGCTGTTAAGCAAGCTACAGCACCTGTCCAGACAAGTACAGGGATTCCCTAGCGAGGAGACTTATTTGATTGTTTTCAATGTTGGGACAGCAATTTTTGGGGAGCACTATACTCTGGAGAATGATAGATGGGGCCCACCATACACTGGAACATTCCAAAGGTGGACATCAGACACTGGAGCAGCATTTACAGGGCCCATTATACACTAGAGTATTAGAAATGGGGCCCATTATGTTTGGAGCATTATTTGGGCCCATAAGACAGTGGAGCTTCATCCATGGGGACCAACATATACTGTAGCATTATGTGGAGCTCATCATATACTGTTTCAAACATTATATGGGACCAATGAATCTGTATGGAGAAATAGATGGGCCTCGTCATGAGATGTAAAAAGTGAGGTATTTTTCATTGGACTATACCGCTATTTCTCTGCCGTATCGGAGCATGATGAGTTGTGGTATGTGTTAAAGGGGCGCTCTTTCGCCCAGGGCACATGAAAACCTGGAGCCAGCCCTCCCCCCCACAGTTTGTAGCCAAATAACCCCCATTTTTCAGTGCGTAACTTGTATTATGAAGTTAATTAAGGTTGACAAGCTTAAGAAAGAAGAATTGATGCTTTTGGCATTCAAATGGGCACTGTAGGTGTGTTTCCTGTCCTCCTCTCACTGCCGACTTTTATTCCCCATTGACTTACATTGGGTTTCGTGTTTTGGGACGACCCCGACTTTTCCCTATAATCGGACGATCTTGCTCGACCCGGCTTTTGGAAAAGTCGGGTTTCACGAAACGAAACGCGACCCTAAAAAAACAAAAGTCACTCAACTCTAGTTCTAACTGCAAAAAGACGTAATGATGCGTCCAGTGATTGGCACTAAACTCTCCAAGTACAGATGTTCAAAGGAACAAAGCATCCAGCTGAGCTTAGCTGCCTCTTTCAGTCCTCTATCACTTAAAGTCTCAGCATCATGGTTGCCAACTTGATTTTGTACTTTTTCTGGACTTCTCAAAAAATCTGCTAAAAAAATCACGTACATTCAATTAGATGGTCATAAATTCCTACTTTTGAGGAGCACTGGGTGCGCATCAACTCCCCCTCCAACGTCCAACTGGTTGTCATTTACCGTCCCCCGGGACCAGCCACCACCTTCTTCGACCACTTCACCATTTGGCTACTTCATTTCCTTTATGCTGACATCCCCACTATTGTCATGGGTGACTTCAAAAACCCCATAGTCACTTCTCACTGAGATATCTCTAAGCTTCTATCTCTCATTTCCTTCTTCAGCCTTGCTCAATGGTCTTCCGCAGTCACTCACAAAGACGGCTGCACACTGGACCTCATCTTCACCCACCTCTGTTCCCTAGCTAACCTCTCTAACTCACTTCTCCCTCTTTCTGACCACAATCTACTTACATTCTCTTCCCTCTCCTGTCCAGGTGCACATTCTCCACTCCACAAACTTGCACACCCTCTCAGAAATCTCAAACACCTCAACGTACACTTACTCTCTGAATCCCTTCTCCCTCTTACAGACAAACGTGCTGTTGCTGCTTTATATAACACCTCATCAGCTGCAGCTCTTGAATCGGTTGCCCCCTCATACATACGAAAGCTTTCCCAATCAACAGGCAACCTGTTATGAATGGGTCACCGAGGAGGATAGCAGGCCCAGGCTAAGCCACAGAAAACCAGAGGGGTTGGTAACTAAGCGGATTGCAGACCCCTGATCCTATCCACACAACTAGCAGTAGCCGTGGAGTGTACCTACGATGATAATAGACGCCTCGGCACAGCTAGAGAGCTAACTAATCCTAAAGCAAGAAAGGGAAAATCTAAACTGCCCCGGAGAAGCCCGCAAAGGAATAAATAGCCCCCAAACATATATTGTCGGTGAGACAAGATGAAAACACAAATGTAGGCAGGAAAATAGACTGAGCAAATGATGGGGCCCACACTGACTAGACAGGGCAGGAAAGGAAAGACACTGTCTGCAATCATGCAAAAAACCCTGCAAAAAGTCCAACACGCCTGATGCACAAAAAACACTGAAGTCGCACGACTTCCCCCCACTATATCAGCACTCTGGTATATTCTGAAAGCAAAGCAAAAAGAGACCAATATAACAAACTGGCACAAGCAGTAACATATGGGCGGTGATTCAGCACAGCCCCAGCCGGAGCTGGCTGACCCGCACACAGCAGAAATAGACAAAACCAGAACAAATGCAAACAGAATAGCAAATTAACCACTTAGCTGAGCCATGCAGGGACAGAGCAGGAGACATCAGACCTCAAAAGGCACAGGAAGAAAATCACCAGCAGGGATAGAGGGAGTCAGCTGTCTTAAATCCCAATCTGAAGCCCCGGATCTCCAATTGTCAACCTCATTATCAGGTGGCAAGCATCTGTCAATCAGATCAGCTCCACTACCTCCAGTAACCACCAGAGGGAGCCCAGAAAGAGAACTCGCAACCCCTCTGTCAATCTGACCAGCCCCACTACCTTCAGTAATAACCAGAGGGAGGCCAGAAAGAAAATTCACAACAGTACCCCCCCTTTGAGGAGGGGTCATCGAACCCTCATCCACGCCACTAGGCCGGTCAGGATGGGCTCGGTGAAAAGCACAAACCAATCTTTCGGCATGAATGTCAGAAGCAGAGACCCAAGAATTATCCTCTTTGCCATAACCCTTCCATTTGACCAAGTACTGGAGTCTCCTTCTAGCAAAACGAGAATCCAATATTTTCTCTACCTCATACTCCAAATTGCCTTTAACCAATACAGGGTCAGGAGGTGCCGCCATGGGAACTACTGGCTCCACAAACCTTTTCAACAAAAATTTATGAAACACGTTATGACTCTTAAACGTAACTGGAAGAGCCAAACGGAAAGAAAAGGAATTAAGGATTTCAAAAATCTTATAAGGTCCAATGAATCTTGGCTTGAATTTTGGAGACGCAACCTTCACAGGAATATTCTTTGAAGGCAACCAAACCATATCACCCATTTTAAACCGGGGACCAATGGTCCTATGCCGGTTGGAAAACCATTGGGCTTTTTCCTGAGAATGGGACAACTTATCCACCACTTGGTCCCAAATCTGCAGCATTCTCTCTACCACAGAATCCACACTTTGGCAGATTCCACCTGCCCTGAAGAAAATCGAGGATGAAACCCAAAGTTACAGAAAAAGCGCGGCATCAAAGCGGCAGAACTAGCTGTATTGTTTAGCACGAGTTCGGCCAAGGGTAAAAATGAGACCCAGTCATCCTGATCAGCAGATATGAAACATCTCAAATAGGACTACAAAGTCAGGTTTGTTCTCTCAGCCTGTCCATTGGTCTGAGGATGAAATGAAGAGGAGAAAGATAACTGAATTCCCAGTTTGGAACAAAAAGCTCTCCAAAATATGAAAACAAACTGGACTCCTCTGTCCGACACAATGTTCTCAGGAATCCCGTGCAACCGAAGCACCTGTTGTAAAAACAAGGGCACCAACTCAGAAGAAGATGGCAACTTTGGGAGTGGTACAAGATGGACCATCTTAGAAAATCTATCACAGATCACCCAGATAACAGTCATTCTCTGAGAGACAGGAAGATCAGAAATAAAATCCATTGAGATATGGGTCCATGGCCTCCTGGGCACCGGCAGGGGCATCAACAACCCACTAGAACGAGAACAGGGCTTGGACCGAGAACAAGTCCCACAGGACTGCACAAAAATCCTGACATCACGAGATAAAACACCGACTCACCAAATCTCTGGTACCAAAAATAACTGGATGACCAGCCAACGCGGAGCAATGAATTTCAGACATTACTCTTTTCCTCCACTGGTCAGGGACATACAATTTTCCCATAGGGCAACATTCAGGTTTGTCCTCCTGAAATTCCTCCAGGGCACGTCTCAAATCATGTGAGATGGCGGAAAGAACTACACCCTCATTTAGAATAGTAGTAGGCTCGGTCACATCAAGAGAATCTGCAAAGAAACTCCTAGAAAGGGCGTCCGCCTTAACATTCTTAGTGCCCGGAAGAAAGGAGACCACAAAATTAAAATGCGTGAAAAACAAGGCCCACCTAGCCTGTCTTGGATTCAAGCGTTTGGCTGATTCAAGATAAATCAAATTCTTGTGGTCGGTGAGGACCACAACTTGATGTCTAGCTCCCTCCAACCAATGTCTCCACTCTTCAAATGCCCATTTCATGGCCAACAGTTCCCGATTCCCCACGTCATAGTTACGTTCAGATGGGGAGAATTTTCGAGAAAAGAAGGCACAGGGATTCATCTTAGAAGTCACCGGATCTCTTTGGGACAAAACGGCTCCTGCACCAATCTCAGAAGCATCTACCTCCACCTGAAATGGGAGTGAGACATCAGGTTGCCGTAGAACCGGAGCAGAAGTGAATCTTCGCGTAAGCTCCTGAAATGCCGAGACTGCCTCTGGAGACCAACTCACCACATCAGCGCCCTTTTTGGTCAAATCATTCAGTGGTTTAACAATACCAGAAAAATTACTTATAAATTTATGGTAGAAATTAGCAAAACCCAAAAACTTCTGGAGAGCCTTCAAAGAAGTGGGCTGAGCCCAATCTTAAATGGCCTGCATCTTGGCCGGGTCCATTTCAATAGCAGACGGGGACAAAATGAATCTCAAAAATTCAATCCTCTGTACACCAAAGAGGTACTTTGATCCCTTAGCATACAGAGAATTTTCCCTCAAAACCTGGAACACAGTCCGGATATGTTCCACATGAGAATCCCAATCACTGGAAAAGATCAAAATATCATCCAGATAAATGATCAAAAACTTATCCACAAAGTCCCGGAAAATATCGTTCATAAAAGATTGGAAGACAGAAGGGCATTAGTGAGCCCAAAAGGCATCACCAGGTACTCAAAATGTCCCTCCGGAGTATTAAACGCCATCTTCCATTCATCCCCGTGCTTGATGCGAATAAGATTATATGTCCCCCTGAGGTCAAGCTTGGTAAACCAACAGGCACTTTTAACTCTGGAAAATAAATCAGACATCAGGGGTAACGGGTACTGATATCTTAACAGTGATTTTGTTAAGGGAACGATAGTCAATACATGGCCTTAACGAACCATCTTTCTTGGCCATAAAAAAAGAAGCACCTAAAAGGTGAAGAGGATGGTCTAATATGACCTTTCTCCAACGACTCCTTGATATAAGATCGCATAGCATCATGTTCGGGTACCGATAAGTTGAAAAGCCGACCCTTGGGAAATTTACACCCGGGCATTAACTCAATTGCACAGTCATAACTCCTATGAGGAGGCAAAGACGCAGACTTACTCTCACTAAATACATCAGAAAAATCAGCCAAATAGTCACGAATATCATGAGACTGGGGAGAGGTGGAGAAAACAGGAGTGTCACTAAGGACACATTGACAACCCCAACTCACCACAGACACAGATTTCCAATCCAAAACAGGATTATGAGTTTGCAACCAAGGAAAACTCAGAACAATAGTATCATGCAAATTGTGCAACACCAATAATTTACAATTTTCTTGGTGGTCCAGTGCGACCCACATTATCACCTGGGTCCAAAACTGGGGTTTATTCTCCGCCAAAGGAGCAGCATCAATACCCCTCAAAGGGATAGCAGTCCGCAGGGGTATCATGGGAAAACCACAACGTTTAGCAATGTCTAAATCCATCAGATTCAAAGCTGCTCTTGAATGGACAAAAGCCTTAGCGGAAAATGTAGACAAGGAGCAGATCAGGGTAATTGCCAAAAAGAACTTAGGCTGTACACTGCCCAGCTCAAATGTGTAAGCAAAACGCTTTTCTCGTTTAGGGCAGATAGAAATAGTATGACGCGTACCCACAGAAAAAACACAATTTATTACGCCTTCTAAACTCCTGACATTGTGCCCTAGAGAAAACCCTATCGCATTGCATGGGTTGAGAAGTTTGTTTGAAAGGCGGCAACGCCTCTCGTGTAGTTTTACGTTCATGTAAACGCTGATCAATTTGAATGGCCAATGACATAGAGTCGTCAAGACCAGAGGGAACAGGAAATCCCACCATAACATCTTTTATGGTTTCTGCCAAACCCTTCTGAAAGAGAGCTGCTAGGGCATCGTCATTCCATTTAGTAAGGACCGCCCACTTTCGGAATTTTTGACAATATAACTCTGCAAAATCCTGACCCTGGTTCAATGCCAATAAGGTTTTCTCAGCTTGATCAATAGCATTAGGTTCATCATACAACAACCCCAAGGCTTGAAAAAACATGTCCACATTAGCCAGAATAGGATCTCCAGGTGTCAAAGAAAAGGCTCAATCTTGGGGATCGCCGCGCAGCAGGGAGATGACAATTTTAATCTGCTGCACAGAGCTCCCCGATGAGTTAGGTTTCAAAGCAAAAAATAGTTTACAATTATTCTTAAAATTCAAAAATTTAGACTGATCCCCAGAAAACACATCAGGAGTAGGGATTTTTGGTTCAGCAGCAGATGATTGAGCGAGATAGGCAGAAATTCCCCGCACTTCAGCAGTGAGCTGCTCAACACGATCAGACAATAGCTTAGTCTCCATTTAGACAAAAAATATCCTCCTACAGCCCCAGAAAAAAAAAGAGTAAAAAATATATATAAAAAAAATTCTGACACTTTTTTTTTAAAATTCTTTAGAGTACCCTAGAGTCCACAGTTAGGCTGGTGATTCTGTTATGAATGGGTCACTGACGAGGATAGCAGGCCCAGGCTAAGCCACAGAAAACCAGAGAGGTTGGTAACTAAGCGGATTGCAGACCCCTGATCCTATCCACACAACTAGCAGTACAGTCATGGCCAAAAGTTTAGAGAATGACACAAATATTAATTTTTACAAAGTCTACTGCTTCATTTTTTCTAATGGCAATTTGCATATACTCCAGAATGTTATAAAGAGTGATCAGCTTAACAGCAATTACTTGCAAAGTCAATATTTGCCTAGAAAATGAACTTTATCCCCCAAAACACATTTCAACATCATTGCAGCCCTGCCTTAAAAGGACCAGCTAACATCGTTTCAGTGATTGCTCCATTAACACAGGTGTGGGTGTTGATGAGGACAGGGCTGGAGATCAATCTTTCATGATTAAGTAAGAAAGACACCACTGGACACTTTAAAAGGAGGCTGGTGCTTGGCATCATTGTTTCTCTTCTGTTAACCATGGTTATCTCTAAAGAAACACGTGCGGTCATCATTGCACTGCACAAAAATGGCCTAACAGGGAAGAGTAAGAGTATCGCAGCTAGAAAGATTGTACACAGTCAACAATCTATCGCATCATCAAGAACTTCAAGGAGAGAGGTTCCCTTGTTGCCAAAAAGGTTCCAGGGCGCCCAAGAAAGACCAGCAAGCGCCAGGACCGTCTCTTAAAAGTGTTTCAGCTGCGGGATCGGGCTACCAGCAGTGCAGGGCTTGCTCAGGAATGGCAGCAGACAGGTGTGAGTGCATCTGTATGCACTGTGAGGTGGAGACTCTTGGAGCAAGGCCTGGTCTCAAGGAGGGCAGCAAAGAAGCCACTTCTCTCAAGAAAAAACATCATGGACAGACTGATATTCTGCAAGAGGTACAGGGAGTGGACTGCTGAGGACTGGGGTAAAGTCATTTTCTCTGATGAATCCCCTTTTCGATTGTTTGGGACATCTGGAAAACGGCTTATTCGGAGAAGACCAGGTGAGCGCTACCACCAGTCTTGTCTCATGCCAACTGTCAAGCATCCTGAAACCATTCATGTGTGGGGTTGCTTCTCAGTCAAGGGAATGGGCTCTCTCAGTCTTGCCTAAAAACACAGCCATGAATAAAGAATGGTACCAGAATGTCCTCCGAGAGCAACTTCTCCCAACCGTCCAAGAGCAGTTTGGCGATCAACAATGCCTTTATCAACATGATGGAGCACCTTGCCATAAAGCAAATGTGATAACTAAATGGCTCAGGGAACAAAACATAGAGATTTTGGGACCATGGCCTGGAAACTCCCCAGATCTTAATCCCATTGAGAACTTGTGGTCAATCATCAAGAGACGGGTGGACAAACAAAAACCTTCAAATTCAGACAAAATAAAAGCATTGATTTTGCAAGAATGGACTGCTATCAGTCAGGATTTGATCCAGAAGTTGATTGAGAACATGCCAGGGAGAATTGCTGAGGTCCTGAAGAAGAAGGGTCAACACTGCAAATATTGACTTGCTGCATTAACTCATTCTAACTGTCAATATAACCTTTTGTTACTCATAATATGATTGCAATTATATTTCTGTATGTGATAAAAACATCTGACAAACACACATAAAAACCAGAGGCCAGCAGATCATGTGAAAATATAATATTTGTGTCATTCTCTAAACTTTTGGCCATGACTGTAGCTGTGGAGCGTACCTACGAAGATCCTAGACGCCTCGGCACAGCCGGAGAGCTAACTAAGCAAGAAAGGGGAAATCTAAACTGCCCCGGAGCAGGCCGCAAAGGAATAGATAGCCTCCAAACATATATTGTCGGTGAGACAAGATGAAAACACAGACGTAGGCAGGAAAATAGACTGAGCAAATGATGGGGCCCACACTGACTAGACAGGACAGGAAAGGAAAGACACTGTCTGCAATCACGCAAAAAACCCTGCAAAAAGTTCAACACGTCTGATGCACAAAAAACACTGAAATCGCATGACTTCGCCCCCACTATATCAGCACTCTGGTATATTCTGAAAGCAAAGCAAAAAGAGACCAATATAACAGGGGACAAAACAAACTGGCACACGCAGTAACATATGGGCGGTGATTCAGCATAGCCCCAGCCGGAGCTGGCTGACCCGAACAAAGCAGAAACAGACAAATGCAAGCAGAATAGCAAATGAACCACTTAGCTGAACCATGCAGGGACAGAGCAGGAGACATCAGACCTCAGAAGGCACAGGAAGTAAATCACCAGCAGTAATAGAGGGAGTCAGCTGTCTTAAATCCCAATCTGATGCCCCAGATCTCCAATCGTCATCCTCATTATCAGGTGGCAAGCTCCACTACCTCCAGTAACCACCAGAGGGAGCCAAGAAAGAGAACTCGCAACCCCTCTGTCAATCTGACCAGCTCCACTACCTTCAGTAATAACCAGAGGGAGGCCAGAAAATGAATTCACAAGAGCAACCCTGGTATACCAGCCTGACTAAAGAACTGAGGAGGGCATCCAGGGTTGCCGATCGGAGATGGAAAAGATCCCTCTCCAATCAGTACTTCATTGCATTCAAACAGTCCCTCACTACTTTCAAGTCTACACTCACTGCAGTAAAACAAACCCACTTATCAACTCTCACATCCTCCCTGTCTCACAACTGTAAACAGCTATTCTCTGCTAGGTTAATATAACTTAACATGGATAAAACAGAATTCATTATCTTTCCACCATATCAATCAACGCCCCCAACAGACTTATCTATCACAGTCAATGGCTCCCCACTCTTCCCAGTCCCGCAAGCACGCTGCATCGGGGTAATTCTTGATGCTGATCTCTCCTTCAAACCACACATTCAAGCCCTTTCAACTTTCGGCCAACTCCAACCCAAAAATATATTCCGGATCCATACATTTCTCATACAAGAATCTGCAAAAACACTAGTGCATGCCCTCATCATTTCTCTCCTCGACTACTGCCACCCCCTGCTTTGTGGCCTCCCCTCCAACACTCTCGCACCTCTCCTATCTATCCTACGCCACTGCCCAACTAATCCACCTATCCACCCACTATTCCCTGGCCTCTCCTCTCTGTCAATTGTTTCACTGGCTCCCCATTGCCCAGAGACTCCAGTTCAAAATCCTAACAATAGCACACAAGGTCATCCACAACCTGTTTTCTGCAAAATACATCTGTCATCTAGCCTCCCGGTATTTACCTGCACCCAACTTCACTAGTTCCCTCTTATCTCCTCTTCCCGTAATTGCTTACATTATATTTCCTGTGCATCCCCCCTACTCTGGAACTCTCTACCACAACATTTCAGACTCTCGCTTACCATGGAAACCTTCAGACATTCAAAAGAAACAGGAAGACCTACTCTTCTGACAAGCCTACAACCTGCAGTAATTCCCGTTCCACCAAACCACTGCACGACCAGCTCAATCCTCACCTACTGTATCCTCACTCATCCCTTGTAGATTGTGAACCCTCGCGGGCAGGGTCCTCTCTCCTCCTGTACCAGTCAGTGAATCGTTTTGTTCAACATTATTGTCTTTGTTTTTTATTATGTATACTCCTGTTCACATGTAAAGCATCATGGAATAAATGGTGCTATGATAATAAATAATAATGATAATAATAATATGAAGAATAAGACATCAGCATTCAGCATCTTTCATTGTGACTGTAAAATGGTGACAAATACAGTCAAAAAAATTTGTTCAAGTCTCTCCAGCTTGAAATTAATCATGGACGCATCAAATTTTTAACGGACATGGGAAATAAGTGCAATAATTTTAAAGCTTTTCAAGGAATTTCTCGATGGTTGGGGGCCCTGCTTAGCACCCAAACCCTACTCCTCCAACGTTCTGAAAAATCATCAAAAAGTTTTATAGAACAATAGAAACCGTTTAACATATTATTTAATATTAGCATGTTGTTTTTATTAAAATACTCTGCTAGAACATTTAAAGTTATTCACAAATGGGAAATTCACCTTTTTTGCTTGCTGTATTTCTTCTGTGGATTTTGACCGCCCCTTCACTGCATGCTTCTGGGGAGAAGATGCCTGCACAAGGAATTCAATGTTGTAAGATTAAGACTAGACAAACAATTAGAAGACAATTGGCTTTTCTAAAATATACATTGATTTGTTAATGAAGATGAACATTTGACTTATCTAAGGTTGTCACATATCTGCTCAGTATATTCCTAGTCTGTTTCCTAAACACTAGAGATGGGCGAACCCAAACAGTAAATTTCGTCGTCTGCACGAACACCTACTGTTCGGGCATGGACACCGATCATGCACTTCACCAGGAAGTCCGTGTTACTGTTCTGGTTCGGCTGCCCGGGTGTTTGTTGCTTCAGTTGTCCAGCTAAGATGTTCTTTGGCCCAGGAAACACTCTTACTTCTCTGTTTAAGATTTAGGAATAGCTTTTTCCTTGGTGTTTGTGCTTTCAGACTGGCATCAAGTAATCAGCGACGTACTGTTCTATCCGACACCGAAACTCCTCCATCGTGCAAGAACTGGTTGAATTCCTTGTCATATGCTCTTTTGTCTTGCAAGGCTAACCTAACAATTCTTCTGTCTGATTTTGGAGTTGTTGCCTTTTTCCTTCCTCTTCCCCTCTTTTGATGCTGCAACTATCAGCAAAACGTGAAGACAGCTTTTGCACTCCAGAAGCAGTGACTCCACCACCCATCTTCCTAGCAATTTCTCTGAAACTGTGTCCCTCCTTCCTCAAAACAATAGCCATAGCTTTCATTTTTCTCTTGTTTGGAGACCAATTTTGAGTGACATGATTAAAATCTAAAAAAAAAACAATCATTCAGGAGTTTGTGAGCTCAAAATAGACATTTATAATTATTCCGTTAAAAAATTAAATTTAAATATTAATAAAATACAAGAAATAAAAATTCTCAATAGTTTGTAAAGAAATTAAAGCCTGTATGACCTATGTCCCCTCATCCCTGTCCTACTCTGTGTGTCTCTCCCCCCTCCCAGTATGCATGGCTTGGCTCCCCCATCCCATCCTTCTATGTATGGCTCAGCTCCCTGTCCTCTCCTGTCTTCCTTTGTGCTCCCCCGTCCTCCTCTGTGCTCCTCTATGCTCCTCCATCCTGCTCTGTGCTTCCCCATCCTACTCCGTGCTCCCCCGTGCTTCCCTTGTCCTCATCTATGCTTCCCCTGTCCTCCTTTGTGCTCCCCCCATCCTGCTCTGTGCTCCTCCGTGCTCCCCCATCCTGCTTCGTGCTCCCCATCCTGCTCCATGCCCCCTGTGCTTCCCCGTCCTCCTCCGTGCTTCCCCTGTCCTCCTCTGTGCTCCCCTTATCCTCTTCTGTGCTCCTCCATGCTCCCCCATCCTGCTCCATGCTCCCCCATCCTGCTCCGTGCTCCCTCGCGCTTCCCCCATCCGCCTCTGTGCTCCCCCAGTCCTCCTCTGTGCTCCCCTTATCCTCTTCTGTGCTCCTCCATGCTCCCCCATTCTGCTCAGTGCTCCCCCATGCTTCCCCCATCCTTCTCTGTGCTCCCCCATCCTGCTCCCTGCTTCCCCTTCCTGCTCCGTGCTTCTCCCGTCCTCCTCCATGCTCCCCCGTACTTCCCCCATGCTCCCCTGTCCTCCTCCATGCTTCCCTCATCCTCCTCCGTGCTTCCCCCTGTCCATACTCACCCTGCTGTGCCATCGCTGAACGTTCCTTCTGCTCCCCCTTCCCTGCTGGTTTCTGCACAATGACTCGTGTATAAGCCGAGGGGGCATTTTCAGCACAAAAAAATGTGCTGAAAATCTCGGCTTATACACGAGTATATACGGTAAGTACCTCTTCTCTATAAATTATTTTATTACATGCTTCACTTGAGGAGTTATTTATGCAATAGGTCCATGTAATAAGATTTACATTGGCCGTACTAAGAGGGCCTTGTTATATCGCATGAGGGAACATCAATATGATATCAAAAAGCCCTTCAAAGGACACCCCCTCTCTCACTACTTCCTTGTCGGCTACCTCAACAAATACAGAATGTCAATTTCTTTTGCAGTAATTATGTATTTTATTTAAGGATTATCCAAATAGACATGATTGGGGTGAGGAAAATCCATGTTTTTAGTTTGTTCTTGCATAGGAAATGCTCTAGTAATGCATGCCATCTGCACATGACTTTATGAATAAAGTTTTATCAATGTTAAGTAACAGGAAGTAATCAAATCAAAACAGCCTTATTTAAAAAATGATATACCAAGCAGGAACCCAATGTACCCAATCTAGATATGTTCTGTTTTTGTCACAATTGGAAGACCCACCTTTTGTGTCTACCTTTTTTCCTCCTAGATTGTAAGCTTGCGAGCGGGGCCCTCATTCCTCTTGGTATCTGTTATGATCTATGTGATTATTGTTATGCTGTAATGTCTATTGTCTGTACAAGTCCCCTCTGAAATGTAAAGTACTGCGGAATATGTCGGCGCTATAGAAATAACATTTATTATTATTATATTAAAATATCATCCAAGTGCCAAAAGTGCGAATAAAAGTGCCCGTGCCAAGAAAAAGTGCAAGTAAAATAGCAACCTGTGCTATACTGCCTATTCTGTCAGAAGAACCAATCAACCTTAATTTAATTATTAAGTCGTTGTTCAAAATATATCTTGCTTCCAACAGATTTATTTGACTTATATACACAGTCCAATCTTGCTTTTTGGATTGCAAGATAGTAATTTCATAGAATATACATTTACATAAGGTCTATATTAACGTGGTTATGTACCAACTGAAAGAGCATTGTAGACTCACATACAACCACCAAAAGAGCATATATTGAGGCATGTCCTTAATAATAAATGAATGGCAGTTCTCAATATTCTTACATCATACAGCCCTGGGACATATTACTTGTTGTCCCAATCATCAATGTCTGAAAAAACTCTCACCTATGAAGATTTTGTGCCCTGATTGTCAATTGTCTTACAAACCAGGACCAACATTCACATAACTCTCATGGTGAGCTCATATCAAATAATAATTGTTATACTCATCTGGAGGATCATGAATTTGGACATCGATGCCTGCAGTCGAGTTCTTATGGAGGGGTACCAACCTCAGCATGAACCATGGCACCTTTGGCTTGCTGAGTGGCCTCTACCTCGAATAATGTCTCCCAACGCGCTTCTTCATAAATTGACTCATCAGGGGAATTGTGACATCTATTTTGCTGTATGAAAAATAGCGCGCATAATGTTCGTTACACTTGCCTTATATAAGTTCAAACACGCCGCGGCAACCTGCATGTTTCCAGACGCTGGTCTTCTCACTTCCGGCTTATGGAATGCAAAGGTTCTGCTGTGAACCGTTTGCTTCACTTCCTGTACCTGTCACCTGGCCAGTGTCATCATTTCCTGCTCGTGGAACGCAAGCGTTCGCACTTTGGAATGCTCACTATTCAAGACACTATTCGAGTCTCGAATAGTATAGCACAGGTTGCTATCTTAGGCAAGTTTTCACACGTCCAGATTATTCCGGTACCAGAAAAACCGGTACCTGAGCTATCCATATCCGTATGTCCATGTGGACAAGTGGCACCTCCGTGTGGCAACCGTGTGCAGCATGTGAGCTGCATCAGGACCACACGGACGCTGCCGGGAAGAAGCGCTACAGTAAGTGCTGTTCCCGGCGGCTGGTGCTGACCGCGGCTGTGATTCTTCTCTCCTGCTCTGCTGGCAGGAGAGCAGTATGAATGAAAACCCAACGTGGGGTCCCCCTCATTTTGTGAACCAACCAAGCGAATCTTACAGCTGGGGGCTGCAACCCTCAGCTGTCAGCTTCATCAAGGTTGGTTCTCAAGAATAGATGGGTCCCCACACTGTTTTTTAAGTATTGTGTGTTATTTTGTTGTGTGATGCAGAAAAAAGCAGTGAAATAAATGCTGCATTTATGCTATGTGAGAACAAGACCTCAGTGTTACATTTCTATTACATTTTTTATGGGCTTATGATGCGCCCCAGAGGCCGTGGGATACTCGGTACCAGGCCGGTCGTCTTAAAGGGATGTGTCACAGTGGCGGTGACCCAGTCCATGGCCCCAGGCGGTCATGTAAAAGGGGAGTATTGATTAGGGATAAAGTTTATGTAGTGATTCGTGACGCCAGTTGAAGTGTTCGACTGTAGTATAGCCGGCACTGCAGATGATCCCTGGGGGAGTAGATGGTGATGGCAGTGCAGATGTTTAAGCCTCTCCAATCAGGGCTGACCCCCAAAGATTGTGATGGAAGTAGAAGGCATGGAGTAATAAGGCAGGAGACAAGGAAAGTCACTTTATTATTTACTGTAGTTCAGGTGCAGTTCAGAGAAGATACAGTATTACATCTCTCACCAGGTTACAGTCTGCTCTGCAGAATGGGAGTTATCCTTCACTCTGCTGTCACTCGGTGTAAGCTTCCTGCTATTCTAATCCCTTCTGGGACCAAAGTTTCCTGTATAGCCCCTACTCACTGTGTATTCCTCCTCTGGCAACTTGCAGCTTGGATCCTGTGTGAAGCTCGAGTTCCTTCTTGCACAATCCTTCACTGATCCTAGTTTGCTGCTGTCATCCCGGGGAAAACACTGTGCTGTTGGTTGTATAAACTCACACAGTCTCTCAGCTTACCACCCTGCTCTGAAAGCATGGATGGCCTAGGGGCTGACTCCCTGATTCTTCTATCTTTGCTCCTGGAGGGAGGACATGTCATGGTGTCCAAGAATGTTTTCCATTCTCTCTTCTTCCTCTTCACTGAAAACAACAACTCTGCTCCTCCTCCCAGTTAGGGTTTGTCTGCAAAGCTCTAAGCTTCAGACAAGTAAGGGAGTGAGGTAAATTATGTGTGTGTGTGTTGTGGTCTCTAGCAGAGAAAGCATAACTCCCATTGCTTACAAAACACATGCAAAACAGTACATATTTAACCCTTTGTGGCGGTAAAGACATAGGGCGCCACACTTAATGGAGAGAAAAAAATCTATCCCAACTTTTTTTATGCCATTCACCAATCATCGTAAAAAAGAAGTTAACTGTATTTGCAGGTTGCTATGATTAATGTGATAGCAACAATTTCTGTTATTTGCGGATTTGTGTTTAATTTTTTAAAAAAGTGTATTAAAAATGTCATTATTGTGTTGATCACTGTGTTGTACAGGCTGTTACAATAACAGGGACACCAAATATGTCCATGTGTTTTGCTGGTTTGTGATGTTTATTATTTTTTAACAAAACGCATTAAAAATGAAATTTTTGTAATTGTTTTTCAATTTTTTTTAGTAATTTTGCAGGCAGAAAAAAAAATTGGACTTTTCCTTCACCTCTGGATCACAGGTACTTAGACATACACTGCTATGTACAGATGTATCACTTATATATTCAAGTATAGAAGATTCTCCCATACTTGTCAGTGCAGGTGAGGCTCATAGCTTTTGCTACTGCCTATAATTATATAGATTTGATTATATTCGAATCCCGGTGAGACCGGATCACAAGAAAAGAAGATAATTGTTTATTTAATTAATGTAGGTGTGTGCAGAGCAGAAAGATGCAGCACTGATATTTGATGCATTTTTGGTGCAGTTTTGAAGCAACATTTTTGATGTATTTTTTATCTTACAGAAACGCGTTAATTCTGCAATTTGAAAAAGTAAGGCTAAGTGCACACACTGCGGATTGGTCTGCGGAATTTTATCTGCAGAACCGCAGGTAAAATACCTGCGGTTTTGCCCTGCGGTTTGCCACCTGGACAATGGTATAGGTGGCAAACCGCAGCAGAATCCACAGAAATAATTGACATGTCAATTGTTTCTGCGGATTCAAAACCGCAGCTTTTCCGCAGTTAAAAATCCGCAGCGTGTGCACAGCAGAATGTAAATCCCATAGGATAACATGCTACTGTACACTGTCTGCAGAACTGCTGCAGTTCTGCTGCGGTCAAAACCGCAGCGGAACCGCAGCAAAAAACCGAAGCATGTGCACATAGCCTTACGGTTTCATGCTTTCTTTCCAAGCATTTTTTCAGGCTCCTCAGAAGCATATAGAAAAAAATGCACAATTCAACAGCATCTTTAGACGCACAGTACTCAGAGTTTTTGAAATTACTCCATTTTGCTTTTTGCTTGGAGAGTTAAATATAGCAGACTTTCTGCACAAACAAATCATAAAAGAAAAAGCATTAAAAATTTAAATGTTAATACATTTTTTAAATTGTTTTACTTTTTATATTTTATTGATGATACATTATTTTTAAATGGTAAATTATCATCCACCAGAGCTAACTCCAGTAAAAGTCCAGTAAAGTCACTTACGACCTACTAACTGCCAAATCCAAGCGACACTAGTTTGTCCTCTTCTCCTGAACCTGTCCTCTGCCTTTGACACAGTGGACCATTCCCTCTAACTACAGATTCTCTCATGTCTTGACAACACAGACTTGGTCCTATCTTGGATCTCCTCATACTTAACAGATCGGACATTCAGCATCTCCCACTCACACACCATCTCCTCATCTCTCCCCCTATCTGTCAGTGCCCCCCAAAGTTTAGTTCTAGGACCCCTTCTCTTCTTATCTACACCTTCGGCCTCAGACACTTCATAGAGTCTCTCTGGACCTGATATCACCTCCTTACTAACCAGAATCACACAATGTCAGTCCTCTATTTCATCTTTCTTCTCTGCTAGATTTCTAAAACTTAACATGGATAAAACAGAATTCATCTTCTTTCCACCATCACATTCAACCCCCCCCCCAACTGACCTATCCATCAAAGTCAATGGCTGCTCACAGTCCCACAAGCTCACTACCTCGGGCTAACCCTTGACTTTGATCTTTCCTTCAAACTACACATCCAAACCCTTTTCACTTCCTGCCGACTCCAATTCATAAATATTATACAGATTAGATATTAGAAAAAACGTTTTGACAGTGAGGGTGATGAATGAGTGGAACAGGCTGCTACGAGAGATGGTGAGTTTTTCTTCAATGGAAGTCTTCAAGCAGAGGCTGGACAGACATCTGTCTGAGATGGTTCAATGAATCCTGCGCTGAACTGAGTATGGGGTTGGAGACAATGACCCTTGAGGACCCTTTCCAATTCTAACATTTCTATAGTTCTATGATTCTATGATTCCTCATCCAAGAGTCCGCAAAAACACTAGTGCATGCCTCCATCTCCTGCTTCGACTACTGCACTTTCCTGTGGCCTCCACTCTATCATTCTCGCACCCCCTCCAATCTATTCTAAACCCCGCAATTCCCTGGCCTCTCCTCCCTGTCAATCCCTTCACTGGCTCCCCTTTGCCCAGAGACTCCAGTTCAAAACCCTAACCATGGCATACAAAGCCATCCACAACCTGTCTCCTCCATACATCTGTGACCTTGACTTCCTGTACTTAGCTGCACGCAACCTCCGATCCTCACAAGATCTCTTTCTCTACTCACCTCTTATCTCCTCTTTTCACAATCACATACATTTTTCCAGTGCATCCCCCCTACTCTGAAACTCTCTCTACCCCAACATATCAGACTCTCGAATACCGTTGAAATCTTCAAAAGGAACCTGAAAATCAACCTGCAGTAACCCTTGTTCCAACAAACTGCTACATGACCAGCTCAACCGTCACCTACTGTTTCCTCACCAATCCCTTGTAGATTGTGAGTACCTCACGGGCAGATTCCTCTCTCATCCTCTACCAGGCGGTGACTCATTTTATTCAAGATTATTGTACTTGTTTCTTGTTATGTATACCCCTTTTCACATGTAAAGTGCCATGGAATAAATGGCACTATAATAATAAATACTAATATTAACTGCGGTTAGAGTCAGGTGCCAGCAACACAGTAACACATCTAAGGATTGTCCACTATAGAGCGGGCTCAGCTCATGACCAGCTCCATGATGGATATATGTCATGGAGCATGAAAGGATTAAAGCAATGTCATGTTTATCTCTATATCTAATGTCAATACACAAGTACATTTCTATATAAAGTACCTGTATGTATTGGGCAAAATAAAAGACAGGTGTGTGTGATTCAGAAAGTCTGTTTTTGCCTAGGTAGATGTAGTAAGGGCATGGTCCAAAGTTTTGCCACGGCAAGCTACATGCACTTATAGTTTGTCACTTTTCTTTTCTTTTAAAGTTGGGATGTATGAATCTAGCATTATACTGGCTTCTAGGAAGTCCTCTTTATGCCCATACAATCTAGCAATGTATGAGATCAGCTCCAAAGAAGACCTTCCAGTAGCAAATGCAATCTAGAAATGTTTGTGCTCCTGATAGTTTCCCCCTCCAAGCAATACAATCTAGGAGTGTATGGGCTGTTAATAAGTCCTACCTACAGGCTATACAATCTAGCAATGTATGGGCTCCTAGGAGGTGCTTCCTTCAACTCATACAATCTAGCAATGTTTGGGCTCCTTGGAGGACCTCCTACAGCCAATACAATCTATCAAGGTATGGGCTCCTGGTAGGTTGTCCCGGCTTGCAATACAATCTAGCAAAGTATGGGCTCCTTGTGGATCCTGCCTGCAGCATAGGATGATTATAATGAGCACAATCTGTGCTAAAGACCAGGGCCCATGGCCAGATTGTCCTCATTATAATGTTATGTTCGCCACCATCATTGGCACTTATCGCCAGGAAGGGTGCTTTCCTGGAGCTCTGCTGCCGGAAATATAGAATGGCAGCACAGATCAAGGGGAGCTTGAGTCATCTTTTCTGTGTTGTGCCAGCACCAGTGTTATCAACTGGCGCCAGCATGTATGCGAAGGCCTCAAAAAGAAGTGGAACTGCAGGTGATCGTATTAAAAATATTTTTTTCAATAATATTAATAAAGTGGGATGGGAGATAGGAAATTATAATGAGATTATAATGAATGAAAGGGAATCTGTCAGTAGGATCAACCCTACTAAGCAGTCTATATGGGCATGTACTATAGGTCATAGGAAGCTGAATAAAGTGAAATCTTGTTATCTGCGATCTGATGTCTTATTGCAGAGATATCCATGTTTTTCTTATATGTAATTGATCTGTTCCAGGCTATGGGCCGGTCACAGATCTGTATGAGAATCTGAATTCATCAATTATTTTACATGAAGGGTGGGCGTTACCTGTGTGATGTATAATGGCTGCTCTCCTGATCTCACTGCAGACCATATGTGTTGCAATACAGTAGAGCTGCGAGAGCCCCAGAAAATGTGTTTGTAGTAATACAATTAATTTTTCCTGTTCTTAGTTAGCAGTTACATGTCTCACAATATTATGCCTCCTTTTAGCAACAATAATCACTGAAGGCTGATTCTCATGCAAATCAGTGTTCGGCCCATAGCTTGGATCAGCTCATTTACGTATAAAAGCATGGATATCTCTGGAAGAAAACATCAGATTGCAATTATCAAGCTAACATTTTATTCAGCTTCCCATGACCTACATGCTCGTATAGATGGCTTAAGAAAGTTGATCTACTGAGCAAAAGGTTAACAATATTTTAAACTTTTGATTTTCATGCTCCATATAAGGCTCCATAGCAGCAGTGGATGGTAATCCACTACTGCTTCGAATGTGAAACTACCACCATTTTATAGACACTCATCTTGGCTTTCTCAATCATAAATTTGACTTGCAATTATTTAGCATATGAGTCTTGCCACTGCATTACTGTTTTGCTTCTAAAAATCTAAGTGCTCGCTTGGGTTGAGGTCTGGGGACAGTGGCGGCAATCCAGCACCTTTACTTGACTGTCATTGAACCATTTATTCGCCATTCTCGACAAATACTTTTGACTTGATGTCCTGCAGGAACACTATGTCGTACTTTTCATACCCAGAGTACTCGAGGGTACAAAGTAACTCGTCTTGTAGGATACTCACATATAGTTCAGTATTGAGACCACCATTGATCCTGGTCAAGTATCTAATGCTTTTGGGCTGTGAAACAACTCCATATCATGAGGCTTCCTCCACCAACCAGTTTTTCCCTTGTTTCTTCCAGACTTATTTGCACCCATCATATCCTAGTCTATTGACTTTTGTCTCATTGCTTCAGATCACCCGTTTACAATCTTCTACTGCTCACTTTTCGGACTTTTTTGTAAACTCGAGCCTTGTTATGGTGGCAATTAAGTTGAGGCTTCTTCACCTTTTTTCAAGCCACCGTTCCAGATTTGTGTGTGTTGCACAGTGCTTGCATGGATGTCTGTGGTCTCACTATTATGAAGCATATGAGCCACTTCTTGTCACGCTAGAACTGATACAACTTGTAATGACTTGCCTGGATGTCCACCTCTTGGCTTTTGAATAGATGGATGGACTTCATTTCATATTCTTCCAACTGCCATGGCACTCACATGATGCAGTTAGGCAGGCAATTGTTTTGGCCAAGAGACTGCAATCGATGAGCTGGTTGATTCTGTTTTTCTTTTCTTGTGAAATCTTCTTCATGGATGCTCCTGGATTTAAACAAGTGAGCTTACATTTGGGAGTCAACCTAATAACACAGAGAGCTATTAGGGAATGTGAGAACATGTTGTATTTTGTAGTATACAGGGAAATTAAGACTTTCCACCACCTGGAGCAAAACAGTAACAATACAGTGACATGACAAGAATCTGCATATTTAATCATATGATAAACAATTGCAAGTCAAATTTATGTATGAGGTAGCCCAGATAATTGTGTATAAAATGATAGTTGTCTCACGTTCAAAGCAGTAATGGATTATGAGATATGGAGCCTGAAAGTCAAAAGTTCAAAACACTTACCCTTTTGCTCCTCACTGTATTTGTAATGATGGTTTGCATGATATCTAATCATATATTAATGGTAAGTCCATGCCTGTATTCAGCAGCACAATGTAGGGGATTTCTTATTCAGGAAACATAGGTGTACATACAGTGTGTATCAAGCTGGGTAGTGAAACCACTGTGCTGAGGACCAAGGAAACCCTGGAAGGGCGTAACTAGGTGCCTCACCAAATCCGACCTCGGATACACAGTGGCTAACAATACCATGATACGAGGAGAAACAAAGGAGGTGGGACCGGGTGCTACTCTAGGACTGACCTTGGGTAGATAGCAGGTGACGCCCTAGAGATTGGTAGCCGAGATGGCCCAAAAGGAAAGAACAGAAGATGCAGGCAGGCACTGTAGGAACACAGGAATGACAGATATGGACTGTACCCACTGACGTACAGATAAGAACTGGTAGGTGCGGACTAAACCGGAAGATATACTGATGAGCACTGGCAGGTGTGGATTGGACCGGCAGATACACTGATGAGCACTGGCAAATACGGACTGGACCGGCAGATATACTGATGAGCACTGGTAAGTGTGGACTGGCCAGTGCAGGTGAGTACGCTGGCATCTCTGCCGGGGGAAATCTGACTAAGTTTTCTCCTAGAGTACAGATATTTAGAAATGTACTGTACATAGAGATGTAGCTCTATGTAACAAGTCAATCTGTCTGTAATTTAGGAGCATAATATGCTCATTCAGACGTTGAGAAAATCCTCTGCCACATGTCAGGGCAGCCTGTGCTTTATAGCTTTTGCTGCTGCCTTCATTAAAACATGTTGCGTGTTGAAATCCCGGTGAGACCAAATCTCAAGAAGAGAGAAGAATGAGTTGTTGCATTGCATATAAGTATGTACAGAGCAGAGAGATGCTGGTCCCGCCCCACAGAATCAGGGGAGGAGAAACTATGAACTAGAAGTGAAGAAGGCAGGAGATACATTGCACAGAGTGAGTGGAAGTTGGGATATTGCCCTGACCAGAGGCATACCTAGGGGGGCAGCTGAGGCATTACCCGTGAACAGCAAGAAGATGGGGTCAGTCGGGCCACCTAATGTGGCGGTCCAAAGCATCTCTGCCGGCAGTTGCATTCTGCCGCCCTCCAGACTGGGAGTTGGCAGTTCTGTTGGCAGAGAAGCTTCAGCGCATCGGTTCCCAGTAATCAAGAGTACAACTGAAGCTCTCACCGACAGGTCAGAGCGATGTCAGTATGATCAGGTCATGTGATCAAGCTGCTGATGTCTCTCACCGGCGCCGAGAGCATAGGCGGTATGTGCTTCATGTTAGTGGAGCTGAAGACACCGAAGATGGAAGGGGGAAATTTACTGCCTGGGGGAATGGGTGCAGACACAGTATGGTGAGTGGGGGTATGTGTACGGCCACAGTATGAGGAGCGAGGGGTAAATATATATGCGAACAAAGTATGGGGAGCGAGGGTGATGGGATGTGTGTAGACTCAGCATGTGGAGTTGTAGGGATGTGTGAGGAGTGAGCATGGAAAGTGAGAGGGTAAATGCATGAGGAGGGAGGGGGAAACATGTGAGGAGACTATTGAGGGGAACAGTGCAAGGAGACAGTATGTGGGAAGAAAAGTGTGAGTGGGATCAGAATAGAGACTAGAGTAGTGGGGGTTAGCATGGAGGAACAGTGTAAGAGCATAGCATACCAAGAAGTGGGAGTGTGGTGAGGGGACATAGTGTAGAGACAAAGGGGGACCCAGTGTGAAGAGAGGGGTCCCAGTATGGAAAGGAGTTGGCAGTGTGGAGAGCATGTGTCATGAGAGGGACAGTGTGGGGGTCATATTCTGTGCAGGGAATATAGTGAGGGGTAATTATTTATTCTGGGGTTCAGCAAAGGGCAGATATTTTTATTCAGGAGCATAATAATGACACTGCTATCTTTAGGGGCGTCGTGTGGAGATATGCTGCAGAAGACCGGAGAAGATGGAAGTCTGCAAAGACGAGCTGTGGATGAGAAAAGTCAACATGGCGTCTGGGCAAGATGAAGAAGAAAAGAAAGAGAATGCCTCCAGAGACAATGTCATCTATCAGGTACCTGGATGTAAATGTTTTTTGTTATACTGACTAATTCTCATATTTTTATTTACATTAGGAGCATTAAAGGAGTTGTCAAAGTTTGTGATGAGTCTGCAGTCATTCTGTCTGCAGACATTTGAATTTTCACAGTGCGTAATTCACGCTGTCAGGATTCTCTCATGCCGTCGATTTGCATACATTTGGTCACATGCCGACTAGTCATGCATGGCCTAACTCATTGAAAATGAATTGAATGAGGCCGGACACGTCTAGTCGAAATATGACCAGACGTATACAAATCGCATACTTGTGCAAGGGAGAATCCTAAAAGTGTGCAGTAAATATGCTGTGAGAATTCAGAGGCCTTCAGCCACTGCACACTTTCATCTCAAACCTGAACGAGCCCTTTAATTATAAAATGAAGCTCTCACATCACATCACATGGCCGCTTCATTCATATGCAAATTTCATTCTTACGGTCACGTGACAACTAGCTCTTCTTCTGAAGTTCCTTCTTCTCTCAGTTTTTCAATGAACAAATACTTAGGGTAAGCAGGTCGTCGACACGTGACTAAGTGTGCAAATCACATTTGTGCTTGGGGGCGGGGAGCGCCAAACTGAATTCTTGCCCCGGATGCCAAAAACCTAGATACACCTCTGGTCCTGACCTCCAATGATGGCAGGACAGCTCCACTAAATTGTGATTGCTGTATCCGAGACCACTGCGAGCTGTGCTATGTAGACGGAAAATAAAAAAGTTATAAATCTTGGAAGAAGGCGAGGGGAAAATGCAAGCCATAAAAGCAAAAATTGGCTATGGAGGCAATGGATTAAAGGGTTTGTCTAGATTTGGGTCAATAGTCTGCAGGTCCTCTATTTGATTGCAGTCTGCTGAATTGTGACAGTGTGCAGTGCGTGCACTGTCATGATTCCCCGGAATTGTCGATGTAAGCAGGCTGTCACGTGACTTCATGTATGCAAATTGCATACTAAAGGTCACACGCCAACTAGACTCATCCAGCTTCTTTCAATTCAGTTATACGGAGAGAAGCTGAAGGTGTCTTCCTGAAACGTGACCCCAAGTACACGAATTACATACATGTGGTGACAAGACTGCCTGCTCACACTGCCAATACCAGGAAGTCATAACAGCTTGCACACCGCATACTGTCACAATTAAGTAGTTTGCAACCACATAGAGTGCCTGCAACCTTTTCTGCGCAACCCCTTTAACCCTTTCATGCCACAGCCCATTTTCATTTTTGCCTTTCTGTTTTTCGCTCCTCTTCTTCCAAGAGCCATAACTTTTTTATTTTTCTGTCAATATGGTCATTTGAGGGCTTGTCTTTTGCGGGACGAGCTGTGCTTTTGAACGTCACCATTGGTTTACCATATTTTGTAATCAAAAACAGGAAAAAAATTCCAAGTGCAGTGAAATTGCAAAAAAAAGTGCAATGCAATCCCACACTTGTTTTTTGAATTTGTTTTTTCTTACCATGTTCACTAAATGCTAAAATTGACCTGCCATTATGATTTTCAAGGTCCTTAGAAGTTCACAGACCCAAAACATGTCTAGGTTATTTTTTATCTAAGTGGTGAAAACTTTGTTAAAAAATAAAAACAAATTGTGCCCTTTTTCTATACCTGTAGCGTTTCCATTTTTCGTGATCTCAGGTTAAGTGAGGGCTTATTTTTTGCTTACCAAGCTGACATTTTTAATGATAGCATTTTGGTGCAGATATGATTTTTTGATTGCCAGTTATTGCATTTTAATGCAATGTCGCGGTGACCAAAAACGCATTTCTGGCATTTTGACTTTTTTTCTCGCTATGCCATTTACCAATCAGGTTAATCCTTTTTTATTGATAGATCGGGTGATTCTGAATGCGGCGATATGAAAAATGTCTATGTTTGATTTTGTTTTTATTGTTTTATTTTGAATGGGGCAAAAGGGGGATGATTTGAACTTTTATATTTTTTCCCTTTTTTTAATATTTTTTAAAACTTTTTTTTTTACTTTTCGCATGCTTCAATAGCCTCCATGGGAGACTAGAAGTTGCTATAACCCGATCGGCTCTGCTACATTTAGGCGCTGGGCGGTGCTCACAGCAAGCCGGCAGTGACAACCATAGTGGTCTCCAGGAGACCTCCGGTTGTCATGCCAACACACCAGTGACCCGCGATCACGTGACTGAGGTGACTGGTGGGTGGATTTCTGCCCTGATGGCTAGAAGCGCACGTTAAATGCTGCTGTCAGAGTTTGACAGCAGCATTTAACAGGTTAATAGCCGCAGGTGGATCGCAATTCCACCCATAGCTATTCCGGGCACATGTCAGCTGTTCAAAACAGCTGACATGTGCCGGGAAAGATGTGAGCTCACGGCCGGAGCTCACATCAAAGGGGGAGATGCCACATGGACTGTACTAGTACGGCGTATGTCGCAAAGGGGTTTAAAATGTAAAGAAGTACATTTCTAAGAAACAAAAAATAACTTTTTGGAGGTGGGAACGCTTTACTTTTTTATTTCACAATTGATATATTATTTATATCCCTGATATATAATCTAGTTTTTTCTGAGATTCAAACTTACACTCTCTAGCATGGTAGGCAGCATTTTTGGTATTAACCACTGGTTGTAGTGTCAAGGAAAGGAAATTTATTGTGGCTACATTTCTTCATGCTGTTCAAGGAGAAACTGATCAATTACAGCAGCTTGCATGTCCCGGAGAGTAGAAGACATCACTGTGCTGCACAGTCCGTCCTGACTTCAGCTGAGGGCAAAGCTGAAGTCTGGACATAGCGCTGACCTCCCGGGACAGAGGGATATCTCATCTAACGTTGGACAGCACTGGTGGACCATTGAAAGGTAAGCATATAATTTAGTAACACATAGGCTCCTAAGAGGTCCTTTCCATAGCACATACACTCTAGCCCATTAGGGTAGCTATGGGGGGGTGAAGAGGTGAAGGTCTCCAGGCTTCATTCATATGGTAGGGCCCAAACAGAGCAGCCGCTCTTTCTATTTGTATTGGCGTACGGTTAAAACTATGCGGAAAAGCAGTTCTGTAGGTTGCAGATGGTTTTAGGCCAGAGGCCTGTAGAATGGCACATGCACTAGATGTCAGAGTCTCGGTGAAGGTGGTACAACTACTTCATGTATTGCTGTGCCCACAAAGAGGCACTAACTGTGGCAGTGAACTCGCTAGGATCAGAGGGTTAGTGGAGTATATACATGATCTATTTTACTGTTTATGTGGGTGACTCCGGATGCATTATTTGTATATGTGAGTGATTCAAGTGACATTATTACTGTTGGTGGGGGGCATTTTGGGTCATTATTACTGTATGTTGGTGACTTAGGGGCAATTTTTACTGTACATGGGGTGACTCCGGGGTCTTTCTGTATGTGGAGAACTCAGGTATGGTTACTACTTTACGTACAGGAACTCAGGGAATATTATTATGCAAGTTGGAACTTGGCACATTATTACTGTTTGTGGGGGGATTCAGAATGCATTATTACTATATTTGTGGTTCCCAGGGGCATTATTAATATATGTGTAAAACTCAGGGTATTATTATTATTATTGATGAGGCACTCAGGGCAATATTAATTGCTAAGGAGACATTCAGAGGACTTTATTACTTTTTAGGGGCACTCAGGTAACACTATTAAATATTAAGTGGGCACTTAAAAGGCATTACATTATAGGATAATGGACACACAGGAGGCATGGTTACTATCTATTACTATCTAGACTGTAAAATTATGGGCGCTATTACATTGCACTCACAGTGGGCATTGATATTTTCTATGGCGTAATGTCACTATCAAATGGGACGAAACAGGACATTTTACAATACAGTTGTGTCCAAAAGTATTGACACCCCTGCAATTCTGTCAGATAATACTCAGTTTCTTCCTGAAAATGATTGCAAACACAAATTCTTGGTATTATTATCTTCATTTAATTTGTCTTAAATGAAAAAACACAAAAAGAATTGTCCTAAAGCCAAATTGGATATAATTCCACACCAAACATAAAAGAGAGGGTGGACAAAAGTATTGGCACTGTTCGAAAAATCATGTGATGCTTCTCTAATTTGTGTAATTAACAGCACCTGTAACTTACCTGTGGCACCTAACAGGTGATTGCAATAACTATATCACACTTGCAGAACATCAGATTTAAGTCTTTATCTATTACTGATATCCAAGGGGTAACATTTCTCCTTGTGGATAGTGACATGTCAAGCCTGCCATGACAAGATCAGGAGACCTTTAAGCCTTGCAATGCTCCTCTAAGAAATATGCAAATGATCTCTTCAGAGAGGAAGAGGACTAGAATTCTAGTGCCACCTATTGGAAGTAATAAACCTAAAAGTCAATATCGACCCTCCAATGAGCCTTGCCACGTGCCTTATGATAAAAGCCAAAACCAAAATCTCAATACCTCTTAACATGTTCTGCAGGACTGGTATCTACCTCTAAATAGTCATCTATGGCAGTAACATCGATGTTAGTCTTTGTGTAGTGATAACTGTATTGTCATGTGCTGAGGTTGCCCTATAAACAATTATCAGGGTGCTCCATCGTAGCTGTAAAAATCATCACCTTGGTTAGGGGCCTACTCAGATGTGTTCACCCCCCAAGCTTAACCCACCAGCTGTCTTACACATTAAGTCTATAAGAACATTGTTTACATGTCCTTCTATTAATCCCACATTACATTCAGCCTATCCCTAACCTGAAATGGCTGATAACTCGGAACAGACTCTTCAAGAAGACGAAAATTGGTCTCAGTACGCAGTTTACATATTTCATATTCTGTCCTCATAGCAAGCCAGTGAAAAGCGGAGCAATTATGCCACACAGGTAATCATTTCTGTGCAACAGACATATAACGTATGAAGCTGATATAAACACTGAACAAAGATATTCGGAATGTAATAAAAAAAAAGAAAAACAAATATTAGGATTTAATCTTCCAGAATGGAAGCTATTTTTTTTAATGCAGGAACCTTTAGCACAAAATTAATCACTTTGATGTTACATCTGTAAATAAATGAATAGAAATGTCATCATGAATCCCAATACAGTTCACACATATGCTGATTTCTCTGTATTTACAACCTATTTTTTTAATGCTTGTACCCAATTGATATCTACAGTGATATGTTAATTCTGTTCACCAATGAGGGCATCTAAATCTTCATACATGACTTTATCCCATTGCTTCTGATGATTTTGTTCTGACATTCCTTTCATAAATAGTTGATAAATTACTCTTGATGTCTGAACATATAAAGCTTTTTGGGTCTTAGAGTTAAGCAATAATATTCATAAAGTTGTACTCCATTCATTGGTGTGCAGGATATCCTTGATGTCTGCAACCTTTCGGAATAAATTATTTCATCCAGCGCACTAAAAGCGTTTTTTTATCTCTCCAATTGATAACTGGAGGTATGTTGTAAAATTGACGATCAATTGGGATCCCAGCTGCTAGAAGGAAGAGTCTCCGGAATCTGTCTGTTGACTTCCACTTGGATTTGTGGTTACACCATGATAAGCACATCACTAAACATCTTGGATAAGCAGCATACCATAGTGGAGGATGCCACCCATCTGCAAAGCCCAGTCCAGCGTTGTGCCTATCTTGCACAACCAACTCAGGTTAGCTTACACACACGTATTACAGTACCAACACCTTTAACACTTTTACTGTGCTTAGGAAGCGTTCTTTTGTTTTCTCTCTATTTAGTCTCCTGCACAAGATTTACAAATAATATTCATAAATGAGTGTATGCGTGGGGTCCTACTCTCTTTAATAGAACTAGACAAAGGAGTCCAAAGAAGTCGCAAAGAAATGTCTGCTGTCATTCAAATGTTCTATGGAGTAACCTGACTAATCATTTCCCAAGAATAATCATAATACTTGCCCTTAAACTACCAGTAGTTACAATAAAGTTAGGGTACTGTTACACTTAAAGATGCACCAGAGATCACGACAACGATACGACCTTGTCAGGATCGCTGGTGCATCACTACATGATCGCTGGTGAGCTGCCAAACAGGCAGCTTCACCAGCGATCAGCACCAGCGAGGACGCTGGTATCTAAGGTAAATATCGGGTTACTAAGCGGCGCACGTCACTTAGTTACCCAATGTGTACCTTAGAAACCTGCGTCCTTGCGCCGGGAGCTGCGAGTACGCAGGTTTCTAAGGTACACATCGGGTAACTTAGTGACGCACGCCACTTAGTAACCCAATATTTACCTTAGATACCAGCTCCCAGCGCCTGCTTAGAGCGCTGGGAGCCTCGCTGATCGTTGGTTCCCGCTGCCACATGCAGCGATGCGCGCTGGCCAGCGGGAGAGCAATGATCAAAAAATGGCCCAGGACGATAGTGCACAATCAGCAATACCCGGCGGGCGGCCAGTCGCTGATCCCCACCACACACAGCGATCTCGCTTGCTAGAACGCTGTGGCATCACAAAATCAGCGATCTCGCTAGCGAGATCACTGTGTGTGACGGGGCCTTTAGTCTGTAGCACAGAATGACTGTTCAAACCAAGCACAAGCGCTCGGTGTACCCTTGGTGTGGCCAATCATTTTTGCGCACCTGTCCACCTACTTGTTTTCCTTCTATATCCCACCTTCTCTGGAGCTGTCAATCAAAGAAGAGGGGACTGAGAAAGAGGGAAAGCAAGCAGGTGGGAAGGTGCAAGCAAGAGATGTTTCCGCTCATGCGCCGCCACCGGCGCCATTTTGCTGTAGTTATATATTTTTTTTAAAAAATGCCACAATATGAACTGCACAGGCGCAGTATTTAAAATAGGAGACAGGTCACTGAAGGCTCAGTGACCTGTCATTTAAGCCAGTAAGGATGAATATGAGAACAGAGCCCCCAAAAAAGCCTCGCCCACTGACTGCCCCAGAGGACGAGAATCTCATTCACTGAAAACTGCAAATAAAGATTAAACAACCACCACAAGACGGATTTCATCAGCCAAGATATCATTTTAATAAGTGTAATGGCGCCAACCTGACAGTGTCTGTAGTTTACTGAGCAAAATCCTAAAGACAGGTTTACTTTAAGTATATAACACCCAGTATCCACTTAGCTTATGCCATAAACTCACTCCAAGACGACAAACGTATTAGTTGGCTAATATTTCTAGTCACATTGCAAACCTTGATAAAATCAGAAAAAAGACAATCGGCGCTGCACGTGGTACATGTATCACAAAAGCAGCAAGTTTCAAGGACAAAACCACTCAATCTGTCCAATATAATAATTTAAAAGAAAAAACTAAAAACTCACCCTGAAGTGTGTACCTTTGTCATGATCCCAGTGCAGGTTTTTGAGCTGCACACCTGGAGTTAATGTCTGGAGCTCGGTGCAGGTTTTGACCTGCACACCTGGGGTTAATGATTGTGGCCTCTTTCTGGTTCTGGGAGAGCTTCTTAAACCCCTGGGAAGCTTCAATCCCTGCCAGTTATACTTTTGCCTTTGGCCTAGTGTGCTGACCCCTGTGTGCCTGTTTGTTGCTATAGTTTGTTTTTATGGTCCTGACCCAGTTCTGTTTCCCGTGGTGAGTTTGCCTGTTGATTTTGTACTGCGTTATTATCTCTGTGTGTGACTCATTGCCTGTGACCTGACTACTCTCTGCTCGCCCCTCTTGTACCTTTGCAGCTATCTCTGTGTGTGACTCATTGGCTACGTCTTGACTATTCTCCCTGTCTATGCCCCCTGGTAACTTTGTCTCGCAGTTACCCTGCTAGGAGTTATCTTGCAGCTCCAAGCTCTGTGGAGTTTAGGCCACGCCCCTAGCAGTCACGTGCTACAGGTCCTGCGGCTCTGCAGTACGCATCTTCTCGGCTGCTGCCCGCTCCACAGGTATCTTTGAGCACTGTTCGCTTTACTCAGGACACGCGCACTGGCTCAGTGAGCAAGTTCAGTGCAGTGTTCCTGACAACCTTAAGGATTAAGCTCCGAAAACCCAATTAACATGTGCTGAGATTAATGTCTCTATGCGGGACTAGAATAAAGGGTGTATTACCTTTTAGGCAGGCATTAGCATAATGGCGCTGAAGTCCCAGGAACGCTGTTTAGCAGACAGGAAATCCAGAAGTCTAACTCATGAACTTTCCAAAATGAAATAGTTACTATATTCTTGGCTCCAAGTGAACAGGATCACTAATAGAAGACGTTGTCCCGTCCGGTGACTAACGTCTATATTTAGCTCTGCAGCGGCCGCCTGTGTAAAATACAGACGCCGCGTTAGGGAAGCCTGCAAGGTGCAGAGACGCTGCAGACATTGCAAACCTTATTAAAGTGTAACTGTCATTTTGTAAAAGTTTTTATATAGTTCAGGCAGTGCATAGTGTTGATGACCGGTGGGAATCTTGGCGTAAGACCCCCAACGATTGGTCAAAACATCATTCTGAAGTGCGCACAGCAGCATATGGGCTCGATATTAACTCTATCTATTGGTCTGCACATTCACTCTAATTGAGCAGCGTATGGACCTATAGACTTACTGCTAAACCCATTCACTGCTCTATGTGGGCAGCTCATGCAGGAGTTTCGCACTTCAAAGAAGTGGTCTAACCAATTGTAGGGAAGGTGACCTGACGGACGGACGGACGTGTCAGAATAGAGAAGGAAAGGTTTGCACAGTTTAGACAGGTGTCAGTTACTACAGTGGGGAAACAGCTGAGAAAGTGTAGTGGATGTGCAGTACCTTGGGTTGACCATTAGAGGGAAGGGAGGAGTGTGAGCAAAGGACTTGACATCAGCTTAGGGCTTAGGAAACCGTTGGTCATGGGGGGCGGAGTTACAGGGAACCGGGAAAGATATAAATTTGAAGGAGGGTTCCAGAAAGTTCCAGTCCCCAGAGGGAGCTCCAGTGACAGGAGGACTACGACAGTTTGTGCACTGTGAGGAAAACCGAACCTGGGGGACTGAGGAGAGAGAAAGCCAGGGTGGTGGTCCTGACACCAGAGTACCACAGTATAGACGAGGCACTGAGGTAACGCATACCGTATTAAGAGAGAGACGACTGTTCAGTAAAAGTGCTGTTGGTTTACGGGACTAAGGAGGCCACAGTGACGGATCTGACAGGAGGGTCGAAGAGTGAAGTGGGGACGGTGCGTAAATGTTCGTCCCCAGATAAAGTACGGTGTGCGGGAAGCGGCCCTGGAAACGGGGGGGCCGATAAGTGAAGTGAAGCAAAGTGAAGCAAAGTGAATTAAAGTGCGGTGTACTTCGGAGGCCGTCAGGTGGACGGCAAAAGAATAAACTTGAACCTGTTGTACCCGAAACTTGCCTCATCGTGTGTCTGTACGTCACTGCACGGTATATCGAGGGACAACCCCCCCAGCTCGGCCCGCCGACCCTCACTTGGCGTAGTCAGCAGGATCAACGCCGCTAATACATCATCTTTTGCGGCAGGCCTGCCCTAAAGATTTGGACTACACTGCTTGGATTACAAACACCTGTGGAGTACAAAATACCCACCTGTGGATTACAATTTGGGAGCGCTGCGGCGTATCTGCGTCGCCAGCAGAAGATCCGGGGAGGTACCAGGACTGGTGCAAGATGGCAGTGCTGCTTCAGTGCAGAGGAGAGATCCAGGTGTTTGCTGTAGTTCTCAATGGACTGGGACCCCCTTCTAGTACCCTGGGGGCCAGCGCTATGTACAGGGAGGCCGATGCTCCCACTGGACCCTGACAAGTGGGTGTAAAGGCCTGCCAATGCCCCACCCAGCAGAGGGAGTGGCACAGGGAAAAAGGTTGGCTGCGGCTGTCTGGCGCCATTCGAGTGCTGCCCATCGGACGATATGAGATGCTGTGGATGTCGGGGCATCGGGCGCCTGGAGTGGCAGTGGCGCCGGGAGGTCGAGACACGCCAGGAAACATTCCTTCCAGAGTCACGAGCAGGCAGCAGGACGGTGAGCGGGAAAGCAGAGCCGGTGCGGAACCAGTGGGAGCAGCTACAGAAGTTGCCAGCAGAAAGCCTCCCTGTGGAACCCCTGAGCCCGGAGGTTAGCCCCGCCGGACGGTGGGGTGAAGAGAGGAAACTGCAGAAGGAGCCGCGTGATGACGTAATGGAGGCCGCGGCGCCGGGGAAGGTGAGAGTTCCTCCGGCCCTGACAGTGGCTCCGCAAGCGGCCCCCACCATTCGGCTGCAGCGCGCAGCAGCCTGTGTACCCGAGAGACCGGTCACAAGAGGCCCACCCCTCTTTGCTGAATTGAGCGGAACCCCCGCTCCGAGTCCTGCACCACCCAGCCCGAAGACACCATGCACGGTGCCGCCGGAGCGGAGCCTGATCCCAGAGGGTGCTGTTGCGCTTCCCCTGCCGCTGATGACCCCAGCTCTAAAATCGGTCACTACCCCAGCCCCAGCTGAAACGTCAAGTGCGGCCTACCCGGTGGCCACGGTTATGCCGGTACTGGGACCGGCAACGTCCTATTTGGCCGACCCTGTGACCCATCCTACCAAGAACACGGCTGTTCCCATCCGCCATTCGGCTCCAGCAGCTGCCTCTGCCCTGCTCTCTTCTTCGGTGGAGCCCCGCCCATCGGACTCTAGAGCCTGCGCTGTACCCTCCGTTTGGGTTGCGGAGGTTATTAAGGGGAAGAAGGCACGGGAGCAAGAGATATGGAACCTGCTTCATGAAAAGGGAGAGGCAGGTATGGCGGCTAAGAGATCGAGGGGACGGCTGGTGTACACTAACATTGCAAAAGGTTACGGCTTCATCCGGGATAAGACTGGTCAAAAAGTCTATATAAATGTGACCTCCGTACGTCACGGCCAGGCTCTGCAAGAAGGAGACGTAGTATCTTATTAAAAAGAATACTGCCCCCGCGGTTATTATGCGGTGGCTGTAATTGCAGAGCCAGAAGAATGCGAACCCCCATAGAAGAGGACTTGTGTGGACACCCTCGGTATTCCAGGAGCTCCACGGCTGTGGAGCCCCTCACTTCTGACCACCAAAAGTGGATTAGACTGTCGGGAGTATAAGGCACCATTGTGCAGTTCACAGGACAGTTCTACACCCATGGTAATAGAAAATGTGTTTTTTGAAAATGTTATATCCTGACAGAGTGGGGATACGAAGAGCAGAGGGAGTGTCCATGTCCAAGGAAGGGGGGAGGAGAACATGTGATGTTTTATTGTTGTATGTTGATTTTTGAAAGCAAAAGAAAATGAAAAAAAAATATATAAAAAAATGGGGTACTTGTGATATTGTAAAGTTGTTTTGTTGTACAATATGCACAAGAAAATGCAACAGGTCCGGGTAAGAGAAGGTCTGAGGGACCAAAGGGAAGTGTGAGATCCGAAAGGGGTCTATGTGTGGAGAAGGTCTGGGAAACTGAGACGCCTACCATGACATGTAACTGAAAGAAAGGTAAAAGGGATGGAAGACGTGAGAAAGACAGCCGTCCTAGGTCAGGTCCTCGACACCACGGACACCCCTGAGGGAGGAAGGTGGACACCGGCAATGATCTGGTAGGTGTGAGGCCTCGATCATGGCGTACCGGACAGTGGAAGGTAACAGAAGGGGAGAGTAGGGGAAGGTACACGCCATAGAGAGAATATGGGTGTACCTAGCCCAATTTGAAAGACATTGTCATGTGGCATGCGCGCTGGTGAGTAGCAGTAGGCTGCTCAGAGCATGGTGCTCCCAGTATGGTTCGGCCCCCACAGGTAGTGGGTTTGGCCCAACAACTGGTTCGACAACAGAGTGTAGGTGAAGCTTCAGAACGACAAAGGCAGGGATTACGATTGTCGAGGACAACAATAGACAAAGGAAGGGTGAGTGTAGGGAAGGTGACCTGACGGACGGACGGACGTATCAGAATAGAGAAGGAAAGGTTTGCAGAGTTTAGACAGGTGTCAGTTACTACAGTGGGGAAACAGCTGAGAAAGTGGAAAGTGTAGTGGACGTGCAGTACCTTGGGTTGACCATTAGAGGGCAGGGAGGAGTGTGAGCAAAGGACTTGACATCAGCTTAGGGCTTAGGAAACCGTTGGTCATGGGGTGCGGAGTTACAGGGAACCGGGAAAGATATAAATTTGAAGGAGGGTTCCAGAAAGTTCCAGTCCCCAGAGGGAGCTCCAGTGACAGGAGGACTACGACAGTTTGTGCACTGTGAAGAAAACCGAATCAGGGGGACTGAGGAGAGAGAAAGCCAGGGGGTGGTCCTGACACCAGAGTACCGCAGTATAGATGAGGCACTGAGGTAACGCAAACCGTATTGAGAGAGAGACGACTGTTCAGTAAAAGTGCTGTTGGTTTACGGGCCTAAGGCGGCCACAGTGACGGATCTGACAGGAGGGTCGAAGAGTGAAGAGGGGACGGTGCGTAAATGTACGTCCCTGGTGTAAAGTACGGTGTGCGGGAAGCGGCCCTGGAAACTGGGGGCCGATAAGTGAAGTGAAGTAAAGTGAATTGAAGTGCGGTGTACTTCGGAGGCCGTCAGGTGGACGGCAAGAGAATAAACTTGGACCTGTTCTACCCGAAACTTGACTCATCGTGTGTCTGTACGTCACTGCGCGGTATATCGAGGGACCACCCCCCCAGCTCGGCCCACCGACCCTACACAATCATTGGGGGTCTCAGGACCCTGAACTCCATTGATAAATAACACTATGCAGTCACTGTAATACAAAAAAAAATCCAAAATGATAGTTGTGGGTCGCCCGCCAGGGCAGTGGGGTACTCGGTACCGGGCCGGTATCAGAGGGAAGTGTCACAGTAGCAGTGACCCGGTCCGTGGCCCTGGGCGTCCATGTAAAAGGGGTTAAGCGTGGCTGGTTAAAGTTTATAAGTGGATGATACGTGACGCCACCTGTGGTGATCGGCAATAAAGGGGTTAAGCCGACGCTGCAGACAGATCCTCTGGGATAGATGGTATAAGGCAGCAAGATGTAATAGCTCCCCACAGGTGGAGCTGTGGTCCCAGGGCAGTGGTAATAGGTGTTGAGGAAGAGGGTGTAGTGTCTGGCACAGTGACGTAGCAGTGCTGGAGGGTTTGCAGGAAGAATGCAATGACACAACAGGGTGCAATTTCCGTTACCTTTACTGTGCTTTGTAAGTGCAGTCCAGGGTCCAGATTACAGATGGAACAGAGGCTGGCTAGCTTGGAAGCAACTTAGGAATCTCTCTATGCAGATGGGCTGTGTAGTCTCCTTTCTAGCGCTTATCTGAGGTACTTGCAGTACTGTGTTACACTGAAGTTCCACTTGCTTGTTCTCTTTTAGAACTCCCTCGTATGGCAGACAGCTGTAGCCTTCTTCTTCTGGCTCACACGTTGCTGTTGTGCCTCCGAGTCTTATGTGGGAACAGAGCATTTACAGCTTCTTATTCCTCTGGTTTCTGCTGCAGGAACATCAGTATCCGTACAACCTTGGAGACCGGACTCCAGACCATGCGCTACAGCTATAAGTGAGCCTGAACTCCGCTCAATCTTCCAGCTCTTCTCCTCATGTCCACACACGTTTCTCTCCTCACACAAACTGACTAATTTCCCCTTCCTTGCCCCCAGAGAGCCGCCCTTCCCCCAGTTTTGGTTCAGAGCTCCCTCTGCTGGCCTGGAGTGAGAACTGTGCTGTGTGTTGTATTTCCCTGATGGAGAGACCCTTCATTGCTTCCAAGCATGACATCACACTACCTAGGAGGAAGGTAATGCCACTGTGGCGACCATACTCCTTGGGGCGCCACAGTTGTACTTTAAAGGGTTGATCATTGGGTAGCAACTTCTAATGGGTGGCACTAAAGAAACTGTTCTCTTTCTTTTGAAGAACTGATTTACATATTTTTCCTAGTAAGGAGCATTACCTGTAAGACTTAATCTACTGAGAGGAGCAAGAAAATGCATGATTGAATGCACCTTTGTCTGATCCACCCAATATAACGAAGTGTCCAGAAACTGATCTAATAATGATCAAAGCTTGCCATAAGGTAGTATAACTTCACTAAAAGGTACTGCACACACCAATATCCAACCTACTGCCAGCTAGGTTTATACAGTAGATACTCCATGAAGCAATGTAATATTTCATTAATTGTATTCACTTGTGTGTCACCATTTGCACATGTCTTTGTTACTTGGACTTTTCAGGGTGTGTATCCTTTATGGGTTCCATCTTGATCAGTCTTGGGGGAAGTGAGCTCATCAGGTTCTGCTCATCCAAAAAAAAAACCCCTAACTCTCCTCTCTCAGGAGGGGAGCCAACCTAGATGGCTTGGGTGGCAGTCTGGGCACACACTGGGAATAAGTTTGGGTCTCCCTTGACTTTAGTTAGAGGAAGTATCATTCCCTGACTCTTGCTGAGGTGTCCTTGCTTTAGATGGGAAGATATCGGTTATTGTTGGACTTTGCTCCTGTTGGAGAGGGCTACGACTGACTGAATCCTAGTGCACTTTTTTGTGGCTCTCGGGTAGAGAACACAGTTCTCAGGCTCTTAATATATATATATATAAATATATATATATATATATTATTTCTCACCACCTCTCCCTCTCTTTCAGGAACTGGTTACCTATCACATACAGCATACCAGTCATTAGTCACTCCTTTAACAGCAACTTACTAACCTTAGGTTACAATATCATATGTCTTCAATAACCTGGTAATAATTGTATTTGAAGCACACAAATCTACCTTCCGTCTTCCAATATTTGTTCATATCACTGACAGATGTATATACAGAATCCAATCATTAAATATTTACAGCAAATTACCTCAAGAATCGGTTGGAATTAAATTCCTTCATTAAAAACTCATTAGTCTTCAAATTATTCAGAGATGATGATTCTTCCTAAAGGATTATTCTAGATAATATTCTGGCAATGTATAATAAATGTGAGGATACTGGTTCCTTTGTGTCACTGTTACTTGATTAATATCTGTAACCTCGCTCACCTTTGAGTCCATTTCCAAGCCGACAGTCTCACAACGGGGCCAATTATGTAACCAGCGTGACTTATCTTGTCCAGACAGGGACGTTTTCCTTTCAATGAGAAGAATTAAAAAAGGTCTATTACAATTATACAGTTCTGAAGAACAAATGAGATGGAGTGTATTTACTGTTGACTAAAGCTGTGGTGGTGATAATCATCTTATGGACATGTCTATATAATGTGTTACTCATTATACTGAGCTGAGAGCTTGATTATCATTTTAACATTCTAGAATTTGGACATGTGGAACATTGAGCTTTCTAAATGAATTCCTAGCAATGAGATGCAAAGCATCATTCAACTCGATTTTTCTACATATATACACTGCTCAAAAAAATAAAGGGAACACTTAAACAACAGAATATAACTCCAAGTAAATCAAACTTCTGTGAAATCAAACTGTCCACTTAGGAAGCAATACTGTTTGACAATCAATTTCACATGTTGTTGGGCAAATGGAATAGACAACAGATGGAAATTATTGGCAATTATCAAGACACCCTCAATACAGAAGTGGTTCTTCAGGTGGGGACCACAGACCACATCTCAGTATCAATGCTTTCTGGCTGATGTTTTGGTCACTTTTGAATATTGGTTGTGCTTTCATACTCGTGGTAGCATGAGACGGACTCTACAACCCACACAAGTGGCTCAGGTAGTGCATCTCATCCAGGATGGCACATCAATGCGAGCTGTGGCAAGAAGGTTTGCTGTGTCTGTCAGCGTAGTGATCAGAGGCAGGAGGCCCTACCAGGAGACGTGGAGGGGGCCGTAGGAGGGCAACAACCTAGCAGCAGGACCGCTACCTCCTCCTTTGTGCAAGGAGGAACAGGAGGAGCACTGCCAGAGCCCTGCAAAATGACCTCGAGCAGGCCACAAATGTGCATGTGTCTGCACAAACGGTTAGAAACCGACTCCATGAGGATGGTCTGAGTGCCCGACGTCCACAGATGGGGGTTGTGCTCACAGCCCAACACCGTGTGGCCCTCCACAGAAATGCCACCCCACACATTACAGACCCACTGCCAAACCGGTCATGCTGAAGGATGTAGCAGGCAGCAGATCGCTCTCCATGGCATCTCCAGACTCTGTCATCTCCAGACTCTGTCTGTGCTCAGTGTGAACCTGCTTTCATCTGTGAAGAGCACAGGGCGTCAGTGGCGAATTTGTCAATCCTGGTGTTCTGTGGCAAATGCCAAGCGTCCTGCACGGTGTAGCGCTGTGAGCACAACCCCCAACTGTGGATGTCGGGCACTCAGATCATTCTCATAGAGTCGGTTTCTAACCATTTGTGCAGACACATGCACATTTGTGGCCTGCTGGAGGTCATTTTGCAGCGCTCTGGCAGCGCTCCTCTTGTTCCTCCTTGCACAAAGGCTGAGGTAGCGGTCCTGCAGTTGGGTTGTTGCCCTCCTACGGCCCCCTGTTGTGAGTTCATTTTCCCCTTCACCGTCGATGTCTGATGAACTCCCTCTTCTGGTGAAGGAAGGTAGTGAGGCTGATTACCCAACACCTGATCTGGTAGATGATGACAGGGTAACAGGAACTGCTGACTGGATATAAGGCAGCCGATGCCCTTCTGAGTCGCTGGTGATTTCTCTGCTGGATTCTTGGAGACCAGTCTGATTCCTGCTTCCCAACGATAAGTTTTTGCTCTGCTATTGAACTTATTAGTTTTGTTTTGTTTACCTTGTTTTTTGGAGTTCAGCCATCCCCGGTCGGGGGTGTGCTGAGTTCAATTTTTGTCTCTGTTCAGTTTGTGTCTTTGTTCTGTCTTCAGAATTTACCTGAGTGCTGATATAGTCTTTTTGAAGTCCTAGCAACTTCAGGGCCTGTTTTTCCCATCAGACGGTTGGGACATTTTTTAGTAGGGTTTTTTATGGATTGCAGACAGCAGCTTTTCTATCCTGTCCTTTTTAGTTAGCTTGGGCCCCATCGTTTGCTCAACCTATCTTTCTATCTGTGTTAGTGTTTTCATCTTGCTTCACCGTCATTATATGTTGGGGGCTGCCAATTGCTTTGGGGTCTGCTCTGGGGCAGTTTAGATTTCCCCTTTCTTTCTTTAGGCCTATTTAGTTCTCCGGCTGTGATCCAGGGGTCTAGGGCACCGTAGGAACCCCCCACGGCTACTGTTAGTTGTTGTGGATAGGATCAGGGGTCTGCAATCCGATAGCTACCAACCTCTCCGGTTTTCTGGACTTAGCTTGTATTTTTGTTTTTTCCTCCTTCGGTGACTCAATCATAACAGCCCCCTCTACGTCTCCTGGTGTACTGGCCTGTCTCCTGGTAGCATCTCCAGCCTCTGGACACTATGCTGACAGACACAGCAAACCTTCTTGCCACAGCTCGCATTCATGTGCCATCCTGGATGAGCTGCAGTACCTGAGCCACTTATGTGGGTTATAGAGTCCTTCTCTTGCTACCACAAGTGTGAAAGCACACCCAACATTCAAAAGTGACCAAAACATCAGCCAGAAAGCATTGGTACTGAGATGTGGTCTGTGGTCCCCACCTGCAGAACCACTCCTTTATTGACTGTGTCTTGATATTTGCCAATAATTTCCATCCAGCTGATTGTGTTTAGCTGCACATATATTCAGCACCATGGGTCTACTCCAGATGTCGTTGGCTCCATCTACTTCAAAATCCATATTTCAATGTATGCATTGCTGAATTCCACCCCTCTCTCCCATGCTCTTGAATGCCCCAATGTGAACTGCATTGTATTTTTTATATGGTATGCATTGCTGAATTCCACCCCTCTCTCCCATGCTCCTGAATGCCCCATGTGAACTGCATTGTATTTTTTATATGGTATGCATTGCTGAATTCCACCCCTCTCTCATATGCTCCTGAATGCCCCATGTGAACTGCATTGTATTTTTTATATGGTATGCATTGCTGAATTCCACCCCTCTCTCCCATACTCCTGAATGCCCCATGTGAACTGCAATGTATTTTTTATATGGTATGCATTGATGAATTCCACCCCTCTCTCCCATACTCCTGAATACCCCATGTGAACTGCATTGTATTTTTTATATGGTATGCATTGCTGAATTCCACCTCTCTCTCCCATGCTCCTGAGTGCCCCATGTGAACTGCATTGTATTTTTGTTATATGGTATGCATTGCTTACCCATCTTCTTGTATCCATAATTGTACTCCATTCTTGTTATCTCTGCCACACATCTAAGTGGTCTGTATAACCCCTTCCCCCTTTTATGACCTTTGCTTAACTCTGTGCATTTGGCCTGGTCAGTCACACCCCACTTTCACTCACAGCTGATTGTGTTTAGCTGCACATATATTCAGCACCATGGGTCTGCTCCAGACGTAGTCGGTTCCATCTACTTCAAAATCCATATTTCAAAGTACATATTTCTAAGTACTCTGAATTAGACTAGAATTCTAGAATTGACTGTAAGGTAACGGACTATAACACCACAACAATGTTTCACCTTCTTTTTACTATCACCTGTTATGAATGGGTCACCGAGGAGAAAAAAACAAAACAAGCTAAGCCACAGAAAACCAGAGTGGTTGGTAACTATGCAGATTGCAGATCCCTGATCTTACCACACAACTAGCAGTAGCCGTGGAGCGTGCCTATGATGAACCTAGACGCCTCATCACGGCCGGAGGACTACATAAGCCTAAAGCAAGAAAAGAGAAAACTGTTATGAGCTCATTTTCTGCTCCACCAGTTGAGAGTTCCCCTTCCATTCTCCCTCTGGTGGTGACAGGAGGTAGAGAGGTTGGTTTAATTGGTAGTGATTTGCCACCTGGTGAGGAAGATAACGATTGGATCTCTGGAGGATCAGAATGGATATAAGAGAGCCGATGCCCTATCCTAGTGCTGGTGATTCAGTCTGCTTCTCAGGGCTATGACTCAGCTCTGTTCCAGTCATCTCAAAATAAGTTTGTTTTTGCTAACGTTCACACTTGCTCTTGTTGGTCATTTCAGTTTTTTGTGTGGTCAGCCAGCCCGGCTGGGCTGTGCTGAATTTCCACACTTATTTGCCAAATTGTCTTTATTTTGTCCCTTATTAGATTGGCCTCTTTTTACTCTGTCTCAGAATATTTCAGAGTGCTGATATAGTGGGAGAAGTCTAGTGACTTCAGGGTTAATTCTGCTATCAGTTGTGTTGGACATTTTTGTAGGGTTTTTTGGCAGATTGCAGACAGTTTCTTTCCTTTCCTGTCCTTTCTAGTTATTTTGGCCCCATCGTTTGTTCAGCCTATTTTCCTGCCTTTGTTTGTGTTTTCATCAGGTTTAACCTTCAATACATGTGGGGGGCTGTCTCTCCTTTGGGGTCTGCTCTGGGGCAGTTAGTTTTCCTCTTTTCCTACTTTAGGCTTATTTAGTTCTCCGGTTGTAACGAGGCGTCTAGGACCACTGTAGGAACACTCCACGACTGCTGCTAGTTGCGTGTTACGATCAGGGGTCTGCTGTCTGAATAGTTACCAACCTCTTTGGTTTTCTGAGACTTAGCTTGTTTGTTTTTTATTTCCTCCTCGGCTACCCATTCATAACAGAAAACTAACTGCCCCAGAGCAGACCCCAAAGGAATAGATAGCCCCCACACATGTATTGACGGTGAAACAACATGAAGGCACAAACACAGGCAGGAAAATAGACTGAGCAAATGATGGGGCCCAAACTAAATAGACAGGAAAGGAAAGGGAAGACACTGTCTGCAACCTGCAAAAAACCCTACAAAAATAATGTCCAACACTTCTGATAGCAAAATTAACCCTGAAGTCACTAGACTTCACCCACTATATCAGCACTCTGAAATATTCTGAGACAGAGCAAAAAGAGATCGAACTAGTAAGGGACAAAAAGCCAATTGGCAAAATACTGATAAATAAGAGTGGAAATTCAGCTCAGCCCCCAGCCGGGGCTGGCAGACCACACAAAAAACTGAATAGACCAACAAAATCAAGTGTGAACATTAGCAGAAAAACTTAGCTTTAGATGACTGGAACAGAGCTGAAAACCAAGAGCTGACAAGCCAGAAGGAATCACCAGCAACTGAATAGGGCATATCCAATCGTCATCCTCATTCTCAGGTGGCAGATCTCCACCGATCAAACCAGCCGCACCACCTCCCATCACCACCAGAGGAAGTCCAGAAGGGGAACTCACAACTGGTGAACCAAAGAATGAACTCACAACAATCACCCCCATACTACTCTATTTCTCCCTAACTCCTGCAATCCCTCCACCCAGTAAGGGACTAGTCATTTCCCCCTCCATCCTTCCCAGCCATCTCACCTCTTCGTCACAACTGTTCCTCCACATACAATCCTTTATCTCCAGACACACATTGCCACATCATGTCCTATCCTGCTCCCACCTTCTAATGCTCTGTCTACTACTCCTCATTGCTGGCGATGTATCCCCAAATCCTGAACCTCCTCAACACATCCCCACACTCATTTCTAACATCCTGCCACGATCCTCTACACTTTTTGGCAACCATGACAACCTCATACCTATTCATCCAGCTCCCACTCCCCCAGTCCCCCTACCTGGAGCACTATGGAACGCATGCTCTGTCTGCAACAAGCTATCGGTTATCCATGACCTCTTTATCACCAACAAACTCTCCTTCCTTGCCATCACTGAAACCTGGCTCACTCCCTCTGACACAGCCTCTCCAGCTGCGCTTTCCTATGGCAGATTCCATCTCTCTCACACCCCTCGCCCCAGCAACAAACGTGGTGGAGGAGTTGGCTTGCTCTTCTCCGAAACCTGCTCCTTTACCCCAATTCCTTTGCCACCCTCCGCTACTCTTCCCTCATTCAAGGTGCACTCCGTCCGCATCTATTTCCCCTCCAACCTCCAACTGGCTGTCATCTACCGCCCCCAGAACTAGTCATCTCCACCTTTCTCGACCGCTTCAACACCTGGCTACTCCATTTCCTTTCTGCTGACATCCCCACCATCATCATGGGCGACTTCAACATCCCCATTGACACTTCCACTCCAGCTGCCTCTAAACATCTATCGCTCATGGCTTCCCTTGGCCTCACTCAATGGTCCTCTGCCGCCACTCACAAAGATGGTCACACGCTGGACCTTACCTTCACCCGTCTCTGTTCCCTCACTAATCTCAATAACTCACCCCTCCCCCTGTCTAACCACAACCTACTGACATTCTCTTCCCTCTCCTCTCCTACTGCGCAACCCCAGCTCCATAAACTCGCTCACCCTCGCAGGAATCTCAAACACCTCAATTTACAATCACTCGCTGAGTCCCTTCTTCCTCTTACAGACATAGCTTCCCTTCATGACACAGATGCTGCTGCCACTTTTTATAACACCACAATAACAGCAACACTTGATTCGGCTGCCCCCCTCACGCAGAGCAAAACTCGCACAATCAACAGGCAGCCCTGGCTGACCAGCCTGACCAAAGAACTGAGACGGGTTTCCAGGGCCGCTGAGCGGAGATGAAAGAGAACCCATTCTACTGAGCACTTCAGCGCATACAAGCAGTCCCTTGCCAGCTTTAAGTCCATGCTCTCTGCTGCTAAACAAACTTACTTCGCATCTCTCATATCCTCCCTGTCTCACAACCCTAAACAACTCTTCAACACTTTCAATTCTCTACTCCGTCCCACAGCACCTCCTCCCCCTCCTCTCATTTCTGCTGAAGACTTTGCCTCCGTCTTTAAGCAGAAGATCGACAAGATCAGGCAAAACTTTGGCCCGCAGCCCCCAATGCCCCTCTTAGCCACTCAGCCCTGTTCTGCAAAAGCCAGCTTCTCCACCATGACAGAAGATCAGCTCTCCACCCTTCTGTCAAGATCACACCTCATCACTTGTGCCCTCGACCCACTCCCGTCTCACCTCATCCCTAACTTGGCCACAGTCTTCATCCCATCTCTAACACACCTCTTCAACCTTTCACTTACAAATGGTGTCTTTCCCTCATCCTTCAAACATGCCTCAATCACACCCATCCTCAAAAAGCCCTCCCTTGATCCATCCTCTGTGTCTAACTGTTGCCCAATATCTCTTCTCCCTTACGCCTCTAAACTACTGGAATAGCATGTATATCTTGAACTGTCCTCCCACCTCTCCTCCTGTTCCCTCTTTGACTGGTTACAATCTGGCTTCCGACCGCATCACTCAACTGAAACTGCCCTAACTAAAGTCACTAACGACTTACTAACCACCAAGATCAAGCGACACTACTCTGCCCTCGTTCTCCTGGACTTGTCCTCTGCCTATGACACCGTAGACAATTCCCTCCTGCTACTGACTCTCTCATCTCTTGGCATCACAGACTTGGCCCTATCCTGGATCTCATCATACCTAACAGACCGAATATTTAGCATCTCAATCTCACATACCACCTCCTCACCTCGCCCCCTGTCTGTTGGTGTTCCTCAAGGCTCTGTCCTAGGACCCCTACTATTCTCCATCTACGCCTTTGGCTTGGGACAGCTCATAGAATCCTACGGTTTGCAGTATCACCTCTATGCCGATGACACGCAGACCTACCTATCTGGACCCAACCTCGCCTCCTTACTGACTGAAATCCCACAATGTCTGTCTGTTATCTCAGCCTTCTTCTCTGCTCGCTTTTTCAAACTGAACATGGACAAAACAGAATTCATCATCTTTCCCCCATCTCACTTTACCCCTCCACCAGACCTATCCATCAATGTCAAAGGCTGCTTTCTTTCCCCAGTCCCGCACGCTCGGTGTCTTGGGGTGATCCTCGACTCTGCTCTCTCTTTCAAACCACATATCCAAGCCCTTGCCTCCTCCTGCCGCCTCAAGCTCAAAAATATTTCCTGATTATCAAACACCTGAGTCTGATGATGATGACTGGCTGAGTGGAGTTACTGACTGGATATAAGGCTGCTGACGCCCTTCTGCCCTGCGGGTGATTTCTCTGTGGGATCCTTGGAGACCAGTCTGAATTCCTGCTCCTCTAAAGCTAAGTTTTCTGCTCGGCTTTTTGCATTTGTGCTTAGACTTTGTTTTGCTTAGTTTTTCTGGATTTCTGCCATTCCCTGCTGGGGTGTGCTGAATTCCATTAGCTCTGTCTTCTGAAAATACTTGAGTGCTGATTTAGTTTTTGAAGCCTAGCTGCTTCAGGGTCTTTTTCATATCAGCTTGTTGGCTTATGTCTTTGATAGGGTTTTGGCAGATTGCAGACAGCAACCTTCCTTTCCTGTTCTGTTTAGCTAGCTTGGGCCCCATCGTTTGCTCAGCCTATCTTTCTATCTGTGTGAGTGTTTTTTCATCTTGCTTCACCGTCATTATATGTTGGGGGCTGCCTTTTACTTTGGGGTCTGCTCTGGGGCAGTTAGATTTCCTTTTCTGTCTTTAGGCTATTTAGCGCTCCGGCTGTGATCGAGGGGTCTAGGGCATCGTAGGAACCCCCCACGGCTACTGCTAGTTGTGTTGATAGGTTCAGGGGTCTGCAATCTGATAGTTGCCAACTTCTCTGGTTTTCTGGACGTAGCTTCTATTTTTGTGTCTGCCTCCTACGGTGACTCAATCATAAAACTTCTCCCGTGCTTCCCCCATACTCTGAAACTCTCTGCCGCAACACTTCAGACTCTCACAATCAACGGAAACCTTCAAGAAGAACCTGAAGACCCACCTGTTCCGACAAGCCTACAGCCTGCAATGATCCTCGGTCTACTGGACCACCGCATGACCTGCTCTACCCTCTCCTACTGTATCCTCACCCATCCCTGTAGACTGTGAGCCCTCGCGGGCAGAGTCCCCTCTCCTTATGTACTTGTGGGTCCCTTGTCTTACACATGTTTATTATACTTGTCTATATTTCCCCTTTACACATGTAAAGCGCCATGGAATAAATGGCGCTATATAAATGGATAATAATAATAATAATCTGTTGTCTATTCCTTTTGCACAACAGCATGTGAAACTGATTGTCAATCAGTGTTACTTCCTAAGTGGACAGTTTGATTTCACAGAAGTTTGATTTACTTGGAGTTATATTCTGTTGTTTAAGTCTTCCCTTTATTTTTTGAGCAGAAGTTACGGCACATAATATTATAATGGTTGATTCACTAAAAAAAATTCAAGGAGGGCATTGGTACAATTTTTGAAAAACATAATCCTAATGATCTTGATGATCCCCAAGACTTTTGGTGGGAATACACTGTAGACTGATGAGTCAAAAATTGAACTTTTTGGAACTTCTATGTCCTATTACATCTGGCATAGAAGTAACACAGCATTTCAGAAAAGGAACATCATACCAACAGTAAAATATGTTGGTGTTAGTATGATGGTCTGGGGCTGTTTTGCTGCTTCAGAACCTGGAAGACTTGCTATGGTAAATTAATTCTGCTCTCTACCAATAAATCCTGAAGGAGAATGTCAAGCCATCTGTTCCTGACCTCAAGCTAAAGAGCATTTGGTTTATGCAGCAGGACAATGATCTAAAACACATCAGCAAGCCCACCTCTGAATGGCTTAAGACAAACAAAATTAAGACTTTGAACTGGCCTGGTCAAAGTCCTGATTTTAATCTGATTGAGATTCTGTGGCAGAGGCTATTCATGCTGGAAACCCGCCAATGTGGCTGAATTACAACAATTCTGCAAAGATGACAGGGCAAAAATTCCTCCAGAGCTCTGTAAAAGACTCATTGCCAGTTATCACAAAACCTTGACTGCAGTTGTTGCTGCTAAGGTTGCCCCAACCAGTTATTAGTGTTAGGCGTCAGGTTTCTGCATTTGCTCTGCAGGAATCCAGAGCCTCACATTCTGCGGTCTCCTGCTGTCTATCTACCGCAGAGGAGATTACTTTGCAGCAGATCGCTCCAGAGACTAAGTCCCTCTGTTCTCCTACTGGGCATGCTCACGAGACGATCTCCCATTGGAGATCGGGACTCATGTGCCCTGGTCCTGCTCCAGATCTCATTGGTCCATCTCGGAGATCTGGAAGCTTCCGGATTGTCCCGGCTACAAAAAGCCCGCATGACCGTTCGGCCATGCGCTAGTATAGTCTCTAGTTGATACTGTGTGAATGATGATGGATGTATGAACCTGCAAATGACTCATTAAGATTCCCTCCCTCTGATATTACGAATGTGTACAGGGACTTAGATTAGAGTCAGCGCCAGCACGTGGCAAGCCTCAAGCCACTACAGCATCATCCACAGTGCTAGCGTCCGACATTGTGCGTGCTTCCTTGCTTTGTCGACTAGCGGCAGTGTCCTACGCCGCGCTGCAGTTGCAACCCTCTTTGGCGTCCGCAGTAGCACGAACGGTAGGTCTAGATGGACGCAGCTCCTCTGTCTTGGGTCCTGCTCCTGTGACCAGATAACGTGTGTGCATATACCTGAGACCTGTGACACTAACAGGCTCAGCCTTTTGTGTTTACCTCTGCTGACATCTCTGTGAGCAAACAGAGATTGCTTAGCGCACTTGGGTGACGTTCAACCCGCTTGCGCATTTCCGCCATATTGCTCGTCTGTCACTACTTAGCAGCAGTGTTTACACCTACTGCATGGTGGACCCTGAGCGGCGAACGCACTTTATTATTTATTTTTATTTAGTGCGTTCCGCCATTCCTATCATTATACTAGCACCAGGGTCTAGCTAGCAATGGCAGATCAGCAGCAACTCCTACAGTACATTCGGCAGCTAAAGGGCTGGTTGGCTACTCTTGAGAGTGCTATCTCAGCTGTGAAGTCTACTGAGGCTGCTGTACAGGCAATCGCAGAGGCGGTTTCACGTATGTCCACGTCCTCCCCCGCGCTGACAGTTTCCTTCCTCCCGTTGCCCGATAAATTTTCTGGCGATTGTGCCTCCTGTAGGGGTTTTGTGAGCCCGTGCTCTATCCAGCTGGAGTTACTGGCTGCGCGATTCCCTACGGAATGGGATAAGGTGGGGTCTATTGTTTCCCTACTGTCGGGCAGGGCGTTGGAGTGGGCCATGCCACTATGGGAGCGTGGTAACCCAGAGGTTCGGACCGCTGCTCAGTTCTTAACATCTATCAAGCAGGTCTTCCTGGGACCACGGGTCACGCACGATACCTCTCTTCAGCTACTTGCTTTAACTCAGGGATCTCTCTCGGTTAGCCAGTATGCCGTTCGTTTTCGGACACTGGCTTCTGAGCTGGAGTGGTCTGATAAAGCTCTCATCCCTGTGTTTTGGAGAGGTTTAGCGGAGCATGTTAAGGATGCTCTGTCTACCAGAGAGGTGCCTGTAAGTCTGGAGGAGCTGATTGCCATTGCCACCCGCATTGATCTCCGTTTTCCGGAGCGCGGGTTGAAGCGTGGTCAAACCAGACGGTAGGTTACTTCGGCTCACAACCTTTTTGAACCTCTGGAATTACCCGAGCCAGAGTGTTCACTCCCACAGCCCATGGAGGTGTCGCGTGCCAGTCTCGAGGCACGTCTGGCACTAAGCTCCACTCGCGGTTACCACTGTCAGCTCTCTGTTCCCCAGGATAACAGGGCCCTGCAATGGCCAAACTCGGTGCCGCCGGGCAAGACCTTTGTCCCCCTTCGCCTGCGGCCGAAGGTTCTCGCGTGAGCACACGAGTCCAGGGCGGGTGGCCACTGTGGCTACATGCAGACCACAAAACTCCTGGCAGGGTCTTATTGGTGGCCGCACAGGGCTCAGGACACTAAAAAGTATATTCGGGCATGTGCCTCTTGTGCTCGGAATAGTTTCCTTAAACAGAGAGTGATGACGCCCGCCGAAACACTGCGGCATTCCACTTCAGCTTCTGCTCCTGGCGATTTTTCCGCTCCCGTTGTCTCCCACGTGTCCCTTCTTAAACCTGGCGATCTTGCCACCTCTGATACCTTTCACATGTCCCGGTTTTCCGTGTCACCTGCCGGGACATCAGACTTGCCTTCGGACGAGTCTGAGGCCTATGCCTCTGATGGGCACAAGGTGGTGGATTGAAAGGCTCAGAGGGGAGGGGGCCCTAGGAGGGGGGGTAATGTCAGGCGTCAGGTTTCTGCATCTGCTCTGCAGGAATCCAGAGCCTCACATTCTGCGGTCTCCTGCTGTCTATCTACCTCAGAGGAGATTACTTTGCAGCAGATCGCTCCAGAGACTAAGTCGCTTTGTTCTCCTACTAGGCATGCTCATGAGACAATCTCCCATTGGAGATCGGGAGTCATGTGCCCAGGTCCTGCTCCAGCTCTCATTGGTCCATCTCGGAGATCTGGAAGCTTCTGGAAGGTCCCGGCTATAAAAAGCACGCATGACCTTTCGGCCATGCGCTAGTATAGTCTCTAGTTGCTACTGTGTGAATGATGATGGATGTATGAACCTGCGAATGACTCATTACGATCTCCTCCCTCTGATATTACGAATGTGTACAGGGACTTAGATTAGAGTCAGCGCCAGCGCGTGGCAAGCCTCAAGCCACTACAGCATCATCCACAGAGCTAGCGTCCGACATTGCGCCTGCTTCCTTGCTTTGTCGACTAGCGGCAGTGTCCTACGCCGCACTGCAGTTGCAGCCCTCTTTGGCGTCCGCAGTAGTGATGCTGCACGCACGGTAGGTCTAGACGGACGCAGCTCCTCTGTCTTGGGTCCTGCTCCTGTGACCTGATACCATGTGTGCATTTACCTGAGACCTGTGACACTAACAGGCTCAGCCTTTTGTGTTTACTTCTGCTGACATCTCTGTGAGCAAACAGAGATTGCTTAGCGCACTTTGGTGACGTTCAACCCGCGTGTGCATTTCCGCCATATTGCTCGTCTGTCACTACTTAGCAGCAGTGTTTACACCTACTGCATGGTGGACCCCGAGAGGCAAACGCACTTTATTATTTACTTTTATTTAGTGCGTTCCGCCGTTCCTAACAATTAGGTTTAGGGAGCAATCACTTTTTCACACAGGGCCCTTTAGATTTGAATTTCTTGTTCCCTTAATAATAAACACCTTCATTTAATAACTCCATTTTGAGTTTACATGTGTTATCTTTGTGTAATATTTAATTTTTTGGGTGATCTGAAACATTTAAGTGTGAGACACATGCAAGGGAATAGGAAATCAGGAAGGGGCAAATACTTTTTTAACAACTGTATATATGTGTGTGTGAGTGGTTGACTGGGAACTGAAGAAAACAGATGTTTGTCTTGTCCACCTTACATATGTCCTCATCCATAGGAGCCTCAAAACTGTCCAAGTAGGACGGTGCACTGATGGAAAAGCAACATTAGGGGTATCTATTAAGTTTTTGCTCTCGTGCACTTTCCCTTATGTAGATACTGTGCAGATGTGGAGCAACTCTAATAAGATGAAGGCCCAACTGATAGTTCTCATATAATGCAAAGGCTGCCTTGGCGCTTATTGTTTCTGGTGATGCAGTAATAACTGGATTTATACACAAGAAAATAGCAAAATGCTCATAAAGGGACAGATTTGTTTACAAATTTGCTTGACGTTACTAAGGAAATACAAAACATTCATAATAAATATATTTTGGGTATTTTTTTCCATTGAAATATCTTACACTGTTAACCTCTAAAGAAAATCACAGGCGTGCATTTAGCTCCTACATTATTCATTACATCAAGCCAAAGAAGCTTACTTGTCTTACATGTCTGTATTTTTTAAACCTAGACAAGGTTGTGGGCATGAATTTCAGATGTTTTCAGTGGGAGTATCATCCTCAGCCTCCACTGGCAGCAAATCTTTAACCTTGCTAGACTCCTGAATGCAAAATGTGGCAGGGTCTTATCAAAGGGAATGTACTAGACGCTTCACTTAAGCTATGATATGGACTAATATCACAGGATGTCAAGGACACTTAGGAGCAATTTAACTTGCATATCTTGAGAAGTGCAGCAAATATTAAAAGAACTGGACACTTTATGATGTCAACACTTCCATTTTGTTTCATTGATATCAAAGTAGTTAATATTCACTCTTTCCAACTCTCCCAGAAGACTCCTAGACAAAGAGGAGATCTCCTGGAATGCTATGAGTGGGTGGCAGTATAAATGTTATACTCACCTTGCCCTGTTCCTACACTTTTCCTCACACACAGACAGAATCATAGTACAGTGCTGCTCACCATTATTGGCACCCCTTCATTTTTTTCATAAACTGTACAATATCTTCAGAAATAAAAAAATAAAACATTGTTTTTCAACTTACGGTACATGACGCAATTTCAAAGAAGAAACAGAATAGACAGCATGTGCATCAATAAAGGAGCTCCTAATTAATACTTGGTTCCATATCCTTTGGCATTGATGACAGCCTCCAAATGTGTCTTGTAGTCATCAATAAGCTCCTTTCACTTCTCAGCTGGTATTTTCTCCCACTCTTCCTTTGCAGTTTGTTCAAGCTCTTGAATGTTTGCAGGGTTCTTTTTCCTAATGGTAGATGTCAGTTTACCCCAGAGATTTTGAATGTCATCAAGGTGAGGACTCATTGATGGACATTTTCTTTTATTGATGGACATTTTCTTTTAAAGTCGATTTTTTTTTCTTTTTTTATCCATTCCCGTGTACTTTTGGATGTGTGCTTTGGGTCATTGTCTTGCTGGAGGACCCATGATCTTTGACTTAAACCAAGTTTACACTGGGTAATAATAATAATAATAATCTTTATTTATATAGCGCCAACATATTCCGCAGCGCTTTACAGTTGAACAGTTTCAAACACAACAGTCATAAGTAACGACATTAACAATACAATAATTAATGGGTAGGACATTTCGCTTTAAAATCTTTTGATAATTCTCTGATTTCATGATTTCTGTGATACAGTAAAGGCTTCCAGTACCACACAAAGAAAATCAACCCCACAGCACTATGAATCCTCTACCATGATTAACTGTTGGTAGATTGTTCTTTCCTTATAAGCTTCATCGCACTGTCTGTAAACAAACTGTTACTTTGCATTTCCAAAAAAACTCTATTTTTTATCTGCCTACAGAATATTTTCCCACAAGGATTGTAGTTTGTCAAGGTACTCTTTGACAAAGATCAGTCATTCCTTTTTATGTCTTTTCTTCAGCAATGGTTTCTTCCCTGACCTTCGCCCATAAAGCTCTGCTTGGTTTAGCGTGTGGGGTATGGAACTTGTTGAAACCATGACCCCAGACTGTTCCAGGTTGGCCTTAAGGTCTTTGGATGTTTGACGTGGTTTTTTTTTTCAACATTTGCACCAACATTCAAAGACATCTCTTGTCCATTTTCCTCTTTCCCCCAGGTCCAAGGAGGCCCTTGATGGTGCCATGCTTGGCAAACTTCTTAATAACATTGCACACTGTTGAAACTGGAATACTAAGGTCTTTTCAGATGGTCTTATACCATTTGGAACTCTTGGGTTTTCTAATAATAGCAGTTCTGATGTCCTCAGACTCCTTTTTCTTCACCATTGTGACAAAGGAACAGGGCCTGCCATGCGGCTTTTTAAAACACTGAAGTAATTATTCATTGGCTAATTCATGTCACATGGGCACTGACAATGAATTTAGGTTTTTCTATTTTTCCCTGTCATTATTTTTTGTTATAAATTATGGTTTATAATTTTCTCTTCTGTATTTAACATGTGTGCTCTATAAAAAAAAACTTTCACTTGATTATTTTTTTCAGGAGATATTCCACATTATGCAATTAAGATTCATGGATGCAAATAACGATGAGCAGGACTGTATGTGTTCTGACATTGGCTCTGTATAATGGGGGTCTAACCTGCTCCTGTATAAAGGGAAGCTTGGTCTGGGGTGTGTATTAATTTGTAGGTGAAAGTTTTTATTAATGGTATACTGCATTTCTTTAAAGGGTCTAGTTTAGGGTTTATTCTGGGGTCTGTTTAGTGTACCTGGTCTAGGACCTATATTTACTGTCATGGCCGAAAGTGTTGGAAATCTTGAAATTATTCCAGAAAAGTGAGTAATTATCCCAGAAAATTATTGCAATTACATATGTTTTGTTATACACAGGTTTATTTCCTTTGTGTGTATTGGAACAACAAAAAAAAAGCAATTTGGACATCATTTCACACAAAACCTCAAAAATCGGCTGGCCAAAATTGTTGGTACCACTCCAAAATTGTGGGTAAACAACTTTATTTCAAGCATGTGACGCTTGTTCAAACTCGTCAGTTTCAAGTAACAAGTATGGGCAATATGAAAATCACACATGAAACCAGATAAAAAGGGGAGTGTCATGATCAACGTGTGACTGGACACACCGCCTCCAGCAGGGCGAATTTATATGACACACGCGACCCTGGATACACCGCCTCCAGTAAGGCGAATTTATATGACACACGCGACCCTGGATACACCGCCTCCAGTAAGGCGAATTTAAATAATAAGACGTGCAGCCGGATACACCGCCTCCAGCAGGCGAATTTCAGAAATACATGTTAAAACGGATACACCGCCTCCAGCAGGGCGAATTTAAATAAGGGGAAACACCAGGGAAACAATAACAATGGTGGGCCCTGCGATAGGGAATGGGGACGTGGAGACCTCCTGCACTCCCCTGAGTCAGTGTCACTACACTCCTACCGATCCCTAGGCCGGTTCCCCACCGGGCGCCGCTCAGGATACCTTTAAACCCTAGCTCGCCCTGCACCTACCCCTTTCTAGTGAAATGGCCGATGCAGAGACTAATCCCACCACTGCACTGAAACACAGATAAAGGAAAGGCACACACAGGGAAACACCACTTAGCTTTACTCTGTTGCCCTTGCTCCTGGCAACAGAGTCCACCACCAGAATGCAGCTCTCCTGCTGAAACGCTGCCACCAAGCTAAGTCAGAGCTACAAGATAATCCCCTCTGACTCCTTCCACACCAGGACTCTGACCGTGCTGCAAGGAGCTCTCTCCAGCTCCTTCCTCCACCAGGGATGGTTGGAAATGAATACTATCACCAATGCTGATTGCAACACCTGTGACTCTTTTATGGCAGAGCCAGCAATCACACCCGCATTAATCATGTGCACTAAACTAAAGAAACAGAGTGCAATGCCGCTCACCACCACCGGGGCAAACTTAGAACAAAGGACACCACAGTGCAATAATCCCAATGTCCACCGGTGGCAAAAACCACACCAAAGCACACAGCTTCAGGAAAAAAAAAGGTTACATGTGCTTTTAACTGTCATTATCCAACCTGGATCATGACAGGGAGAAGTTGACTCAATATTTGCATTGTATGTCTGTGCGTGCCACACTATGCATGGAATACAGAAACAACAGAAGAGAATTGTTTGAGGACCTGAGATCCAAAATTGTAAAATATCAACAATCTTAATGTTACAAGTCCATTTGCAGAGCTCTTAGCCCACGGTGTGCACATAATCAAAAAGTTTACAACCTATGGCATTGTAGCTAATCTCCCTGGACATGGATGGCAGAGAAAAATTGATGATAGGCTGCAATGCAGGATAGTCCGGTTGGCGGATAAGAAGCACCAATCAAGTTTTAAAGAAAATCAAGCTATTCTGCAGGCTTAAGATGCATCAGTGTCAGAGCAAACTATCCATTGAGATTTGCATGAAATTCAAAGCTAAGGCAGGAGGACCCCACTGCTGACACAAAAACATAAAAAAGCTAGACTTCAGTTTGTCAAAATCCTTCTTGAAAAGCATCTTTTGGACACATGAGACCAAGATAGAGCTTTCTGGTAAAGCACATCTTTCTACTGTTTGCCGAAAATGGAATGAGGCCTACAAAGAAAAAACATAGTACCTACAGTCAAATATGGTAAAGGTTCAAAGAAGTTTTGGGGCTGTTTTGCTGCCTTGACTATCTGGAAGGCATCATGAAATCTAAAGATTACCAGAGGATTTGGGGTCGCATAGTAGCACCCAGGGTCAGAAAGCTGCATTTGTGTCCTAGGTCATGGGTCTTTCAGCAGGATAATGACCCCAAACATACTTCAAGAAGCACCCAGAAATGGATGGAAATAAAGCACTGGAGAGTTCTGAAGTGGCAAACAATGAGTTTGTATTTAAATCTCATTGAACACCTGTGGAGAGATCTTACACTTGCTGTTCGGAGAAGTCACCATTCAAACATGAGAGAGCTAGAGCACCTTGCATAAGAAGAGTGGTCCAAAATTTCAGTTGAGAGGTGTAAGAAGCTTGTTGATGCTTATAGTAAGCGATTGATTGCAGTTATTTATTCCAAAGTATGTGGAACCAAATATTAAGTTGAGGGTGCCAATAATTTAGTTCGGCCCATTTTTGGGATTTTGTGTGAAACGATGTCCAATTTGCCTTTCTTTCTCTGTTTTTTTGCATTGATCCAATATACACAAAAATTTATAACAACATGTGTAATTGCAATAATTTTCTGGGAGAAATGCTTCTGGAACAATTTCAAGGATGCCAACACTTTCAGCTATGACTGTATATTGTTATTTTTTGTGCGGTTGGGTTTAGGCTATGCATTTATTTAGGGGCTATGGGTTTCTAATTTAGAGGGTCTTTATGTCTGTTAATTTAATGGATAATGAGTGGTTTGCATTTGTTTTGAGGGATTGTGTTCATCTTGAGGAGTAATGGGTCACTATTTGAAATAAAACTTTTTCTAGGTTGGGAGTATCTTCCTGTTTGTACATTCCTATGACATACGGCCAAAAATGTTGCTATACGGATAATACATAATACACCACTTCTCTGCTTTTCTCTAAGGTCTATTCATAAAAGCACATATAGGTCTTATCAGGGCAGGAATTAGGGGCAGGCACACTAGGCATTTGCCTAGGGCCCCCATTCCCTCAGGTGTGCCCAGCCAGTATCGTTCCAAGCAGCCGCTATGGAGCCCTTCATTCAACTATATCAGCACTGGAAGGCAATGATGGAGGAGAGACTGTCAGAGGACGCTCCCTCTTCCATCATTCCCACTCTGCCTCTTACACACGAGATGACATCACTTCATCACGCGCCCTGGTGTGCAGGGCAGTGGAGCTGCAGAGAGGCGCTGCAAACATTGGAGCAACGGGGGGAACAGGGAGAGGTAAATATTGTATTTATTTATGTATATATATACAGTCATATATTAAAGTTTGGGCACCCCTATTAATGTTAACCTTTTTTCTTTATAACAATTTTGGTTTTTGCAACAGCTATTTCAGTTTCATATATCTAATAACTGATGGACTCAGTTATATTTCTGGATTCAAATGAGGTTTATTGATACCTTCATCCAGGATCCAGGAACTCATTAATAGCTACAGGAAGCGACTAGAGGCTGTTATTTTTGCAAAAGGAGGATCTACAAAATATTAATGTCACTTTTATGTTGAGGTGCCCATACTTTTGCACCGGTCAAATTTTGTTGAAACGCAGATTGCACATTTTCTGTTAGTACAATAAACCTCATTTGAATCCAGAAATATAACTGAGTCCATCAGTTATTAGATATATGAAACTGAAATAGCTGTTGCAAAAACCAAAATTGTTATAAAGAAAAAAGGTTAACATTAATAGGGGTGCCCAAACTTTAACATATGGCTGTATATATATACATAAATAAATACAATACTTACCTCTCCCTGTTCCCCCGTTGCTCCAATGTTTGCAGCGCCTCTCTGCAGCTCCACTGCCCTGCAAACTTTAACATATGACTGTATATATCTAATACATAAAGCTCAAATGTGTGTATGTATGTATGTATGTATGTGTGTATGTGTGTATGTCCGGGATTGGCATCCGCACTGTCACAGCTACAGCCACAAAATTTGGCACAGTCACACGTCTGGACCAGAGAGTGTCCTAGGCTATGTTGTGAGGTGAAATTTTAACCCCTCGCATTCCAATTCACCAAACAATTTTGCCCTTATCTACATAATGGGGAAAAAGTGTGTGTGTATCAAGCCCCGCCCCTCATTATGATGTCATAATGGTTGCCATGGTGACTCTGATGTCATCATAGGTTGCAAGCCTCGCCGCTCATTATGATGTCATAATGGTTGACTATGAGATGGAGGATGTGTGATGGGTATATGGGCACTGGACTATGGGTGGAGGATATGTATGACGGGTATATGGGCACGGGACTATGGCATGGAGGATGTGTGATGGGTATATGGGCACGGGACTATGGGATGGCATATATGTATGATGGGTATATGGGCACGGGACTATGGGTTGGAGGCTATGTATGATGGGTATATGGGCACGGGACTATGAGATGAAGGATGTGTGATGGGTATATGGGCACTCGACTATGGGATGGCGAATATGTATGATGGGTATATGGGCATGGGACTATGGGATGGAGGATGTGTGATGGGTATATGGGCACGGAACTATGGGATGGAGGATGTGTGATGGGTATATGGGCACTCGACTATGGGATGGAGGATATGTATGATGGGTATATGGGCATGGGCCTATGGGATCGTGGATATGTATGATGGGTATATGGGCACGGGACTATGGGATGGAGGATAATTATAATTTGCTATAACTAGCCACAGTTAGTTACTATGCCCGGGCAGCGCCAGGCTCTTCAGCTAGTCTAATATATAAAGCTCAATGTGTGTGTCTATGTGTGTATGTCTGGGATTGGCATCTGCACCGTTGCAGCTACAGCCACAAAATTTTGCAAAGTCACACGTCTGCACCCCGAGAGCGTCATAGGCTATGCTGTGAGGTGAAATTTTTACCCCGCGCGTTCCAATTTACCAAACAATTTTGCCCCTATGTACATAATGGGGAAAAAGTGTATGTATGTATGTATTTATGTGTGTGTGTATGTCCGGGATTGGCATCTGCACCGTCGCAGCTACAGTCACAAAATTTTGCACAGTTACACGTCTGGACCCTGAGAGCATCATAGGCTATGTTGTGAGGCGAAATTTTAACCTCGCACGTTCCAATTCACCAAACAATTTTGCCTATTATTCTTATCATTTCTATTGTGTTATCATCCTTCTGTAAAGCTGGAAATAACACAATTTATTACCGTGCCAACACAGACCACCCTCTGACACAGACTGCAAGGGGAGCCCTGTATCACACAGGATAGGATTAGATACATGGCTCAGCAGTCAGTATCACACAGGATAGGATTAGATACACAGCTCAGCAGTCAGTATCACACAGGAGAGGATTAGATATACAGCTCAGCAGTCAGTATCACACAGGAGAGGATTAGACACATGGCTCAGCAGTCAGTATCACACAGGATAGTATTAGATACACAGTTCAGCACACAGTATCACACATGATAGGATTAGGTACACGGCTCAGCAGTCAGGCTCACACAGGATAGGGTTAGATACACGGCTCAGCAGACGGTATCACACAGGATAGGATTAGATACACTGCTCAGCAGTCAGTATCACACAGGATAGGATTAGATACACGGCTCAGCAGTCAGTATCACACAGCATAGGATTAGATAGACAGCTCAGCAGTCAGTATCACACAGGAGAGGATTAGACACATGGATCAGCAGTCAGTATCACACAGAATAGAATTAGATACACAGCTCAGCAGTCAGTATCACACAGGATAGGAATAGATACACATCTCAGCAGACAGTATCACACAGGATAGGATTAGATACACAGCTCAGCACACAGTATCACATGGAATAGTATTAGATACACGGCTCAGCAGTCAGTATCACACAGAATAGTATTAGATACACGGCTCAGCAGTCAGTATCACACAGAATAGGATTAGATACATGGCTCTGCAGTCAGTATCACACAGGATAGGATTAGATACATGGCTCAGCAGTCAGAATCACACAGGATAGGATTAGATATACGGCTGAGCAGTCAGTAACACACATGATAGGATTAGGTACACGGCTCAGCAGTCAGTATCACACAGGATAGGGTTAGATACATGGCTCAGCAGACGGTATCACACATGATAGGATTAGATACACTGCTCAGCAGTCAGTATCACACAGGATAGGATTAGATACACGGCTCAGCAGTCAGTATCACACAGCATAGGATTAGATAGACAGCTCAGCAGTCAGTATCACACAGGAGAGGATTAGACACATGGATCAGCAGTCAGTATCACACAGGATAGGATTAGATACACAGCTCAGCAGTCAGTATGACGCAGGACAGGAATAGATACATGGCTCAGCAGACAGTATCACACAGGATAGGATTAGATACACAGCTCAGCACACAGTATCACACAGAATAGGATTAGATACATGGCTCTGCAGTCAGTATCACACAGGATAGGATTAGATACACAGCTCAGCACACATTATCACACAGAATAGGATTAGATACATGGCTCTGCAGTCAGTATCACACAGGATAGGATTAGATACATGGCTCAGCAGTCAGAATCACACAGGATAGGATTAGATACACGGCTGAGCAGTCAGTAACACACATGATAGGATTAGGTACACGGCTCAGCAGTCAGTATCACACAGGATAGGGTTAGATACATGGCTCAGCAGACGGTATCACACAGGATAGGAATAGATGCAATGCTCAGCAGTAAGTATCACACAGGATAGGATTAGATACATGGCTGAGCAGTCAGTAACACACGATAGGATTAGGTACACAGCTCAGCAGACATTATCACACAGGATAGGGTTAGATACATAGCTCAGAAACAGGATGTGCCAAAGGAGAGGACATTTTCATTCATGCTTTTCTCATGGTCAACTTTACGTGAGCTGTTCAAGAGTTGGAACTGCCAAAAATCTGTTCATCTTTGCACCGAAAGGAAGAAACAAAAATCTTGAATGAGTTGAAAATAAAATACTATCAATACTTGGGTAATCGTTTAGTTAATTTGTGTTGCAAATATGTAGTGTTGAATATATGATGTGAAATGTTTTTATGTGCAATATAATCATTATAATTTGTTATAATTAACTACAGTTGGTTACTATGCCCGGGCAACGCGGGCTCTTCAGCTAGTATATATATAACTGCTCAAAAAATAAAGGGAACACTTAAACAACAATGTAACCCCCCTATAAAAGAGGGGGTGACCACAAACCATTTCTTTGTTCTCATCCTTTTTGCCTGTAGTTTAGGTCTTTTGCATTTTGTCATTGCTCTCATATCATTCAGTGATATCTAGGTTGTGTTATTGTAGTGTTCCCTTTATTTTTTTTGAGCAGTATATATACTGATCAAAAAAATAAAGGGAACACTCAAATAACACATCCTAGATCTGAATGACTGAAATATTCTCATTGAATACTTTGTTATGTACAAAGTTGAATGTACTGACAGCAAAATAACACAAAAATCATCAATGGAAATCAAATTCATTAACCAATGGAGGCCTGGATTTAGAGTCACACACAAAATTAATGTGGAATGTAATGTCCTTAAAACAAGTCAGAATGAGGCTCAGTATTGTGTGTGGCCTCCACGTGCCTGTATGACCTCCCTACAATGCCTGGGCATGCTCCTGATGAGGTTGCGGATGGTCTCCTGAGGGATCTCCTCTCACACCTGGACTTAAAGCATCCGCCAAATCCTGAACAGTCTGTGGTTCAATGTGACGTTGGTGGATGGAGCAAGACATGATGTCCCAGATGTGTTCAATCGGATTCAGGTCTGGGGAATTGGGTGGGCCAGTCCATAGCTCCAATGCCTTCATCTTGCAGGAACTGCTGACTGTTGTGAGTTCATTTTCCCCTTCATTACTGAGGCCCGAGGAACTCCCTCTTCTGGTAAAGAAAGGTAGTGAGCCTGATTGTCAAACACCTGAGGCTGATGATTGTGACTGGCTGAGTGGAGTTACGGACTGGATATAATGCTGCCGATGCCCTTCTGCCCTGCGGGTGATTTCTCTGTGGGATCCTTGGAGACCAGTCTGAATTCCTGCTCCTCCAAAGCTAAGTTTGCTGCTCGGCCTTTTGCTTTTGTGCTTGACTTTGTTTTTCTTGATTTCTGCCATTCCCTGCTGGGGTGTGCTGAATTCATTTAGCTCTGTCTTCTGAAAATACCTGAGTGCTGATTCAGTTTTTGAAGCCTAGCTGCTTCAGGGCCTTTTTCATATCAGCTGGTTGGCTTATGTCTTTGATAGGGTTTTGGCAGATTGCAGACAGCAGCCTTCCTGTCCTTTCCTATCTAGGTAGTTTTGGGGCCCCGTCTTTGCTCAGTCTATCTTTCTGTCTGTGTTAGTATTTTCATCTTGCTTCACCGTCATTATATGTTGGGGGCTGCCTATTGCTTTGGGGTCTGCTCTGGGGCAGTTTAGATTTCCCCTTTCTTTCTTTAGGCCTATGTATTTCTCCGGCTGTGATCGAGGGGTCTAGGGCATCGTAGGAACCCCCCACGGCTACTGCTAGTTGTGTTGATAGGCTCAGGGGTCTGCAATCTGATAGTTGCCAACTTCTCTGGTTTTCTGGACTTAGCTTGTATTTCTGCTTTTGCCTCCTACGGTGACTCATTCATAACAGCTGACACACTCCAGCCACATTAGGTATGGCATTGTCCTGCATTAGGGGATCCAGGGCCAACCGCACCAGCATATGGACTCACAAGGGGTCTGAGGATCTCATCTCGGTACCTAATGGCAGTCAGGCTACCTCTGGTGAGCACATGGAGGGCTGTGCAGCCCTCCAAAGAAATACCACCCCACACCATTACTGACCCACTGCCAAAACCGGTCATGTTGAAGGATGTTGCAGGCAGCAGATCGCTCTCCACGGCGTCTCCAGACTCTGTCACGTCTGTCACATGTGCTTAGTGTGAAACTGCTTTCATCTGTGAAGAGCACAGGGCGCCAGTGACGAATTTGCCAATCCTGGTGTTCTGTGCCAATTAAATGCCTGCAAATTCTTCATGGAAAACACAGGGGCTGATGCTGTGTTGAAACTTATAAAATTCATCCTCACCCACAATTACTTTGAATTTGACAACAAGATATATCTACAGAAGACTGGCACAGCTATGGGAAGTAAAATGACTCCACAATATGCAAATCTTTTCATGGCCAAGCTTGAAAGCAACATTTTGTCCTCATGTCCCATCAGGCCTCTGGCCTACTACCGCTACATTGATGATATTTTAATCATCTGGACGGAGTCTGAGCAACAGCTAAAGACGTTCCACGAACAGTTTAATCAATTTCATCCCACCATCAACTTAACACTCAACTACTCCAGCACTGAGATTAACTTTTTGGACACCATCATTAAGCTAAAAAACAATGAAATAGAGACATCCCTGTATCAGAAGCCAATCGACCATCCAATATAACTTAAATGGGACAGTTTCCATCCAAAACACATAAAGAACTCTATTATCTACAGCCAAGCCATCAGATACAATCGTATATGTTCCAACCCCATGGATAGAGTTGAACACCTTGGTCATCTCAAAGAGATCTTTTTGAATCAAGACTACCATCCAAGAACAATTCAAAACCAAAGATCCACCAGAATGTCAAGGAATCACCTGCTACATTACAAAGCTAAAGAAAATAACCGGGTGCCTCTAGTAGTCACCTACAACCCAAATCTGGAAGTGCTAAGGGGAGCTGCACAGAAATTACAACCTCTACTACAAAAAGATGCCTGATTACAATCCATTTTTCCAGACCCCCCAGTACTGTGCTTTAGGCAGCCCCCAAATCTAAGAAGCATCATTGTCAGAAGCTCCCTGTCCTCTCCACCAGCTGCAGGAACCTTTCCTTGCAACCAGAAAAAATGTAAAACGTGTCCATTTATAATGACCACGGACAAGATAAAGATCCCCAATTCACATCAGGACTACAAGATCCCAGGTACTTTCAGCTGCATCACATCTAATGTGGTGTGGTGGTTACAAAAACGCTGAATTTCAGGAAAGCAAAGTTTGATCATCTTAGAGAGGACCTTCGCCGAATTGATTGGGACAATGTCCTCAAAAATAGGAGCACAGAAAATAAATGGGAAATATTTAAATCAGTTTTACACACCCACTGCGAGCTAGCCATACCGTACAGAAATAAAAGGGCTAGGAACAGGAGAACACCAATGTGGCTAAATAAGGATGTAAAAAGGGCAATAAAGAACAAGGCATTTAAGAAGCTAAAACAAGAAGGCAATGAAGAAGCATTAAAAAGTTATAGAGAAAAAAACTAAATGTGTAAAAAACATGTTTAACTCCATATCAACATGTATTTATGAAGGATCGCTCCTGTCAAACTAATCTGATCAGCTTCTATGAGGATGTAAGCTCTCAAATGGACCAAGGAGAATCATTGGATGTCATTTATCTCGACTTCTCTAAAGCATTTGACACTGTCCCACATAAAAGATTGGTAAGTAAGATGAGAAAGCTTGGGCTAGGGGAAAATGTGTGTAGATGGGTAGGTAGCTGGCTTAGTGATAGAAAACAAAGAGTGGTTATTAATGGTGCATACTCAGATTGGGCCAGGGTTACTAGTGGGGCACCACAGGGTTCTGTATTGGGCCCCCTACTATTTAATATATTTATTAATGATCTAGTGGATGGCTTACACAGTAAAATATCAGTATTTGTTGATGATGCAAAACTATGGAAGGTAGTTAACACAAAGGAGGACAGTTTGCAACTACAGACAGATTTGAGTAAATTGGAGAATTGGGCTGAAAAATGGCAAATGAGGTTTAACACAGATAAGTGTAAGGTTATGCACATGGGAAGGAGAAACAGATGCTACAATTACTTACTAAATGGGAAACTGCTGGGGAAATCAGACATGGAAAAAGACTTAGGCATCTTAGTCAATAAGAAGCTAAATTGGAGTGCCCAGTGTCAGGCAGCTGCCACCAAAGCAAATAGGATCATGGGATGCATTAGAAGAGGTCTGGGGACACGAGATGAAAACATAATTCTCCCTCTGTACAAATCACTCATCAGACCACACTTGGAGTATTGTGTGCAATTTTGGACGCCGGTGCTCAAGAAAGACATTACTGAACTTGAAAGGGTTCAAAGGCGGGCTATTAAAATGATAAATGGAGTTGGTTCACTACAATACCCAGAAAGGTTATCAAATTGGGTCTATTTACTCTAGAAAAGAGAAGACTTATGGGAGATCTAATATATATGTACAAGTATATCAGAGGGCAATACAGAGATCTCTCCAATGAACTGTTTGCACCAAGGACTGTGACAAGAACAAGGGGGCATTCTCTTCGTTTGGAGGAAAGACAATTTCTGCACCAGCATAGAAGAGGGTTCTTCACGGTAAGAGCAGTGAGACTCTGGAATTCTCTTCCTGAGGAAGTGGTGATGGCTAGAGTTGAGCGATACCGTCCGATACTTCAAAGTATCGGATCGGAATGGATCGGCCGATCTTAAAAAAAAGTATCGGTATCGCCGATTCCGATACCGGAAGTCCCATTCAAGTCTATGGGACTTCCGGTATCGGAATAAGAAAAACCCTGTTTTTGCCTTGTACAGCCTCTCTGGGGTCTGTACGGGCCTTTCGGGGGGCTGTGCCGGCCTGCCGGTGGTCTGTGCAGGCTCCGGTGGGCTGTGCCGGCCTGCCGGGGGGCTGTGCAGGCTCCGGGGGGCTGTGCCGGCCTGCCGGTTGTCTGTGCAGGCTCCGGGGGGCTGTGCCGGCCTGCCGGGGGGCTGTGCAGGCTCCGGGGGGCTGTGCCGGCCTGCCGGTGGTCTGTGCAGGCTCCGGGGGGCTGTGCCGGCCTGCCGGTGGTCTGTGCAGGCTTCGGGGGTCTGTGCAGGCATCGTCCGATGGGACTACAAGTCCCATCGGGCGATGCCTGCTACCATGACAGTGATTGACACATTAGCCAATGATGGGACAGTAGTAGTCCCATCATCCGGCTACTGTGTTGAATGTAAAAAAAAAAAAAAAAAATTACATGCTACATACATACAACATGCATACTACATGTAACATACATACTACATATATACTACATGCAACATGCATACTACATACATGCTACATTCATACTACATACTACATACATGCTACATTCATACTACATATATACTACATGCAACATACATACTACATATATACTACATGCATGCAACATGCATACTACATATATACTACATGCTACATACTTACTACATATATACTACATGCATGCTACATACATACTACATATATACTACATGCATGCTACATACATACTGCATGCTACATACATACTACATGCTACATACATACCACATATATACTACATACATACTACATGCATGCTACATGCTACATACATACCACATACATACTACATACATACTACATACATACTACATGCATGCTACATGCTACATACATAACACATATATACTACATGCATGCTACATACATAACACATATATACTACATGCATGCTACATACATACTACATGCTACATACATACCACATACATACTACATACATACTACATACATACTACATGCATGCTACATACATACTACATATATACTACATGCATGCTACATACATACTACATGCTACATACATACCACATACATACTACATACATACTACATACATACTACATGCATGCTACATACATACTACATGCTACATACATACCACATACATACTACATACTACATGCTACATACATACTACATATATACTACATTCATGCTACATACATATTGCATGCTACATACATACTACATATATACTACATACATACTACATGCATGCTACATACATACTACATACATACTACATATATACTACATGCATGCTACATACATACTACATGCTACATACATACTACATATATACTACATGCATGCTACATACATACTGCATGCTACATACATACTACATGCTACATACATACCACATATATACTACATACATACTACATGCATGCTACATACATACCACATACATACTACATACATACTACATACATACTACATGCATGCTACATGCATGCTACATGCTACATACATAACACATATATACTACATGCATGCTACATACATACTACATGCTACATACATAACACATATATACTACATGCATGCTACATACATACTACATGCTACATACATACCACATACATACTACATACATACTACATACATACTACATGCATTCTACATACATACTACATGCTACATACATACTACATATATACTACATGCATGCTACATACATACTGCATGCTACATGCATACTACATACATACTACATACATACTACATGCATGCTACATACATACTACATACATACTACATGCTACATACATACCACATATATACTACATACATACTACATGCATGCTACATACATACTACATGCTACATACATACCACATATATACTACATACATACTACATGCATGCTACATACAATACATACATAGACATACAGTACATATAACATAGAGTAACATACTTACCAATACTTGTCACATTGTTCCCCGAAGCCATTGTCTTTTACGGAATAAATATTAACATAACAAACCACAAAAATACTCACCCACGATCCGAAGCAGTCCACGAGTGTGTCCCACGACGATCTTGGGTAGAGAACTGCAGCATCAGCTGATGCTGCCGTTCTCTACGGGCTGCAGGGATCCAATGACGGAAGGTAGGTATCCTTCTGCACTGTATTCCTCCGCCACTTAAAAAAAAAAAAGTCCCTAGTCTCACTTTATGCCATTGCTGTGTGGGAATTTCCACACAGCTGATGCTGCAGTTCTCTACCCAAGATCGTCATGGGACACACTCGTGGACTGCTTCGGATCGTGGGTGAGTATTTTTGTGGTTTGTTATGTTAATATTTATTCCGTAAAAGACAATGGCTTCGGGGAACAATGTGACAAGTATTGGTAAGTATGTTACTCTATGTTATATGTACTGTATGTCTATGTATGTATTGTATGTAGCATACATGTAGTATGTATGTAGTATATATGTGGTATGTATGTAGCATGTAGTATGTATGTAGCATGCATGTAGTATGTATGTAGTATATATGTGGTATGTATGTAGCATGTAGTATGTATGTAGTATGTATGTAGCATGCATGTAGTATGTATGTAGTATGTATGTAGCATGCATGTAGTATGTATGTAGTATGTATGTAGTATGTATGTAGCATGCAGTATGTATGTAGCATGCATGTAGTATATATGTAGTATGTATGTAGCATGTAGTATGTATGTAGCATGCATGTAGTATGTATGTAGTATGTATGTAGTATGTATGTGGTATGTATGTAGCATGTAGTATGTATGTAGCATGCATGTAGTATATATGTGTTATGTATGTAGCATGTGGTATGTATGTAGCATGCATGTAGTATATATGTGTTATGTATGTAGCATGTAGCATGCATGTAGCATGCATGTAGTATGTATGTAGTATGTATGTAGTATGTATGTGGTATGTATGTAGCATGCATGTAGTATGTATGTAGTATATATGTGGTATGTATGTAGCATGTAGTATGTATGTAGCATGCAGTATGTATGTAGCATGCATGTAGTATATATGTAGTATGTATGTAGCATGTAGTATGTATGTAGCATGCATGTAGTATATATGTAGTATGTACGTAGCATGTAGTATGCATGTAACATGCATGTAGTATGTATGTAGTATGTATGTAGTATTTTTTTTTTTTTTTTAACATTTAACACATTAGCCGGATGATGGGACTACTACTGTCCCATCATTGGCTAATGTGTCAATCACTGTCATGGTAGCAGGCATCGCCAGATGGGACTTGTAGTCCCATCGGACGATGCTTGCACAGACCCCCGGACATCAGCACAGCCCCCCGGCAGGCCGGTACAGACCCCCACAGGGTGCACAGACCACCGGCAGGCCGGCACAGCCCCCCGGCAGGCCGGTACAGACCCCCGGGCAGTCCACACAGCTCCCCGGCAGGCCGGCAAAGCCCCCCGGCAGGCCGGCAGAGACCCCCGGCAGGCCGGCAGAGACCCCCGGAAGGCCCGAAATGACGGAGCATCATGATGCGCACACACCGCGCATCATGATGATGTCATTTCGGCTGTCAATCAACTTTGAACTTCCGATTCCGATGCCGACTTCCGAAATTGAAAAAATATCGGAAGTCGGTGTCGGAATTCCGATACAGCAAGTATCGGCCGATACCCGATACTTGCGGTATCGGAATGCTCAACACTAATGATGGCCAACTCACTGAATGAATTTAAGAAAGGAATGGATGCTTTTCTTGTAAGTAACAGTATAGAAGGTTATGAATAACATAATATTATAGGTAGATGGTTGACCCAGCTTAGGGGAAGGAATTTTTTTCCCTATGGAGAAAATTGGCTTCTACTCTGTGGGTTTTTTGCCTTCCCCAGGATCAACAATGCAGAACAGCTGCACTAAAAATAGGCTGAACTAGATGGACATAAGGTCTTCCTTCAGCCTTCAAAACTATGTTACTATGTTATTTGTACTAAATGACCAACTGGGGGTCTGTATGTGGGGGAGAGAGGGCAAAAGCTTAGAACAAGGATGAATTCTCATTGTCACACAATAAGAGAAAAAAGAATGGATCTACCTGTGGCAAAACATTTTTGTATGCCTGATCACAGCACCATGGATATGAAATTACTGGTATTGAAAGGTAACTTCACATCTCAGAGAGAGACAAGAGTCTGTGAGTACAAATTCATGATGACCTTTGACACTCTCAAAGCAGGAATGAATGTGTTGAATGGATTTATGTCTTTTTACATCAATTAAGGAATTTGCTCCTAAGACCTTGTGGGGGCATCACAACACAGAACCAGACCGCAATCAGAGGACAATAAAACATCCAGACTCCTTATCTATGAACTATTCCAATATCTATGTCTATCCCTCTCCCGTAATGATAATTCTGCTTCACGTCAATTGTCTTATCTATTCCATATTTTCTGTGCTGTGTTGTGCATAAATAAGTGATTCTTCAGATTTTGTATTAGTCAATGCCTGATGAAGAGACCTGAGTAGTTTCGAAAGCTTGCAATTTGTTACCATCTTTTCAGTTAGCCATTAAACGGTATCAACCACTGAGGACTCTCAATTCTGAATATTTTTCTATCTACTGGCTAACACGGTACAAAAACATACATCTTTCCTGCTTACTAATTAGACAGTTTGATTTCACAGAAGTTTAATTTACTTGGAGTTATATTCTGTTTTTTGTGTTCCATTTTTTGAGCAGTGTATATATATACTGTATATATTGTGGTGCAGTGACCACTGTGTCCACTAGGGGCACTGTGCGGGTGCCCCAGGACAGGCATACAGGCATGTCCATTGTGGTAATGGAAATAGGATTAACGGCAGGATGGTAAATGACCATTATGCATCCCAGGGTGGGTGGCCCTGGGATGGAAGCTTGAATGTGTGTTAATCAGCAAAGGTACTGCTGAGGGTTTTGTTACAATGTATCATGGAAGGCTTCCAGGCGGCTGGTGAGTTGGATGGGACCAGTCACCTGCAAACCCACCCAGGGGCGTGTCTGAAGTAAAGCCTATGTGTGTGGTTGTGAATCTGCAATGAGGTCATAACCATGTGATGCTGTGGGTGTGGCTACGGACCATATAAGGTGACCAGGGTAGGTCACATGAGTGAATGCCTGGACCTGATTGGTCCGTGTGGAAGGTCCCGGAAGGCCAACGTGCTAGAAGGTGTGCTGCCTTCCTGAAGCGCACATGTGGACGCTGCTGACCGTGTGTGGCCTGTGTGTAATAGCCTGTGAGTACTGGACAGTCCCCAGGAGAGAAGGGACGTCAGGCCTGAGAAGCAGCTAAGAGGTAACCCCAGACAAGGGGAATTAACCGAGAGACTGTAGAGCCTGATTGCTGGACAAAGCACCGCCTGTGTGAACACAGGGCTAAGAGAGTGGTGCTTCACTGTGAATATTTGTTTGGTCTGCTGTAAGACTGTGATCGTTTCTTCATGCTGCTATGGTTTATGCCGTGTATAATAAACCGTATGGACTCTTTTTGTGGAAAAGCCTGTGCCGGACCTGGTTTATCTGCATCCAAGTGAGTGTCCTCATTACACTCAGTGAGCGCTACCTTACAATTGGTGGAAAATGCTAACGGCACTGTTGTAGCCTTGTTGCTAGGGGCAATGGACAAGGTCTGCAAATCTCGGTTGCTAAGCGCCACGGTTCCAAGAAGCACATGTTGCAGTGCTGGTGACTCTGAGCCAGGGGAGCAAACGGTCGTGAAAACCGGGAGTTATGCTGACCGAGGTCAGAAAAAGAAACTGTTGATAATTTGTGGGATACCTCTGAGGAGAAGAGGCGTCCGGAAACCTGTGTGGCCGACACCATCAGGTAATGGACAGGTGTCCGTGTTGTACTGACCGGGTCAGTGAGAAAGACTGTGGACCTGGTGAGGCCAGTTGTTAGGAACGGCGGAACGCACAAAATAAATAAATAATAAAGTTCGTTCGCCGCTCGGGGTCCACCATGCAGAAGGTGTTAACACTGCTGCTAAATAATGGCGAACACTAAATATGGCGGTATTATTGCACGCGGGTTGGACATCACCCGGTGTGCGCTGGGTGTACTCTGTTGGCTTCACAGAGACGCCAAAAGCATTAACATAAATACTGAGCCTGTTGGACTCACAGGTCACAGAGAAGTTCACGCTCGGTATGTGGTCACAGGAGCTGGACCCTAGGCAGAGGGTCAGAGTCCGTCTAGACCTACCGTGCATGCGACGTCGTAACTGTGGACGCCGAGAGGAGCTGCAGACTGCAGCGCGGCGACAGACACTGCCGCTAATCGACAATGCCCGGTAGCAGGCGCACTGTCGGACGCTAGCACTGTGGAGGATGCTGTTGTGGCTTGTAGCTTGCCACTGGCTGGCGCAGACTCTAAAGCTAAGTCCCTATACACACTCATAATATCAGAGGAAGGGGATCTTAATGAGTCATTCGCAGGTTCATGCATCCATCATCATTCACACAGTAACAACTAGAGCCTATACTAGCGCATGGTCGAGCGGCTATGCGGGCCTTTTATAGCTGTGCGCTTCTGGGACCTTCCAGATCTCTGAGATGGACCAATCAGATCAGGAGAAGGACCTGAGCACGTGACTCCCGATCTCCAATGGGAGATCGTCTCGTGAGCATGCTCAGTAGAGGGACTTAGCCTCTGGAGCGTTTTGCTGCAAAGCAGCCTACATTGCTATTGCTGACCCAAAGGTGGCAGCAACAGCCAGACCCACAGAGCAGGTCTGGGCAGAGTGTCTGGGACGCTGAGACTGCTGAGTAATCTCTGCGGTCGATAGACAATGAGAGACCGCAGAATGTGAGGCTCTGGATTCCTGCTCAGCCGCTGCAGGAACCCGATGCTAACATTACCCCCCTCCTAGGGTCCCCTCCCCCCTGAGCCTTCCAATCCATCAAAAAAAATTTTTGCCACGTACCACCTTGCGTCCTATAGAGGCATAGGCCTCAGACTCGTCCGAAGACAAGTCTGATGTCCCGGCAGATGACTTGGAAAACCAGGACATGTGGAAAGCATCAGGGATGGCAAAGTCGCCAGGAGCAAAAGTTGGAGCGGGGCGCCGATATGTGTCAGCGGGCGTCTTCGTTCTCTCTTTAGAGGCTTGAGTGACATGCGGGGTGCAACCCAAACAGTCGCGAACCTCTATTGCCCGGTCTACCACAGCCGGCCTCTGTTTAGAGGAGCTGCTCCGAGCACAAGAGACGCATGCCTGAATGTATCTTTTAGTGTCCCGAGCCCTGTGCGGCCACTAATAAGACCTTGCCAGGAGTTTTGTGGTCCGCTTGTAACCAAAGTGACCACCCATCCTGGACATGTGTGCCCACACGAGAACCTTTGACCGCAGGTGAGGCGGGACAAAGGTCTTGGCCAACGGCACTGATTCAAGGGCGACCGTAACCGTGGACCTCAGATTCCCAGTGGAGGGCGCGGCAAGACCCACGGGCACCTCCGCAGAGGCTGCTTGTACACTGCCCCCCATTCACCTTTCCACACAGTCCTTGCTCCAGCCCAGTATACTCCCCGAGGACCACTCTATATGAGGGGAATGGCAACGGAGCCAGGGAAGTCCGAGAAGCACCTGGTCGATGCCCTTGGCTTGGCCTTATCCCTTTGGCATAATGAGCAGGGACAACTTCTCGTGATGAGATGGGGAGATAGAAAACCCCAGGGGTGCTGTCTGGTGGGTAATCTGAGATGGTAAGGTAGATCCGTTGACCACCCTGACGATCACGGGGTGAGGGAGTGGCACCAGTGGAATAGCGTGCTTTTGGGCGAAGGCCGAAGACATAAAATTTCCTTCTGCCCCAGAGTTCACCATGACCTCTACCTCCCAGGTGGAAGCTCCACTGTCTAACGTCCCTCAGAATACCGGTTTGGAGGAGAAAGTTTTCATATTAGGTAGATCCCCACCAACTACTACTGAAGGTGAACATTTTTTCGATCCCTGCGGACACCTGTTAGCCAGGTGGCCAGACTGGCGACACAGGTAACAGCATGTGGAGCCCTGTGCCGGATGCGGTTTGGGATCGGTACGAGACACATCCATGGGCTCAGGAGGTATGACTTCCAGATCAGGGGGTTCAAGAAATTCAGAGAAGTCGGGGGCCAGCCTAAGCTTCTGTCTGGATTGAGTAAGCTCCAGCCCGCACTCCGTAAACGGAGGTCAATACGGGTGGAAATAGCAATCAACTCCTCCAGACTTACGGGAATCTTCATGGTAGATAAATCATCTTTGACATGCTCTGCCAACCCTCTCCAGAACACAGGGATGAGTGTTTTATCAGGCCACTCCAGCTCGGAAGCCAGTGTCCGGAAACGGACGGCGTACTGACTGACCGACAGGGATCCCTGCGTTAACACAAGTAACTGGAGAGAGGTGTCGTGAGTGACCCGGGGCCCCAAAAAGACCTGCTTTAGGCTGGTTTCACATTTGCGTTTTTTAGCGCTGGAAAAAAACGCATACCTGCGCATGCGTTTTTTCCCCTATATTTAACATGGGTGCGCATACCTGCGCGCTGGTTAGCGCATGTATGCGATTTTCATGCGCTGCGTTTTTTTGGGGTGTGCGTTGGTATTTTCCAGACGCAGCATGTTGCATTTTTTGGCCCTGCAAAAAAGCGCATGCGCACATATGCGCATGTTTTGCGCTAAAAATGGCCATTATAGCCTATGGATGCGCATATGTGCGCACTGGCATGCTCATGTATGCGTTTTTTTGCATATGCGTTTTTTTTTTTAAACCATGGAATTTAGGGGTTTGGGTTAGAGTTAGGGTTAGTTAAGGGGGTTTAGGGTTAGGGTTATGGTCAGGGTCAGGGTTAGGGTTGGGGTTTGGGTCAGGGTTAGGGTTAAGTATGGTTTGGTTAAGGGTTAGGGTCAGGGTTAGGGTCAGGATTAGGGTTAAGTATGGTTTTGTTAAGGGTTAGGGTCAGGGTTAGGGTTAGGGTTAGGGTTAGGGTCAGGGTTAGGGTTAGGGTTAGGGTTAGGGTCAAGGTTAGGGTCAGGATTAGGGTTAAGTATGGTTTTGTTAAGGATTAGGGTCAGGGTTAGGGTCAGGATTAGGGTTAAGTATGGTTTTGTTAGGGTCAGGGTTAGGGTTAGGGTTAGGGTCAGGGTTAGGGTTAGGGTTAGGGTCAGGGTTAGGGTTAGGGTCAGGGTTAGGGTTAAGTATGGTTTTGTTAAGGATTAGGGTCAGGGTTAGGGTCAGGATTAGGGTTAAGTATGGTTTTGTTAAGGGTTAGGGTCAGGGTTAGGGTTAGGGTTAGGGTTAGGGTCAGGGTTAGGGTCAGGATTAGGGTTAAGTATGGTTTTGTTAAGGGTTAGGGTCAGGGTTAGGGTTAGGGTTAGGGTTAGGGTCAGGGTTAGGGTTAAGTATGGTTTTGTTAAGGGTTAGGGTCAGGGTTAGGGTTAGGGTTAGGGTCAGGGTTAGGGTTAGGGTTAGGGTTAGAGTCAGGGTTAGGGTTAGGGTTAGGGTTAGTTAGGGTTTAGGGTTTGGGTTAGGTTTAAGTATGATTTGGTTAAGGGTTAGGGTCAGGGTTAGGGTTAGGGTTAGGGTCAGGGCTAGGGTTAGTAAAGTCATGGTTTGGGTAGTGTGAGGGGCCACCTAAAAATGTTGGAAAAAAACGCAAACGCGGTAAAAACGCACTAAAAACGCATACAAACGCATAAAAACGCTGCGTTTTTTTCATGCATGCTCATAAAAATGCTTGAAAAAAACGCAGCAGTTGTATGCTTATGTATGCGTTTTTTCAATGCGTTTTTTTGCGGGAAAAACGCGCTGCAAAAAAAAGCAAGTGTGAAATTAGCCTTAGTGATTTTAGAAAATTAGCAGCGCTCAGTACCACAGAGTCATCATGCTCCCAGAGTGGTGTAGCCCATTCCAACGCCTTGCCTGACAGGAGGTTGATGATAAACCCCACCTTAGCCCGCTCTGCAGGGAATCACGTGGCCAGTAACTCGAGCTGGATAGAGCACTGGCTCACGAAACTCCTACAGGTGGCGCTGTCACCAGAAAATGTATCGGGCAACGGGAGGCGGGAAATTGTCGGCATGGGCGTGGACATTGACGCACGGGATACAGCTTCTGCAAGTGTCTGAGCAGCGACCGCAGCAGCATCCGCTGCCGAGGTGGAACTATCGAGGGTCGCCAACCTGTCCTACAGCTGCCGAATGTACCGCTGTAGCTGCTGCTGGTCCGCCATTATTAGCCAGACCCTGGCGCTAGTATAAAGTTACTAACGGCAGAATGCACTAAATAAATAAATAATAAAGTGTGTTCGCCGCTCGGGGTCCACCGTGCAGAAGGTGTTAACACTGATGCTAAATAATGGCGAACACTAAATATGGCGGTATTATTGCACGCGGGTTGGACGTCACCCGGTGTGCACTGGGCGTACTCTGTTGGCTTCACAGAGACGCCAAAGGCATTAACATAAATACTGAGCCTGTTGGACTCACAGGTCACAGAGAAGTGCACGCACGGTATGTGGTCACAGGAGCTGCAGGCTGCAGCGTGGCGACAGACACCGCCGCTAATCGACAATGCCCAGTAGCAGGCGCACTGCCGGATGCTAGCACTGTGGAGGATGCTGTTGTGGCTTGTAGCTTGCCACTGGCTGGTGCAGCCTCTAAAGCTAAGTCCCTATACACACTCGTAATATCAGAGGAAGGGGATCTTAATGAGTCATTTGCAGGTTCATGCATCCATCATCATTCACACAGTAGCAACTAGAGACTATACTAGCGCATGGCCGAGCGGCCATGCGGGCCTTTTATAGCCGTGTGCTTCTGGAACCTTCCAGATCTCTGAGATGGACCAATCACATCAGGAGAAGGACCTGAGCACGTGACTCCCGATCTCCAATGTGAGATCGTCTCGTGAGCATGTCCAGAAGCACGACAAGAGGACTTCACCTCTGGAGCATTTTGCTGCAAAGCAGCCTGCATTGCTATTGCTGACCCAAAGGTGGCAGCAACAGCCAGACCCACAGAGCAGGTCTGGGCAGAGCGTCCGGGATGCTGAGACTGCTGAACAATCTCCTCTGCGGTAGATAGACAATGAGAGACCGCAGAATGTGAGGCTCTGGATTGCCGCTGAGACGCTGCAGGAACCCGATGCCTAACACCGGTGTGTTGGGAAACCCTGGGAGGAGAGTCGGATCCCTGAATAGCACCTGGTGAGTCCGGTCTGTTGGACAGTTCCAAAGTAGGGACGGACGTCCTGAATAGCACACAGACAGGCCACGTGTGTTTTTGTGTTGTTTTTTTTCTTCTCCCTCTCAAGTCAGCTTGCGGTGGCCCAGTGGGGTCACGAAGGTGACAAGCAGCTTGCTGTAACTCGGCGGGGTTACGAAGGTGACAATCGGCTGACTGTAACTCGGCGGGGTTACGAAGGTTGTTGTGGATCGGCGGGTCCACGAAGACAAGACAGCAGGAGCTGTAGCAGTGCCAGTAGGAGCTGGTGTGGTGTCGTGCTTAAAGGGCCAGTATAAGCCCAAAAGATATAAACTGTATAGTGTGAACTTTGGTCTAAAAAGGCCTGTAGAAGGGACATGGGGAAATCCCGAAAGGGGGTGGTGACCCAAATCAGGGTGGTAACCCAAAAAGGGGTGGAGTCCCAGGGGGAGGCGAAGTCCAAAAAAGGGTTAGTGGTCCAAAAAGGGGCGGAGTTTTCAAAAGGGGCAGCACTGGTTACCTCAGTGGACATGTCTGGGGAACAGCAGTGTTTGTGTCTGACTTTTTCTGAGTGCGGTACATTCTTTCCAGATGACGAAGGGCCACAGGTGTGTATCATGATGCTACACCATGAAGGAGTCTCTGGACGACTGGACTCAGAGTCAGGTGACTCTGACAGAAACTCTTGTTTTCTGTCTGACCGAGAAAAAGGTCAAGGTTCGCTGCCACCATCGGGTCACTGTGGACTATACTGTGGACAGAGTAATGATTGAGGTGTCCAAAAGGGTTGACTGCCAAGGTGGCAGTATACCACCAAACTTAGTGTATCCCTTTGAGAAGGGCCGGGACTTTGTCTTGTTTGAAGATGCATGGGAAGTTGATGAAGTGTGGGGTGGCTCAAAGGAGGAGGTAGCACCACCTAAGAACAATAATCCAGAGCTCCGGGTGACCAAGAGAAAGTGTGGGTGTGACCAACTTGGGGATTTGGCTGGGGTGACTAAACATGTGACCGTAGGAAACGGGGTACCTCCAGGAAAGGGGTCTGACACCTGTGTGAGTGGGGGTTTGCTAGTCCTGGATGACAGGGTGAGTGGTGACTCCAATTTGACCGCTATCACCCGATAGCTAGAGGGTCAAGTTGACAACCTGACCAAGGAAGTTTGCATGTGGAAAGAGCGAGTTGACAGTTTTCACCAGGTAGAAGCGCACATACGAAACTCGGAGAGAGAGCGCAAAGAGATCTGTCAACAGCTGGCGAAAGAATGTTTAAAGGTGGCGAGTATGGAAGTAGCCAACTCCACGCAGTTGGAGCGGCTGTGCCACCTAGAGTCCGAGCTCCCGGCAGTCAAGGCCCTGAGACAAACGGCCGAGCACAGAGTGGATGAGCTGGAGAAAGAAGTCTTGGAGCTCAGAGGTCACCTGTCAATGTGGCAAAATATGAATAAGACCCTCAGAGAAGATGTGGAAGTGCTTAAAGAAACTGTAAGAGGTCTTCTGCGAGAGAAGAAGTTGGTGGACGAAGACTTATAGCGGCCGGGCCCGAGTGATGACAAGACAGAACTGCCAGGACCCATCTTGGCAAGGGGTCTCAAAGAGGTAAAATCTCCTGAGGATTTGGAGTGGAAAGCTGAAAAGATATTCCCCCGGTCGGGACAACTGTTTTGAGGGAAGTGTCTGTAGTAAACCCAGAGCCTTCTGTCCAGGAAGAGAGCAAGTCCACGACCTTCAAGTGCGTGATCGAGGTACTCGAAGACGTGCAAGAAGCCTGTACCGGTGAAGGTGTGCATGAGGCTTTTAAAAAGGCGGTCAAAGCGTGTAGGGTGCACTGGGCACCTAAGACTCGGCAGTTGGTGGTACTATCAGCCAGGGAAGACACAGCAAGGCGGGTAGCTGTCATGACAGATATGCATCTGCAATGTCTCCACGCTAAACAGATGTTCAGGCGGAGTAATGTGAAATCTGCTCGACGTCTAGAGCTGGTAAGGGAAGCTAAGAATCGGCTGGGGAAGATGTAATTCCGGTACCCAAATATCTGGTGGAGAGAGTCGTTGGAAGGCACAGTAAAGTGATGCAAAACCTTGTGGATATCTCCGGTGTGGATAGGGTGAGGATCCCTCCTGATGATGAAGTCCAGGTATCTGGTGAAGAGGGCATGATTCCCATCTTTGTGGTTGGTTTCATGGAAAGCCTAAGGAACTTCCGGATGCTCCTGGAATACCAAGTGACGTACCTGCTGGAGATTGAGCAGTTGAGACTTGACCGACTGCAGATCAATAAAGAGATGCGGAACATCAGATGGCGGCAGCCTTCGACCCACTGTATACAGACCCGAAGGGTTCCTCCAAAAAGTGAAATGGCAGGTGGCCGAAGACTGTTAGTAAGGCAAAAACATCAAAAATCAGCAAGTGGCAATTCTACTGGCAATACGAAACTGAGAGACCTTAGCTCCTGTGAGACACTAAATGGGTCAGGCCACACAGTTGACGCGACTGTAAGTGGGACTTCTGACTGTACCCACTGGGAGCGCAGGCCAGTGAGAGAAAGGTCGGGTGACGGAGTGCACTGCAGAAAGGTGGAGACTAAAGAGTGTCTGGTGACGCAGACGACTTTGACTGGAAGACCAAAGCCCAAAACCGATATACTGACCTCTGGGGGCGGGGGAGGCCTAACGTAAAATTATGCCATATGACACCCAAAACAGACTGAGACGGTCCTCTCAACTGTTAGGGCAAGGTGACATCGATGCCTGGTCTCGAGACCCCTGGGTGATGTCATGTGTTCAACCCCACAAGTTTGAACAGAGGGGGGAGGTATGTGGTGCTGTGACCACTGTGTCCGCTGGACAGGCATACAGGCATGTCCATTGTGGTAATGGAAATAGGATGAACGGCAGAGTGGTAAATGACCGTTATGTATCCCAGGGTGGGTGGCCCCGGGATGGAAGCTTGAATGTGTGTTAATCAGCAGAGGTACTGCTCAGGGTTTTGTTACAAAGTATCAGGGAAGGCTTTGAGGTGGCTGGTGAGATGGGTGGGACCAGTCACCTACAAACCCACCCAGGGGCGTGTGTCTGAAGTAAAGCCTATGTGTGTGGTTGTGAATCTGAAGGACCTGCAATGAGGTCATAGCCATGTGATGCTGTGGGTGTGGCTATGGACCATGTAAGGTGACCAGGGTAGGTCACATGAGTGAATGCCTGGATCTGATTGGTCTGTGTGGAAGGTCCCAGAAGGCCAACGTGCTAGAAGGTGTGCTACCTTCCTGAAGCGCACATGTGGACGCTGCTGACCATGTGTGGCCTGTGTGTAATAGCCTGTGAGTACTGGACAGTCCCCAGGAGGGAAGGGATGTCAGGACTGAGAAGCAGCTAAGAGGTAACCCCAGACAGGGGGAATTAACTGAGAGACTGTAGAGCCTGATTGCTGGACAAAGCGCCGCCTGTGTGAACACAGGGCTAAGGGAGTGGTGCTCCACTGTGAATATTCGCTTGGTCTGCTGTAAGACTGTGATCGTTTCTTCATGCTGCTATGGTTTATGCCGTGTATAATAAACCGTATGGACGTTTTTTGTGGAAAAGCCTGTGCCGGACCTGGTTTATCTGCAGCCAAGTGAGTGTCCCCAATACACTCAATGAGCGCTACCTTACAATATATATATACATACCGTATATATATCAGTGAGTACATAATGGCCATAATATTACAGGACTGTGGAGCTACATTATTCTCTATGTGGGGGGCTACATGATACTATATGGGGGCTGCATGACACTCTATGGAGGGCTGCTATATACTCTATGAGGGGGGCTGCATTATACTCTGAGTGGGCTGTATTTTACTCCAAGGGGTGGCTGTATTATACTCTATGTGGTGGCTGCATTATTTTATATGTGGTGGATGCATTATACTCTTCTGTGGTAGATGCATTATACTTTATGAGGGGGGCTGCATTATACTCTATTTAGTGGCTGTATATAATATTTATTTTACTATATGGAGCGCTATGGTGTGCATTATATTGTATGTAGGACTATGGGGTGTTCATTATACTATATCGAGGGCTATGGGGAATGTATTATAATATATGGAGTGCTATGGGCCACATTACACTGTATGGAGGACTGTGGAGTGTACATTATACATTTTGAAGGACTATGGTGTGCATTATACTATGTGGAGGATTATGGGGTGTATTATACTAAACAAGCAAAATGCTGCCTATTCATCGAGTGATTGGATTGTTTATGCCGAAACAAAAATTATTGTTCTCAGAAGCTTAACCTGGTGTAACCTGCTCATCCGGTATTGGGCCAGATTGATTTACTAGTGATCATTCTGTACCCATCATTGTTTCTAAGCCAGCTTCAATATTATCATGCTAATTTGGCGACCTGAACTAAGCACATGTAAATACAACCAAAATGTTTGTGTGATGGTGCAATATGGGGCCCAACTTTAAACTTTTGCCCAGGCAAGATTTATTTAGCAAATTATGGTGAAAAATAAGTATTTGGTCACCTAAAAACATGCACGATTTCTGGCTCTCACAGACCTGTAACTTCTTCTTTAAGAGGCTCCTCTGTCCTCCACTCATTACCTGTAGTAATGGCACCTGTTTGAACTTGTTATCAGTATAAAAGTCACCTGTCCAAAACCTCACTCACACTCCAAACTCCACTATGGTGAAGACCAAAGAGCTGTCGAAGGACACCAGAAGCAAAATCATAGCCCTGCACCAGGATGGGAAGACTGAGTCTGCAATTGGCAAGCAGCTTGGTGTGATGAAATCAACTGTCGGAGCAATAATAAGAGAATGGAAGACATACAAGACCACTGATAATCTCCCTTGATCTGGAGCTCCACGCAAGATCTCACCACGTGGGGTCAAAATGATCACAAGACCGGTGAGCAAAGATCCCAGAATCACATGGGGGGACCTAGTGAATGACTTGCATAAAGCTGGGGCCACCGTAACAAAGGCTACCAACAGTAACACGCTACGCCACCAGGGACTCAGATCTTGCAGTGCAGACGTTTCCCCCTGCTTAACCCCTGTCTGACATGACCGCATATGGCGAGTCTAGCTTTCTCCCTTTGCCATTTTCCAATCCTAAACCGACTCCCACCGATATTCCTGCTCCTAAATAAAAAACACGCTATAACTTGAATTCTTTTTATAATTTTGGCCACAGCGGCCAAGTTTATTAATAAACAATAACATTTAACAATAAGCAATAATATATAATCATAATGTAAAATATGAGGGGAGGGTTCTTGGAGCTAAAAGATCTGGCTAAAACATTTTGGCCCAAAACCAATGGGAAAAACTCGACCACCATGTTATCCTCAGCCGTCCATCCCCAGCTCGAGGGCACCGTAACTCCCGTTCCGGGAGACTAACCACCAGAGCTCCCGAGGTAAAAACCCCGTCCAGAGCTCATAACCAAAAAGCCAGATCCCCCATATCATTTTAAAACTGCCGGGAATTTTACTTCCAATTCCTTCCCCGACCAATCCTCGTCAACTCCAAGAACCCCACCCCCTGCCAACCACGAACAGCCCTGACCACCTCAGGCTCATGAGTGCCCCAAAGCCACCAAGGCCCTCTCTATCCCTTCCTGTATTGCCAACATCCACAAGTCAATACCAATTGAATTTAAATGAACCCTGTCATCCCACCAAAAATTACCGACACCCGATTCCAACTCAAAATGCCTAACACTAATACCCCCATTCCTAGATACAAATCCAGATACTGCTTGATTTAATTTTACCCTAGCCCTGTTAATCCCTTTGAAAGACCTCGCCTGCATCCACTTCTTTCTGGGTACAATATCTGACCACACGGTCAACGCATTCGGGAAAAACGTCCACAACCTCAGAAAGTCAAATCGTATGTCCCTGATCAATTCCCTCACAGGCCTGACCCCTAAATCATTACCGCCCACATGTATGACAAGAATGTCAGGAGGTCTATCAAGGCGAGGGGACTTGGCCAATTCTGGGAGCACTCTACTCCACACCATACCTTGAAAACCCAGCCAACGAATCACCACCTGCTCCCTCCTAAAGCCCAACTGCCTACCATCCGGCCTTGCATCAGCTCGTAGCGCACCCCAATACACGTACAGATGTCCAAATATCCAGGCCAGAAAAGGGTCGCCACCCGAAAAAACATAGCAGAATATGCAAAACAAATTCCTTAACATTCAACAACCATAATTAATGCCAAACATACAATAAATACTGATCCGACCTCCACCTGCCAATTCTCCTGATCACCTCAGCCCCCAAACCAAGACTATCAGCCTCCGACGCAGCCCCGATCCTAAAAGAATGGGACGCGTACATGCCCGGGGAGAGGCCAAGTCCCAACAATCCCTTCTTCAAGACCGCGATGAACTGAAAACGAGACAAATAGGTACCATCTGCATGGCACAACAAAGGGCCCACTCTACCTGACCACTCAACCCAATACAACTCCAAACACTTCCGTGGGCACATTAGCGATCCTTCAACTCGCCCCAACACTACCCGCCTACCTCTTCCCAATTGATCTGTTTTTGAACGTCGAATCCAAAAGGCAATTTCCCCCGCCCAAAATTCCACATCATTTGCCAACACACCTCCGGCCTTGTCCCTGATATGGGACACTACCTCATTGATTCGCATTGCTCTGAAAAAGACCAAAGAAAAAGCTAACCTAAACAATGCCAACTTAAACCCAGAACTACAAATACCCTCCAAGACTCTACCCAACCCTTCCAACAGACTGAACGAAATAGGCCTACGCTTGTCAAAAGTTTTATTGCCCCTGCGAAAACCTCGCAACACCTGTCTAACCAAAAATTGTTTTGCAACATCCGTCGATCCCTGCAATTTGAAGCCAAATGCCAAACCCGCCACAAATTTGTTCACCTTAGAAGCCGACCAACCCATGTCGGCCGCCTTCTGATCCTTCTGATCCCATTTTATCTCTGACCACACCGCCTTCCTCTGTCTAAACTGCTCATAGTTGCCACGCTTGACCCCCATAAACACGATGTGCCTCCCCAATAGCGTCCAGATAGCAAAACAGACCCGAACAGTTTTCCGGAAACTTTTCACCTGTGACACTCGCCAAAATAGCGAATGCTTGCATCCAGTTTACAAACGTCTGTGGAATCAGCGGCCACCTCGTCTTCTCCTCCTCTTCTTTTTTACTATCGTCTTTTTTCCCCTTATCTAAGTTAAATTTCTCCAACGGAAGGAGGGAGAATATCTCAACATACTCATCCCGCCAAATCTTTTCCTTTACCTCTTTTTTTAAATGGGCACCCAAAGGCCCCTCAAAGCACACATAAACCTCTCCCTTAGCCCTATCGTCCAGCTTTATCTTGTCACCTTTGTCTGTCTCTGTCTGAACCGAAACCGATACCCCCACAGATGTCTTTCCATCACACTCAACCGGCCGCAACACCTCCCCTTCTGTCTGGGTGCCGGACCCCTGTCCCAATAACCATGCCCCCACCGGAGATGGGGCTGCCTCCCCTATTACTCCCCCCTCAAGTCTCCTCAAAATTTGTGACATATTATTACTCACATAGCTGCACGGGTGCTGTGTCCCCGCCAGCTGTATGTCCGGAGTCCCGACGTCCTCCACTATCCTGATGTTCACTGTCCGAGTCAGATCCATCCGACACTCTCTGCTGCTCCCAGCCCGCGTCCCTGATCTCCTCGTCACTAGGGGGGACCTGAGCACGTGAACCATGGTTCTCCATCGATCTCCGACCCGAGCGTGACCTATATCGATCCCCAGACCCAGACCGGCCTGTCCGGTCCGCAGCGCCATCCGACCGACTGCCGGACAGCTGCGCATACTGCCCGCCACTCTCCCCGCCGCGTATGAAGTGCTGAGGCCTGGCAGGACGTCCTCATACTGCCCACTCCTGCCCACTATAGTGCTCTGCCTGGCACCCCGTCTGGCAGACCCCCCGGAGCGGACCTCCCCGGGAGCACCTGCCGTGTATGCCGCTGTCGTTGTCCTCGCCGTCGCCGCCTCCGTCCGCTTCATTTCCCTATGCTGTAATGCAGGCCTGCCGCGACCTGCTCCTACGCCTGAGGGCCGTCCTGGCACCGCCGAGTCCCGCAATACCTCCGTTTCAGCCCATGACTTCCTCCTTTCCTGACCGGCCTGCAGTTCTGGCGCGGCTCCCGCTCCCTGGCTTCCAGTTCCCGCAGGCCGGCTGGGCGGATTCCTGCCGGGACGGGCGCTTTGGGGGGAAGCTGCACCAGTACTCGCATCACCCGCAGGGTCCCTGGAGGGGCTCCGCAGCCTGCGCCTACTGCGCGCCGTCACCTTTGGTGACAATCTCTCCGGGGGCCTGGTCCTCCTGCCCCGCTGGCTTGTTCCTGGTCTGTCAGCTGCCCTGAAGAGAGAGGACAGCTGTGATTGGAGCCATCCTCCCCTCCTGGACTGGGCCACGTCCTGGAGCCTGGACATAAGCGCATCCACGGTCTCCATTCTTTCAGCGCTGCCGAGGTGGGTTCTTCTATTTCCTGCTTCCCTATAAAGAATGCAGTTTTCCCGCACATTCTCCCCACTACCCCAGGCTGCCCCCACCCAAAACTCCTCCCATACCCCATCCCAGCCATTCAGGTCACCGAGACCACAACAAATTTGAAAACTTTCCCACCCATTGCAGTCATGGGGGGCTTCCCCTCAGGCTGTGCCCTACTGCAGCCCCCATCTTTAGACTTACTATTCCATCCATGTGCCTTGGGACTTAATTCCTATGAGCAGAATAGGATGTCAAAGGCGGTTAGCCACGCTTACGGGGGAGAGCCGCTGATCGCGGCCGGGTGTCAGCTGATTCTAACAGCTGACAATTGGTCACAGACCGCTCCCGGCACTTTACCCTCGGAACCCTGATAGCCCCTCTGTCTTTGTATCGGAGACTCCGCAGCATGACGCGGGGTCCCGATCGCGGCCATGGAGACCAGATGTTGTCATGATGACATCCAGGTCTCCAGACCTGATAGACTTCCTGTCATGTGCACTGATGATCAGGAAGTCTCTCAGTTCAGTGTAAAATCCATGCAGCGCTGACACCTTATATAGCATGCAGATCTGCATGCTATAGAAGCAATCAGCCTTCACAAAAGGAGTGTCCCATAGTGGGACAAAGTGTAAAGGTAAGAATGAAAAAAAAAAAATTAAAATAATTGTAAAAATATAAAAAAAATAAAAAATAATATTAAAAAATAAATATTTATTGTATCATTAAATCAATATTTTAAGAAAAAATTTCAACAATAAAAGTACACATATTTAGTATCGCCACATCCTTAACGACCCAACCTATAAAACTATCCCACTAGTTAACCCCTTTAGCGAACACCATAAAAAAACAAGGCAAAAAACAATGCTTTATCATCATACCGCCGAACAAAAAGTGGAATAACACGCGATCAAAAATACGGTTATAAATAAACATGGTACCACTGAAAATGTCATCTTGTCCCGCAAAAATAAGCCTCCATACAGTATCATCAGCAAAAAAATAAAAAAGTTATAGCTCTCAGAATAAATTGATGCAAAAATAATTATTTTTTTATATAAAATAGTTTTTATTGCATAACAGCACCAAAACATGAAAAAATATAAATGAGATACATAAGAAAGACAGAAGATTCGGCACTGCTCCTTAACCCCAAAGCAGTTCCATGACTGCTATTCAAGTCGAAAATCACACACCTGGACCGACCGCCAAAATACTGTCAGAACGGGTGCTCAATCCAGAAAAGCAAACGTGTAATCTGATTTTGTACAAAAGAGAAAAAAAAGTGGACAATGGCCGTTTCCCGCACTTGCAGGACCCGCTGAAGCGCAAGTGCGTGAAACGGCCGTTGTCCACTCTCTGTGCGTTCCTCCCATGCCAATGCCTTTTAATTAATAAAGAATTTTCACGACAGAACGATGAGTGCCATCACTTTTTTTTTCTCTTTTGTGCAAAAATATAATGAGGTATCGCTGTAATGGTACTAACCCAAAGAATAAAACTGCCTTATCAATTTTACCACAAGTGGAACGATATAAACACCCTCCCCCCAAAAAAGAAATACATGAATTGCTGGTTTTTGTTCATTCTGCCTCCCAAAAATCAGAATAAAAAGCGATCAAAAAAAGTCATGTGCCCAAAAATGGTACCAGTAAAAGCATCAACTTGTCCTGCAAAAAAAAAACCTCACTTGACATGAGGGCCAAAATATGGAAAAATTATAGCTCTCAAAATGTGGTGATGAAAAACTATTTTTTGCAATAAAAAGCATCTTTTAGTGTGTGACAGCTGCCAAACATAAAAACCCACTATAAAAACACGCTATAAATAGTAAATCAAACCCCCATTTATCACCCCCTCAGTTAAGGAAAAATAATAAAATAAAAAAATGTATTTATTTCCATTTTTCCATTAGGGTTAGGCTTGGGGCTCAAGTTAGGGTTAGAGTTGGGGCTAAAATTTTGGTTAGGGTTTGGGCTAAAATTAGGGTTAGGGTTGGGGCTAAAGCTATAAATAGGGTTAGGGTTGGGATTGGGGTTAGGGGTGTGTTGGGGTTAGGGTTGGAGTTAGAATTGGGGAGTTTCCACTGTTTAGGCACATCAGGGGCTCTTCACATGCGACATGCGTCTGATCTTAATTCCAGCCAATTCTGAGGTGAAAAAGTCAAACTGTGCTCCTTCCCTTCCGAGCTCTGTCATGCGCGCAAACAGTGGTTTACCCCAACATATGGGGTATGAGGATACTCAAGACAAATTGCACAACAACTTTTGCAGTCCAATTTCTCCTGTTACCATTGGGAAGATAAAACATTGGGGGCAAAAAGATCATTTTTGTGAAAAAAATATATGATTTTTTATTTTTCCGGCTCTACATTATAAACTTCTGTAAAGCACTTGGGGTTCAAAGTGCTCACCACACATCTAGATAAGTTCTTAGGTGGTGTCACTTGTGGGGGGTTTCCACTGTTTAGGCACATCAGGGTTTCTCCAAACACGACATGGCATCCGATCTCAATTGCAATCAATTTTGCTTTGAAAAGTCAAACGGCGCTCCTTCCCTTTTGAGCAGACATGCACCCAACAGTGGTTTACCTGCATATATGGAGTATCAACGTACTCAGGAAAAATTGTACAACAACATTTGGGGTCCAATTTCTCCTGTTACCCTTGGTAAAATAAAACAAATTGGATCTTTAATAAATTTTTTGCTACAGAAAGTTAAATGTTCTTTTTTTTAAACATTCCAAGAATTCATGTGAAGCACCTGAAGGGTTAATAAACTTCTTGAATATGGTGTTGAGCACCTTGAGAGGTGCAGTTTTTAGAATGGTGTCACTTTGGGGTATTTTCTATCATATAGACCCCTCAAAGTGACTTCAAATGTGATGTGCTCCCTAAAAAAAATGGTGTTGTAAAAATGAGAAATCGCTGTTTAACTTTTAACTCTTATAACTTCCTAACAAAAAAAATTTGGTTCCAAAATTTCCGTTTTTTTCACAACTAAACTCAAGTCATATCAAAGAAATTTTACCACTATCATGAAGTACAATATGTCATGAGAAAACAGAATCACCGGGATCCATGGAAGCTCTCCAGAGTTATTACCTCATGAAGGGACAGTGGTCAGAATTGTAAAAATTGGCCTGTTCATTAACATGCAAACCACCCTTGGGGATAAAGGGGTTAAGCCATTTAATGTCCGGGCCATCTGAAGTTTGCTAGAGAGCATTTGGATCATCCAGAAGAGTATTGTGAGAATGTTATATAGTCTGATGAAACCAAAGTAGAACTGTTTGGTAGAAACAAAACTCATCATGTTTGGAGGAGACAGGATGCTGAATTGCATCCAAAGAACACCATACCTACTGTGAAGCATGGGGGTGGTAACATCATGCTTTGGGGCAGTTTCTCTGTAAAGGGACCATGATGACTGATCCGTGTACATGAAAGCATGAATGGAGCCATGTATCGTGAGATTTTGAGTGCACACCTCCTTTCATCAGCAAGGGCATTAAAGATGAAACATTGATAGGTTTTTCAGCATGATAATGATCCCAAGCACACCGACAGGGCAATGAAGAAGTGGCTTCATAAGAAGCATATGAATGACCTGGAATGGCCTAGCCAGTCTCCAGATCTCAACCCCATAGAAAACCTTTGGAGGGAGTTGAAAGTCTGTGTTGCCCAGCGACAGGCCCAAAACATCACTGCTCTAGAGGAGATCTGCATGGAGGAATAGGCCTACATACCATCAACAGTGTGTGCCAACCTTGTGAAGACTTACAGAAAATGTTTGACTTCTGTCATTGCCCACAAAGGATATATAACAAAATATTGGGATGAATTTTTGCTAATTACCAAATACTTATCTTCCACCATAATTTTCTGAATAAATCTTGCCAAATCAGACAAGGTGATTTTCTGGATTTATTTTTTCATATTGAATCTCGTAGTTGTGGTCTACCTATGGTGTCAATTACAGGTCTCTCTCATCATTTTAAGTTTGAGAACTTGCACACTTGTTGACTAAATACTTTCCCCCCCCCCCACTGTATATGGAATCAGGCTGTTTTTGTGAGACAAATAGGGATGAGCGAACATGCTCGAATGCAGGGATTGCCTAACAAACAAGCAATCCCTGCATGAGTTGCTGGTGTCAAACAGCCGCGAGACATGCAGCCTCGAGGTCTGGAATCTATTTTTCGAGTATGTCCAAGATACTCGGTTAGCACCTGAGCATGCTCGGACAACACCTTATCTCAGCATGCTCGCTCAGCACTAGAGACAAACTCTTAAAAAACAAACAAAATTTTTTTAGTTATTTAATTGCTTAAACTAATGGTCAGATTGATGTAATCTAGAAACCCAATATAGATGTTGCTTACATTTTAATATATTGGGTAAAATGCTAATAACTAAAATGGTGCTCTGTAGAGGATTACATATGCTTGTAATAGTAAGGCTAAGGTGTGGCAAATATCTACGAAGTACATTTTTACCACAAAATGGGTCTGTCACCTAATCTCGAAAATATTTGAAATGCATTGGTGATGTGCAACCTTTGCAACATGTTATATGACCAACAAGGTTACGTGCCCATGTTCTTATGAATAAAGGCCGCCTCCAATAACAGTATAGGGTTAACAATGCATGATCTTTTTTTCAATTCTTGACAGTTATCTATTATTCATAATTTCATTTATCCCTTATTTCCAGGCCTTTAGACGTGCTTTGTAACCAATCATTTCATAGCCAGGTCAATGTGAACTGTATTTTCAGATGAGCTCCGGATCACATAGGAACCTGATTCACTCCATAGTACAAAGTCTATTATGACAGTAGGGAATTAAAAGAAAATTCTCTTTTTTAAATTAAAAAAAATCCTGTACGTGTTCCTTGATAACCAATTTTCATTTGAAGCTAATATTTCCCATAGTGTAAGTGGATATAGAGGAATGCCAGCTGATGAGTCTCCCTCATCCACTAAGTACATATAGCAGCAGGGGTGCTGGCGGTGCTGAGAATGGAGGGGCTGCCGCTTATCAATTTAGATGACATGCTTGTTTGCTAATGTATTGTGATGGAGAACTCTAGAGAAAGCTTCAGCAGCACAAAGCTATGTGCAATCTCATCAATGCTGCAGGCTGTCTTACATACATGTGCAGAATCATTTGTCTCTGTATATCTGGCTCCTTACATACATATTTCTGAACCAAATCATTACATATCTTAATATCAAGCCTAGTACTAACAGTCCATCATGAAGCATTTACCTGCACAGTGGGAGGACTGCAGCATCCTTACCTGCAAGGCAGCGTGTCCTCCTAAGGTTTCCTGCTGGCTCTCTTCTGCATTCTTCTTACAGATTCCTATGCTCCCAGCTAGCAGACAGCACAGGCAGGTTCTCAGCCATCACATGCTTGTACAAGGCCAATCAACAGAATGGCTCTTACTACTATTAACACCTACATTGCTGGCTCCTTACACGTCGTGGAACAATGCATTTGATTCTACACTAACCCTATTTTGTATTCTTGATCTATACCAATATGCTTTCCCCCCATTTACCTTTCGCAAACATAGGAGACCAAGGGTGCTGTCGGATGTATACCTAATTTAACTGCCTGATCATTTGATCCCAGGCTTCATGCCATCTACCTATCATACCTATCTATGCATTTGGTGAAATGGTGATCTTTTAGGAAAGCAATAAGGGTTATAAATCATTTTTTTTATTGAACACGTCATATTGGAAATAGTCTAATATGTCTGTAAATAATATTTGTACAAACATAAGATCTTCTCATTACACAGGGCTTTGGTCATGCATAGACAATACCCCAGTTCTGGATCACATGTTTTAAAGGGTGTCTGTCTCCCCAAAACTTAAGCTGAAGTGTCTGGGCCTTCCTATTGGGTTGTAACTAGTGTTGAGCATTCCGATACCGCAAGTATCGGGTATCGGCCGATACTTGCTGTATCGGAATTCCGATACCGACTTCCGATATTTTTTCAATATCGGAATTCGGCATCGGAATCGGAAGTTCAAAGTTGATTGACAGACTGACGTCATCATGATGCGCGGTGTGTGCGCATCATGATGCGCCGTCATTTCGGGCCTTCCGGGGGTCTCTGCCGGCCTGCCGGGGGGCTGTGTGGACTGCCCGGGGTCTGTACCGGCCTGCCGGGGGGCTGTGTCGGCCTGCCGGTGGTCTGTGCACCCTGTGGGGGTCTGTGCCGGCCTGCCGGGGGGCTGTGCCGGCCTGCCGGGGGGCTGTGCAGGCTCCGGGGGGCTGTGCCGGCCTGCCGGGGGGCTGTGCCGGCCTGCCGGTGGTCTGTGCAGGCTCCGGGGGGCTGTGCCGGCCTGCCGGGGGGCTGTGCCGGCCTGCCGGTGGTCTGTGCAGGCTTCGGGGGTCTGTGCAGGCATCGTCCGATGGGACTACAAGTCCCATCGGGCGATGCCTGCTACCATGACAGTGATTGACACATTAGCCAATGATGGGACAGTAGTAGTCCCATCATCCGGCTAATGTGTTAAATGTTAAAAAAAAAAAAAAAAAAAAAACTACATACATACTACATGCATGCTACATACATACTACATGCTACATACATACTACATACATGCTACATACATACTACATACATACTACATGCAACATACATACTACATATATACTACATGCTACATACATACTACATGCATGCTACATACATACTACATGCATGCTACATACATACTACATGCTACATACATACCACATACATACTACATACATACTACATATATACTACATGCATGCTACATACATACTACATGCATGCTACATACATACTACATGCTACATACATACATACATACTACATATATACTACATGCATGCTACATACATACTACATGCTACATACATACCACATATATACTACATGCATGTTACATACATACTACATATATACTACATGCATGCTACATACTACATGCATGCTACATACATACTACATGCTACATACATACATACATACTACATATATACTACATGCATGCTACATACATACTACATGCTACATACATACCACATACATACATGCTACATACATACTACATATATACTACATGCATGCTACATACATACTACATATATACTACATGCATGCTACATACATACTGCATGCTACATGCATGCTACATACATACTACATACATACTACATACATACCACATATATACTACATACATACAATACATTCATACAATACATACATAGACATACAGTACATATAACATAGAGTAACATACTTACCAATACTTGTCACATTGTTCCCCGAAGCCATTGTCGTCTACGGAATAAATATTAACATAACAAACCACAAAAATACTCACCCACGATCCGAAGCAGTCCACGAGTGTGTCCCACGACGATCTTGGGTAGAGAACTGCAGCATCAGATGATGCTGCCGTTCTCTACGGGCTGCAGGAATCCAATGACGGAAGGTAGGTATCCTTCCGCACTGTATTCCTCCGCCACTTAAAAAAAAAAAAGTCCCTAGTCTCACTTTATGCCATTGCTGTGTGGGAATTTCCCACGCAGCAATGGCATAAAGTGAGACTAGGGACTTTTTTTTTTTTAAGTGGCGGAGGAATACAGTGCGGAAGGATACCTACCTTCCGTCATTGGATTCCTGCAGCCCGTAGAGAACGGCAGCATCATCTGATGCTGCAGTTCTCTACCCAAGATCGTCGTGGGACACACTCGTGGACTGCTTCGGATCGTGGGTGAGTATTTTTGTGGTTTGTTATGTTAATATTTATTCCGTAGACGACAATGGCTTCGGGGAACAATGTGACAAGTATTGGTAAGTATGTTACTCTATGTTATATGTACTGTATGTCTATGTATGTATTGTATGAATGTATTGTATGTATGTAGTATATATGTGGAATGTATGTAGTATGTATGTAGTATGTATGTAGCATGCATGTAGCATGCAGTATGTATGTAGCATGCATGTAGTATATATGTAGTATGTATGTAGCATGCATGTAGTATATATGTAGTATGTATGTAGCATGCATGTAGTATGTATGTGGTATGTATGTAGCATGTAGTATGTATGTAGCATGCATGTAGTATATATGTGGTATGTATGTAGCATGTAGTATGTATGTAGCATGCATGTAGTATATATGTAGTATGTATGTAGCATGCAGTATGTATGTAGCATGCATGTAGTATATATGTAGTATGTATGTAGCATGTAGTATGTATGTAGCATGCATGTAGTATGTATGTAGTATGTATGTAGCATGCAGTATGTATGTAGCATGCATGTAGTATATATGTAGTATGTATGTAGCATGTAGTATGTATGTAGCATGCATGTAGTATATATGTAGTATGTATGTAGCATGCAGTATGTATGTAGCATGCATGTAGTATATATGTAGTATGTATGTAGCATGTAGTATGTATGTAGCATGCATGTAGTATATATGTAGTATGTATGTAGCATGCAGTATGTATGTAGCATGCATGTAGTATATATGTAGTATGTATGTAGCATGTAGTATGTATGTAGCATGCATGTAGTATGTATGTAGTATGTAGCATGTAGTATGTATGTAGCATGCATGTAGTATATATGTAGTATGTATGTAGTATATATGTAGTATGTATGTTGCATGTAGTATTTATGTAGTATGAATGTAGCATGTATGTAGTATGTAGTATGAATGTAGCATGTATGTAGTATGCATGTTGTATGTATGTAGCATGTAATTTTTTTTTTTTTTTTTTTTTTTTTACATTTAACACATTAGCCGGATGATGGGACTACTACTGTCCCATCATTGGCTAATGTGTCAATCACTGTCATGGTAGCAGGCATCGCCCGATGGGACTTGTAGTCCCATCGGACGATGCCTGCACAGACCCCCGAAGCCTGCACAGACCACCGGCAGGCCGGCACAGCCCCCCGGCAGGCCGGCACAGCCCCCCGGAGCCTGCACAGCCCCCCGGCAGGCCGGCACAGCCCCCCGGCAGGCCGGCACAGCCCCCCGGAGCCTGCACAGCCCCCCGGCAGGCCGGCACAGCCCCCCGGCAGGCCGGCACAGCCCACCGGAGCCTGCACAGACCACCGGCAGGCCAGCACAGACCACCGGAGCCTGCACAGACCCCCTGGCAGGCCGGCACAGCCCCCCGAAAGGCCCGTACAGACCCCAGAGAGGCTGTACAAGGGCAGGAAAGGGTTTTTCTTATTCCGATACCGGAAGTCCCATAGACTTGAATGGGACTTCCGGTATCGGAATCGGCGATACCGATACTTTTTTTAAAGATCGGCCGATACCATCCGATACGATACTTTGAAGTATCGGACGGTATCGCTCAACTCTAGTTGTAACCTCTGTAAAAATGATACTGGTATTGTAGATTTTAGTAAATGTGTTTAAGAAAAACCCCTGTTTTATTAAATATGTAAATGAGGCTCGGTGCACCTTTACGCCCCCCCAAGTTCAATATTCCAATTCTCCACTCTTGGCGATTGGTCACACATTCCTCGCTTTGTATCTCTGCCTGATCTAACTGTCTAGTCCGCTTCTGGATCAGTCGGTGTGTGCTGGCTGACCCCTACCAAAAGTGTTTTAGAATAAGTAGATGTACATCACAACTAAACCATAGGGCACTGTAAAAAGGTGGCCAGTTTGTGTGTGTCATTTGGTTAGGGAACATTTGGCACTAGTAAGGATGAATACAGTGTGTCCCAAGATATCATAATTGTTAGACACTACAAATCATATGCATCAATTGTTCTTTTGTGGTATTCCCACTAGACAAGAAGCGATTCCAGCTCAAAAAATAGAATTAAAAGCAAATTTTATTCATTCATAGTAAAATCCATCATAATAAAAGTTTTAAAAGGACAGGGCAACAAAACCTCCAAAAAGAGAAGGGAAAGGCACAGCATGATACCACCAATGTATCTACAGGACCGAAAAAATGCTCCCTGTATCCCTCCGCTAGTAAACCCAGAATTGAGCCTTCCTCACACAAGACTTTTCTTTTCAACTCCTTTGACATGGTTAAAAGTTATTTTTTCATTCCTATTACTTTTGGGATATTACTAGCACTTGTTTTGTCATCCACCTTGTTCTATTGCAAGAGGATTGTGAACACCACAGCAGGGTTTTTATACTTTGTCAAATAAGATTTGGTTCAGGTGATCACCTAATCAGAAGCACATTAAGTAGAATGAGGTGTCCTCTGGTTGGAATTCAACTGACACTGGAATGGAATGGCTGTCAGACATATAGAGAAGCTGATTTTTATAATACTTTGCAGTGGTCTCTAAATTTTTGCCAGAGCTGTATGTGTATATACAGTCATATGTAAAAGTTTGGGCACCCCTATTAATGTTAACCTTTTTTCTTTATAACAATTTTGGTTTTTGCAACAGCTATTTCAGTTTCATATATCTAATAACTGATGGACTCAGTTATATTTCTGGATTCAAATGAGGTTTATTGTACTAACAGAAAATGTGCAATCTGCATTTAAACAAAATTTGACCAGTGCAAAAGTATGGGCACCCTTATCATTTTCTTGATTTGAACACTCCCAACTATTTTTTACTGACTTCCTGAAGCACTAAATTGGTTTTGTAACCTCATTGAGCTTTGAACTTCATAGCCAGGTGTATCAAATCATGAGAAAAGGTATTTTAAGTGGCCACTTGCAAGTAGTTCTCCTATTTGATTCTCCTATGAAGAGTGGCATCATGGGCTCCTCAAAACAACTCTCAAATGATCTGAAAACCAAGATTATTCAACATAGCTTTTCAGGGGAAGGATACAAAAAGTTGTCTCAGAGATTTAACCTGTCAGTTTCCACTGTGAGGAACATAGTAAGGAAATGGAAGAACACAGGTACAGTTCTTTTTAAGCCCAGAAGTGGCAGGCCAAGAAAAATATCAGAAAGGTAGAGAAGAATGGTGAGAAGAACAGTCAAGGACAATCCACAGACCACCTCCAAAGACCTGCAGCATCATCTTGCTGCAGATGGTGTCACTGTGCATCGGTCAACAATACAGCGCATGCATAACGCCTTTTTGTATGACCAAACAACTCAATCTTTGTTTCATCAGTCCACAGGACCTTCTTCCAAAATGTAACTGGCTTGTCCAAATGTGCTTTTGCATACCTCAGGCGACTGTGTTTGTGGCGTGCTTGCAGAAACGGCTTCTTTCGCATCACTCTCCCATACAGCTTCTCCTTGTGCAAAGTGCGCTGTATTGTTGACCGATGCACAGTGACACCATCTGCAGCAAGATGATGCTGCAGGTCTTTGGAGGTGGTCTGTGGATTGTCCTTGACTGTTCCCACCATTCTTCTTCTCTGTCTTTCTGATATTTTTCTTGGCCTGCCACTTCTGGGCTTACCAAGAACTGTACCTGTGTTCTTCCATTTCCTTACTATGTTCCTCACAGTGGAAACTGACAGGTTAAATCTCTGAGACAACTTTTTGTATCCTTCCCCTGAAAAGCTATGTTGTTTTCAGATCATTTGAGAGTTGTTTTGAGGAGCCCCATGATGCCACTCTTCATAGGAGAATCAAATAGGAGAACTACTTGCAAGTGGCCACTTGAAATACCTTTTCTCATGATTTGATACACCTGGCTATGAAGTTCAAAGCCCAATGAGGTTACAAAACCAATTTAGTGCTTCAGGAAGTCAGTAAAAAGTAGTTAGGAGTGTTCAAATCAAGAAAATGATAAGGGTGCCCATACTTTTGCACCGGTCAAATTTTGTTTAAATGCAGATTGCACATTTTCTGTTAGTACAATAAACCTCATTTGAATCCAGAAATATAACTGAGTCCATCAGTTATTAGATATATGAAACTGAAATAGCTGTTGCAAAAACCAAAATTGTTATAAAGAAAAAAGGTTAACATTAATAGGGGTGCCCAAACTTTTACATATGACTGTATATATATATATATATATATATATACAGTTGTGGCCAAAAGTATTGATACCCCTGCAATTTTGTCAGATAATACTCAGTTTCTTCCTGAAAATGATTGCAAACACAAATTCTTTGGTATTATCTTCATTTAATTTGTCTTAAATGAAAAAACACAAAAAGAATTGTCCTAAAGCCAAATTGGATATAACTCCACACCAAACATAAAAAAGAGGGTGGACAAAAGTATTGGCACTGTTCAAAAAATCATGTGATGCTTCTATAATTTGTGTAATTAACAGCACCTGTAACTTACCTGTGGCACCTAACAGGTGTTGGCAATAACTAAATCACACTTGCAGCCAGTTGACACGGATTAAAGTTGATTCAACCTCTGTCCTGTGTCCTTGTGTGTACCACATTGAGCATGGAGAAAAGAAAGAAGACCAAAGAACTGTCTGAGGACTTGAGAAACCAAATTGTGAGGAAGCATGAGCAATCTCAAGGCTACAAGTCCATCTCCAAAGACCTGAATGTTCCTGTGTCTACCGTGCGCAGTGTCATCAAGAAGTTTAAAGCCCATGGCACTGTGGCTAACCTCCCTAGATGTGGACAGAAAAGAAAAATTGACAAGAGATTTCAACGCAAGATTGTTCGGCTGTGGGATAAAGAACCTCTACTAACATCCAAACAAGTTCAAGCTGCCCTGCAGTTCGAGGGTACAACAGTGTCAACCCCTACTATCCGTCGGCGTCTGAACGAAAAGGGACTGTATGGTAGGAGACCCAGGAAGACCCCACATCTTACCCCAAGACATAAAAAAGCCAGGCTGGAGTTTGCCAAAACTTACCTGAAAAAACCTAAAACATTTTGGAAGAATGTTCTCTGGTCAGATGAGACAAAAGTAGTGCTTTTTGGGCAAAGGCATCAACATAGAGTTTACAGGAGAAAAAAAGAGGCATTCAAAGAAAAGAACACGGTCCCTACAGTCAAACATGGCGGAGGTTCCCTGATGTTTTAGGGTTGCTTTGCTGCCTCTGGCACTGGACTGCTTGACCGTGTGCATGGCATTATGAAGTCAGAAGACTACCAACAAATTTTGCAGCATAATGTAGGGCCCAGTGTGAGAAAGCTGGGTCTCCCTCAGAGGTCATGGGTCTTCCAGCAGGACAATGACTCAAAACACACTTCAAAAAGCACTAGAAAATGGTTTGAGAGAAAGCACTGGAGACTTCTAAGGTGGCCAGCAATGAGTCCAGACCTGAATCCCATAGAACACCTGTGGAGAGATCTAAAAATGGCAGTTTGGAGAAGGCACCCTTCAAATATCAGGGACCTGGAGCAGTTTGCCAAAGAAGAATGGTCTAAAATTCCAGCAGAGCATTGTAAGAAACTCATTGATGTTTACCAGAAGCGGTTGGTCGCAGTTATTTTGGCTAAAGGTTGTGCAACCAAGTATTAGGCTGAGGGTGCCAATACTTTTGTCTGGCCCATTTTTGGAGTTTTGTGTGAAATGATCAATGTTTTGCTTTTTGCTTCATTCTCTTTTGTGTTTTTTCATTTAAGACAAATTAAATGAAGATAATAATACCAAAGAATTTGTGTTTGCAATCATTTTCAGGAAGAAACTGAGTATTATCTGACAGAATTGAAGGGGTGTCAATACTTTTGGACACAACTATATATATATATCTAATATATAAAGCTCAAGTGTATGTATGTATGTATGTATGTATGCATGTGCGTATGTCCGGGATTGGCATCCGCACCGTCGCAGCTACAGCCACAAAATTTGGCACAGTCACACGTCTGGACCCCGAGAGTGTCCTAGGCTATGTTGTGAGGTGACATTTTAACCCTGCGCATTCCAATTCACCAAACAATTTTGCCCCTATCTACATAATGGGGAAAAAGTGTGTGTGCATCAAGCCCCGCCCTTCATTATGATGTCACAATTGTTGCCATGGCGACGCTGGTTCATCATAGGTTGCAATGGTGACGGTTATGTCATAACGGTTGCCATGGTGATGATGATGTCATAATGGGTATTTGGGCACGGGACTATGGGATGGAGGATGTGTGATGAGTATATGGGCACTGGACTATGGGATGGAGGATATGTATGACGGGTATATGGGCACAGGACTATGGGATGAAGGATATGTATGACGGGTATATGGGCACGGGACTATGGTATGGAGGATATGTATGATGGCTATATGGGCATGGGACTGTGAGATGAAGGCTGTGTGATGGGTATATGGTCACTCGACTATGGGATGGCGAATATGTATGATGGGTATATGGGCATCGGACTATGGGATGGCGAATATGTATGATGGGTATATGGGCACGGGACTATGGGATGGAGGATGTGTGATGGGTATATGGGCACTCGACTTTGGGATGGAGGAAATGTATGATGGGTATATGGGCACGGGCCTATGGGATGGAGGATGTGTGATGGATGGGTATATGGGCACGGGACTATGGGATGGAGGATAATTATAATTTGCCATAACTAACCACAGTTAGTTACTATGCCCGGACAGCGCCGGGCTCTTCAGCTAGTATATATATATATATGTACTGTATATACGGTATTTATATATACAAATGCACACACAGATCTGCCACATACACACATTCTCAAATAAACACACAGTTCTGCTACAGTCACACACAGCTTTACTACATACACACACACCTCTCCTATCTGTCACCTATTTTTTTTGCACATATGATGAGGCCACCGCCATCAGGGGCTTATCTTCAGCATTCTGTAATGCTGTAGATAAGCCCCCATGTAACCTGAAAGATAAGAAAAACAAGTTATATTATACTTACGGGGGGCGGTCCGTTCTGGGTTCGATGGGTGTCGCTGTCTCGGTCCGGCACCTTCCATCTTGTAGCAATGACGTCGTCCTCCTTGCTTCCCATCGCGGCTCTGGCACAGGTGTACTGCTCTGCCCTGTTGAGTACTGCAGTGTGCAGGTGTCGGGAAAGGTCAGAGAGGTCCGGTGCCTGTGCATTGCAGGACTCTGCTCTGCCCTCAACAGGGCAGAGCAGTACACCTGTGCCAAAGACACGACGGTAAGCAAGGAAAAGGATGTCATTGCATGAAGATGGGAGGCACCGGACCCAGACCGCGACACCCATTGGACCAAAACCGGACCCGGACCGCCCCTAGGTGAGTATAATCTAACTCGTTTTTCTTATCTTTAAGGTTACATTGCGGGCTTATCTACAGCATTACAGAATGCTGTAGATAAGCCCCTGATGGTGGTGGCCGCATCTTATATGCGAAAAAAATAGGTGACGGATTCCCTTTAAACACACAGCTCTGCAACATACACACACAGCTTTGCTACATTCACACAACCTTTCTAAACATGTACTGTTCATAGTTTTGCTTCATGTTCACTGCTCTGCTATTCTACATGCACACAGCTCTGCAACATACACACGTCGCTCTGTTACATGCACATGTAGCTCTACTATATGCACATACGGCACTTCTGCATACATACACAACATAATATATGCAATAACACATTTTGAAGTTTCATCCAAGCTGATCACCTGAGAGGCCCTCCGGTTACTCAGGATATCAAATATCTGTGAAAGTCCTAGTAGCATTCTCTCCAGCCATGCACCAATGATGTACTGTAGATTATGCAGGAGGAGAAAGAGCAGTTACATTTGTGATCAGGAAATGCACTGCCAATGTTCTCCTTGATCAAAGGAAGTTGCCTCTGGACTATAATATGCAAACACATTTTAGCAAGATTTCTTTCTTGCTAAAAAGTGCATTTTACAGTCCAAAAATACAGGTTTGCCTTTTTCTATATACTTTTCAAAACTGGTCACTCTGGTGATGTGGTCAACATTGACTATGATATCTAAAAGGGACATTGCTGCCTGGAAGAATTGTGGGGAGCCACTGCTATTGTTTATCAACTCTTCCACCACTGCTTGAGGTGTGCTCAAACAAAACATTTTTATTGAAAATATATTATAATAAATAAAACATAATAGAAGGACTATAGACACAATAAAATCACGTACAAATGGTAGGGTTTAAACACAAATAAACAGAAACACAGTTAAACATCCCAAAATGGCAGTCATGTTGCAATAGTCATAATATGCATAGTACATTACAGTTTTGCTCAAAAGTTTACATACCCCGGCAGAATTTTTGCTTTCTTGGTCTTTTTTTCAGAGACTATGAATGATAACACCAATACTTTTTCTTCACTAATGGTTGTTGGATAGGATGTTTTGGATTGTCATTATGATTTAAAAATAGAAAACACAGTAGTTTGACAATAAATGGCTTCACCCAATCACTAACCATGAGTGGAGAAAAAATTTTGGTGTTATCTTTCATATTCTCTGAAAAAAGGCCAAGAAAGCAAAAATTCTGCGGGGGTATGTAAACTTTTGAGCACAACTGTATCTATTAAAGTATAGAATAAAGTGACTGCATGCCGCTAAAAGCAACATAATGGAAGGAAGAAACCTATTTCATGAGCCATATCATCACTGCCAAAGATACAGGAACCTAGATAGTTGTATATTATAATAGCAAGGTAATTGTATCATAAGATATCACAAAAGACTGCTACATAACAATAAACATCACCCAGATGGCAACATAGATATACTATAAAGAGAAGCACAATGAATCTCTACCACAGTAAGTGTTGTCTTTGGTCCAGTAAGGAATGGATCTATGTACTACCGTGCATATCACTAAACATGCTGGTTGGTCATGAATTTACCATATGTATAGTTACTAGTATAATTAGTTGCCTGCTGATATATTGGAAAATATGTACATGCTACTAGCACCTCGACGCGTGTTTCACAGCTGACTGACGAAACTGCTATGCACAGCTACTATCTCACACTGATACATAAGCATCTAGCGATAAAGGTCACCGAAATTCATAGCTGATGAACCCCGGTGACATCACTTATGACACTGCTTGCTGTGTGAGAATTTATATCGCCATGTAGGTTTGACCCACATTTCACCGGATATTTCTCAATTGAAGTGCTTCCCTTTGATAATGTGGCGCTAGTCAGTTCTCACAGCCAAGCCGTGAGTCAGAGTGGTCAAGGAGTCCAAGGTCAGAATCCAGGAGGGTTCTTTCTAAATGTATTTCTTTCCCTCCAAGATGGAGTCCATGATCAGAAAAGGGGCTAAGGAATGTCTTTGTGTAACGGACTTAGAAAAAACATAGGAAAGTGTGAGAAACAAAACTTAGAAGCTAGGAGGACACCTAGACCACAAGCTGGGTGTCAACAGTGTTAGCTTAGACAAGTAGAAGTGTGTATAGTAATGACAGCACATAGTTATAGATAAGATGAGCCAATTAAGATGATGCTATTAATTAATAAAGGAGACATCAGCTTTGATTCTTGATGCATTAGAGTGGCTCTTCCGTGCACGTATTTGAAATTTACATTTTAATTTGGAACAGGCACAATGTTTCAGAACGTTCCACTTTATGTGGCAACGACACCCCCTGTTTTTCATCCATTGGCAGCATGCACGATTATAATTTTTCAGAGATCCATTGATATTAAGTGATCAGTAGTGCCTGTTCTATGATGAATTCAATCTTTAGTAGATTAAGTTGGGTCTAAATATGAAAGATATAATTTTCCAATAAATAAATTATTGGCAAATAAGATTGTAATAAGCTTGTATTTTTCAGTGTACATCAGCTCTTATGGTAAATTTGCATGGCTGATTTGCTGCAGAAATCTCTGCAACTGAATATTAGTTTCATGCATCTGAATGGAGTTATTTCTGAAGTATGTGCATGGAAATAACAGGCTCCATTTTGATTAATTGAATGGCCACAAAGTCCTCAGCAACAAACTACATTACAACCTGTAAGTAAAGCCCCCGTTACACACTGCGATATCGCTAGCAATATCGCTGTAAAGTCACCGATTTTGTGACGTTGCAGCGATATTGCTAGCGATATCGCTGCATGTGATACTTACCTCCGACCCGCTCCCCCGCTGGTTATCGCTGATCGCGCGAGAAGCTGCTGGACCATTCCTCGTCGTCCACTTCCTGCGGGGCTTCCTGCTGTGACGACGAGCGACGCGTGGAGCCGGGCGGGAGGACGCAGGATCGCCGCGTCTGACAGGTAAGTAGCGATCCCCGACCCCTGCTATGTCGCTGCTGAGATCTGCCTGTGTGGCAGCTCACTAGCGAACACTTAGCGATTCACCAGCGATCCTGACCGCGTCATATCGCTGGTCGGGATCGCTGGTGAGTCGCTAGGTGTAACGGTACCCTAAGAAGTAGAATAGCACTGTGAATCCTGATTATGCAAAGCTTGTTTTGAAACATTATTCATTGGTCATTTTTTTCTCTTAGGAATATTTTAGTCATGTGCCAAGTTTTTTTTTTATCTGTATGCATACTTATTTTTAGCCTGTAAAGTTTTAGGACCAACAAAATAATTTTGGCTCATTGGCTCTGTCAAATGTTCAGCAATGACATCTTGGAATATCTCCTAGAAAGGATAAGAGAAAAAGTAGAGGCAACATGTAATGATATGAAAATAAAGATATTGCTACCAAAAAAAGTTTTAGCTTATTAAAAAGTACATATTCTTCAAAGAAAACAACATATTACATTCTTTGTTTTTCAATTGTTGTAGTTTTCAGCAAACTATTATCTGCATAACAATATAAAGGTTTAAAGAAGGAAACTGAGCACAAAGCAAATGCAACAAAGTTATACAGTATAGAGAGGAACTACTACAAATATTGACTGTAACAGTTTACAAAGCACCATTTGCTGTCCCTCCTAAGTATAAGCCTGCAGCTGTTGTATATTCCAATATCACACACCATCTTCTCCATTTAATTTCTAATTCCAATCCCCATAACTACCAAAATGCTCTGAAGAGCTCTTCAACTGTCAGAATGATATAGTCCAAGAGTCCTTCTCATGTACCACTGGTGGCTTTGTACTTACTTGGTTAGACCACCACAAGGTCCAAAGCCAAGATTCTGAGGCACCGGAGAAAATGGGGATAAACATAACCTTTATTCCATTATTCCATCGCTAAAAATCACATGGTGAAATACAATTGAGTTAGTCAAGTGAAGCAACGTATCGGCCTAAAAGGGCCTTTTTCAAGCCAGAAATTCAATAAAAATTATAGCCAGGCTTTACTTCTGGCTTGAAAAATGCCCTTTTGGGCCGAAACGTTGCTTGTCTACCTCATTTGTATTTCACCATGTGATTTTTAAGGATGTAATAATGGAATAAAGGTTATTTTGTACACCCATTTTCTTTTGTGCCTTGGAATCTTGGATTTTCCAAAATTCTGTAATATGTCCACCGTTATAAGGATATTTTACTATTAAATTGATTCCTCAAGTTTAATTTTTATTTGCCTTTAAGATTGCTGAGGTCGAAAATATACACAATTGGTCCAGCTTATGACTAGAGATAAGTGAATCTGAACAGTTAAGTTCAAAGTCCTTAGCAAACATCTACTTGGGGGTTGTCAGTGACTGTTCTGCTTCCTTGTTAGGTGTTGGAGGAAAAATTCAGTGTTTGGAGAGATGTTCAGGAGATTTCTGAATGATTGGAGTTGGTTTGCATGTTTATCTTTATGATGAAGTTCCTGGCTCTGTGTTAGCTCCACACAGACCCGGGTTGCATAGAGCCTCCTGCTCTGCAGCTTGCAAACACCAAACTGACACACACAAGACCAAACTGAAAGATTTTAAATGGAATCATGGCAATAGAGCCACTTTCAAAACCCGAAGTGGAGAGATGGATTCGACCCAATACCAAACCTGCAAATCCCTCTACAAATAAAACATGACAGGTTTTCCTAAAAATCTGACTGGGTCACTACTTGCACCCAATCCACTCTTTCTTTTATTTTGCCTTGTGATTCACAGGCGTTCTACAGTTAACACAAGGTGTTCAAGTGGGTTTAATAAGACTCCGTTCGCATCCTGGGGGACACATATCGATCCTCGCATATGATCCCCCTCACTGCCTCACAGTACCTACAATAACACTATAATAACAATACTTATACTAACACACTAATAGGCCCACCACTGCCTATCTTAATCTATCTTTAACTACTCTGGGTCCTATTAGGGATGAGTGAACATGCTCGGTGATACTGGGTTATCATTCGAGGATCATAGTGCTTGGATGTGTTCGTTACTCGAAGAGTAATGTGCTGTGCTTGATCTAAAACTCAAATCCCCGTCCCTGAATCTTTGGTACCTGTAACATAGCCAATAAGCATGTGGGGATTGCCTGTGAGTCACTGTAATGCCGTTGCCATCTTGGTTGAGGCATTACTGTGATTGGTTGGCCGTCTGACATAATCAGGGATTATAAAAGATTAGGCGCTGCCCGGCTCAGCACACTGATGCCATTGCACAACTCTGTGACACTTCGTATTGGAGGGAGAGAATGATTGTCTAAGCCTGTGGGCACAGTATAGCGAATCACAGGCTTGCAGTCTTGTGTTGGCTGCGGATTATTCAGAATACTCTCCAAGCGTATGAAAACAGAGCTTCTTTATTCAGGAATGATCAGGAACAAAATACTTAATAGATCAGGAATAAATCATTTGTGTGTCTCTGTCTGTGCAGCATCTACAGCAGGCTGCTTCTCTCATACACAGACACAGTAAAAAAACAGGAAATAAAGTCACATGCTCTCCCTATGTGAGCCTCTGGGAGTTTTTTTATTCTAAATCTATGAACAGCATACAAATCTAGCAACTAAACACTCATAGACAGGAATGGAGTTGTTGCACCAAGCATATTCCAACATGTTGATAGTTCTGAAACTGAGCCATTATACTAACAGCCCTTCTAAGCGCTAATCGTTTGTATCACTTACAAACTGCATTTAGCCTAGTGACAGACAACATAATCAGGGATACCATAAATTAACAATTAAGAGAGTTTTCTGGATGTATAATAATAATTCCTCACATGGGACCAATGATTATTACAAGAATATACTAAATGCTCTCCTCAGCAAACACCTCTATGTAGATGACACCGAGTTCTATACGTCCTTTCAAAATTTTGTAGGCTTCAATTTCTCAGCCATACAGTGTTACGTGGTCTGTTAACATTTGTGATCTCTAAAAGTGAACAAAATATTTTTTAAATGTTGTTGGCTTCCAACAAAAGCTTTATAAAATTTTGTAGGCTTCAATTTCTCAGCCATAGTGTTACGTGGACTGTGAACATTTCTGTGCTCTCTAAAAGTGAACAAAAGCTTTTAAAAATTTTGCAGCCTTCCATTTCTCAGACATACAGTGTTACTTGGTCTGAACATTTCTGTGATCTCTAAGGCTGGTTTCACATTTGCGTTTGGAGGCGCAGCGGACGCTCGCCGTGAAGCTCCACCCCTGCCGCGCCTCCTAGGTCAGCTCCGCCTATGGGCGCATGCCACTACATGCGGCCTGCGTACCCTATCTTGCAACAAAATGCAACACATTGCGTTTGGTGCAGGTCCCCGCACCGTCAAAAGGACGCATGTGGCGGCAAAAGCATACCTGTGTACGGCCTGCGTACCCAATGCTAAAGATAGGGTACGCAGGCCGCATGCAGCGGCATGCGCCCATAGGTGGAGCTGACCGGAATAAGCATGGCAGGGGGCGGAGCTTCACAGCGAGCATCCGCTGCGCCTCCAAACGCAAATGTGAAACCAGCCTAAAGCTGAGATAAAGCATTGAAACATTTTTCTGGATTGAATTTGATTGTCATCCATACACTTTTGCAATCTTTCTGTTACATTAAGTTGGAGTATTCACACAAAAAACACTTAGATTTCTGCGGGTGACCATTTTTTTCTTTTATTAAAAATAAACTGGGTTTCAAGAGGCCTAGTAATTACAAAATGTGCAAGGCTGGTTTCACATTAGCGCTTTTTAAGCGCACGCACGGCCGGGGGTAGCTCCGCCCCCGAGCCGGCTCTCTGCACGGCGTGCCCGCCCCTTGCTTGTAGCGCCGCCTCCTAGCGGACAGCGGTGCCTGCGATCGGCGCACCCTATCTTTAGCATAGGGTGCGCAGATCGTGCGCAGGCCGTGCGCTAGTTGCGCTTTGACCTGCGCACTTTTGACGGTGCGCCGTGCATGCCAAAATCGAACTTTTCGGATTTTGGCGCGCACGGCGCACCGTCAAAAGTGCGCAGCGCAGGTCAAAGCGCAACTAGCGCACAGCCTGCGCACGATCTGCGCACCCTATGCTAAAGATAGGGTGCGCCGATCGCAGGCGCCGCTGTGCGCTAGTAGGCGGCGCTACAAGCAAGGGGCGGGCACGCCGGGCAGAGAGCCGGCTCGGGGGCGGAGCTACCCCTGGCCGTGCGTGCGCTTAAAAAGCGCTAATGTGAAACCGGCCTAAGACATACATTAATGGACTGAGAAGTGGAAGTGCTGATGATGGCGCATGCAGATGCTGAGGACGTGGGGCAGGTGTAACCAAGCCTGTTGCTGGAGCACAAGAAACATGCCCATTTTTGACACATAGGTTCCTGCCCACTTTGCAGGAAGGCACAGTACACCACTTCTGAAGCCAGAGCAGTGCAAACAGGTGGTCGGTTGAAAAGCAGATAACACTTCCAGCAGCCTTGGCAGCACCACACAGTCTTCCACACGGTCCACTATCACCAGACTAAAGTTTGGATCACTTAATTTTCATTCTGATCCTCCTTCCTCACACCATGTTGAGTTCCAGGAGATTAGCAATCCCACACTAAAGGTACTGTCACACTAAGCGATATCGCTAGCAATATCGCTATAACTTGTAACGTTATAGCGATATTGCTAGTGACATCGCTGTGTCTGATACTTACCTACGACCGGCTCCCCCGCTGGTTATCACTGATCGCGCGAGAACGTCCTGGACTGTTTCTCGTCGTCAGCTTCCTGCTGGCCTTCCTGTGGAGAGACGAGCGACGAGCGTGGAGCCGGGCGGGAGGACGCAGGATCGCCTAGTGTGACACGTAAGTAGCAACCCCCGTCTCCAGCGATGTCGCTGGTGAGATCTGCCTGTGTGGCAGCTCACTAGCGACCACTTAGCAATACACCAGCGATCCTGACCGCGTCATATCGCTGGTCGGGATCGCTGGTACATCGCTAAGTGTGACAGTACCTTAAGACACTCTGAGGATCTCTTTACATAATTTCTTGATTGTGGCCTCTCAATATGCAAGAGGTACAGTAGGATATACTTATGAAGAGGAAAAAGAAAGGATGGCACTCACCGTTCTAAAATCCAGAAATCTTTTTGCAACATTAAAATCTTCTGCAGGGGATAAATGTGAAGGAGGAATGGACGACGGCCATTTCGCGCTACCACGCTTCCACGGGTCCTACCGAATTAGGACCCGTGGAAGCGCGGTAGCGCGAAACGGCTGTCATCCGTTCCTCCTTCACATTTCTCCCCTGCCGAAGATTTTAACGTTGCAATAAAGATTTTTGGATTTTAAAATAGTGAGTGCCATCCTTTCTTTTTCCTCTTCATATGGATATTTCATGTTGTTTTTTCTAGGATTGAGCACCCGTTCTTTTCCGGGTAGAGAAGCATTACATACAGTATGTGTGTGTGACCTTATGGTTCAGAGCGGGTATATTGGAAGTGCATCGCCCCTCACACCCAGGGCAGTGGGGTACTCGGTACCGGGCCGGTGTCAGGGGGAATGTGTGTCACAGCAGCGGTGACCCGATCCGTGGCCCTGGGCGCCCAATATCAATGGCGGTGATGTTAATGGTGTAATAGTTTATTTGGATAGTTCGTGACGCCACCCATGGTGTTTGGCAAGTGAGATGTTGAGCCAACGCTGCGTGCAGATCCACTGGGACAGATGGTGTGGTGCAGCAAAGATGGTGTTGCTCCCCACAGGTGGAGCTGTAGTCCCAGGGCAGTGTAGGTGCAATGGATGAGGAGAGGCGCAGAATGGTATAGAGGCTGGTACCCAGGTGTAGCGGTGCTGGAATAACTGGAGGACACCAGAGTATGCGGTTCCAAAGCTTTACTCACTGTTTGCAGTTCACACAACTGCCTGCCTCTGCACTGTGTTCTTCAGGTCAGGGCCCCAGCCAACCTCCAGGCAGGATAGGATTCTCCCCTCCACACTCCGCCAATATGTACCATACTGAACGACTCCTCCAATGCGCCTTTAGGTGCGAAGCACTCCAGTACTTAGTTACCCTGGAATGCCTTTCTCTAGGTATTCCTAGTCTCTACTTGTATGACAGACAGCTGTAGCCTGCTTCGGTGACTCCTCTCTGCATCCCGGCTCACTATCCAGTTGCTGTTGTGTCCCAAGTCTATGATGGGAGTAAGGCGTTAGTGGCTCAATACTGCTCCGGTGTCTGTTGCCGGACATAAAGATCCAATCAACCTCGGGGACCGGGCCCCAGCCTTTGCGCTCTGGACTGGAAGGGTTCTCCCTCATTCTCAATCTGCTTCCCACCGTCCTTCTATTCTCCTTCATTCCGATCTGTTCTATCTCTCTTATGGAACCTGTAGTCTCCAGTCTACGTCTCCTTCCTTCTGTTCCTTTCCCATGCCAGCTGGCTCAGGTCACTGAGGCAGCTGCAGCACTCTTTCCTCCATCCCTCTTCCAGGGATCCTCACTCCTGTCTGAGTGACTTCCTTTCTCTCTCACCATCTGTCAGACTGACCTGACCTCAAATCCTGCACCTTCCCTCTCTTTTTTATCTAACTCCACCCGCCTCCCCAGCACCTCTCGTGCTGCGAAGCCAGGGACCACAAAAGGCATCCTATGACCTTTCCAGCATAAAGCATGGATAGGTCCCTGCTGAACTATCCTGTGTGTGGGGTGCAGGTGTTGGAATGTGAAAGGGAGTTCCCACCCTACCTGGATGGTGGGGTACCACACCTTAGGAGAAGGTGCAGTACCTCTGTGGTGACTGAAGCCTCAGGGGCACCACATACCCCCCCCGTTAAACACAGCACGTCCGCGGGCTGCAAGACAACAAAAGCACAATACAGGAACACACAAAAATTTTAAATGCTGTTTAACAATACTTATCTCATCTTCCTAATGTAGGAGGCACATTTCTTAAACGTTACAAACAGGCTAACTTCCTATCTTGGTATCAAAAATTTCTTTAAGTGCAATTCCTACTTCAAAATGCAATTATTCTTTCTCTCTCTTTCTACTGGACGCAAGACACTGACCATCTGTACTTGGCCTGTCACCTGTCACTTTCAATTCTTCATTCTTTATTCAATTCTCACATTTTATCTCAAAACTTTTCTAATTTCCTGTGTCAAACATGCTATAAAAGACATTTACTTGTCATAAGACACTACATTATCAAATACGTCATCATAAAACATTCAAAGATTCTTGTAAAGTGCTGAACACTGCTCCCAGCCGGGATTTCTTGCAGTGTCCCTTGAGGTAGACATCATTCTTCGAAAAGTGTCCATTCAAAAACATCATCTTCGCAAAGTGTCTTTGTGTAACCATTATCTTCACAAAAGGGTCCTATATGTAAAACCAAGAAAGGGCACCTAAAGAGGTGCAACTATTTGAAATAAAAGTTTTTGGATCACTCCAAGTTCATGATCGCTAGTTCAAATTGTGAAAACGCTGCCATTGCAAAAACTAGGCAACAAAAGTGCTACCAGAAAAACAAAACATGATAGCAAAAAAAACAGAAAAAGGCACAACTGGTGCAAACAAACCCTCCTGGGTAACAAGATTTGAAAAGTGTTTTTCTTAGTGCTGATCCCCTCCTGGGGTTCTGGAAGCTGAACTGTTCTCAGAGGTGGTATCTTCATCCTGCTGACTACTGGCTAGCCGCATATACTCTGCCTCCCACAGGGTGAGACGGGGACTGGTTGTGGCAATCGAAAGGGCCATAGAAACGTCCACCACTATCGGCGATTCACCCGGCGCCGTCACTAAGTCTTCTGGGTCTGACTCCTCAGTGTCCATTGGGACTTCAGTCAATGGCACTGCAGTCAAGGACCGTTGGCTGAGGTCAACTGGGCCATTCCTATCCCTGGGTTCCGCTCCCAAAGCTAGGGTCAACTCCGGGGCCGTATTCATATCTGGCGTCTCCAGCCACGGTCCCGGTTCCAGTTCCTGGTGGTAGATTGCAGCAGCCGCAACTCCCGGAGTGACTGGTGGAATAGGCCGCAGTTGGATCCGTACCGGGGCCAGGCCGGTTTCAGCTGGGGTTGTCGGCGGAGGCCTGTGCCACCGCGCCGGGTCCAGGCGGAGACGTGGTCCCGATCCTCCATTCTGTTCCAGAGCCCTCATGTATCTCCTCCGGACGGGGCTCACCCAATGACAGTATCTGTTGTGAGGCGGTGGCGGACGCAGCTGAGGATGAATCAGCGGTTGCAGCCTCCGCGGGGGTGGCCTAGAGGTGAGTGGCCTCTCCTCCCCCAGTTCTTCTGTCTTCTCTGCTCGTTTCATCATGGCGTTCTGGCTTTCTTCTTCCTGCCTTGGCCCCTTTTTCACCAATGACTTCTTCGGCCCCTCCTTCCGGGGGTGGCATCTTCTTCCAGCGCCTCCATACCAAGCCAGGATGCGTACCCCTCAGGGGGTGGGCCATGCATCTGTCACATTGTAACTCAGGCAGGGAAGGCCTAATACTCTTCACGGTCTTTTCTTAGGACCTCCCATCTCTTCACGCCCTTCTTCTCCGCGCCAGCGGCCATTTTTGAGATTCATGTCACAGTTAGTGTTGAGCGATACCACCCGATATTGAAAAATATCGGATCGGATTGGATCGGCCGATATCAAAAAGTATCGGGTATCGCTGATTCTGATCCCGGAAGTCCCATTCAAGTCAATGGAACAGAAATATCGGAATTAAAAAAACCTTTCTTTCCTTGTAGGTTAATTCTACATGAAGAAAAACAACTAATAATAATGTAGAATGTATTGTGGGAGGTGTAGGAGACATTAAAGCCATAGAGGTTTAGCCCAATCAAATGGAATAGCAGGAATTAAATTTTTTTTTTTAAAGACGTTCGGAGTTACAAAGATATTGACTATGTTAACCTCTTTGATATTTTGTCAGATATGTATGTTTCACTACTTCCATGCTCTTCACCTTCTTTTTTACTTCTCCCACACTTTCTCCTTCATGATCCTCAGCAGCAGCAGCATCTTTTTCATCAACTTCTTCTTCACCTTATTCATCTTCTTCTTCACCTTCTTCCTATTATTCTTTTTTTGTACATTATTCATATTCTTCTTATTCAACGATTATTCTTCTTCATATTCTACTTCTTCATCTTCTTCCTATTCTTCTTCTTCATCATATTCTTATTTGTGACAGGCATTCCTGTAGTTGTTATCTATAAAAGTTTGAAGATTACACCTTCTGTTCTGCCTGTCACAAAAGATTTACAACAGGATTTGTCCGCGTTCAGTTTGGCCTGCAGCAGCAGCCATTTTCCAGGGGCACCACGAGGAGGAACAGATTCACCCCCATACACTGCTTAGTCTTCTTCTGCTTATAATTTAGATAATATTTTTTGCTGTGATTTTTTGTCTTATGCTTAATGTTCTTCTGCTTTTGGTTCTTCTGCTTTTTGTTCTTCTGCTTCTTTGTCTTCTGTCTCTTGTTGTTCTGCATCTTGGTGGTTGTCTTCATGTTCTTTGTCCTCTTGGTCATCTTCTTCAGGGTCATCTTTTTGGTCTTCTTCAGTGTGGTCTTCAGGGTTGTCGTCTTCAGGGTCATCATCAGGGAGATCCAGAGTGAGAACCAAAAACCATTTCCACAAGCTTGAACTTGGAAAAGTAGCATAAGGTACAAGAAGGCTGAGGAACTGCCGAGAACCAGCTGACGGTACTGGAACCCAGATGGGTAGCAGAAGGAACAAGAGCAAATGGAACTAGAGAGGACCAGCTGACGGTGCTGGAACCCGGAGGGTCAGCAGAAGGAACAAGAGCCAATGGCCCAACCGTGGACCAGCTGACGGTGCTGGAAGACGGTTAATAAGCAGGAGCTACCTGTGCTACAAAGCACTACCAAGGACCAGCAGACGTTCCTGGAACTCGGATACCGAGAAGGAGGCACCTAGGCCAAAGGCGCTGCCGAGAACCAGCTGACGATGCTTGAATCCGGATGGGTAGCAGAAGCTGCAAGAGCAAATGAAACTAGCGAGGACCAGCTGACAGTGCTGGAACCCGGAGGGGCAGCAGAAGGAACAAGAGCCAATGGCACAACCGTGGACCAGCTGACGGTGCTGGAACACGGTTTCTAAGCAGGAGGTACCTGTGCTACAAAGCACTACCAAGGACCAGCTGGCGTAGCTGGAACTTGGATACCGAGAAGGACGCACCTAGGCCAAAGGCACTGCCGAGAACCAGCTGACGGTGCTGGAACCCGGATGGGTAGCAGAAGCTGCAAGAGCAAATGAAACTAGCGAGGACCAGCTGACGGTGCTGGAACCCGGAGGGGCAGCAGAAGAAACAAGTGCCAGTGGCACAACCGTGGACCAGCTGACGTTGCTGGAACTCGGATACCGAGAAGGAGGCACCTAGGCCAAAGGCACTGCCGAGAACCAGCTGACGGTGCTGGAACCCGGATGGGTAGCAGAAGCTACAAGAGTCAATGGAACTAGCGAGAACCAGCTGACGGTGCTGGAACCCAGAGTGGCAGCTGAAGGAACAAGAGCCAATGGCACAACCGTGGACCAACTGACGGTGCTGGAACATGGTTAATAAGCAGGAGGTACCTATGCTACAAAAGCACTACCAAGGACCAGCTGACGTTGCTGGAACTCGGATACCGAGAAGGAGGCACCTAGGCCAAAGGCACTGCCGAGAACCAGCTGACGGTGCTGGAACCCGGATGGGTAGCACAAGGTACCCATAATAAACAAAGTTGCAAGGCCGCGAGCAGGACGCAGTTACCGAAACCCACAGTCCAACAGGGGGTGCTTGTCCTATTGGCACTACGGAACCAGCCTTTATTACCAGAACCCGCAGCCCACATAGGAAGCACCGAAACTGCAGGCACCATAGACTCGGCTAACCCGACCGCAACACGACAGGACAACGTATTGGTGGCAAAGTGACGTTGGCAATCCCCGGAAACAGCAGGCGTGCTGGAACCAGGCTGGGCAGGAGGGAGTACCCGTGCCAAAGACACTTCTGAGCAGCAACTGGCGATGTTGGAGCCCAGGGTCAATCATGCAGCAGGCTGAGGCCTACTTGGAGCGAGTAGTAAATAAAATGTAGTGTGATTTTGGAGGCAGCAGGAGACTTTGTCGTCCACACAGTAGGGGAGCAGCTGGCGTTACTGAACCCCACTAACACTGGAGCATGTGCTTTTCTCTGTGCAGACGGCACTTCCGAGCAACAACTGGCTATATTGAAGCCCAGGATCAATCATGGAGCAGGCTGAGGCCTACTTGAAGCAAGTTTTATATCGGTTGTACACTACTACTGATTGTAACCGTGCTCCACTTAGGCCTCTGACTCTACTGTCTCTAGTATTTCCCCTGACCTCCAACCTCGCCAGTTGCAGCTCTGAAGTGGCGTCTGCACAATCCACTTCTTTGGCTTTTGAAAGAGGAATGCTCCTAACGGATGCCAAAGTGGAGGCTACAGGCAACCAAGTCTGCCCCCTCCCTCTCCCTCCTGTTTTGTGGCCGTTCGGGGAATCTCTTCCTCAGAGCTGCTCCCACCACCTTTCTGTTCCTCACGCCATGATGGGCCATCCATCCGACAACGGCTTCAATTTGTTCCTCCCGCAGCAGTGGGGTACGGCGAGGTCCTACAAAGCTGCGCATAAAGGACTGTTGCCTGCGAAAACTGGGGGATGCTGACTCACTGGTGCCCGCAGCAGGCTCAGAATCCCCACGTCCTCTCCCTGCAGAATCCCCACGTCCTCTCCCTGCTGAAACTCCACGCCCACGTGCCTTACTGCCTGCCTTCTTCATCTTGGTAGACTGATAAAGATAGGCAGAAAAGTACAAAGGGGGGGCTTAGTGTGCTTATTCCTGAACAGCTAGTAACAGGTATAAGAAACACTAATTTTATGAAGTGTGTGTGTGGACTACACTTTAATAGGAGCTAATGTGGCCTACACAACTGTCAAATGGAGTGTTTGGTGAACTTTATTTTGTTTTTGTTTTTTTAAAAAAACTAAAAGCATGTGACCAAAGATTTGAAAGCGATAGTATCACAAACTTTTTGGAACTATTACAATGCAGGAAGGTAACCTACAATGCAAAAGATGAGGCTCCAAAAAATAGGGTAATACTAATCTGGCTGCAGCTGAAGGGCACAAGCCAGAAAAAAGGCTCCTCTATCTACTCCTATATAGTGTTTGCAACCAACCAATGTAGATGGATACGGATGGATGCACACTAATAGGAGAATAAAAAATGAGCTGCAATAAAAGAAAAATATGTGTGAGGCAGTGACGCACGCTGAGCGGCCTACAACCAGACGTAGCTGCAGGACACACTACTCAGCGTGAGCTGCACTCACACACAGTCAGAGACCTCTCAGACAGCCGTGAACAGTGCAGATAAGTGGGCACTAGCACTGAAAGGCTGCAGAGAGGGTCCGCTATCTACTCCTATAGTGTTTGCAACCACCATATATGGATACGGATGTATGCACACTAATAGGAGAATAAAAAATGAGCAGCAATAAAAGAAAAATATGTGTGAGGCAGTGATGCACGCTGAGCGGCCTACAACCAGACGTAGCTGAAGGACACATTACTCAGCGTGAGCTGAACTCACACACAGAGACCTCTCAGACAGCCGTGAACAGTGCAGCAAACTGGGCACTAGCACTGAAAGGTTGCAGAGAGGCTCAGCTGTCTACTCCTATAGTGTTTGCATCCAACGTATATGGATACGGATGGATGCACAGTGCACATTAATAGGAGAATGAAAAATGAGCACCAAAAAAAGAAAAATATGTATGAGGCAGTGACACACGCTGAGCGGCCTACAACCAGACGTGGCTACAGGACACACTACTCAGCGTGAGCTGCACTCACACAGACCTTGCAGACAGCTGTGAACTCTGCTGCAAGGCAAAAGAAAGCTACAGTGGTGGATTACGTAGCCTGGGTAAAGCACACTATGATTGTGAAAATCACTATCTCTAACTGTCCCTCACAGTCTTGAACAGCAGCCTGTCCCTAACTGAATTCACAGCAGAGTGAACCCGAAATGGCGGCGGCGGCTTTTATAGTGCATCATGACATCATTTCAGCAGCCAATCACAGCCATGCCATTAGTTAACATGCCTACATGCCTAACAGGATGTGCCCACACTTCTGAGGATTGTCATTGGCTGAATCAAATCAAACTGGCTCATAGCATTATGGGAACTTCCGACTCCAGTATTCGATATGCTAAAAGTATCGGAACTCAGTATCGGAATTCCGATACAGTGAATATCGGCCGATACCCGATACCTGTGGTATCGGAATGCTCAACACTAGTCACAGTCTATTAAATTTGGTCTTTTGCACATTTTCAAAAGTTGTAAATCCAAGGCACACAGAACCCGATGGCATCGGGTCTCGTCATCCTGTTCGTGACGTCAAAATTGCGTCGCCCCTTAAACTCAGGGCAGTGGGGTACTCGGTACCGGGCCGGTGTCAGGGGGAATGTGTGTCACAGCAGCGGTGACCCGGTCCGTGGCTCTGGGTGCCCAATATCAATGGCGGTGATGTTATTGGTGTAATAGTTTATTTGGATAGTTTGTGATGCCACCCGTGGTGTTTGGCAAGTGAGATGTTGAGCCAACGCTGCATGCAGATCCACTGGGCCTGATGGTGTGGTGCAGCAAAGATGGTGTAGCTCCCCACAGGTGGAGCTGTAGTCCGAGGGAAGTGTAGGTGCAATGGATGAGGAGAGGCGCAGAATGGTATAGAGGCTGGTACCCAGGTGTAGCGGTGCTGGAATAACTGGAGGACACCAGAGTATGCAGTTCCAAAGCTTTACTCACTGTTTGCAGTTCACACAACTGCCTGCCTCCGCACTGTGTTCTTCCGGTCAGGACCCCAGCCAACCTCCAGGCAGGATAGGATTCTCCCCTCCACACTCCGCCAATATGTACCTTACTGAACGACTCCTCCAATGTGCCTTTAGGTGCGAAGCACTCCAGTACTTAGTTACCCTGGAATGCCTCTCTCTAGGTGTTCCTAGTCTCTACTTGTATGACAGACAGCTGTAGCCTGCTTCGGGGACTCCTCTCTGCGTCCCGGCTCACTATCCAGTTGCTGTTGCGTCCCAAGTCTATGACGGGAGTAAGGCATTAGTAGCTCACTACTCCCGTGTCTTTTGCCGGACATAAAGATCCAATCAACCTCAGGGACCGGGCACCGGCCTTTGCGCTCTGGACAGGAAGGGTTCTCTCTCTTTCTCAACCTGCTTCCCACGGTCCTTCTATTCTCCTTCGTTCCGATCTGTTCTATCTCTCTTATGGAACCTGTAGTCTCCAGTCTACGTCTCCTTCCTTCTGTTCCTTTCCCGTGCCAGCTGGCTCAGGTCACTGAGGCAGCTGCAGCACTCTTTCCTCCATCCCTCTTCCAGGGATCCTAACTCCTGTCTGAGTGACTTCCTTTCTCTCTCACCCTTTGTCAGACTGACCTGACCTCAAATCCTGCACCTTCCCTCTCTTTTATATCAAACTCCACCCGCCTCCCCAGCACCTCCCGTGTTACGAAGCCAGGGACCACAAAAGGCATCCTATGACCTTTCCAGCATAAAGCATGGATGGGTCCCTGCTGAACTATCCTGTGTGTGGGGTGCAGGTATTGGAATGTGAAAGGGAGTTCCCACCCTACCTGGATGGTGGGGTACCACACCTTAGGAGAAGGTGCAGTACATCTGTGGCGACTGAAGCCTCAGGGGCGCCACAGAAGTGCAGCAGTGTGGCTTTGTTTTTTCCTCTGTATTTGACAGGCGGATATGCTGTTTAGTGATGAACAAACCTTGGAGCAGTCACGGCCACAAGAACATGATGGTGGGGAATGGCAAATTTAAGATAAAGAGGAAGATTATGCTGAGACACAGTTGCCGCTAAGTCTTGTTGTTAAGTCACGAAGTCATGAGGACAAGGGTGCGGTGATGGAAGCCGAGGTGGTGGATGAAGTCACCGACCCAACCTGGGAAGCTGGCATGCAGAGTAAGGCCAGCAGCACAGAGCGGGAGAGATCAGCATCACCAAAACAGACAGGAAGAGGCAATGGGGTGACCAGAGGGAGAAGGCAGCAAACTTGACGAGTTTTGATTCTACCGAACAGTTCTAATTTGGTTTCATCAGACCATATGACATTTTCCCAATACACTTCTGGATAATCCAAATGCTCTCTAGCAAACTTCAGACGGACACACACATGTACTGGCTTAAGCAGGGGGACACGTCTGGCACTGCAGGATCTGAGTCCCTGGTAGCGTAGCGTGTTACAGTGGTCCCAGGTCTATGCAGGTCATTCACTAGGTCCCCTCTGTCATGTCACTGCCAGACTCAGGGCCTGCAGTTCCGGTCTTGGCCACTCGGGGGCGCCGGACTGTCACGTCGCCGTCGGACTCAGGGACGGCTATTCCTGCCTCAGCCACTGGGAGGCGCCGTGGTTCGCTCCAGGGTGAGGGTGGTGGCAGAGAGGGGGCTCCTGCGCAGGCATCTGGTGGGCGCAGGCCCTCTGTCAGTCATGTAGGGCTTACTGCATGTCCATCTGGCCTGGTCCGGGGGCGGTCCTGGTTACATCATCGGGCCGGGAACCTGTGAGGGAGGACCTGATCCCTCAAATACCTGGGGACTGGTCTTGCAAGCTGCTGGATATATTCTTGGTTCCCCTGCGTGTTACTGTGTGAATTGCTATAGTGTATACTCTGACCTCAGCCTGGATTCTTGACCATTCTATTGCCTGCCGTTTTTGTACCTCCGCCTCTCTTCCGACTTTTTGACGCTGACCTTTGCTTGGATTCCTGTCTCTCCTTCTGCCTGCTGATTCTGTACCTCGCTGCCCTCCTGGTTTTACTGACCCTGGCCTGGACTTTTGACTCTCCTTCTGTCTGCTGATTTCGTGCCTCTGCCGCGCCCTGGTCTCAGACTCCTGCATCCTGACCTTGATTACGGGTTTTAGTTTTGACCCCTTGGTGGCCGTCCTGCTCTGGTCCACTGCTAATCTAGACAGCTACCTCCTGGGCCTTGCTACAATTCCAGATCCCTGTATAGGGGTTAAGGGTCTCGGGGTTACTCGGGGTGCTGTCCCCACTGCAGCCCAGATTCGCAGACGGCCGTCACATTATATCCGGCCCAAAAAAGAACTGCTTTTTGTGTATATTTCCATCATATATAAAAGCAGTCTCCTGATTTTTTTTTTTTTTCCCTGAGCTGATTACCTGGCCTACACCTGCTCCAGTGCACAGTCTGAAGGAATACTCCCATCTTCCTATACCATCATGCTGCAGCCTGGAGGTTTCAAGGGAAATGCTGAGCGTCAGAAATCCACATTCCTGGGACATCTGCCTCTGGGCAGCTCTGGTCGTGCTGTCCCAGAGGCTCAGGTATTGCCCGCAAATGCTGCTAAACTTTTGTTACCCGTTTCTCTCTTATTTTCAAAGAAATCTTTGTGTGTGAAGGCCTATGTGGATTGTGGTTCCGCAGGCAACTTCATAGATTTTTTGCTTGCAAGGAAACTTGGTGTACCTCTTTTAAGGCTTAATGCCCCTATTCAAACCACGGCGATTAACAGTACATCCATTATCAAGGGTGGAGTGGAATTTGTTACTACAGAGATTATGTCAGTGGGGGCATTACACACAGAACATATGTCATTTTTTGTTATTTCCAATTTATCACATGCAGTTGTGTTAGGCATGCCATGGTTGCGCCAGTATAATCCTATTATTGACTGGCACCAAGGGGATATCGTGCGCTGGAGTCTACAGTGTCAGAATCACTGTATGACACTGTCAGTGAACCAAATTAAAATTAAAACACCCTTTATACCATACGCATTCAGGGACTATGAGGACGTCTTTTCCATAGTGGAGTCTGAGAAATTACCGCCTCATAGAGAGTATGACTGTCCTATAGACTTGGTTCCAAGTGCTCGGCTCCCTAAGGGGAGAGTATTTAACCTCTCTGGTCCAGAGCGTGTAGCCATGAAGGACTACATAGCGGACAGCTTGCAAAAAGGTTTTATTAGACCCTCCACTTCACCTGTAGGGGCTGGGTTTTTCTTTGTAGAAAAAAAAGATGGTGGACTCAGACCGTGTATTGATTATCGTGAGCTGAACGCGATTACTGTGAAAAACCAGTATCCGCTTCCACTCATCCCTGATCTGTTTAATCAGCTACTAGGAGCCCGTTGGTTCACTAAGCTTGATCTCCGGGGGGCATACAATCTGGTTCGCATAAGAAATGGGGATGAGTGGAAAACAGCCTTTAACACACCTCTTGGTCATTTTGAGTACCTTGTGATGCCGTTTGGGTTGAGTAACGCGCCCGCCGTGTTCCAACACTTTGTGAATGATATATTCAGGGATATTTGTGGGGTATATGTAGTGGTTTATTTGGATGACATCCTGATTTACTCCGCTGATGTTCTTACACACGTGCAACATGTCCGTTCTGTACTCCAGAGACTTGGAGAACATTCTCTATACGCCAAGTTGGAGAAATGTGTTTTTATGGCTGAGGAGGTAGAATTTTTGGGGTACATGATTTCTGCTAAGGGGTTTCGCATGGATCCTGCCAAGATCCGACCCATTAGAGAATGGGTACAACCTAAAACTCTAAAAGCGCTGCAGCGATTCTTGGGATTTACTAATTACTACCGTAAATTCATCAAAGGCTTCTCTGAGATTGCCAAACCGCTCACGGATCTGACCCGGAAGGGGGCTGACGTGGTTAATTGGAAGCCAGAGGCACTTCAGGCATTTTCTGTTTTAAAGGAGTGTTTTTCTGCCAACCCAATATTAATTCAGCCTGATCTAGATCGCCCCTTTGTGGTAGAGGTTGATGCCTCTGAGGTTGGGGTAGGTGCAGTGCTTTCCCAAGGCACTGCCTCTCTCACTCAACTCCGTCCATGTGCCTTCTTTTCCCGAAAATTCTCCCCTACTGAGAAAAATTATGATATAGGGAATCGGGAATTGTTGGCCATAAAGTGGGCCTTCGAAGAATGGCGCCACTTTCTCGAAGGTGCTAAACACAAGGTTACCGTGATCACAGATCACAAGAACCTGACCTACTTGGAGTCAGCTAAAAGACTGAATCCTAGGCAGGCCAGGTGGGCATTATTCTTCTCAAGGTTTAACTTTGTGATCACGTTTCGTCCAGGGACGAAAAATGTAAGGGCTGATGCCCTCTCTCGAAGTTTCTGCCCCTCACAGGCTGAGGACTCGGAACCAGTCCCAATACTGGCCAATGGGATCGTCGTGTCGGTCGTGTCTCTGGACCTTCTGGAGGAGATCCGTAGATCCTCAGAACAAGTCCCGGACACGACGCCCCCCCAGAAATTGTTCGTTCCGGCCCCGTTGTGTCTACAAGTTATGAAAGAGTCGCATGACTCTGTCCTGGCAGGCCATCCTGGTGTTAATAATACAGCCAGACTAGTGACCAGGAATTTTCGGTGGCCGACGGTGGTTAAGGACTGCAAGGATTACGTACTGGCTTGCGAAACTTGTGCTCGTGCTAAGTCCCCCCCATAATCGGCCTGCCGGCTGGCTCCAGTCCTTGCCTGCCCCAGAGAGTCCATGGACCCACATCTCCATGGACTTCATTACTGACCTGCCACCCTCACAAGGGAAGACATGTATCTGGGTGGTGATAGACAGGTTCAGTAAGCAGTGCCATTTTGTTCCCCTGTCTGGACTACCTAATGCAGAAACGCTGAGTAAATTGTTCGTCATTCATGTAATACGACTGCATGGCGCCCCGGTGAATATCGTGTCCGACCGAGGAACCCAGTTCGTTTCTAAATTCTGGAGGGCGTTCTGCAAACGGATTGGCGTTGAATTGTCCTTCTCCTCCGCTTATCACCCTGAGACCAATGGTCAAACTGAGCGCACTAACCAGGGCCTAGAGCAGTATCTCCGCTGTTATGTTTCGGAACATCAATCTGATTGGGTGGAACATCTCCCGTTATCCGAATTTGCCCTAAATAACCAATACCAAGAATCCATCAAAACCACCCCGTTCTTCTGTAATCTTGGTTTACACCCACGTTTTGGTTCATTTTCGGCTAAGATGTCGGACCTCCCGGGGGTAGAGAAATCCATACATCACTTAAGGACCATCTGGTCAGAGGTGAACTCAAACTTGAAAGGCTCCCAAGTCAGACAGGCTTCGGCGGCAAATAAACGGCGGTCCAAGGGGCCGCACCTGGGAGTTGGGGACAAAGTTTGGCTGTCTACCAAGAACATTAAACTTAAGGTACCGTCTGCCAAACTGGGCCCCAGATTTATTGGTCCCTATGAGATTTTGGAGGTAATTAACCCGGTAGCCTTTCGCTTAAAGCTCCCTCAGTCCTTCAAAATACCCAACGTTTTCCACAAATCCCTCCTAAAAACGTACCGCTCCCCAATTCAACCTGTCCAGTCCCCTCCTCCTCCAGTTTTGGTCAAGGGTACCTTGGAGTATGAAGTCCAAGGTATCCTTGATTCCCGTTTAGTGAGAGGGTCCGTGCAATACTTAGTGCATTGGAAGGGCTACGGCCCAGAGGAGAGGTCCTGGGTCCCCGCTGATGACATCCATGCCAAGGGGTTAATTAGAAGATTTCACCTCCTTCACCCTGACAAACTGGGTTTTGAGGGTCCGGAGGCCCCTCTTAGAAGGGGGGGTACTGTCACGTCACTGCCAGACTCAGGGCCTGCAGTTCCGGTCTCGGCCACTCGGGGCGCCGGACTGTCACGTCGCCGTCGGACTCAGGGACGGCTATTCCTGCCTCAGCCACTGGGAGGCGCTGTGGTTCGCTCCAGGGTGAGGGTGGTGGCAGAGAGGGGGCTCCTGCGCAGGCATCTGGTGGGCGCAGGCTCCGCCCCTCTGTCAGTCATGTAGGGCTTACTGCATGTCCATCTGGCCTGGTCCGGGGCGGTCCTGGTTACATCATCGGGCCGGGAACCTGTGAGGGAGGACCTGATCCCTCAAATACCTGGGGACTGGTCTTGCAAGCCGCCAGATATATTCTTGGTTCCCCTGCGTGTTACTGTGTGAATTGCTATAGTGTATACTCTGACCTCAGCCTGGATTCTTGACCATTCTATTGCCTGCCGTTTTTGTACCTCCGCCTCTCTTCTGACTTTTTGATGCTGACCTTTGCTTGGATTCCTGACTCTCCTTCTGCCTGCTGATTCTGTACCTCGCTGCCCTCCTGGTTTTACTGACCCTGGCCTGGACTTTTGACTCTCCTTCTGTCTGCTGATTTCGTGCCTCTGCGGCGCCCTGGTCTCAGACTCCTGCATCCTGACCTTGATTACGGGTTTTAGTTTTGACCCCTTGGTGGCCGTCCTGCTCTGGTCCACTGCTAATCTAGACAGCTACCTCCTGGGCCTTGCTACAATTCCAGATCCCTGTATAGGGGTTAAGGGTCTCGGGGTTACTCGGGGTGCTGTCCCCACTGCAGCCCAGATTCGCAGACGGCCGTCACACCCTCATGTTATGGAATTTTTGCTCACCATTCTTGTGATCATTTTGACCCCACAAGGTGAGATCTTGCGTGGAACCCCCGATCGACGGAGATTATCATTGGTCTTGTATGTCTTCCATTTTCTTATTATTGCTCCCACAGATGATTTCATCACACCAATCTGCTTGCCTATTGCAGAATCAGTCTTCCCAGCCTGGAGTAGGGCTATGATTTCATTTCTGGTGTCCTTCGACAGCTCTTTGGTCTTCACTAGTGATATGCGAGTACTAAAATGCTCGGGTGCTAGTTGCTCGTGTCGAGCAAATTGGAATGCTCGGGTGCTCGACCCGAGCAACGAGCCCAATGTAAGTCTATGGGAAACTCGAGCATTTTTCCGGCAGTCCCCCCCCCCTCCCGGTGCTCATCAGAGGGACTAGAAATTGCAGAAATCGATGGGAACAGTGCTCAAATAACATTGGAACAGCATGGGGAAGACCCCTGGAAGCATTTCTGACTCCCAGGTCACTGCTGTGATCAATGTTACCACTTTTACCGACTCACAATGAAACATACAAAAACGAAACCAAAATGGATTTTCCTGGGAAATTTGTTAAGGTACATCCTTTCCAGCGTAATGACTTGAATATAAGGCATAATAAATATCCCCCCAAAAAATGCTCCTCCACCTTGGGCTATGTTCATGTAGCACCCACCAGGACCGTGGGGTACTCGGTACTGGGCAGTTCTTAAAGAGGAAGTGTCACAACAGCGGTGACCTGGCCCGTGCCCCTTTGTATCCAATGAAAATGTTCAATAAAGTTTATAGGGGATGATTTAAAAGGAAATTTGATCATGACGCCACCTGTGGTGTTAGGCAATTAAGGTGTTAGCCGACACTGCTGATTCAGTCCACTGGGGCAGATTGTGATGCAGCAGAGGAGTTTCAGCTCTCCACAGGCAGAGCTATTCCCCAGGGCAGTTATGGGGTAAAATGATGGTGATGATGGTTGCAGTGCAGGGCTGAGGTGATGCAGGAATAATTCAGAGGACACAGCTGGGTGCAGTTTTCAATGCTTTACTCACAGTTCTGCAGATTACTGTCTCCAGCCATGTGCTGTGTTCTCCGGGCCTGTGGTCCAGCCAACCCTCAGATAATTTGGGGTACACTTCTCCAGGACTCCTTTATGTTCCATCCCTGGCCATCTCACTGCGCTGGTTCCCACTTCTCCTGCCCTGCGCCTTCACACACAGTGTCCCAAGCCAGCAGACTCTGATCTTGTTGTGCGACGTTGGTCAGACCCCTGTATCCTATATGTCTGCCTTTTCAGCCAATGTATGTGGAGTCGGCTGTAGCACTTGCAATGCCTACCGCCTCCGGTTTCCTAGCTGAGTCATTAGTTTCTCCACTAGATTTGGGGCTGGTCCCCTCACTGTGACCTCATCCCTCCACCGACCACGTCGATGGATGCGGGCCCCACGGATGGATCTCACTATCCGTGCCCCTAAGACCTCTCCTTTCTTTCCACTACTGGAGCTTCCTTCTCATTATTAGGAAGTGGGTCTCCCATAGTGTTTGCCTATGCAGTGAGTATCAGGGCTACCCAAAATTTGGACGCACCCCTATACCACTTTGAAGAGACATACAGGAGGGCCTCATGATAAAATGTTCCCATTATTAGGAACTGGGTCTCGCATAGAGCTTGCCTATGCAGTGTATGCAAGGGCTGCCAAAAGTTTGGATGCATCCCAATACCCCTTTGACGAGATGTACAGGAGGGCCTCATGAAAAAATGTTCCCATTATTAGGAAGTGGGTCTCCCATACTGTTTGCCTATGCAGTCAACGCAAGAGCTGGCAAAAATTTGGAGGCACTCCAATGCCCCTTGGAAGAGACGTGGGCGAAGGGCCTCATAAAAAATGTTCCCATTAGAAAAGGAGTGGGTCTTGTACTTGTAATGCCCATGCGCTAAGTTTATGGGCTGACAAACATTTACACCTGGGGGTATACATGAACACACTGTCTAGCAAATTGTTTTAACAGGCATCATAAACACCCTTTAAAAGAATTATGTGGGTGTTGCATCACGGAACACGGTCACCCTGGTGATATGGTGGTGGAGGATGTGGATGAGGAGAAGTAGGAGGACAACAGCAAATAGCCAAAATCAGGAAGCATATTCCCATGTGTGGGTGTGAAGAGGTGCATGGGAATAGACCTCCCAAAAAAAGACACTGGATTTGAGTTTGTTAAACTGCTCTCATTCGGTGGTGTTGAGAAGTCTAGTCCAATCCAGCCCTTGTTCATTTTTATACGAGTCAGCCTGTCAGTTATAATTCCACCAGCGGCACTAGAAACCCGCTCAGACAAAATGCTAGTGGAAGGGCTCCAAGATGTAGAGAGCCAGTTAATGCCACATGTCCAGCTTGGATACCCAATAATTATGAGGCACAGAGGAATCACGGAAGATGTTGGTACAGCCAGCAAGGTACTCCCTCAGCATCTTCCAAAACTTTACACTCCTTGTGAGAGTGTGAGCAGGTGGCAGGATTTGTGGCGCCCCTGAGGGTTCAGTCTCCATAGAGGTACTGCCCCTAGTCCATTAGCTGATGTGGGTGAAAGGGAGTAAGCCTAAGAACTGTCTGAGCCCAACATGGCCTGGCAGATATACAATGGGAGGTCGTAGACAGGACCTTCTTATCCGACCTGGCATTTTACCTGATACAGGGTCTTTTCTCACACTGGTATTCCTCGGCCTTGAGAGCTGTCCCTCACATGGGAGTCATCTCATGATTTTCAAGCTCCCGAAACCTAGTCTGTACAAGTCGATGTAGAGTCTGCAGATGGTGTCATTGTTCTCAGACCCAGGTGGACACCCCCCGTCCGCAGGTAGTCCTTCTCTGGATCCAGCTCCAGCTTGGTGATTTATCGTCCTTTTCGGCTGAATAGCAGAGTGTATGGTGTGTACCCAGTTGTGCGGTGCACCCGATTGTTATACACCCAGACAAATTCAGCCACAAACTCAGGCCAGCAAATTTTCAGGTCTTCCTCCAACGTTCTCAACTCTGAATCAGCGTGCGGTTGAAACGCTCACAGGCCCCATTTCCCTGTGGTTGGTAGTGTGTCATCCTGGATTTCTCAATTCGATACATGCGGTGCAATTCCTCCATCACCCGTCTTTGAAAACTGGCACCCTGGACCAAGTGAATCCTCTTCAGGCAACCATACACCCGGATGAAGTCTCTACAAATGGCCTGTGCCACTGACTCAGCAGTCTGATCCCAGGTTGGAGTCACCACAGCAAATTTAGTAAAGTGGTTGGTTATTACTAGGCAGTGTTTGTATCCAAGATGAGCTGGACTTAGTCAGGTAGTTGATCATCAACACTTTGAGGGGAACAGAAGTCACTATGGTTTGTGTAGGGGCCCTCTGTTCCAGAGGTCTAGCTAACTCACAGTTCCTGCATTGTTGACAGGCTTCATCTACTGCAGCTTTCAGCTGAGGATGGTAGACCAACGTTTGCAACCACTGGAATGTCTTCTCTGGGCCGAAGTGGGCCCCTCTCTCGTGAGCTACTGTGGCTACCTATTGGAGCAGCTTTTCTGGGAGCACCACTTGCAAGGTGACTTCCCACTCTCATGCCAACTGAACTGTCCTATACAGCAGGCCATCTTTCAGTTGAAGTCTCTCCCAGTGCCGGAGAATCTACAGTGTTCCAGGGGACAAGGCGTCTCTCTCATTCCGGACGCCTCCCCGATCTGTCCCTGTGTTGCCGCCAACATCCTGGTGGGAATACGAAACTCGGGGATCTCTTCAGCCTCCAGCTCTTCGTCTCGATTGGGTCCGGGTAAGCTTGAGAGTCACTCTGGATAGAGCATCAGAATGTGTATTCTCAGCTCCTCTTCGATAGGCGATCTTGTATTGGTACTTGGCCATTTGGGCTACCCATCTCTGCTCTAGGGCCCCTAGCTTTGCATTTTCTAGGCGAGTCAGAGGATTGTTATCGGTGTATACCAAAACCTCAGACCCTCACAGGTATTCAGCGAATTTTTTGGTCATCGCCCACACCAATGCCAGCAGTTCAAGCTTGAAAGAACTGTAGTTAGCTGAGTTTCGTTCGGAGTTGTGGAGATTTCGACTTGCAAAGGCAATCACTCATTCTTTCCGGTCCTGCATTTGTGACAGGACAGCGCCTAATCCCTGTAAGCTTCCATCATTGTGAAGAATAAACGGTTGAGAGAAGTCTGCATAGGCCAGTACAGGTGCTTCAGTCAGAGCCATTTTTAGGGCTCAGAAAGCTTCTTCTTGGCTGTCTCCCCACTGGACGGTCTGATTCTTTGTACCGGCGGGAACTCCTTTTAGTAACTCCAGTAGTGGGTTTACGAAACAGGTGAATTTTTTCATGAACCACCGATAGTACCCAGTGAATCCCAGAAAGGCCCAGACATCCTGCACAGTCTTCAGGGTGGGCCAGTCCTGTATGGCTGCGATCTTCTCACGTGATGGTCTCACTCCCTCTGCGGATACAACATGTCCCAGATATTCAATCTGCTGGTGGAAGAGGTGACACTTCCGAGGTTTCACCTTCAGGTCATGCTCTTGTAGTTGACTCCACACTTCCTCCAGCTGTTGCAGGTGTTTGTCAAAAGTGGCTGCGTAGATGATAATACCATCCAAATAGATGAGGGTAGTCTTAAAGTTCAGGTCTCCCAAGCATCTCTCCATCAATTGTTGAAAGGTCCCAGGTGCGTTGGTGGGGCCGAAAGGCATCTGATTAAATTTGAACAATGCAATGGGCAGTATGAATGCTGTCTTCACCAGGTCATGTTCAGACATGGGCACTTGGAAATATCCACTGGCCAGGTCCAACGAGGAGAAGTACTTTGCTTTACCCAGGGCACACAATGATTCCTCAATCCTCGGCAGGGGATACGAGTCTCGCACGGTGCAGGCGTCCAGTTTCCAATAATCCACACAGAAACGCAGGGTCTCATCTTTTTTCCATAGTAGAACAATGGGCGCAACCCACGGACTCTGGCTTTCTCGGATGACCCCACTCTGCAGCATATGTGACAACATCTCCTTCACCTTTTGGTACATTTGTGGTAGAATTTGCGAATATCATTCTCTGATGGGTGCAGTGTTTCCCGTTGGAATCTCTTGGGTGATGGCTGTGGTGCACCCAAATTCATCATCATGGCGGGCAAAAAGTCCTGATATGGCTCCAATACCGCTTCCACTTGTACTGCCTGTTGTGGTGAGAGTGCCGTTAATTCGGCCCGCATTTGCTCCAGGATTTGGCGTCCTTCCCTTTGGTGGCTAGAGGCTGGCTCAGAGGACATCATCACGGCCACCGTTCAGGGATCCCCTTGTTTCACCGTCAACTGAACGGCCTCTGGCAATATCAGCTCTTCCGGCACTCCCACAATGTGTGCTACTTCATTCTTGGGCGAAAGTGTGACATTATCTTCCCCAAGGTTAACACAGGTCACTGGTACACTACCGTCATGGACAATGGCTAAAGTTCGTGCAACGAGGAGCCCTGTAGGTAGTTAACTCCATGAATGCCGGTTCTATCTGGACTTCGACTCCTTTGAGAGTGGTGCAGGCTCGGATAGGCAGAGTGAGCACAGTCTGACTCAGTGGCAAGACGAGGTTGTCAGCGGCAGGAATGACCCCCTTGCCCAGTGTTCTCCCTTCACTCGATGTCTCCTGGGCCACCAGAATGTTCCCAAGTTCTTTCAATATGTTCATTCCTAAAGTCACGGTGGGGCCATTGCAAAGGTCCCCAGTGGTCAACACGACTCCCTTCCAGCCCACGTCTTTGCTGCACACAGTAATCTGCATCCAGACTACCCCTGTGACCGGGATGGGCAACTGATTGTCCGCCGTCAATTTTATCACTGGCCCACATTCAGGCCGCATCATCTCAGGGAAATGTCATTTGAAATAAGTCTCAGGCATAGTGGTTACTTGAGAGCCGGTATAGACTAAACAGCGGACGGCCCGACCATCCATTTTGGCCCAAACGAGAGGACTCAGAGAAACCAAACTTATGGGACTTCTCTCTCTCCTTCTTAGCTGCTCAGGCTCTGGGCAGCGTCTCCCAGCCACGGAGCCCACTAGTTTAACAAACGACAGTAGAGGGGTCTTCCCCGACTTGCGCAAGCGTAATGTCCAGTGCTCCCGCAGTTGAAACAGACCGGCAGTGCTTCTGTGCGAGGCAGCCTCATTTCCGGGTGAGGAAAATTTTGGAGGATGGTACATACGTCTGACATCCATGTCCACTTCTGAGGTCTTATGGGTGGAATCTGAACTTAACACTGATTGCCTTGTTGATGCTGGTAGTCAACTGCCCTCTTCTGCTTACAAATCCTTTCCAACATCTGCAGTGTAGAGTTCCAATGCGTGGGGACATCACACACCAGTCGGTGAGCCAGAAGCTGCAAATGCTGCTGAAGCACGGCAAGGGTGGCGGAAGCTGTAGCTAACGTTCTAAAATGGGCACACAGGAGGCGCACTTTGACAAGCAGATCCGGCAGCTCTGGGTAGGTTTTTAGAAACCGCTGATCCACGAAGTTAAGCACACGGGCCAGTATGGTACATGTGTGAGCTTGTCTTGCCTCAGAGCCGCCATCAGGTCTGTCCATTGTAACACATGACCATGCCTGGCTGTAGGTTCAATGGTTTCAGCTACAGATCTACATGCTCTTTCAGAGCTGTCCACAACTCTTCAGCATTGTGCGGTTTGTCACCTAAGCATATGAGCTTCAGCACAGCCTGTTGCCGCTTGGCTGAGGAAGTGCTTCCGGCTTGTGCCTGATGTGGTCATTTCGGAGATAGAGGCTGAAGAGGAGGTGCAGGAGCTATAGACTGTGGAGGCAACCCTGATTGACATAGGGCTTGCAATATCAATATGAAATAAAATTTTAATGATACAAATGCTAAAAAAAAGTAGATAGTAGTTACAAATATTACATAGTGAATCAAAAACACAGAGCTATTTGGCTAGGGTCCGGATGCACCAGTATCAAAAAGGTGCTGCATCATGGACAAAAACACATGAATAAGATCATATGAATAAAGTATAATGATACCTCACAAATATCCCAAATTATATATACATTGGCAGTGCAACTAGAAACAAAGGGACATAATATTCTCAATTTCTCCAAGTAACATGTTTCCATGGAATATCTCTTGGTATATAACTACTAATGCTGACTATAACAGCCAGAAAAAGGAGAAAAAGAGAAGTAAGGGGGAAAGTAAACATATTCAATCCTTACCCACGCTAGTGTCCATGTGCAAACACGCGCCCCTACGCGCGTTTCGTGGTTGCTTCCTCGGAGGGCCCTGGTGTGATGGATATCCCTAATGTCTGCCTTAAATACCCCACACTAGATCATCATTGGCGGCGCATGTGGCTGGAGAAGCGGACGCCGCGTCCGTCATCACCCCCCGCGTCAAGATGGCGAGCGGTTCATGGTAAAATCCAGATGACATCAGTGAACCGCAAACGTCATCAAGAGACACCAGAAGCGATGCCGACAACGGCACCGGCACCAGGGACATGCGCACTGGTGATCATAGTGAAATCATTATAGTATCACCATATTGCTTATGGGCACAATTTCCTTTCTTATTACATTGTTACACCGCTCCGCCATACTCACCCGGCCTCCGCTCCCACGCCGCAGTCGCCCTCCGCTCCCACGCCGCAGCCTCTCTCCACCCGACGGCCGCGGCGGTCACCTGAGACAGACCCGCGACCGATGCCTTCCCTGCATGCTATGCGCATGCGCCATAGGCCGCGGCCGCGCCTCCTTCCTGCTTCTTATGCTCCGGCTGTGCCCTGACCCGGAAGCACATTTGGACCAATGGCTGACCAGACGGGGCCATATCAGGCCGCTTCCCCCTGAGGGAGGCGCCTGATCGTTGTGTTTCCTGACACTCTGGCCTCGCTCCATCGTGCACACTCTGCTCCTGCAGTTCCTGTCTCGGCTGCTCCTCACAGCAGCTTCTCAGTCCTGCTACCCGTGTTCCTGTCGTCCTACTCCAGTCCTGCCTTGTGTTCCTGCCGTCCTACTCCAGTCCTGCCTTGTGTTCCTGTCGTCCTACTCCAGTCCTGCCTTGTGTTCCTGCCGTCCTACTCCAGTCCTGCCTTCACTGTTCCTGCCGTCCTTCTCCAGTCCTGCCTTGTGTTCCTGCCGTCCTACTCCAGTCCTGCCTTCACTGTTCCTGCCGTCCTACTCCAGTCCTGCCTTGTGTTCCTGCCGTCCTACTCCAGTCTCAGTCTTACTCCGGTCCATCCTGAGCCGCCCCTCTCGGTACCGGCTACCGTGGTACTCGAACCCCTGGGCCTGCTCCTAACGGTCCCTGTATAGGGGTCGGTTCCACCTGGCAGCTCGCCCGGGGTCCCTCGGTGCCACGGTCCAGAGGGTCCACTCTCGGAGCTCCCGCTCCTGACCACCCACGCTAACATACATGACATATCAGGCACCGATTAATAATAAGAAAATACTATTCATAATACACAACACCAAAACTACAGCAAAATTTCAAATGTCTATATAAAAAAATCACATATATTAAAGTGCCCTATATCCACAGAACAGAGATTCCATACAGAGATGATATGCAACATGGACATCTGATGAATGCAAATCATGATCCCTATTTGATGCAATTTCACTTGGGGAGTTTTCAAGGCATAATGTTCAAAATACTGTAGTTCCTTAATGGTTCATATGCTAGACATAAAGAGACACAATTAATTAAAAACAAAACATATAAAATAGTGACCATTAGTACAGAGATAACGTCAAAATTCATGAATATGATGAAAAGCTCAGCTGTTCATTAAGACCCGCAGGAACCATTGATCCCAATGCCACAACCCAGCGGCATTCTTTCTGTGTGAGGATGCGTATGCTATCACCACCACATATCCCCATATTTACATGATTGATTCCCTTAATTTTCAAGTCCCCTGAATTGCATTTATGTTTTAACCTGAATGTGTTTGGGAATCGTATTCAAAGAATCCACATCACGGGCGGCCTCAATGTCTCTAATTTCTCCCCGTGTTTGCGTGGGTTTCCTCCGGGTACTCCGGTTTCCTCCCACACTCCAAAGACATACTGATAGGGAATTTAGATTGTGAGCCCCCATCGGGGACAGTGATGAAAATGTGTGCAAACTGTAAAGCGCTGCGGAATATGTTAGCGCTATATAAAAATAAAGATTATTATTATTATTATTATTATTATTATTATTATTATTATTATTAATGTGTTCTCGAGTTCTAATATGTAATTCACGGGAAGTCAGACCGATATAAATTAAGTTACAACTACACATGGTGTAATATACTACCTGTGTAGTTGAACATGTGATATAATCCCTAATCTCGAACACTTTGAGGCCGTCCGATGATGCGAAAGATGTGGATCTTACAAGGTTCCTGCAGGCAAGGCATTTTCCAAGAGGGAAGAATCCATTCCTTCTCCCCTTACCTTTGTAAAGAAACCGAGATTTAGAAATATAATGACTCGAAACGAACATGTCTTTTAAGTTTCTACAGCGTCGCGCTGTCATCAATGGGAAAGGAGACAGACATTGGCCTAGGAGGGGATCAGTCATCAAAATTGGCCAATGTTTTTCCAAAACGGCCTGCATTGTATTCCATTCTTGATTATATGTAGAGCTATATCGTATCCCCACATTTTTGTCCCTTTCTTTCTGATTATTTTTCTGTGTGGCCAAGAGATCACCTCTTTTTGTATTTTTTGCTCTTAAGTAGCCCTTCCTAATACGCCTATTTGTTGTGAGTTCATTTTCCCCTCCGTCACTGAGGCCTGGTGAACTCCCTATTCTAGTGAAGGAAGGTAGTGAGCCTGATTATCAGGCACCTGGGACTAATGAAGACGATTGGCTGAGTGGAGTCACTGACTGGATTTAAGGCAGCCTACGCCCTTTCTGCCCTGCGGGTGATTTCTCTGTGGACTCTTGGACACCAGTCTGATTCCTGCTCTCCTAAAGCTAAGTTTTCTGTTTTGCCTTTATGCATCTAAGATTTGTTTTTGTTTTTCTTGCTTTTTGGATTCTGCCACTCCCTGCTGGAGTGTGCAGTGTTCCTAGAGCTCTGTCTTCTGAAAGTACCTGAGTGCTGATTTAGTTTTTGAAGCTTAGTTGCTTCAGGGCCATTTTTATATCAGCTTGTTGGCTTTTGTCTCTGTTAGGGTTTTGGCAGATTGCAGACAGCAGCCTTCCTATCCGTTCCTATCTAGGTAGTTTTTGGGCCCCGTCTTTGCTCAGCCTGTCTTTCTGTCTGTGTAAGTGTTTTCATCTTGCTTCACCGTCATTATATGTGGGGGGCTGCCTGTTGCTTTGGGGTCTGCTCTGGGGCAGTTAGATTTCCCCTTTCCTTCTTTAGGCCTATGTATCTCTCCGGCTGTGATCGAGGGGTCTAGGTCATCGTAGGAACCCCCCACGGCTACTGCTAGTTGTGTTGATAGGTTCAGGGGTCTGCAATCTGATAGTTGCCAACTTCTCTGGTTTTCAGGACTAGCTAGCATTTCTGTTTTTGCCTCCTATGGTGACTCAGTCATAACACCTATTGCTGTAGCCCCAATCTCTAAACCTTTGCCCAAGGTCCTTAGCCTGTCGCTCGAATAATACATCTGAGGTACAAATCCTCTGGGCCCGGAGGAATTGGCCTGTGGGGATGGCATTGATTGTGGATACAGGATCTGCGGACTATGCATGCAATAATGAATTTACAGATGTTTTTTACCGATATATATATCAGTTTGAATATAGCCATCATCCTGTACCCTAATCTCCACATCAAGAAATGAAACCACCCTATGATCATGAGTATAGGTACATCTGATATTGGACCTGTTGCGATTCAGACCCACCATAAAGGTATCAAGATCTTGAATGGAGCCTTGCCAAATAAATAAAATAGCTTCTATGTAATGATACCATACAAGGATATGGGGAGCAGTTTCCGCATCATCCAACAGCAAACCCCTTTCCCAATAACCGAGAAAGAGGTTAGCATAGGAGGGCGCACAAGCCGCTCCCATTGCTGTACCGCGCTTCTATAAAAAGAAGCAATCCATGAATGTAAACCATAAATGACTTTTTTTTAAATAATATCCCTCTCAAATGTCATGTCAAGAATGGACACAAGTTCCCTTTTAAAGAAGTTAATGGGTTATTGGTCAGCTGAACATATGTTTCCCCATCCTTCAACTGTCTAAAAACCTCCTTTTCATACTTCTCCACCGGCTATATCACCACTTTCCCCCCCTTATCAGGTGGTTTTAAAACAATATTGTCAAGTCTTTTCAAATCTTCTGGTGCCTTACGTTGTACAACAGTAAGATTATCTTTATTTTTCAGTTTTTTTATCGCTTTAAAGTCCTCTGTCACTAATCTAGTGAAGATGTCTACCTGTGGACAAATAGACAAGGAGGGGGGAAGGTGGTAGACTTGGAAAAGATGGGCGGTGGAGAAGTACCTCTTTATCCCGGATTGGATTCAGATTCCAGTTGAGTGTGTGCAACGACAGGTGCAGGGCAGGTGGCATCTTTGCATTCACCATGGACAAAGGGATTGGCTTTCATGCACAACAGCAGAAGAAGCAGTGGTGTCATCTGCAGACACTGTTCGTGGACCCTGGGGTTTCGCCCACAAAGTCGGGTGCTTTGCTGCCGTGTGCCTGATCATGCTGGTGGTGTTCATGCTAGTAGTTTTGCTACCCCTGCTGATGCTGGCCTGGCAGGTGGTGCAAATGGCCTTTTTGGGGTTATCGACAGAGTCTTTAAAAAACAACCAGACTAGAGAAGACCTAACAGTTGTACTGGCAACTTCCATTGTGTTGGTGTTACGGGGAACGGTTGTCCATCTTCTGTCTGCAGCCACCACACTGCTTCTTCCTGCCTGTTGGGGTGCTAAGCCTCCCTCCCCCTGTGTGCTGCTGTACTCACTCTGCATGTCCTCCTGCCAGGTTGGGTCAGTTTCTATATCATCCACCACCTTGTCCTCCACTTCCGCACACTGGTCCTCTTCCTGACTTTCTGGCAATTGTCTCATCATCGTCCACCTCTTGTGACACTTTCCCACCGTTGACTTCATGTGACCGTAGCTACTCAAATATTTGGGCATCGCTACATGCGACTTCCTCTTGCCCCGCTTCAGGTGGACCGGGCGAGAGGCCCAAATCTATAAATGGAAGAGTGAACAGCTCTTCGGAATGTCCAAGTTTGGGATCAGTTGTCTCCGTTGCACTCTGCATGGTCAGAGGAAGGAGGATCAGGGTGAGGAATATGTGGTCCAGACTCACGGCTACTGAGACTTGACCTTGTGGAAGACAGGGTGGTGGTGGTGGCAAAGTAACTGGAAGCATTATCCGCTATCCAACAAACCTTTTGACATTGCTCAGGGTTCAATAGTGGTATGCTGCGGTCCCCTACTAATTCGGATAGGAAAGTTGGGCGAGAATATGTGGGTGTTTGTTGTGGCACAATTTCATCTTGCCCATGGCCACGGCCTCAGTCTTGGCCTCTGAATGCACAATCACCATCACATTCAGGTCCCCATCCCTTGCCACGCACCTTGCCCATTTTAAATGGAGGATAATATTTTCCACGTTCACTACAAATGGCTGAGTTTGGACCGAACTTATATGTGATCCGTGTGACGGACAAACCACAGTTTTCAATAGATGACCTGTAGGTAACTATTTTTACCAGCAAATTGGTATCAATAACTTTGTTAACACACTGGAACGAAAGTTAAATGGAGGGTAGAAATGGCAGAATTTTGAGTGCAGTTATATATGATCCGTATGAAAGACAAACCACAGTTTTCAATAGCTGGCCTGTAGGTAACTATTTTTACCAGCAAACTGGTGTCAATAACTTTGCTAACACACTGCAGCAAAATTTAAAGGGATGGCAGAAATTTGAACGCAGTTATATGTGATCCGTGTGACGGACAAACCACAGTTTTCATTACCTGGCCAGTAGGTAACTATTTTTACCAGCAAACTGGTGCCATTAACTTTGCTAACACACTGCAACAAAAATTAAATGGAGGGCAGAAATGGAAGAATTTTGAGTGCACTTTTTATCTCTGATCTGTGTGATGGACAAACCACAGTGTTCAATAGCTGACCTAGAGGTAACTATTTTTACCAGCAAACTGGGGTCAATAATTTCACTAACGCAATGCAACATAATTTAAAGGGAGGGCAGTAATGGAAGAATTTTGACTGTACTTTTAGTCTCTGTTCCGTGTGACAGACAAACCACAGATTTCAATAGCTGGCCTGTAAAAAATGTATTCCTGGCGCCTGATACCTGGGGCTATGTCTACAGATAACTGTTATAGCATCTGCAGCAGACAGAACTAGTTGAGATGGATATGTGTATATTATATGGTATACCCACACTAAGTAAGAATCAAGCAAATCTCTCCTTATTTCAGCAGCAACTCTCCCTAAACTGCCTGATTCCTTAGTAGACTGTGACGAGAATGGCGGCCCAGGTCTGATTTAGACCTGATGATGCTGTGCGGCCAGCCAATCACTGTAATGTCACAACCAACATGGCTGCGGCATTACAGTGTGTGGTAGAGAATCCCTGCATGTTCATTGGCTCTCTAAATTGCACCAAACATGCAGTGAGATGCTCGGGCAAGTACTGTAGTGGCGAGCATACTCGCTCATCACTAATCTTCACCATAGTGGAGTTTGGAGTGTGACTGTTTGAGGTTGTGGACGGGTGTATTTTATACTGATAACAAGTTCAAACAGGTGCCATTACTACAGGTAATGAGTGGAGGACAGTGGAGCCTCTTAAAGAAGAAGTTACAAGTCTGTGAGAGCCAGAAATCTTGCATGTTTTTAGGTGACCAAATACTTATTTTCCACCATAATTTGCAAAATAAATCTTGCCAAATCAGACAAGGTGATTTTCTGGATTTGCTTTCTCATTTTCAATGTCATAGTTGTGGTCTACCTATGATGTCAATTACCTCTCTCATCTTTTTAAGTGGGAGAACTTGCACAATTGGTGGCTGATAGTGATAAGAGAGTATACTCGTTGCTCGGGTCTTACCGAGCATGTTCGGGTGTCCTCCGAGTATTTTGGCTTGCTTGGAGATTTAGTATGTGTCGACACAGCTGCATGATTTGTGGCTGCTGGACAGGCTGAATACATGTGAGGAATGCCTGTTGTTGGGGAATCCCCACATGTATTCAGACTGTCTAGCAGCCGTAAATCATGCAGCTTCTTCGACAAAAACTAAATCTCTGAGCACGCCAAAATACTCGGAGGTCACCCGAGCATGCTCGGGGAAAACCCGAGCAACGAGTATACTCGCTCATCACTAGTGGCTGACTAAATACATTATTTCTCCACTGTAGTTCTTTCCTGCCCTATAAATTGTAGGCTTTTTAGTCCAAGAGAGGAGTCTTATCAGGACAGGGACCCAACTATAAGGTCTGTCTTGAAGTTGACAGTTGGGCTTATATACTGTACATTGCAAGTTGCTTGTTACTGCAAGTACTATTAACCCCTTTAAGGGTCACATACATGGTTGTTACAGGGGTCCCGTTATTCTGAGTCCTCCCTCATTTGCTGTTCTAAAGTGTCTGTTCTGAATTACACAATCCTTCTGTGTTTTTCCTACCACAGCCCTATTTATTTTTATTCAAAGCTTTATGATGTAAAAGAAGCTCCTGAAGTGTTTAAAACGAGGTTACACTTAGTGACTAGAAATACCTTCCTTGTACCCAATAGCTATAATTTTGCAGTAGATCCTGCAGCTGCCATCCTGGAATACTCCTATGTGCTGTGACATGTCCTATAGTGGTCTGTATTAAGGGGACAAATCATTGGTTTTCTTGTGTACAGTGTAACTATTCATATTATCCAGAACATGGCATTGTGCTATGTAGTCTATTAAAAATCACAAAGCTCATTAACCAAACCTTTGTCATTTTCTTAGGCAAGTCATGCCCGAGCCTTATTACTTTCACTTCAGAGACTTCTTCACTGAGATAGAATCCCATTTATTTCAAGACTGGCGTTGAGATTGTTGCAGTAACCCGTTATTATTGCCCAGACTGTCAGATATTTTTGTGGAGAATGATAAATGCCAGGCTTTTGTCTTGTAATGCTATTGTCCTATGAGAACGCTTACGATGGTTCCTTTGAAGCAGATGGGTATTATGTCTGACACATCTGTGCTAGATACAATAATGACTTTGCCTGGTACATAAAACTAGGCTCTGTCTATTGTTGCAGAGGTGTAGGATTAGAATGTGCAGATGAATTAATAGAGTAGAGTAAATGTTTAGCTCAAGGCCTAAGCATTTTTTTTTTATTAATTTTCAACCCCTGGGCTATAAATTCAGGATAATGTTGATGTGTAATATTAATGTGATACATGAAGTTTTCGAAAGTCATTGAGTTAAGTCTGGATATTTGTATATATTGTTGTCTTGTAGACAAGTATACATGTGTTAAAGGGAATCTGTCACCAGCATTTACCCCAAGTGAGTAGCTACTCTAGCATAACACTCCCTGGACTTGGACGACAGACAAAAATTGATGAAAGGTTGCAACGCAGGATAGTCCGGATGGTGGATAAGCAGCCCCAATCAAGTTCCTGTCACGCGGCGGCTGCCGCGCACTCCTTCCATCGCCTCCTCCCGACCGCAGCTTACCCGCTCGCCAGTGGCCTCCTCGCCGCGGCGCCGGCTGCCGCGGGCTTCTCCGCGGTCCCTCCCGGCTCCTCTCCTCCGTCCGGCGATTGCGTCCGTCCGGTCTTCTGGACCGCGCCGGGTGCGCGCTCCCGCCCCTCCTCCTCGGCGGGCGCGCACACACACTATGACCGGGCACACGCGCGCCTCCTCCTCCTGAGGACGCGCGCCCTCCTCTATGCACTAGAGGTCACGACCCGGAAGGCCCTTCTACTTCCCCTATATCAGGCCGCCTCTTCCTGCTGGCGGTGCCTGATTATCACTGCGCTTCGTTAGTGATTCTGGCCCGCTCTCTATGTATGCCCCTGCGTCCTGTTCGCCCGTAGCTCATCTGCCTTTTCCATTGTCCTCTCTCCTAGGCTCGGGAGGTCCATGGTCGTGTCCCGTCCAGTTCTGTTCCCGCACCAGTGTCCTTCTGTTCGTGCCTGCTGTTCCCGCCTGTCCTGTGTCTCCAAGCCGTGCCCGCCTGTCCTGTGTCTCCGAGCCGTGCCCGCCTGTCCTGTGTCTCCAAGTCGTGCCCGTCTGTCCTGTGTCTCCAAGCCGTGCCCGCCAGTCCTGTGTCTCCAAGTCGGGTCTACCTGTCTGTCTGTCTTTACATCCCCTGGGTACCAGCTGCCGTGGTAATAGTTACCCGCGGGCTTGCCCCAAACACTCCCTGTATAGGGGGTGGTCCACCTGGTCAGCTCGCCCCCGGGAGGTTCGTTGCCATGGTCTAGCGGGTCCACCCCAGGAGTACCTCACAGAATAATCAGGCCATGGATCCCGCTGGTACCCCGACCTCGACCCAAAAGGAACTTTTGTTCCTTCGTGAGAATCAGGCGAGGATCATGTCGTTCCTCAAATCAATGGAGTCCCGACTTTCTTCTTTGCAAACCTCCGATCCTGGGATTGCCTCCCAAATCTCTGGCTTGCAGCAAGAACTTGCCCAGCAGCGCGACACCCAGGCCCACATTTTGAACTATTATAGCCTCAGTAGATAACCGCTTACTAGCTCTACAGACGGCGGCCGCTGTCCCTGCGCCGGTGGCAGTTCCTCATTCTTCCCCCCCGGTTGGCTAAACCCCCATGCTATAGCGGAGATCCCAAACTCTGTCGGGGGTTCATTAACCAGTGCAAGTTGCATTTTGAGTTGGCACCCCTGCAGTATCCCTCTGACCGGGCCAAGGTGGCTTTTATGATATCCCACTTAGAGGGTGAGGCACTGGCTTGGGTAAATCCCTTGTGGGAGCGTGATGACCCGATAGTCTCCCAGCTCGCAACCTTCTTGGAGACATTTCGTAAGGTCTTTGATGAGCCCGGCCGTCTGGTCTCCGCCACCAAGTCCTTATTTTGCCTTCGCCAGGGTACTCTCTCTGTGGGACAGTACGCCATCCAGTTCCATACGTTGTCCTCTGAGCTTGGATGGAACAACGAGGCTCTAGTGGGGGCTTTTTGGCATGGCTTGTCGGCTCGAATCAAAAACGAGTTGGCAGGCAGGGATACGCCCACGTCTTTGGAGGATCTCATCTCGCTGGCAACGCGAATTGATCTGCGTTTCCGGGAGCGTTCCCGCGAGGTCGCCAGGGAGAGAAGGCCCACTCGTTTTTCTCCTCCGACACGCAGTCCTCCCCGCTCGCGGCCTTCCACCTTGGCGTCAGCCCCTGAACCCATGCAAGTGGACCGACTCAGGCCCGCGGAGCTACGCCGCCAGGAGAGACTCACTCATGGTCTTTGTCTCTATTGTGGCAGCGCCTCCCATCTCCTGCGTTCCTGCCCTGTGAGGCCGGGAAACTCCTCCGCCTAGGACAGGTAAGAGAGGCCTCCCTAGGTGTCTTTGATACCTCTCTACCCTTGACCCTTCCTGTTTTGTTTATCCAGGGTTCCAAACGTTTTTCGGAGATAGCCTATATTGACTCAGGGGCTGCTGGAAATTTTATCCAACTCGAGGCGGTGAAGAGATTGCGGATACCTGTCAGGTCCTTGGAGGTTCCCCGGCAGTTAGCCTCAGTCGACGGCGTTCCCTTGCGCGAGACCGTTACACTGGTCACTGAAGAGCTGGAATTAGATCGGGGTCCTGCACCGTGAGAGAATAGCCTTCTTCGTGCTGCCATCTCTATCCCACACCTTGCTCCTGGGTCTTCCGTGGTTGAGGATGCATGAACCTGTCCTGGATTGGCGGTCCGGAGACATTCTTCGCTGGGGCCGCTTCTGCCAGACTAGATGTCTTCATCCAGTACAACCCCTCAAATGCTCGTCTCCTGTCTCGGGCCCTGCGGATTTGCTCTCGGCCTACTGGGCCTTTGCGGACGTCTTTGATAAGAAGGAGGCGGAGACTCTTCCACCGCATCGGCAATATGATTGCCCGATCGAGCTTGTCCCCGGCTCGACCCCACCCCGGGGGCGAATCTATCCGTTGAGTCCACTCGAGTCCCAGGCCATGACTGAATACGTACAGGAGAATCTGGCCAGAGGCTTCATCCGGAAGTCATCTTCTCCCGCTGGAGCAGGCTTCTTTTTTGTCCAGAAGAAGGATGGGTCTCTCCGCCCCTGTATTGACTATCGAGGTCTTAACGAGATTACTATCAAGAACAGATATCCTCTACCTCTCATCCCCGAGTTGTTCGACTGGCTACGAGGGGCGCGAATCTTTTCTAAATTGGATCTCCGTGGAGCCTACAATCTCATCCGTATTCGCTCCGGAGATGAATGGAAGACCGCCTTCAACACCAGGGATGGACACTACGAGTATCTCGTCATGCCCTTCGGGTTGTGCAACGCTCCCACAGTCTTTCAGGAATTTGTGAACGACATTTTCCAAGACCTTCTGTACTCCTGTGTGGTCGTGTATCTTGACGATATCCTTGTCTTCTCTCCCAATCTGTCCACCCACAGAAGAGATGTCCGCCGAGTACTGTTCCGATTGAGGGAGAATCACCTGTACGCCAAATTGGAGAAATGCGCCTTTGAACAGTCTTCCCTTCCATTTCTAGGCTAAATCATCTCTGACTCTGGCTTGCGTATGGATCCGGAGAAGGTGTCTGCCGTGCTTAACTGGCCACGTCCCCAAGGGGTGAAAGCCATTCAGCGATTTCTCGGCTTCGCAAATTACTATCGGCAGTTCATCCCTCATTTTTCCTCGTTGGCTGGCTCTATCTCGTCTTTGATCCGTAAAGGAGCCAACCCGCACGTCTGGACCCCTGAAGCAGAGGAAGCCTTCCTGTCTCTGAAACGAGCATTTGCCACGGCACCCGTACTCCATCGTCCTGAGGTCAACAAACCGTTCATCCTCGAAGTGGATGCGTCTGCAACTGGAGCTGGAGCGGTTTTATCTCAAAAGTCTCCCTCTGGTAGGCTTGTTACGTGCGGTTTCTTTTCCAAGTCCTTCTCCACCCCAGAGCGGAATTATTCCATCGGAGACCGAGAACTGCTTGCCATCAAGTTAGCTCTAGAGGAGTGGAGATTCTTATTGGAGGGCGCCGTACATCCCTTCACAATCTTCACAGACCATAAAAATCTAGCTTACATTCGGTCTGCACAGAGACTCAACCCACGACAGGCCAGGTGGTCTCTGTTCTTCGGTCGATTCGATTTTGATCTGCATTTTCGTCCAGGTAATAAGAACCTCAAAGCTGACGCCTTGTATAGGTCCTCTCTTTCCGCAGATGTCGAAGAGGAACCCGTGCATATCTTGGATCCATCCAGGCTCATCACGGTGGCACCGCTTTCTCTCCTTTCACCTCCACCTGGCAAGACTTTTGTGCCGGAGAAGGACCGAAGACGAATCCTACACTGGGGACATGCTTCCAAGCTGGCTGGCCATCTCGGGCTTAAAAAGACACTTCTCCTGGTGTCCCGCTACTACTGTTGGCCGACTCTTCCCCAGGATGTCCGGGATTTCGTCGCCTCCTGCCTCTCCTGTGCCAAGATCAAGGTGCCTAGGCAGCTGCCTTCTGGTCTTCTACAGCCGCTTCCAGTACCCTCGTCTCCTTGGCAACACATTGCCATGGACTTTATTACGGATCTGCCCCAGTCTACCAACTGTACTGTCGTCCTAGTGGTGGTAGATAGGTTCTCTAAGATGGCACATTTCATCCCTCTTCCCGGCTTGCCATCGGCACCAGCCTTGGCGAAGATTTTCGTTCAGCACATCTTCCGTCTTCATGGACTGCCCCAACATATTGTTTCGGACAGAGGAGTCCAATTCACCTCTCGCTTCTGGAGAGCCCTATGCAGATCGATGGATGTCACTCTTGACTTCTCCTCATCTTACCATCCACAGTCCAACGGTCAGGCAGAACGGACGAATCAGAGCTTGGTGAACTACCTCCGGCATTTTTCTAATGTCCACCAGAACGACTGGTCTGAATTACTCCCGTGGACTGAGTTTGCCTATAATAACCATGTCAGTGAGTCTTCTGGCAAGTCCCCTTTCTTTGTTGACTACGGGCAACATCCTGGTGTACCTCTACCGGTTCCTCCTGCCTCGGGTGTACCGGCGGCTGATCTTCTGACCGGTGAATTCTCCAGGATCTGGCAGGAGACCAAGGCCGCTCTCGAATTGGTTCGTAACAGGGTTAAGAGACACGCAGACAAAAGGCGCCTGGATGCCCCGCCATATCACCCAGGTGATAAAGTTTGGCTGGCCTCCAAGTTTATTCGCCTCAAGATCCCTTCCCATAAACTGGGTCCCCGCTATATTGGACCTTTTGAGGTCTTGTCCCGTATTAATGACGTCTCCTACAAATTACGGCTTCCCGCCTCTCTCCGCATCCCTAATGCTTTTCATGTGTCTCTTCTAAAGCCAGTCATCTTCAATCGTTTCCATTCCACGGCTCCTCACTCGCCTCCGCCTGTCTCCGCAGACGATGTATTTAAGGGTAAAGATATTTTGGCCATGAGGAGGCAAAAGGGGAGAACCTTTTTTTTGGTTGATTGGAAGGGCTTTGGCACCGAGGAGAGGTCCTGGGAGCCCCAGGAGAACATCCAGGCTCCTCGAATCTTGGCTAAATTTTTTTCCGGGCTGCGGAGGGGGGCGCATAAGGAGGGGGGTACTGTCACGCGGCGGCTGCCGCGCACTCCTTCCATCGCCTCCTCCCGACCGCAGCTTACCCGCTCGCCGGTGGCCTCCTCGCCGCGGCGCCGGCTGCCGCGGGCTTCTCCGCAGTCCCTCCCGGCTCCTCTCCTCCGTCCGGCGATCGCGTCCGTCCGGTCTTCTGGACCGCGCCGGGTGCGCGCTCCCGCCCCTCCTCCTCGGCGGGCGCGCGCACACACTATGCCCGGGCACACGCGCGCCTCCTCCTCCTCCTGCGGACGCGCGCCCTCCTCTCCTGCACTAGAGGTCACGACCCGGAAGGCCCTTCTACTTCCCCTATATCAGGCCGCCTCTTCCTGCTGGCGGTGCCTGATTATCACTGCGCTTCGTTAGTGATTCTGGCCCGCTCTCTATGTACGCCCCTGCGTCCTGTTCGCCCGTAGCTCATCTGTCTTTTCCATTGTCCTCTCTCCTAGGCTCGGGAGGTCCGTGGTTATGTCCCGTCCAGTTCTGTTCCCGCACCAGTGTCCTTCTGTTCGTGCCTGCTGTTCCCACCTGTCCTGGGTCTCCAAGCCGTGCCCGTCTGTCCTGTGTCTCCGAGCCGTGCCCGCCTGTCCTGTGTCTCCGAGCCGTGCCCGCCTGTCCTGTGTCTCCAAGCCGTGCCCGCCAGTCCTGTGTCTCCAAGTCGGGTCTACCTGTCTGTCTGTCTTTACATCCCCTGGGTACCAGCTGCCGTGGTAATAATTACCCGCGGGCTTGCCCCAAACACTCCCTGTATAGGGGGTGGTCCACCTGGTCAGCTCGCCCCCGGGAGGTTCGTTGCCACGGTCTAGCGGGTCCACCCCAGGAGTACCTCACAGTTCCAAAGAAATTCAGGCAGTTTTGTAGGCTCAGGGTGCATCAATGTCAGTGCAAACTATCACTCGACAATTGAATGAAATAAAATGCTATGGCAAGAGACCCAGGAGAATCCCACTGCTGACACAGGCATAAAGAACCTACAATGCCGTTTGCTGAAATGTACGTGAGTAAGCCAAAAATCATTTTGAGAAAGTATTTTGCGGACAGATGAGACAGAGAGAGCTTTTTGGTAAAGCACATCATTCTACTGTTTACTGAATATGTTCAGGTTCTATTACCTTGCAGGGCATTTCTTTGGAGGAGTCAAGCGGGCCAAAAGACCTGAAGAAAGCATTAGCCTTGCATTTCTCTTTTCGGTTGTACAGTAGGTGAAGATGAAGTCAAGCTACTTGATGACCACCGAGCTTGAAGAAAGTTCAGTCTATAGGCAGACTGTATATACGCTAGGTTTTTATGGTCTGTATAAATGGTCACCAGAAATTTACCTCATTCATGTAGTTATTGCTTTTCCTTTAAAGCTAATTTTTCAGCTAGATGTTTACTATCACCAATTTAGTACTTCTATTTCGCTGAATTACCTGGAAAAGAAACAACAGGGATGGTTTCTAGATTCAACAGATTTTTATGAAAGAATTGCTCCTACACCTACATCAAAGACACATATTTCAAATAAAAATGGCCTGTTGACATGAGTGGTCTAGAACCCAAGCAAGGACAATACATGACATATGAAACTTGAATTACAGAGTTCAGCCTCTTCTAAGTGCATTGCAACTCGTTCTGATGAACTGGGTGAAGCAAAAAAATCATTTCAGAACATTAAGGTCGACAGTTTGTGACCAGCCAACAATATTGGCTTTCTTTGGATTCATACACAGACCATTAGAAGAGATGATATATCCCAGAAATGTCAATTAATAATACTTAAAAAAGCATTTTTCCATAAAGATTGTTTTCTTGCAATCTCTTTAACACCAAGCGGACATGTAATAATTGTGAATCCAGAACTTAGGAGAAGATGTAGTTCTGGTAAATTAAATTATTCTCATAGTATATCACAAAAACATTTATTGTAAGTAATTCAATCCTGAAAATATGGCTGGAATGTAGCACTACACAAGGTAATGACCCCTGGTCACCACACTATGCTGATCAGGTTGTACACTCCACTTCAGACAGGTCTCATATAGTGAATGTATAGTGCTAAGAAAGGAGGGGTAAAGGATACCAGTCTTTCAAAGTGATTATATTGACACTCCGATAAAATTAAAAAGGACTGTGGTAAAAAGAAAAAATAAAACACAAAAAAAAAAAGCTGTATCCTTTTGGACAAGATACTGTACTTGCATGCATCCCGAATAGGAAAGTATTAACATAAATATTATAGTATAGGAATTTATAGATTTAATATGTATTACGTGAGGGTGAGTCATGTGCACAGACCTCGTAAGTTGTCATATAGAGTCGCTATGGATTAGTATGACAGATTAGTAGGCACAAACTTATGGTATATGCCATCCAATTGAAGCATGCCACTATTTTTCACTTGTGCTTCCATATGAAATAAAAATTAAAGTCTCAGACTGAAAGTATTGGTATAGACTGAGTCATCAAACATTTCAACCACTGGATCAGACCAGGGGCAGATACAAACAGAAGATGGCCCCTGTGCAAAAAAAAATATATTAACTCTTTGTTACCCAATAATGTGTCAGTAACAGAGGCTGCTTGCTGCTTTTGAGTTGGAAGTGGACCCCTTACCCCTTGAGTCCCTGTGCTGTGCGACTACAAATATTGCACCAATGGTACGTTTATCCCAGCCCCAGACATAAAGATAATTGTAAAAGTCAGCCATAGATAATAGATTGCCAAAACTCTAGAAGAGCAGGAGAGGGAGGACTGGGAGCTTGCATAGCATCCAAATGAAAACCACTTTGGGCTGAGCTCATTGATCCACAGGTGGGTGCACGAATTCGCTGGTGAGCACAGCAGATAGCCACAAGATTAGCCTAATAAACTTTTTTCATTTATGGCGGTGTGCCGAAAGAATTTTCTTCTTCTTGTGGAAAACTCTAGAAGAATTTATTTGAAAATGAATGATTGGTCAGCTATTCTGTAATGGGTGATTGATAGATGAAAAAATCCAACATGGCAGATAAAACTATTAGCGGATAATTTCTTGCTCATTGGTCATTTAACTGCAGCTTTTAGATTATTCACAACATCCACCGTGTTGCCCATTGCAACCAATGATATACAGTATTATGCAAAAGTTTTAAGCAGGTGTGGAAAAATGCTACAAAGTAAGAATGCTTTCAAAAATTGAAATGTTACTAGCTTATTTTTATAAATTTAGAAAAAGCAAAGTGAATGAACAAGAGCGAAAGCTAAATCAAATCAATATTTGGTGTGACCTCTCGTTACCTTCAAAACAGTATGAATTGTTCTAGGCACACTTGCTCACAGTTTTTGAAGGATCTCGGCAGAGTTGTTGTCCCAAACATCTTGGAGAACTAACCACAGATCTTCTGTGTTAGTTGGTTTGTGCAAATTCTTGTATCTATTCATGTAATCCCAGACTCGATGCCATTGACATCAGGGCTCTGTGGCCGCCGTATCATTGCTTCCAGAACTACTTGTTCTTTAGGCTGAAGATTGATCTTAATTACATTGGTTATTTGGGGTTGTTCACCTGCTGTAGAAAAAATTTGCAGCCAATCAGACACCTACCTGATGGTATTACATGGTATTACATGATTAATAAGTGTATGCCTGCACCTCTAAGTATTGATGACACCAACAAATGCCCAATTAATGGGCAACATTGAACACTACAGTTGAAGTGGTCAGCCAAAGAAACTTTGTACAGGAGATAAGACACCTCTTGATTTTTTTTCCTTATTTCTCTGCAATTTTAAGGCTGTATTTCAGCAAAAGGATGAGGAGATTTGGTCAGTATTAATTGTACCATTGAATTGTCTCAATCATACATAAAAAAATAGCAACGGGAATGCACAAAATGTCATCATGTGCTCTGGACGTATTGCAAAATATTTCAAATTATGTCTCATAACAGAAGCCAGTTTGATTGCTGAAACAATTGAGAGTGTTATAATGATTGTCTGCAGGGAACTGTGAAACATAGTGGAGGTTCCTTTGTAAGGTTGAGGTTGCATTTCAATAATTAGAGTTGAGAATTTGGTCAAGATTAATGGTGTCTTCAATGCTGGCAGATATTTATCTAAAGTGTAATACCATCAGGGAGGCTCGGTATGGGCTAATAGGTTTTGAATATAGCAGGCCTGGGATAGGGCTCTGAGAGGTAGGTGGGGTTAGAGGTGGGGTTGAGGGGATTACTATAAAAGGTGGGGGACATTTAGTGGGGCAACCATTTTCTTCACACAGCAGCAGATTTGGTGCAGTGTATGTGTGAACACTGCATCTCTAATGACTAGTGTTGAGCATTCCGATACCGCAAGTATCGGAATTCCGATACCGACTTCCGATATTTTTTCAATATCGGAATTCGGCATCGGAATCGGAAGTTCAGTTGATTGACGGCCTGACGTCATCATGATGCGCGGTGTGTGCGCATCATGATGCGCCGTCATTTCGGGCCTGCCGGGGGTCTCTGCCGGCCGGCTGTGCCGGCCTGCCGGGGGGCTGTGTGGACTGCCCGGGGTCTGTACCGGCCTGCCGGGGGGCTGTGCCAGCCTGCCGGTGGTCTGTGCACCCTGTGGGGGTCTGTACCGGCCTGCCGGGGGGCTGTGCCGGCCTGCCGGGGGGCTGTGCTGATGTCCGGGGGTCTGTGCAAGCATCGTCCGATGGGACTACAAGTCCCATCGGGCGATGCCTGCTACCATGACAGTGATTGACACATTAGCCAATGATGGGACTGTAGTAGTCCCATCATCCGGCTAATGTGTTAAATGTTAAAAAAAAAAAAAAAAAAAATACTACATACATACTACATGCATGCTACATACATACTACATACATGCTACATACATACTACATACATACTACATACATGCTACATACATGCTACATACATACTACATGCATGCTACATACATACTACATGCTACATACATACTACATGCATGCTACATACATACTACATGCTACATACATACTACATGCATGCTACATACATACTACATGCTACATACATACCACATACATACTACATACATACTACATACATACTACATGCTACATACATACTACATATATACTACATGCATGCTACATACATACTACATGCTACATACATACCACATACATACTACATACATGCTACATATATACTACATGCATGCTACATACATACTACATACATACTACATATATACTACATGCATGCTACATACATGCTACATACATACTACATGCTACATACATACCACATATATACTACATACATACAATACATTCATACAATACATACATAGACATACAGTACATATAACATAGAGTAACATACTTACCAATACTTGTCACATTGTTCCCCGAAGCCATTGTCTTTTCCGGAATAAATATTAACATAACAAACCACAAAAATACTCACCCACGATCCGAAGCAGTCCACGAGTGTGTCCCACGACGATCTTGGGTAGAGAACTGCAGCATCAGATGATGCTGCCGTTCTCTACGGGCTGCAGGAATCCAATGACGGAAGGTAGGTATCCTTCCGCACTGTATTCCTCCGCCACTTAAAAAAAAAAAAAGTCCCTAGTCTCACTTTATGCCATTGCTGCGTGGGAATTTCCCACACAGCAATGGCATAAAGTGAGACTAGGGACTTTTTTTTTTTTTAAGTGGCGGAGGAATACAGTGCGGAAGGATACCTACCTTCCGTCATTGGATTCCTGCAGCCCGTAGAGAACGGCAGCAACAGCTGATGCTGCAGTTCTCTACCCAAGATCGTCGTGGGACACACTCGTGGACTGCTTCGGATCGTGGGTGAGTATTTTTGTGGTTTGTTATGTTAATATTTATTCCGGAAAAGACAATGGCTTCGGGGAACAATGTGACAAGTATTGGTAAGTATGTTACTCTATGTTATATGTACTGTATGTCTATGTATGTATTGTATGAATGTATTGTATGTATGTAGTATATATGTGGTATGTATGTAGTATGTATGTAGTATGTATGTAGTATGTATGTAGCATGCATGTAGTATGTATGTAGCATGCATGTAGTATATATGTAGTATGTATGTAGCATGCATGTAGTATATATGTAGCATGTAGTATGTATGTAGCATGCATGTAGTATGTATGTAGCATGCATGTAGTATGTATATGGTATGTAGTATGTATGTAGCATGCATGTAGTATATATGTGTTATGTATGTGGTATGTATGTAGCATGCATGTAGCATGCATGTAGTATGTATGTAGTATGTATGTAGTATATATGTAGTATGTATGTAGCATGTAGTATGTATGTAGCATGCATGTATATATGTAGTATGTATGTAGCATGTAGCATGCATGTAGTATATATGTAGTATGTATGTAGCATGCATGTAGTATATATGTGTTATGTATGTAGCATGTAGCATGCATGTAGTATGTATGTAGTATATATGTGGTATGTATGTAGCATGCAGTATGTATGTAGCATGCATGTAGTATATATGTAGTATGTATGTTGCATGTAGTATTTATGTAGTATGAATGTAGCATGTATGTAGTATGTAGCATGTATGTAGTATGCATGTTGTATGTATGTAGCATGTAATTTTTTTTTTTTTTTTTTTTTACATTTAACACATTAGCCGGATGATGGGACTACTACTGTCCCATCATTGGCTAATGTGTCAATCACTGTCATGGTAGCAGGCATCGCCCGATGGGACTTGTAGTCCCATCGGACGATGCCTGCACAGACCCCCGGAGCCGGCACAGCCCCCCGGCAGGCCGGCACAGCCCCCCGGCAGGCCGGCACAGACCCCCTGGCAGGCCGGCACAGCCCCCCGAAAGGCCCGTACAGACCCCAGAGAGGCTGTACAAGGGCAGGAAAGGGTTTTTCTTATTCCGATACCGGAAGTCCCATAGACTTGAATGGGACTTCCGGTATCGGAATCGGCGATACCGATACTTTTTTTAAAGATCGGCCGATACCATCCGATACGATACTTTGAAGTATCGGACGGTATCGCTCAACTCTACTAATGACACAAATACTGATGGGAGCAGCCTGTCCAATCAGCAGCTGTAACAGTGTGAAGTGTTGGGGGGTGTATGTATGTATGTATTGTGCTGCTATCACAAATACAGGATCACTGCTGTGTTCTTTCCAATGCTGGAATGATGATAAAGATGAGTGCTGGTGCAGTTTACTGCCAGCCAATGAGTGGGTGGTGCTGGTCACTGGAGCTTGCTGGGAGTTTGGTGGAGCTTCGCACATACACTGCACCAAATCTGCTGCTGTGTGAAGACATCAGTGACACAGAGCTGTCTCATTCACACAGCAGAGGCTTTGTCACACAACAGATTACATCAGTGACTACCATCCCCTGTGCAGATTAGAAGCTGCAGACCCCCATCACTGGCCATCACACAGTCTGTTCTCACTGCTGTCAGCAGCCTGGGACAGTGAAGGAAGGAATTACTGATAATGAGTTATGTATTGTAATCATGGAGTGGCCCAGAATACAGGATGATTTTCCTTCCTCACTAGATTCACTTTCCATAGATAACTATTCAGCGTGTGTCTGGGGGAGGAGCAGCTCTCTGCACTGAGGCTGCTGGAGGGGGAGGATTTGTTACTGTGTGATGAGGGCTGCTTCATGTGGACGGGGAGGGCCTGTAGCTATGGAGGGTGGGGTTGTTGCTATAGAGGGCATGTTTGGGTAGAGTAGGAGGTTATGACTAGTTCTCATTTCAATGCCATAACACCCCCCCCCATTGGACGTTCTGTTCAGAATATCTAGAAAACCATGCAAACTAGTGACAGAAAGTAAATTACTTATCGTCATAATTCTGCAGCCCAGATATGTACTGAGATTATGTAAAAAGCCCGGACAACCCCCTTTAAAGATGGGATTGACCCCCAGTTATGTTTTGTACATGTCTTTTGATGCAGCCATGGACTTGGTGCGTGAATGTGGTAAAGGGGCGTGGTTAGCAAAAACTGATATGGAGGCGGATTTTCTCTTGCTGCCAGTTCACGCCGATAGCATGCATTTGTTGGGATGCTTTTGGGATAGGGTTTTTTCGTAGATCGTTGTTTACCCATGGGGTGTTCGTTGTCATGTGCATACATCGAAAGGTTCAGCACATTTTTGGAATGGACGGTCAGGGAAGTGGGTGGTCTGAGTTGGTGTGCCCACTATTTGGATGATTTTTTGTTCATCGGTTCAGCGCAGTCTAGTGATTGTTCTTTGTTACTTCAGATGATGGAGGGTGTAGCAAAAAGATTTGGGGTTCCCTTAGCAGCTGAGAAGATGGTGGGACCGGTGACCTCTTTGAGTTTTTTGGGTATCGAAATTGATTCAATTGCGATGGAGTGTAGATTGCCGTAAGAAAAAGTTTTGGATACGAGATCGAAGGTGAGAAGGGTTAGCAATCAAAAGAAGGTAACATTGCAGTAGGTGCAGTCACTGTGGGGCAAATTGAATTTCACATGCTGCATTATGCCAATGGGTAGACCATTTTGTCGGCGGCTTTCCTTGGCAACAGTGGGGATCAAGGCGCCAACTCATTTTATCAAACTTAGGAAGGAATTGAAGGATGATTTGAAAGTGTGGGCTCTTTTCTTGGAATCATACAACAGGAGGTCTATTTGAATTGCGCCAGTGGTGTCTGCAGAGTCGTTGAGCCTTTTGGTAAGTTCATACAGAGAGCATGCCTTCAGTTTGTTTTTTCATGGTGCGTGGTTGGTGGAGCGGTGACCTATGGTCTTACCTAAATGGAACAACCAGCAGCATACTACTACTAAATAGTAATTTATATGTGATTTGTATACTGTCCAGGCAGTTGGTGGACATATTGTGGACTATGGGACCTCTTGTTTGTTATAGTCCCTTGCCTTGTTTTTAAATGTTTTTATTGTGTGTAGTGTTTCATGACCTGATGTACAATAAAAATTCATGATTTTTTCACAATTACTAGTTATTAGTGTGGTGATCCTAAATTATTTCTTTGCATAGTCTTTCATCTATTTAGAATCTATGATATCTCTATGTAAATTTGGTGATCCCAGTAGGTTATATTTTTGTACTATTCATTGATGGTGCCCTCTTAAATTGCTTTTGAAGTTGGTGGAGCGGTGGCCGCAAAGGTAGAGGGAGAAGGGCTTAACGGCTAGCTAGGTGATGCAGGAGGTGTTCCCCATTGTTGTGGCATAGTCTTTATGGGGGGGTGAAAGTTCAGAACAGGAAAATTCATTTTTGTTGTGTGTCGGTAGGAGCAGTGGGAGTGATAAATTCACTCTCATAGAATCATAGAATCATAGAATCGTAGAGTTGGAAGGGACCTCCTGGGCCATCTGGTCCAACCCCCTGCTCAAAGCAGGATTCGCTAAATCATCCCAGTCAGATGTCTGTCCAGCCTCAGTTTGAAGACTTCCATTGAAGGAGAACTCACCACTTCTCGTGGCAGCCTGTTCCACTCATTGATCACTCTAACTGTCAAAAAGTTTTTTCTAATATCTAATCTGTGTCTCCTCCCATTCAGTTTCATCCCATTGCTTCTAGTCTTTCCTTGTGCAAATGAGAATAAAGTTGATCCTTCTACAATGTGACAGCCCTTTAGATATTTGTAGACCGCTATTAAGTCTCCTCTCAGTCTTCTCTTTTGCAAACTAAACATTCCCAAATCCTGCAACCTTTCCTCATAAGACAGGGTTTGCAGACCGGTCACCATTCTGGTCGCTCTTTTCTGAACTTGCTCCAGTTTGTTGATGTCTTTTTTAAAATGTGGTGCCCAAAACTGGACACAATATTCCAGATGAGGTCTGACCAAAGAGGAGTAGAGGGAAATAATGACTTCACGTGATCTAGACTGTATGCTTCTGTTAATACATCCTAGAATTGCATTTGCCTTTTTTGCTGCTGCATCACACTGTTGACTCATATTCAGTCTGTGATCTATTAGCATACCCAAGTCTTTTTCACATGTGCTGTCACTTAGCCCTATTCCTCCCATTCTATATATGCTTTTTTCATTTTTATTGCCCAGATGTAGTACTTTGCATTTCTCCCTGTTAAAAACCATTCTGTTAGTTGCTGCCCACTTCTCCAGTTTATTTAAATCTTTTTGAATCCTCTCTCTCTCTTCTCTAGTATTAGCTATCCCTCCTAGCTTTGTGTCATCAGCAAATTTAATCAGTTTACCCTCAATTCCTTCATCTAAATCATTGATAAAGATGTTGAACAATACAGGGCCCAGGACAGAGCCCTGTGGTACCCCACTTGAGACATTCTTCCAACTGGATTTGCAGCCATTTACGACCACTCTTTGGGTCCGATCACTAAGCCAGTTATGAATCCACCTAACAGTTGCCTTGTCCATTCCATACTTAGTCATTTTTTCAATAAGGATTGTATGAGAGACTTTGTCAAATGCTTTGCTGAAGTCAAGATATACTATATCTACAGCATTTCCTTGATCCACCCAATCAGTGATACCATCATAGAAGGAAATTAAGTTAGTCTGACATGACTTATTAGTTACAAACCCATGCTTTCTGCTTAATCACTTCATTCTTATCCAGGTATTGACATACATGTTGTTTAATAATTTGTTCAAAGATCTTTCCTGGTATAGAAGTCAGACTCACCGGCCTATAGTTGCCTGGGTCCACCTTCTTCCCCTTTTTGAAGATAGGAACAACATTTGCTCTTCTCCAGTCTTCTGGGACTTCTCCTGTTCTCCAAGAATTTTCAAAGATTATGGAGAGGGGTTCAAAAATTTCTTCTGCTATCTCCTTCAGTACTCTGGGGTGTAATTCATCTGGACCTGGAGACTTGAATTCATTTAGGTTAGCTAAGTGTTTCCTCACTATCTTTCTGTTTATAGAAAGCCGTCTCTGCAGACTTCCATCTGGTCTTGTGCAGCACATCCCCACATGACACCCTTAAAGATAGCAGTGTAATTATAATGCTCCTAAATAAAAATATTTTCCCTCCATACTCTCCACACTGCTCCTTCCTTTCCATACTGGGCCACATCTTCACTTCACATTGAGTCCCCTCCATAGAGCCCAGTCTCTAAGCTTTGCCCCCTTATCACACCCTATCCCCTTAGTCTACTGTCACCTCCCGGCTGTGCCTTTACACTTTTGCCCTATGCTACAACCACCACACTAGTCAGTCTCTACTCTGTGTCCACTCAAACTTTTTTCTCTCCATTCTGTCTCCTCGCACGTTTCACCCTCCCTCCTCATACATTTACCCTCTCACTTTCCATACTGCCTCCTTACACATCCCTCCAACTCCCCATACTGTGTCTGCACCCATCCCATGACCTCTCATACTGTGTCCTCATACATTTTCCCCTTGCTCCTCATACTGTGTCGGCACCCATACTACCACTCGTCATAATGTGTCAGCACCCTTCCACATACATGCCCCCATCTCATACCTTCCTTCTCATATTGTGTCTTCAAATTTCTCACGCTCCCCATATTGTGTCTGCACCTGTCACTTCCTTGCTCCCCAAATTTGCATCCTCAAATCATACCCGTTACATGAAATCTCACTGTCATGCACAGTGTGAGAAAGACTAAGTGCAGCACGAAGGGATGAGGGAAAGGGAGCCTAACACGAGGGGAGGGGAGATCCCTCGGCAGACCTAAAGTCCCCATCTGCCCTAAAGGTCCCTATATAGGTTCTGCACCTATTGCCAAACCTAATCCCTTCTTGACCCTGGCAATAAGCCCTGGTGAAGGTAGGACAGGGGAAGCACTAGTCAATCCCCACTACAACTAAAGACAGATGGGATAGACAAATGAGGGGAACGCTTTTATTTAGTAGACTCAGAGCGATAACACAGATGTCCTCCAACAGCACCAAAGAGGAAGATAGCCGACTGCTTTAGCTCCAAGTTTCAACAGGGGAAAATGGAAATATCACCAGCAATTCCCAGAAGGAGCCAGGAATTCTGTAAACACCCAGGTCTAGTTGTGTCAATTAGAGCTGGGGGGAGGTTGCCACTAGGTCAAAGAGTCAGAAGGACTAGGAAAGCATCTGCTAAGCCAACCGCAGAGACCTTCTGCAGTCAAATGCTGTGCAACTGTCTGCAGCCTTTAAAAAAATCACCATCACAGTAAGTATCCCCTCAAACACACAGTAAATACCCCTCACACACATAGTAAATACACCCCTCACACACAGTAAATACTTCACACACAGTAAATACCCCTTCACTAACACAGTAAATACCACCCCCTACACAGTAAATACCCCACACACAATAAATACCCCCCACACACAGTAAATACCCTCACATACAGTAAATACCCGCTCACACACACACAGTAAATACCCGCTCACACACAGTAAATACCCGCTCACACACAGTAAATACCCGCTCACACACAGTAAATACCCGCTCACACACACACAGTAAATACCCCCTTTCACACACACAGTAAATACTCCCCCACATACATTAAACCCCCACCCACAAGGAAATACACACACTGCAAATACCCCACACACTAAATAAATCACCCCCCAGTAAACGCCACCCAGTAAATACCCCCTCCTATCCTAGGTGTCATCAGCTGCACTAACGTGGAGCACTTACGACCCATCTGCGCCTCTGCAGCGCCGGCAAGTGATGTCAGCAGCATGATCACATGACATGATCACACTGCTGATGTCGCTCTGACCTGCTGTTCAGAGCTTCAATTGTACTCGTGTCTGTTAGCAGGCACGCAGCAGCTTCTCTGTGCTGGCTGTCAGCTTGACAGCCAACTCAGAGAACGGCCTACTCCCAGTCCAGAGGGGTGGCAGAATGCAGATTCTGTGGGAGACACTTTGGACCGCCGCATTAGGTGGCCCGACTGCACCACCTTGCTGGCTGCACCCGGGGCACATGAACAGGCTCCCCCCCCCCCACTAGAAACACCACTGCTGGTGTGTAAGTTAGTCCCTAAAGTTATTTCTGGATTTTATGTTTTTTACAACTATTTCTGATGCTTTTACTCTTTTTTTAATTATTAAACACTTGTCTGATTTTCTCTTGATTAAACTGAGTAAAGCATCCATATTATTGTGGTCAGTTCATCAGTTCCACCAGAACAAAAAATTGATTGTAGGGCAATCTAAGATGATACTTTTAAATAGAATCTGAAAGATCCATATTTAAAAGTATAAAGGCTTATAAGAAATGTTTTGTTTTTAATTCTGTTTTTATTGTGTGATTTTATTTCTTTACGATTAAGGGCGTAAGCCTTCTTATGTGATGATGCTGGTGAACCAGTGCTGGTATCCAATATCCAAATGAGCATGAGTGGGGTAGCGGCTAATGTTCTCAAGAGGACTAGTAGCTTAAAATGATAGGAGTAATCCTGTGAGGAATAGTACCAGTCTGGGAAAGACAGTTCAAAGGAGCTGCAACCAGGAGCTAGACAGAAGGCCAGACACAATACTCCAGTTTCATGTATTCTGAAGTAAGACCAAACAGGAAAGATGGCATTTAAAGGGAATCTGTCACCTATTTTTTGGTATATAAGATGCGGCCACCGCCATCAGGGGCTTATCTACTGCATTATAGAATGCTGTAAATAAGCCCCCGATGTAACCTGAAAGAGAAGAAAATCGAGTTATATTATACTCGCCCTGGGGTGGTCCGGGTACGGTTCGGGTCTGGAGGGTGTCGCAATCCGGTCCGGTACCTCCCATCTTCTATCGATGACATCCTCTTCTTTGCTTTCCGGTCATGTCTCTCAGGATGCCAGCACTAGTAGTAAGGAACTCATGTTTAAATATAAGAATGCGCTTCATAAAAAAAACAAAATTTGGTGGAATCGTGCAGCTTTGGAGAATTATTTGAGTCAGAAAATAATACCACGTGGACTCAGAGTACAACTTTATCCTACCTTTGATTTGCATAATGATGATCTGATTAGGAGATGGATGGATACAGCATCCACATGTTCGTTGGATTTTATTAAAATTTTTGTGGAACATAATACTATATCCTTGAAAAATATTGATAGTGATTTGGAATCCCTTCACAAATCTCTACAATCTAATATGTCCAAAGAATCGTTGGAGATCTGGCTTAAAGATCTTAGCAAGGAGGTTGATAAATAGGAGGAGGATGTGAGTCTAGGAAAGCTTAAGAAATTTTCTAGGGACTCTAAAGATTATGAATCGCAAAAAATATACCGTTGGCAACAACCTAAGAAAACAGAGATCTCGACACAGTTAACGACTAAGGACAGATCTGATACTTCCAGTATTTCAAGAAGCGAAAGTGGCATGTCTACTAATGAATCAGGATATGTGAGAGATTTTCATTTGAGAAGTGGAGGGAAGCGTAGATATCCTGACATGTTTCAAAGGTCTCACAAACAAAGGAAATCTAAGGACCAACTGAAGGTGATTAATTTGTCCACACATGTTTTGACATCACCTCAGATTAGATTATTGGAGAGAGGTTTTAATTTTTCCCCCTCTTCTCGTCTAGACTCCTTTACTGCGGTAAAGGATGTCAACTTATTTGCCAGGAAAATTGTGCTCAAAAAGTTGCATTTTAAAATGGAGGATCCTGGCTTTGACGCATGTACCACGGCTTTGGAAAGAGAAGCTATTGAGGTTTTGGATTCTCTAGCTCAAGAAAGTAGACCTGATGAGGTGAGTACTATTCCCTCCAATTTGTTCAGTAAATCGAAAAAGTTTCCCCCTCTGAGCTTATGTCCAGCTGTTGAGGTATTCACCCATCTTGTAAGCAAGGATATTGAAATACTGGCACATAGTCAGAGAAATAGAGATAATTTATCCAAGGAAGAAAGAGATACCTTACAAGAACTTATAGGATGGGATGACATTTTATTTAAGCCAGCAGATAAAGGGGGAAATTTGGTGATATGGCCCAAGGGGATATATGAGCGACAGGCTCATAAGTTATTGAATGATGAGAAATGTTATAAAAGACTCACATATAACCCTACTTTTTCTTTCCAACAGAGTTTGGTCTCTATTTTGGAGAAAGTATTTTTTGAGGGTCTGATTTCTAAAGTCTTTTTGGATAAAATTTGTGATCTTCAACCGAAACTTTCTACATTTTACCTCATTCCCAAGGTACACAAAAATGTATTGGACCCCCCAGGGCGGCCTATTGAAGCTGGGAAAGGGGGTTTATGTGAGATCATTTCCGATGTTGTGGACTATTTTTTAAAACCTATTGTTTCTACGTTGCCTTCCTTCATTAGGGATACCAATCAAGCCCTGCAACGCATTGATCAAATGCAATTAGAAGAGAACCAGATTTTAGTGCCTGCGGATGTAGAGGCGCTATACACCTCTATCAAGATGGATTGGCAGCTACAGCCTGTTTTTTACGAGCTAGTAACATCGAAAGCTCTATGGTGGACCTCATTCTGGTTTTATTGGAATTTATCCTGAATCATAACAGTTTTACGTTTGATAATAAAACGTATCTCCAGTGTCAAGGTACAGCTATGGGGGCATCTTGTGCCCCCTCCTACGCTAATCTATTTTTAGGGGCGTGGGAAAGAGATATTTTCTTTGGGGATAAAATTGCTGATATGGACAAGGTCAATAACTGGATGAGGTATATAGATGACATGCTATTTGTCTGGTTGGGTAGTGAATTTGAATTTGGAAAACCTGATGAAGGAACATAACAACAATGACATTAACGTGAAGCTTACATTTAAATCCGGCAGGTGTTTGGAGTTTCTGGACATCTGGATAGATGTTTCAAGGGATAGAACGATTCATACGAATATATACCGAAAACCGACAGCCACGAACTCATACCTTCAAGCAGACTCCTCTCATCCTGCTAGCACCATTCGGGGGAATTCCCCGTAGGTCAGTTTTTGCGTGCTAAGAAAATTTGTTAAGAGACACCCACTTTTGAGAAACATTGCCAGGATTTAACTAGGAGATTTGAAGATCGGGGATGCAGCCGCACGTACATCATGTAATGAACTATTATATGTCAATAAAAAACAAATAAGGTGGAAACTAATCAGTTGAGATTTATCTCAACATTTAATGGTCAGTGGCAAAATCATCCACAAACATTGGAAAATTTACTGACTGATCCAGTTTTAAGAAGAGCCTTACCCTCAGTTCCAGTGTGTAGCCAGACGTTCCGCCAACTTTAAAGACCTTTTGGTACACAGCCACTATGAGCGCAGAAGAAAATCTGATGTTGGATTATTAACACCAGGCTTTTTTCCATGTGGCCTTTGCAAGGCCTGCCTGAATTTGGTAAAATCTAAGAAATTCGGAAACTTTGATGGATCACGCCAATATGAGATCCGTAAACATCTCACATGTTCTTCTAAGGGGGTAGTATATCACGCGGAGTGCCCCTGTAAAAAAGTTTACGTGGGTTTAACCACAAGGGAACTTAAAGTCCGCGTTAGAGTACATGTCTTGGATATAGAAAAGGCCTCAACCAATGAAGATTTTGCCTCCTTAACCCCTTCACCCCCAAGGGTGGTTTGCACGTTCATGACCGGGCCAATTTTTACAATTCTGATCACTGTCCCTTTATGAGGTCATAACTCTGGAACGCTTCTATGGATCCCGGTGATTCTGACATTGTTTTCTTGTGACATATTGTACTTCATGATAGTGGTAAAATTTCATTCAAATAACTTGCGTTTATTTGTGAAAAAAATGGAAATTTGGCGAAAATTTTGAAAATTTCGCAATTTTCCATCTTTGAATTTTTATGCCCAGAGATATGGCACACAAACTTGATAAGTAACATTTCCCACATGTTTACTTTACATCAGCACAATTTTGGAACCAAAATTTTTTTTGTTACGAAGCTATAAGGGTTAAAAATTGACCAGCGATTTCTCATTTTTGCAACACCATTTTATTTTTACGGACCACATCACATTTGAAGCCACTTTGAGGGGTCTATATGATAGAAAATACCCAAAAGTGACACCATTCTAAAAACTGCACCCCTTAATGTGCTCAAAACCACATTCAAGAAGTTTATTAACCCTTTAGGTGCGTCAAAGGAATTTTTTGAATATTTAAAAAAAAATGAATATCTAACTTTTTTTCACAAAAAAAATACTTCAGGTTCAATTTTTTTTATTTTACCAAGGGTAACAGGACAAATTGGACTGCAAAAGTTATTGTGCAATTTGTCCGGAGTACGCTGATACCTGATATGTTGGGGGGAACCACTGTTTCGGCGCATGGCAGAGCTCAGAAAGGAAGGAGCGCCGTTTGACTTTTTCAATGCAAAATTGGCTGGAATTCAGATCGGACGCCATGTCACGTTTGGAGAGCCCCTGATGTACCTAAACAGTGGAAACCCCCCACAAGTGACCCCATTTTGGAAACTAGACCCCCCAAGGAACTTATCTAGATATGTGGTGAGAATTTGGAACCCACAAGGGCTTCACAGAAGTTTATAACGTACAGCGGTACAATTAAAAAATCATATTTTTTCCACAAAAATGATCTTTTCACCCCCAATTTTTATTTTCCCAAGGGTAACAGGACCCTAAAAGTTATTGTGCCATTTGTCCTGAGTACGCTGATACCCCACATGTGGGGGTAAACCACTATTTGGGCGCATGGCAGAGCTCGGAAGGGAAGCAGCGCCATTTGACGTTTTTGGCTGGAATTGAGATCGGACACTATGTCACGTTTGGAAAGCTCCTGATGTACCAAAACAGTGGAAACCCCCCACAAATGACACCATTTTGGAAACTAGACCCCCAAGGAACTTATCTAGATGTGTGGTGAGCACTTTGAACCCCCAAGTGCTTCACAGAAGTTTATAATGCCCGGGCATGAAAATAAAAAAAATCATATTTTTTCCACAAACATGATCAATTAGTCCCCAATTTTTTTATTTTCCCAAGGGTAACAGGAGAAATTGAACCCCAAAAGTTGTTGTCCAATTTGTCCTGAGTACGCTGACACCCCATTTGTGAGAGAAAACTACTGTATGGGCACACGTCGGGGCTCGGAATGGAAGTAGTGACGTTTTGGAATGCAGACTTTGATGGAATGGTCTGCGGGTGTCATGTGCGTTTAGAGAGCCCCTAATCTACCTAAACTATTGAAACTCCCCACAAGTGACCACATTTTGGACACTAGACCCTCCACGGAACTTATCTAGATGTGTGGTGAGCACTTTGAACCCCCAAGTGCTTCACAGAAGTTTATAACGCCCGGGTGTGAAAATAAAAAAACATTTTTTTCCACAAAAATGATATTTTTACCCCCAATTTTTTATTTTCCTAACGGTAACAGGAGAAATTGGACCCCAAAAGTTGTTTTGCAATTTGTCCTGAGTAGGCTGATACCCCATATGTGGGGGTAAAACACTGTTTGGGCGCATGGCAGAGCTTGGAAGGGAAGAAGCACCATTTGACTTTTTCAACTCAGAATTGGCTGGAATTGAGATCAGACGCCATGTTGCATTTGGAGAGCACATGATGTGCCCAAACAGTGGAAACCCCCAATTCTAACTCCAGCCCTAACCCTAACCCTAGCCCTAGCTCTAACCCTAATGGGAAAATGGAAATAAATACATTTTCTGTTAATTTTATTATTTTCCCTAACTAAGGGGGTGATAACGGGGGGGTTTGATTTACTATGTATGGCGGTATTTATTTTTGGCGGCTGTCGCACGCTAAAAGACGCTTTTTATTGTAAAAATAGTTTTTGCATCACCACATATTGAGAGCTATAATTTTTCCGTATTTTGACTCACTGAGTCATATGAGGTCTTATTTTTTGCGGGACGAGTTGACGTTTCTATTGGTACCATTTTCGGGCATGTGACATTTTTTGATCGCTTTTTATTCCGATTTTTGGGACGCAGAATGAACAAAAAACAGCGTTTCATGAATATCTTTTGGGGGGTGCGTTTACACCGTTCCGCGTGCGGTAAAATTGATAAAGCAGTTTTATTCTTTGGGTCAGTATGGTTACAGCGATACCTCATTTAGGTCTTTTTTTATGTTTTGTCAGTTTTATGCAATGAAAACTATTTTATATAAAAAATAATTAATTTTGTATCGCTTTATTCTGCAAGCTATAACTTTTTTAATTTTTTGCTGATGATGCTGTATGGCAGCTCGTTTTTTGCGGGACAAGATGATGTTTTCAGTGGTACCATGGCTATTTATATGCGTCTTTTTGATCGCGCGTTATTGCACTTTTTGTTTGGCGGTATGATAATAAATCATTATTTTTTGCTTCGTTTTTTACTTTTATTTTTTAAGGGGTTCGCTAAAGGGGTTAACTAATGGGATAGTTTCATAGGGCAGGTCGTTACGGACACGGCGATACCTAATATGTGTACTTTTATTGTTTTTTTTTTTTTTTATTTAAAAAAAATGGATTTATTGGGGGAATATTTTTTTTTTTTCTAATTTATTTGGGGATTTTTTTTTTTTTTTTTTTAAATTATTTTAACACTTTTTTTTTTTTTTTTTTAACTTTATTACATAGTCCCAGGTGGGACATCACTGTCCTGTGACAGATCGCTGATCTGTCACATCACAGATTACTGTGACAGATCAGCAATCTGTCACAGGCAGTTCTGCAGACTTCCTCATGCCAGCGCTTTGCAGGCACTGAGGAAGTCAGCTCCCTACAGGCCCCTGAAGGCCCCCGTCGCCATCTTGGATTCGGGGGCCTGTAGGGAAAGAGACCCCCGCAGCAGCGCTGCACATTGCGCTGCCGTGGGGGGCTCAGTGAAGCACGGAGGGAGCCCCCTCCCTGCCGATGCTTCCCTTTAACCCCCGGTACACCGCGATCATGTTTGATCGCGGTGTGCAAGAGGTTAACGTGTCGGGGGCGGTCCGTGACCGCCCCTGACACATAGTGCCGGGTGTCAGCTGTGATAATCAGCTGACACCCGGCCGCGATCAGCGGCGCTCACCACGTGGGCGCCGCTGATCGCGGTAGACGTACTATCCCGTCCATGGGCATAGGGGCCCGGGTCCCATGGACGGGATAGTACGTCTGATGTCAGGAAGGGGTTAAAAACCATACCGAGGCATTTTAAAAAAACATCATGGTTGCAATCCTCGAGGTTTACGTGTAAGGGCTATAGATCAGGTGGATCTTGGTACCAGGGGTGGAGATATTTTCAAATCTCTCTCACAGTTAGAATGTAGGTGGATTTATCGTCTAGGCACCCTCAATCCTTATGGATTGAATGAAAACATGGGTTTCTCTGCTTTTTTATAAACTGCATCCTTTTTATGGGTTACGGGTTTTCCATGAGTTTTTATAGTGATTGTGTCTTTTTCTTGTTTTTAATATATTTGTTCTTTATTGCAGTATATGATCTGTCCTAAGGTCGTTGATGGCTATATCATAGAACTTTATTATTTGCTACATCAGGAGTCCAGGACCTTCATGAAGAATGTTGTTTTTTTTTTTTGATCTTGGGCATATGTACAGTGGGGAAAAAAAGTATTTAGTCAGTCAGCAATAGTGCAAGTTCCACCACTTAAAAAGATGAGAGGCGTCTGTAATTTACATCATAAGTAGACCTCAACTATGGGAGACAAACTGAGAAAAAAAAATCCAGAAAATCACATTGTCTGTTTTTTTTTTTTTTTTCATTTTATTTGCATATTATGGTGGAAAATAAGTATTTGGTCAGAAACAAAATTTCATCTCAATACTTTGTGATATATCCTTTGTTGGCAATGACAGAGGTCAAACGTTTTCTGTAAGTCTTCACAAGGTTGCCACACACTGTTGTTGGTATGTTGGCCCATTCCTCCATGCAGATCTCCTCTAGAGCAGTGATGTTTTTGGCTTTTCGCTTGGCAACACGGACTTTCAACTCCCTCCAAAGGTTTTCTATAGGGCTGAGATCTGGAGACTGGCTAGGCCACTCCAGGACCTTGAAATGCTTCTTACGAAGCCACTCCTTCGTTGCCCTGGCGGTGTGCTTTGGATCATTGTCATGTTGAAAGACCCAGCCACGTTTCATCTTCAATGCCCTTGCTGATGGAAGGAGGTTTGCACTCAAAATCTCACGATACATGGCCCCATTCATTCTTTCATGTACCCGGATCAGTCGTCCTGGCCCCTTTGCAGAGAAACAGCCCCAAAGCATGATGTTTCCACCACCATGCTTTACAGTAGGTATGGTGTTTGATGGATGCAACTCGGTATTCTTTTTCCTCCAAACACGACAAGTTGTGTTTCTACCAAACAGTTCCAGTTTGGTTTCATCAGACCATAGGACATTCTCCCAAAACTCCTCTGGATCATCCAAATGCTCTCTAGCAAACTTCAGATGGGCCCGGACATGTACAGGCTTAAGCAGTGGGACACGTCTGGCACTGCAGGATCTGAGTCCATGGTGGCGTAGTGTGTTACTTATGGTAGGCCTTGTTACATTGGTCCCAGCTCTCTGCAGTTCATTCACTAGGTCCCCCCGCGTGGTTCTGGGATTTTTGCTCACCGTTCTTGTGATCATTCTGACCCCACGGGGTGGGATTTTGCGTGGAGCACCAGATCGAGGGAGATTATCAGTGGTCTTGTATGTCTTCCATTTTCTAATTATTGCTCCCACAGTTGATTTCTTCACTCCAAGCTGGTTGGCTATTGCAGATTCAGTCTTCACAGCCTGGTGCAGGGATACAATTTTGTTTCTGGTGTCCTTTGACAGCTCTTTGGTCTTCACCATAGTGGAGTTTGGAGTCAGACTGTTTGAGGGTGTGCACAGGTGTCTTTTTATACTGATAACAAGTTTAAACAGGTGCCATTACTACAGGTAACGAGTGGAGGAAAGAGGAGACTCTTAAAGAAGAAGTTACAGGTCTGTGAGAGCCAGAAATCTTGATTGCTTGTTTCTGACCAAATACTTATTTTCCACCATAATATGCAAATAAAATGAAAAAAAAAACAGACAATGTGATTTTCTGGATTTTTTTTTTCTCAGTTTGTCTCCCATAGTTGAGGTCTACCTATGATGTAAATTACAGACGCCTCTCATCTTTTTAAGTGGTGGAACTTGCACTATTGCTGACTGACTAAATACTTTTTTGCCCCACTGTATATTGTTTGCTAATCTTATTATTTTTTATTTTTTATCATTCATTATTTTTTTTATTACCAATTATTTATCATTTATTATTCTATATTGTTTAGTGTTTTTTTTTTCACTACAGTAGAAATAGTATAATAGGGACCGACTGTTCTTCCACTAAATCCAATGCAGCAGATGGACACCCAACAAGGAGTGTTCACATTTAAAGAAATGAGGGCCTTACACCACAGAAGTGTCATCAATTTCACCACAGTTGAAATAGTATAATAGCGACCAACAGGTCTTTCATTACACCCAATACAGCAGATGGACACCCAACCAGGAGTGTTCACATTTCCAAAAGTTATTGGCAAACACGACCAAAGTGGCATCAATTTAACCACAGTAGAAATAGTATAATAGGGACTGACAGTTCTTCAACTACACCCAATGCAGCAGATGGAGACCCAACAAGGAGTGTTCACATTTAAAGAAATGAGGGCCTTACACCACAGAAGTGGCATCAATTTCACCACAGTTGAAATAGTATAATAGGGACCGACAGGTCTTTCACTACACCCAATACAGCAGATGGACTCCAACCAGGAGTGTTCACACTTCCAAAAATTATTGGCAGACGCGAGCAAAGTGACATCAATTTAACCACAGTAGAAATAGTTTAATGGGGACTGACTGTTCTTCCACTAAAGCCAATGCAGCAGATGGACACTCAACAAGAAGTGTTCACATTTAAAGAAATGAGGGCCTTACAGCACAGAAGTGGCATCAATTTCACCACAGTAGAACTAGCATAAAAGAGACCGACTCCACTGCACCCAATCCAGCAGATGAACACACAACCAGGAGTGTTCACATTTCCAAAAATTATTGGCAGACACCACCAAAGTGGTATCAATTTCACCACAGTAGACACAGTATAATAGGGACCGACAGGTATTTCACTACACTCAATGCAGCAGATGGACACCCAAAAGGAGTGTTCACATTTCCAAAAATTATTGGCAGACACCACCAAACTGGCATCAATTTCATCACAGTAGAAATAGTATAATAGGGACCGACAGTTCTTCCACTACACCCAATCCAGCAGTTGAACACGCAATCAGGAGTGTTCACATTTCCAAAAATTATTGGCAGACTCCATCAAAGTGGCATTAATTTCACCACAGTAGAAATAGTATAATAGGGACCAACAGGTCTTTCACTACACTCAATCCAGTGGATGGATGCCTAACAAGGAGTGTTAACAATTGCAAAAATTATTGGCACACCCCCACAATGGTATCATTTTCCACAAAGTAGAAATAGTATAATAGGGACCGAGAGATCTTCCGCTACACCCAATACAGCAGATGAACACCCAACTAGGAGTGTTCACAATTACAAAACTTATTGGCAGACACCACCAAAGTGGCATCAATTTCACCGCAGTAGAAATAGTATAATAGGGACCAACAAGTCTTTCACTACACCCAATCTAGCAGATGAACACCCAACCAGGAGTGTTCTCATTTCCAAAAATTATTGGCAGACACCACCAAAGTAGCATCAATTTCACTACAGTAAGAAATTAGTATAATAGGAACTGACAGTTCATCCACTACATCCAATCCAACAGATGAATGCCCAACCACGATTATTCATATTTCCAAAAATTATTGGCAGACACCGCCAAAGGGGCATCAATTTCACCACAGTGGAAATAGTATAATAGGGACCGACAGTTCTTCCACTACACCCAATCCAGAAGATGGACACCTAGCAAGGAGTGATCACATTTGCAAAAATTATTGGCACACCACCACAGTGGTATCATTTTCACCACAGCAGAAATAGCATAATAGGGACCAAGAGATTTTCCGCTACACCCAATACAGCAGATGAACACCCAACTAGAAGTGTTCACAATTACAAAAATTATTGGCAGACACCACCAAAGTGGTATCAATTTCACCACAGTAGAAATACTATAATAAGGACCGACAGGTCTTTCACTACACCCAGTGCAGCAGATTGACATCCAACAAGGAGTGTGCACATTTCCAAAAATTATTGGCAGACACCACCAAAGTGGCATCAATTTCACCACAGTAGAAATAATATAATAGGAATTGTAGGGATTCTAATTGCTCAGGTGCAGTGGGAGACAATCAGGAGGCAGGTTCCTTTAAAGTTCATGTAGCTTATTACATCATAAACCAATCAGGCAGCAAGTAACAAAGAAAATCGCCTTTAGCTCAGGCAAAAAGCAAACAGAAATGTCCATTAACTCAGGCTCAAACCTGGAGCTTCAGTACACACGGGAGGCTTAGTGCTCCCCACCTACAGCTGCATGGTTGAGGAGCAGGCCACATTATAAGGGTGTAGCCACACCCACGAACTCAGCAGCTGACTGGTGACGTGACTGTGACCTCACGACAGGTCCTTGAAAACCAATAATACAGCAATATCTGTTATGCCATCTCTGAGACACATATCTCCCATTGATTATACAACCCTTAGCCACGCCACATACCTCCCCCCTCTGCCTAAAGCCGTGGGGCTTGGCACTTTCACCTACCAGGCAAGGGATTCTTGAGAGGGCATCGGCATTCCCATGTAGCATCCCAGCCATATGCGCTACATGGAAGCTGAAGTCCCTAGCATTCTTACCCTTTGTTTCCCTCATCCATCTGAGTGGGGCATGGTCGGATATTAATCTAAACTTACGTCCCACCAGATAGTACCGTAACGTGCCCACTTTATGGCCAAACACTCCTTCTCTATGGCTGAGTAATTATTTTCGCATGAAGATAGCTTCCTACTCAGGTAGAGAACAGGATGCTCTCCCCATGTATTTCCTGGGAGAGGACTGCACCTACCCCGACATCTGAGGCGTCTGTCTGAAGGATGAACTCTTTTTTTAAAGTCTGCGGCCACCAGAACGGGTTGCTTACACAGAGTGCCTTTCATTTCTTGGAAGGCTGACTCCGCCTCTTCGGACCATCTTACCATTACGGACTTTGTCCCCTTAAGCAGATCAGTTAGAGGCGCAGCCATCATGGCAAAGTTTGGGATGAACCTTCTGTAGTATCCCACGATCCCCAGAAAGGATTTTACTTGCTTTTTGGAGAGAGGTCTCGGCCATGTTTGAATTGCCTCCACTTTATTGATTTGGGGTTTGATCTCGCCACGCCCCACTACATATTCGAGGTACTTGGCTTCTTCTTTGCCCAAGGCACACTTCTTTGGATTTATTGTGAACCCCGCCTCCCATAGAGCATCAAACACTGCTTGGACCTTTTCCAGGTGAGTCTCCCAGTCCGGGGTAAAGCTGACGATATCATCCAGATACGCAGCAGCGTACAGCTTATGAGGTGCAAGGATTCTATCCATAGCCCTCTGGAAGGTTGCCGGAGCTCCCTGCAGGCCAAACTGCATCCGGACATACTGGAAGCACCCGTCTGGTGTAGAAAATGCCATCTTCTCCCTGGCTTCCTGTGCCATGGGGATCTGCCAATATCCCTTTGTTAGATCCAAGGTGGTTATGTACCTGGCAGGGCCAAGTCGAACTTGGAGACCTGATTCAGCTTCCAGTAATCGTTGCAGAATCTCCATTCACCATAAGGTTTTGGGACCAGGACAATCGGGCTCGACCAGCTGCTCTTGGATTCCTCAATGACCCCGAGCTTCAACATGCGCTGCACCTCCTTGGAGATTCCTTCTCAACGGGCCTCAGGAATTCGATAGGGCTTCACATTCACCCGCACATGTGGCTCGGTCAGAACTTCGCTCTCTACAACCTTCGTGCACCCCAGCAATTCTGAAAATAGGTCCCTGTTTTTCTGGAGTAACTCCCGGCACTGCTGTTTCTGGGCCTTCGATAGCGTCTCCGCTATGGTAACCGCTCTAACCTCCCCTTCTAGGCTGCCCAGCAGGCACGGAGTTACTGCTGGCTCTCTATCTTGCCACGGCTTGATGAGGTTGACATGGTAAACCTGGTATGGCTTCGGTGTTGGTGGATCTTGTAGTCTACATCTCCCAGCTTCTCCACCACCTCATATGTCCCTTGCCACTTGGCCAAGAACTTACTCTCCACCGTCGGAATTAGCACAAGAACTCGGTCTCCCAGATCGAACTGCCTCAGTCTTGCTGACCGGTTGTAGACCCTGGCCTGAGCCTCTTGTGCCTGGCGGAGATGTTCTTAAACAATGGGCATCACCTTCGCAACCCTCTGCTGCATCAGTGCCACATGCTCAATGATGCTTCTGTGTGGTGTGACTTCAGCGTCCCAGGTTTCCTTGGCTATCTCTAGGAGACCTTGCGGATGTCGGCCATACAGCAGCTCGAAGGGCGAGAACCCCATGGAGGCCTGGGGAACTTCACGGATAAAAAACAGAAGATACGGTAAGAGACAATCCCAGTCTCTACCATCTTTCTCTATGGCTTTTCTTAGTATGCTCTTCAGTGTCTTGTTAAACCTCGCAACATCTGACTGCGGATGGTACACTGAGGTCCTAACCTGGGAGATTTGCAGGACTCGGCCCAACTCCCTCATCACCTTGCTCATAAAAGGTGTTCCATGGTCGGTCAGGATCTCCTTTGGAAAATCCATCCGGGCAAACACATGTACCAACTCGCAGGCTATACTCTTCGCGGAGGAATTTCACAGTTAAATTGCTTCAGGATAGCGGGTGGCATAGTCCAGGATGACTAATATATACTGATGGCCCTGGGCTGATTTAATTAAGGGACCGACCAAGTCAATGGCAATTCTCTCAAACGGCACTTCAATAATGGGCAATGGCACAAGGGAGTTCCAAAAATGAGATGTGGGGGCAGTTAATTGACATGTCGGGCAGGACCTGCAAAAGTTTGCCATTTCCCGATGACACCCAGGCCAATAGAACCTCTGGACAACCCGTTCCTGCATTTTTTTCACCCCCAGGTGTCACCCCAAGATGTGTGAATGGGCCATGTCCAACACTTTCCGTCTATAGGGGCCTGGTACTATTAACTGCTCTACCACCTCCTCCCTTATTTTCGTGACCCGGTAAAACAATTCCCCACTCAACATAAAATAGGGAAACCTTGTGTCTGCTCCCGGCTCTTGTGTATCCCCATTAATGACAGTGATATTTTTGAAGGCTTCCCTCAGCGTTGGGTCCCAATGATGGGCAGTCCCAAAATTCTCACCGGCCACCCCTAACTCCGGAATGTCAGATACAGGGGACCCTTCTTCCTCATCCCCAACAAGGACACATAAAGGAAACCCGTCTGCCTCTGATGGTGGTGAGGGTTCATTGGTTCCCTGCTCTTGCTAGCAATCTCAGAAGCCTTACCCCACAGATCCCAAAACAAGACAGAAATCCTGGCATATAATTATCGGATGCAGCAAGTCCCGAATGACGCAAACTTCATGGGACTCGGTTCCATGCGCCGTTTCAATGTTCACCCTGGCCATAGGGTATTCTTTTGCATCGCCATGTATGCACAGAACGCTGACCTTTTTACCCGGGAGTAGGTTGAGAAGAAACATGGTCCGTACCAGAGTTACCAAGCTCCCGGTGTCTAGCAGCACCATTACTGCTCGACCGTTCACCTTCACGGGACATGCTTGTGGCCCCTCGTTAGGTGGAGAGTTCACACTGCAAACTGGATATGCATAGTATGAAATACGGCGTCCCATGCTGCAGTCCATCTGCTCGGTGGTCTGGGGACAACGGGCAGCTATATGTCCTGGCCCGTGGCACTTCCAGCAAATATCACCCATGGGGACCTTGGGCACCGCCTCCCCTGCCCCTTTTGACCTTGGACACCCCACCCCTTTTTGGGACTCTGCCCCCTGCTGGAATCCCCAATACGGAACGGGTTGCTTCCCCAAGGAGCCTTCCATCCCCTGGTATCTCTCAACCAGTCTGACCAGATCATCGGCATTCTGGGGATCCCCCTGGGCAACCCAAGTCTGTAGGGGTCCCGGCAGGGAATACACAAACCGATCCATTACCACTCGCTCTACCATCTGGGCAGGGGAAGATGACTCTGGCTGCAGCCATTTCTGGACCAGGTGCAACACGTCAAACATTTGGGAGCGCGGCGGTTTGTCCCGGTGATAGGCCCAGCGGTGAACTCGCTGTGCTCTGATAGTCATTGTCACCCCCAAATGTGCGAGAATTTCCACTTTTAGTTTGGGATACTTCTTGGCGTCTTGTACAGTCATGTCAGAGTACGCCTTCTGTGGCTCCCCTCTCAGGTATGGCGCCAGTACCTCTGCCCACTGCTCTGGCTGAAGTTTTTCCCTCTAAGCCACCCTCTCAAACACCGTCAAGAAGGCCTCAACATCATCCTCGGTCATTTTTTGTAATGCGCATCTTACCGCCTTCCCGACGTGGATGGCATCAGCCAGACCTGGGGTTGGGGTGCTCGTCCTGCCCTCCTGGATGGCGGTTGCCAGAAGCTGCATCTGCTGCTGTTGCTCCTGCTGGCTCTGCTGGATCTGTTGTAACAACAGCCTGTTGGTCTCCTGTTGCTGTGACTGTGCCTGGACCAGGTGTTTCAGCAGGTCCTCCATTTTTCAGGCAATGCTTGCTGGCTTGCTTGCAAACTTGACCTAGGACATGCAGTAACAGTCTCACGGCTCTGCTTGGAACGCTGCCCGCATGTCTAGCACCAATTGTAGGGATTCTACTCGCTCAGGTGCAGCGGGAGACAATTAGGAGGCAGGTTCCTTTCAAGTTCATGTGGTTTATTACATCATAAACCCATCATGCAGCAAGTACCAAGGAAAATCGCCTTTAGCTCAGGCAAAAAGCAAACAGAAATGTCCGTTAACTCAGGCTCAGACCTGGAGCTTTAGTACACATGGGAGGCTTAGTCCTCCCCACCTACAGCTGCCTGATTCAGGAGCAAGCCACATTATAAGGGTGAAGCCACACCCACGAACTCAGCAGCTGACTGGTCAGTTTTGTCATCTATCTGATTCAATGCAAATGTGGGAAGCAATATGTAGGTAGGACATCTCAACCTTTACATAAGAGGATTAATTCCCATAGGTTTAACATTCGGAAGGGATATATGAAACATGGTTTGTCCCGTCACTGCGCAGTGTTCCATCAGGGTTCTGTGTCTCTGATGGTGCTTCCCATAGATCATGTATCCGAACATACCCCGAATAGAATACAAAATTTAAAAAGAAAGGAAACTTATTCGATATATAAATTAAATACACTCCAACCAATGGGTTTAAATGAAATTAGTGACCTTTTTTAGACATATTTTGGTGAAATAATTAAAGGGGTTTGTGGATTCGGTGTGGTCCAGTGGGCTAAGACACGTAAGCTACGTTTTTGACTTGTTCTGAAGTGGTGGGTTCGAGTTCTTTTTTTTGCATTTTATTTTATCATATATATATATTTTTTGTTATTTTGGTGTATAAAATTTCCATGATATTGATATATGTTATTGGATATTAATCACAATATTTAAGCATTTTTTATTTATATACATGGTTTTATATGATATATGGGTGTTTCCACAGGAAATGATGTCAAAGAAAGGTGTATTGAAACAGTTTGTGATTGTATTTATATCCTGAATTTGTGATTGTTTTTTATGCCCTGATGAAGTGGCTGGTCTTGCCACGAAACGCGTAGGCTTATTAAAGAAGTTTTTTATTATTTGGACTGCCGAAGGTGCGTTTTTTTCTGGTCAGCGCGGTTTATTCAGCCCGGCTCTTTTTTCCACTTTGGATTTGTTTCATTTACTACACCCAATGCAGCAGATGGACACCCAGCAAGGAGTGTTCACATTTAAAAAAATGAGGGCCTTACACCACAGAAGTGGCATCACTTTCACCACAGTAAAAATAGTATAATATGGACCGACAGGTCTTTCACTACACCCTATACAGCAGATGGACACCCAACCAGGAATGTTCACATTTCCAAAAATTATTGGCAGACACGACCAAAGTGGCATCAATTTCACCACAGTAGAAATGGAATAATAGGGACTGACAGTTCTTCAACTACACCCAATGCAGCAGATGGACACAGAACCAGGACTGTTCACATTTAAAGAAATGAGGGCCTTACAACACAGAAAAAATTATTGGCAGACACCACCAAAGTGGCATCAATTTCACCACAATAGAAATAGTATAATAGGGACCAACAATTCTTCCAGTACACCCAATCCAGCAGATGGACACCCAACCAGGAGTGTTCACATTTTTTAAACTGAGTGCTTGACAACACCAAAGTGGAATAACTGTCAGGAGTAGAGTTGAGCGACTTTTGTTTTTTTAGGGTCGAGTTTCGTTTCGTGAAACCCGACTTTTCCAAAAGTCGGATCGAGCAAGATCGGCCGATTATAGGGAAAAGTCGGGGTCGTCCCGAAACACGAAACCCAATGTAAGTCAATGGGGAATAAAAGTCGGCAGTGAGAGGAGGACAGGAAACACACCTACAGTGCTCATTTGAATGCCAAAAGCATCAATTCTTCTTACTTAAGCTTGTCAACCTTAATTAACTTCATAATACAAGTTACGCACTGAAAAATGGGGGTTATTTGGCTAAAGTTGTGGGGGGGTAGGGCTGGCTCCAGGTTTTCATGTGCCCTGGGGCGAAAGAGCACCCCTTTAACACATACCACAACTCATCATGCTCCGATACGGCAGAGAAATAGCGGTATAGTACAATGAAAAATACTTCACTTTTTACATCTCATGACGAGGCCTTTCTATTTCTCCATACAGAATCATTGGTCCCATATAATGTTTGAAACAGTATATGATGAGCTCCACATAATGCTACAGTATATGTTGGTCCCCATGGATGAGGCTCCACTATCTTATGGGCCCAAATAATGCTCCAAACATAATGGGCCCCATTTCTAATGCTCTAGTGTATAATGGGCCCTGTAAATTCTGCTCCAGTGTCTGATGTCCACCTTTGGAATGCTCCAGTGTATGGTGGGCCCCATCTATCATTCTCCAGAGTATAGTGCTCCCCAAAAATTGCTGTCCCAACATTGAAAACAATCAAATCAGTCTCCTCGCTAGGGAATCCCTGTACTAGTCTGGACTCCTCGTCGTCCCCATCTTCCATCTCACTGCACAGTATTTCAACCTTGCAAGTGCTGTGATCCTGAGCAAGCAGGGGGGGCCCACTCGTTGGCGACGGCACTGGCACAGGGCCCCTGATAGTACGGTGGTGTGTCTGATGGCGGGTGGGCCGAACCTGCACTTTCATCTGCAGCTTCCTCTTTGTCACCGTGAAAGATGGAACTGTATATGGGAAGGGTAACCTGAGTTTCATCAGGGTCAGATTCAGGCCGTGTAGCGTGCGAGGGAAATGTAGTGGTCTGGGTCAATGTACCAGCAGATTCATCGAGCAGTGGCTGGGCATCAGTGCACTTGTGTCGCCCCCAGGAGTACGGTCGCCACAGTGGCATTACCTTCCTCCTAGGGAGTGTGATGTCATGCTTGGGAGCAACGAAGGATCTCTCTAGCATGTTAACTGATTGGGCGGTGTTATTCCCACGAGTCATGACCCTCCAAACAGCGTTCATGAAGGCAAAGTGTTTGTTTTACGTGGGCAGTATGGTTGCAAAGCTGAACCTTAAAGGAATGTCCAGAAGGGCACCACCAGGAGTGGAGCCTACGGTTAAATTCGACTCCACCTGGGAAACCTCAACCATGCCAGCTACAGAACAGATGCACACATTGCAAGCTTAATTCCGTTAACGAACGAGACTCCGTCATGCCCCGCGGTCCGAGTCCGGCTTACTAGAGGGACACTTGAGGCTCTGGCACATGAGATTGGCCAATAACTGGTGTGTCATGCCCTTACATGTCCGTGGCTGCATGTGCGCTACACTGAAAAGGCCAGCGTTTGTCGCTTACAGGTGCAGATAACCCGCTGAACAACATTAGTGATGGGGATCACTGATTACAATTATTACCCGCGAACGATGATTTCCCAGTAAGTGCAGGTCAACTGCAGTTCCGGAATTAGGCCTAACCGTCATTCCTGAAAAAATGAAAAACTTACGTGTGCAAACCACAGGTGCTGTAGCATGCTTAACAGCTCGCCAGCCGTTCTCACGCCCAGTATGGATTACACGTGATTGCACAAAGGTGAGAAAGGGTACCGTATCCCTGGATAACATGTATGGATAGCGTACACATTCAAAAGATATGTCTATACATCAGGAGGCAGGCTCAGACGGTGTTAGGCCCGGTATGGCTTGCACGTGATTGCACAAAGGTGAGAAAGGGTACCGTATCCCCGGATAGCATGTATGGATAGCGTACACATTCAAAATATATGTCTATACATCAGGAGGCAGGCTCAGACGGTGTTAGGCCCAGTATGGATTGCACGTGATTGCACAAAGGTGAGTAAGGGTACCGTATCCCAGGATAACATGTATTGATAGCGTACACATTCAAAATATATGTCTATACATCAGGAAGCAGGCTCAGACGGTGTTAGGCCCAGTATGGCTTGCACGTGATTGCACAAAGGTGAGAAAGGGTACCGTATCCCCGGATAACATGTATGGATAGCGTACACATTCAAAATATATGTCTATACATCAGGAGGCAGGCTCAGACAGTGTCAGGCACAGTATGGATTTGACGGCCCAGACTACACAGCGGAGGAGCAGGGAGAGGTAAAGATTGCAAATGCTGGGGCCCTGCCCAAGCAAGGGGGGCCCACTCATGGGCGTCGGTACTGGCACTGGGCCCCTCATAGTACGGCGGTGTGTCTGATGGCGGGTGTGCACCACCACCGTCAGAGACACTTGATTGCACTATGAGGGACCCTGTGCCAGTGCCCGCGCCCAAGAGTCGGCCTACCCACCTGTCCAGGGCAACGGCACTCGCACGGTGTTGTGCGCTAGGTGGTGACCCCGGCCATGGGGGGAGGAGGCAGCACAGTTAGGGAGTTTTAAAAAGTGGCATATGTTGATGTTGGACATTCAGCTGATGCAAAAGGCGAAATAGGTCAAGTCCCAGGAAGAGGTGGACCAAAGCAAGCCATTTTTCTGTCACCCTATGTGTCATCAGGGGAAGGTGGGACAAAATCCTTGGAAACCCATGCATGGTTCATTTTAATGAAGGTTAGATCATCCACATTTTGGGTTGACAGACGGGTCCTTTTTTCTGTCAGGATTGATCCAGCTGCACTGAAGACTCTTTCCGATAGCACACTTGCAGCTGGGCAAGCGAGCTCCTGTAAGGCATATTGTGCCAATTCAGGCCAGGTGTCCAGTTTAGAGGCCCAATAGTCAAAGGGGAATGACCTGTGTGGGAGAACATCGATATGGGAGGAAAAGTAGTTTGCAACCATAGTTGACAACTGCTGTCTCCTGTCACTTTCCATCGATGCAGTATTACCAGTTGTGTGAGCGGTACTTGAAAAATCAGTCCACAACATTGTCATGAAACCCCTGTCTCCAACGCCACTTCTGCTGTGTGCACCATGAACACCTCTGCCAAGCTGCCCCCGGCCCGTACGGCTCGTGTGAGAACCATCACCGCTGCTGTGTGCTGGGAATGCCTCAAGCAACCGATTTACCAGAGTTGCTTGTTTATTAGCCAATATTAGGTCAAGGTTCTCCTGTGGCATGATGTTTTGTAATTTGCCTTTATAGCGTGGATCCAGGATGCTGGCCAACCAGTAGTCGTCATCGTTCATCATTTTGGCAATGCGGGGGTCCGTTTTTAGGATCCGTAAGGCATAATCTGACATGTGGGCCAATGTTCCCGGTGTCAATGATGCACTGCGAGTGCTGGTTGGAGGAGCACTTTCTGGCAAATCCACATCCCTCCAGTCACGCACAAACCCTGTACCAGACCTTGCCACGCCAACATTTTCACTTGCCCCACGAGATGCATCCTCCTCCCCTAAGTAATCATCCCCATCATCATCCTCCTCCTCCTCTTCTTCCTCCACCTCGTCCAGGAGAGGTCCCTGAGCAGACAATGGCTGAATGTCATCAAGGATTCCCTCCTCGTCAACATTGGCTGCAGACGCCTGCTCCTTAAGGTGCGTCAAAGTTTGCATGAGCAGACGCATAAGTGGGATGCTCATGCTTAGGATGGCGTCGTCTTCGCTTACCAGCCGTGTGCATTCCTCAAAACACAGAAGGACTTTACAGAGGTCTTTCAGCTTCGACCACTGCACACCTGTCAACTCCATGTCTGCTCTCAAAGTGCCTGGCCGTGTATCCTCCCACAAATGCATTATGGCCTGCCTCTGCTCGCACAGCCGCTCCACCATGTGCAGGGTGGAGTTCCACCTTGTTGCAATGTCGATAATGAGGCGGTGGTTGGGAAGGTGGAGCAATCGCTGCAGCTTCTGCATACGAACGGAGTGTACAGGTGACCGGCGGATGTGCGCGCACAGTCTTCGCACCTTCTGGAGCAGGGCTGTTAACTCCGGATAATTTTTGAGGAAGCACTGCACCACCAGGTTCAAGGTGTGAGCCAAGCAAGGTATGTGGCTGAGTTTTGAAAGGGCTATGGCTGCCACAAAATTACGGCCGTTATCACTAACTACCTTGCCTGCCTCAAGATGTACACTGCCCAGCCATGACTCAGTTTGTCGCTTCAAGTACTCTGCCAGCACCTCGGCGGTGTGTCTGTCGCCCAAACACATCATCTGCAACACAGCCTGCTGACGTTTTCCACCAGCTGCTCGATAGGGGGACACCTTGTGTGCAACTGTGGCAGCTGCAGATGGAGTGCTCGTACGACTGCGCTCTGTGGACGAAGTTTCGCTTCTGGAGGAGGAGGAGGAGGAGGAGGGTCGAACGCCTACAGCCAACTATTTCCTATACCGTGGCTAGGCAGCACTGTCCCACCACCGCTGTCCCCTGTGGACCCTGCATCCACCACATTAACCCAGTGCGCAGTGATGGACACGTAATGGCCCTGGCCATGCCGACTGGACCATGCATCAGTTGTAAGGTGCACCTTTCCACTCACTGACTGCTTGAGTGCATGGACAATGCGGTCTTTTACATGATGGTGGAGGGCTGGGATGGCTTTGCGAGAGAAGAAGTGGCGACTGGGTAGGTCATAGCGTGGTACTGCATAGGCCATGAGTTCGCGGAAAGCTGCGCTTTCCACCAACCGATAGGGCATCATCTCAAACGAGATTAGTTTGGCAATGTGGGCGTTCAAACCCAGTGTACGCGGATGAGAGACTGAATACTTTCTTGACCTACTCATAGTGTCTGGGAGGGTGAGCTGGACTTGAGAGCTGCATATGGTGGAAGTAGCGGAGGACAGGGCGGACTGAGAGAGGGTTGATGATGGTGATGGAGTTGGTGTTCTTTCTGATGGCCTAGATTCAGTATTTCGTTGATATAACAGTGGGATTCCCTGACTGCTGTGGCCTTGCAACGACACCTCAACTTTTGCTGCTGTGCTAACCGGTGGGCTTACAGTGGGGGAAACAATGTAGCGTTGCTGACTACCTTCTTTGTGATCAGTTGCACATGTGGCACTTGAGGTTTGGTGTTGTGTCCACGCTTGCAAGTGCATGCTGGTTAAATGTCTAAGCATGCAACTGGTATTCAAATTTTTCAGATTTTTCCCTCGGCTAAAGGTCTTTGCGCACTTCTTACAGATAACCTTGGCCTGATCATGAGGATTTTGTTCAAAAAAGTGCCACACTGCACTCTTCCTACTTTGGCAGACATTTTGCGGCCTAGCACGCTGTGATCTTTTGACCCTCTGGACAAGCTGTCCAGCAACTCTTTTGATGTTTGGAACCTGTCTTTGGAGTGCTCCGGGCCTGCCAGATAACAGCTGTTGCGATGTCGATGTCTGCTGTGGATGCTCCTCATCTGAGCTATTGGAAGCAGCACCCTCTTCCCCCAATGGATGCCAATCTGGGTCAACAACTGGGTCATCCATCACCTCCTCTTCAATGTCATGTGCACCTTCCTCTGTGTCACCGTGTATGGTGGTATAGTGTGCGGGAAGGTGCACCTGAGTCTCATCAGGGTCAGAATCTGGCTCTGTACACTGCGAGGACAATGTAGTGCTCTGAGTGAATGTACCAGCAGAATCATCTATCAGCGGCTGTGCATCAGTGCACTCATGTCAGATTCATCTTGGCCTGGGTAATTCACAATTTCACTTGATAATCCAGGCATGGTATGTGAAAACAGCTCCATGGAGTAATCAGTAGTATGGCCTGCGTCATCCTTCAATCTTGGTTGGGGTGAAGGACACAAGGAAAGGTGTGGTTCATGAACATGAGCCTCCTATGACGACTCAGTGCTTTTATTTTTTACAACTTCAGAAGAGGAGGCGATAGAGCTGGAGGCTGAGTCAGCAATGTAAGACAAAACTTTTTCCTGAAGCTCTGGCTTTAAAAGCGGTTTGCCAACTCCTAGAAAACTAAGCCTTCGAGGCCTTGTGGAGCCAGACGATGACGCAGGCTCAACACCTCCTGCATTCGGTCCTATTTTGCTTTTGCCACTACCATCAGATCCAACACCATCATTACCAGCTGCCAACCCCCGCCCAATTCCACGGCCTCTTCCACCAGCCTTCCTCATTTTTGGTAGAAATGTAGACAAAGTCCAACAAACTATATAGTAATGTAAAACAAGGTACAAGGTGTCTATATGACAGGGGAGATTTTGAATTTCTGCAGACACTTGTGGACACCGGACACTTTTGGATTGTCTGAGGCCCACTGAATATCACAACGCTATGTCACTGGCTTGATGTTGCAGGTGTGAAAAATGTCACTAGAGGATAATGGAGATTTTAAATTTCTGCACACACTAGTGGACACTGGACACTTTTGGATTGTGTGTGGCCCACTGAATATCAGAGCGCTATGTCACAGGCTCGATGGCACAGGTGTGAAAAAAGTGACTACAGGATAAGGGAGAATTTGAATTTCTGCACACACTAGTGGACACTGGTGGACACTTTTGGATTGTGTGAGGCCCACTGAATATCAGAGCGCTATGTCACAGGCTCGACGGCACAGGTGTGAAAAAAGTGACTACAGGATAAGGGAGATTTTGAATTTCTGCACACACTAGTGGACACTGGACACTTTTGGATTGTGTGAGGCCCACTGAATATCAGAGCGCTATGTCACAGGCTCGATGGCACAGGTGTGAAAAAAGTGACTACAGGATAAGGGAGATTTTGAATTTCTGCACACACTAGTGGACACTGGTGGACACTTTTGGATTGTGTGAGGCCCACTGAATATCAGAGCGCTATGTCACAGGCAGAAATTGGCTAGTGTATCACAAACTACAAGGTGTATGTAGAATTGGGCAGAATAGGAATCTCCCTAGAGTGTAGGTCTGTAAGAACGGAACAAGTCCTCCACTTATCCTTCCACAGTGACACACAGATAGCTTCACTGTGGCTGTGATAACAGCCGTTACACGGTACTGTGTGAGGAGCGTACACCGCTGTATGGTGTGAAAAAATGCACGCTCAGTACCTCAGCAGGACAAAAAAAAAAATTGGGATTGCTTTTAAAAAAGCAGTTTGCAGAGCAGTGGGTAAACAGCAATGCAGCTGTCAGGAAGCCTTAGAAGGCAGCCTAACAACCAACACCGCTGATCCACCACAATATAGCCTTCCCTTGCACTGCACACACAGTGACTGGTGTGTTGTACAGGCAAAATCGCTAGCAGCAGAAGCAGTTTTTTTTTCTTCTTCCCTGCCTAACGCTCTCCCTACAGAATCAGCAACCTCTCCCTATGCTAAGATCGGCAGAAGTAAGATGGCGGTCGGCGTGCACGCCCTTTTATAACCCCTGTGACGCCCACCAAAGCAAGCCAATCACTTGCATGCCCTTCTGAAAGATGGTGGTGACCCCTGCCTATGTCATCACGTTGCCCACAGTGTCCGTGGATCCTGATTGGCTGAAAAAGAGCGCAAAACAAACTTTTGAAACGCGACTTTGGCGCGTAAGTCACCGACCTCGTGGCCGACCTCATCCTAGGGTCGGGTTTCGTTTCATGAAACCCGACTTTGCCAAAAGCCGGCGACTTTTGAAATTTTTCGACCCGTTTCGCTCAACTCTAGTCTGGAGCATAGAAATAGTTTAATTGGAACCGAGATGTCTTCCACTAAAGCTAACCCAGCAAATGTAGACTAACCATGACTGTTCACATTTCCACAAATTTGTGTTAACATCTGCTGTGTTGATGGCTGGGTAACAATGAGGCTCGTTTTCTCCATCCCCTCCTACCAACCAACCACGAGCAACAGAGAGGGGATATTATCCTCTTCATCTGACAGTTGGTCGCCTATAACCTCTTCCTCCTTAATTTGTTCCTCAGATCTTGTACCTTCGATAACAGTTTGTTATAACCTGCCCCTCTTGAGTGCAGTAATCCACCCTCCCTTTGCACCCGCCTGTGTGACGACAGTTTTGAACTTAGAGACAATGTTACCTATCCCTTCCGCATCCTCCTCTGCTTCCTCCTATTCTTCAGGGACCACCATCTCCTCCCGCAGGCTATTCAAAGTCTGCTTCAGTATATAGATGACCGGAATAGTGATGCTAATGATGGTATCATCAGTGTTAACCATTTTAGTAGCCATTTCGAAAATGTACAGAAGGGTGCAGAGGTCCTTATTCTGTGCTCAGTCGGTAAACATGGTATGCGCCACATCTGTACTACGTTGGCCCAAGCTTTACTACATGACATACTGCGTCAGGGCTCGTTGCTGCTGCCATAGTCACTGCAACATGTGCAGAGAAGAATTCCACCATGTCAGCACATCGCATATCAACCTGTTAACTGGCATGGACAAAGACCTCTGTATCATTGCAAGTCGATGAGCAAAGGGGTGCGAACGGCGGAAATGAGCACACAGCTTATGTGCTTTCTGGAGCAGCTCACCCAGGCCAGGATAGTGGCTGAGAAAATGTTGTACCACCAGGATGAGGACGTGAGCCATGCGAGGCACATGTGTGAGCTTGCCTCGCCGTACGGCCACCACCAGGTTCGCACCATTATCGGACACGGCCTTCCCTGGATGCAGGTTCAGCAGAGACAGACATTGATCAAACGCAGCCTAGAGAGCTGTCCACAACTTCAACTGTTTGACTGTAATCTCCAAGACATATAAATTTTAAGACTGCCTGATTGCTGTGAGCTCTGACAGCACAGTACGGAGGTGGTGGGGTTCGCTCTACACTGTTGGAACACGTGTCTCGTTAAGGCAGAGGTTGAGGATGCAGATGGAGGCCCTAGAGGAGGCAGAAGCCGCTGAGAAAGTGTTAAATGTAGAGGTTTGTCCTGCAAGCCTTGGGGATTCCAAGACTTGTGGAGCAGCGCCTGTCCCCACAGCCACCAGAGTCACCCAGTGCCCAATCAACGAGATGTAACACCCCTGGCCATGCTTTCTCGTTCAAGTAAGTGTCTGTGGTGAAATGCACCCTAGCAGACAGAGATTTTGTCAAGGAGCGGGTGATGTTGTCTGCGACATGCTGGTATAGCGCAGGCACAGCTTTTTTTTAGAAAAGTAATGGCAACTAGGTAATTGCTACTGGGGGACTGCGACGGCCATCAGCTGTCAGAAACCATCTGTTTCTGCCAGGCGGAAAGGCAGTATTTCCGTGGCCAACAAACTGGAGATGGTGGAGTTCAACCTCTAAGCTTTGTCATGCGTAGGAGGAAACAATCTTTTATGTGACCACAACTGCGGAACCGTGAACTGGCTGTAGTGCTGAGAGAGGGCGGAGTACAGTGAACCGGACAAACTGCTGGACCGTGAGGAAGGTGCAAGTGGAGATGTTACTGTGGATTGAGAAACTTGTAGTGTGCTTATTCTCTGAAATCGGTCAAAAACAGCAGGCATGTCTGCTTCCATTACAGCGGGTAGAGAACCCAAGATTCTGCGATTGCAGACCTGGGTCTCAATAGCTGGCACAGTAACGGAAGATAAGGAGGAAGCAGCAGATACGATTGATGGGGCGGCTGATGGTTGTTGAGGTCCGTTGGTCCGCATTTTTGTGCAGTGGGATTTTCACAGTAAAACATGTTGATTACGCATGTGAAGGTTCATACATGTAGTAGTCAAATTATTGCACTTTTTCCCTCAACTCAGTTGTTTTTCTTGCAAGATTGGAGATTACGTGAGTTGGCTCATCCTTTGCAGTGTCAAAAAAAGGCCCAGGCTAGACAACCCTTGCGACCCCTGCGAGCTCATTGTGGCTGCATCACTACTCGACTGCGATAGATAGTGCAACGTTACCTCCTTGTCTTCCTCCTCAGATGACCTACTCAGCTGTGTGCCTCTATGTTCACGCCAACTGTTATCTAATACCTCACTCATCATCATTATCCTCTGTGTTATCACATTCCTCGGCCTTGGAGTCACCCTCCTCCTCTTCTTGCCCTGACATCTCAGTACAGTCCGCCTAAGCCTCAGATATCTGAGTCTCATCAGGACCACCTCCCCCCCAGGGGTTAAGGTCTGATGATGAGGGTCAGGAGGCTGTTCGGACCATACTTCTTCCTGCCCCAGATCCAAACTAAAAAAAATTTGGGCATCGATGCAGATTTCCTCCTCTTGACTCTGCAAAGCTTTTGAGTGCACATCTGTTGAACATGGCACTGAATGTGTGAACAGCTATTCCGACTCGCCCATCTGTGGTTCCATACAGTCAGTTGAACGGTTGGATAGTTGGGATGCAGGGGGAAGCAAGGGAAATTTGGGTGCCACCTCTGTAGACTGTCCTGGGTGTGATACAACAAGAAAACACAAAATGACAAATTTGCAAAAATACTCTGCAGTAAAAAATGACAGTAATCAGCAAGTGCTGGATAACAAATACAGGGTATTTAGTTGATACTTTTTTTGCAAAAAGGGTATGCCAAGCTACTCCATCACGTCACGGTAACCCTTCACGGAGCAGTCCCTATCTATTGCATTTAAAACCTGAACATATGAACAGTGTCTAAATGAACAGGATACAGACAGGCGCCTCCTAGTATGGGCTTGTGGTGTAAGGCAGCTCATTTATGTGCATGTCACACAAGAGAGGGGTGGGGTCTCCCATTTTTTGTTTTCTTGTTGTGTCTCAGCCAGTGGGTGGCGTGAACACTGTCTGACTGACTTGTTCACATTTGTGCATGTCACATGTGTTTTTAATCCGTTTTTTCCTTGCTTAGCATGGTTTGGGAGACCCCACCCCTCTCTTGTGTGACATGCACATAAATGAGCTGCCTTACACCACAAGCCCATACTAGGAGGCGCCTGTCTGTATCCTGTTCATTTATGCATGTCACATATCTTTTTGTCCTGGGTGTGATGTTGAGGTTTGGGAAGAGGAGGAGAGGCCACTTGAGGCTGCACTTGCCTTCCACTCGAGTACTTGCTCTTTCTGGGCATCATCGACAAGGTGTACCGCTGTGTGTCTGACAAAGAAAGGTAGTGGTGTTGCCTGTCCAGTGACAAGTTGTCTGTTGTCTTTGCATAGGACGTGACATTGCTTCACTAGTGCTTTCACAAACATTACCACCTACCCCATGTACACCTTGAAAACCAAGCCTAATTCCCCTTTCACCAGAGCCTCGCTTTTTCCCAGTCATTTTACTCAGATAGTGCGGTAGGAGCACAGTATCAGCAACCAAAAATTAGATTTTAAATTCTGCGCCACCTCTTCAAACAGCTGAATTTCAGCAACAGTAAATTCAAAGTTGAAATATGGCGTGCTGCATCATGTTAGTCACAGAAAAAATAATTGTTTGACTGTGGATGAGGCCTGTATGACAAAGAAGTTATGCTACAAACAATTTTAAAGTCAGGTCCCCCACTGTATGACACTAGGAACAGAAGAATTTTTTTGTGGTCTATGGATCAGGCCTCTATGACACACTACAAACCATTTTTAAAGTCAGGTCCCTTACTGTATGATGTTAAATAACAGAAGACTTTTTGTAGCCCATGGATCAGGCATCTATAACACACTAGATGCTACAAACTATTTTTTAAGTCAGGTCCCTTACTGTATGACGTTACTAACAGAAGGCTTTTTTGTGGCCTATGGATCAGGCCTCTACAGCTTAGTTTCAACCCAACCAAATGACAGCGAGTTGTCAAACTTTTCGCAACTAAAAAATTATAATTTTTTTTAATGTGCCTTAGGTCTGCAGACAGGTTCAAATCACCACCACAAAATGACAACGTTGGATACAGCAGGCTGTATCGCATTGCGCAAATGACAAGGTGTGATACAGCGGGTTGTCTAACTTTTAGCAACAGAAAAAATTATAACTTTTTTTAATGTTCCTTAGGTCTGCAGACAGTTCTAATAGTTTTTTCACTAGCTACATGTGAATTAGAATGCTATACTCGTGCATGGAGCACAGTAGAAGCAGTGCACAACACGTGCCCTGCTGGCTTTCTTTGTGGACCAAAAAAGAAAAAAAAAATGCTGGAAGGTAAATTTAATGGCCACACTGGACACTATCTAGCTACACTATCTGACTGTTATACAACCACCTGGCCAGCTAGCTAAAATGTGGGATACAGCAGGCTTTTTCACATTTACCTAGTGAAAAAAATATTAATTAGAATGCTATACTTGTGCACAGAGTACAATAGAAGCAGTGCACAACATGCGTCCTGCTTGCTTTGTCTGTGGACCTCAGTAATGCCCCCCTCCCCAAAAAAAAAAAAAATCTGGAAGGTAAATTTTACAGTCACACTGGACACTATCTAGCTACACTGTCTGACACTTTCTGTCTAATATACAACCGCCTAATTAACTAGCTACAATCTTGCTGTTAACAGTACCAGTGTCAAGAGCAGACTTTTTGCGCTGTTACAGTGTCAAAATAGCGCTAAGACAAGATGTCCGCTATTTATATGGAGAGGGACATGTGATTTGAGCAGCCAGTGACACAAGCCATTGTGTCAGGACATTGTGGGTGTTTCCTGCACCCTGATTGGCTAGCCATAATCTGCAAACATAAAGTTAGGGAAAAAAATGACTGCTTACAAGAACGCCACACCTCTGAGCTCTCCAAACCCCCTCACCTCATCAAACACGCGTCAAATGCTCATGATAAACCACCATTATCGTTGCTAAAGTGCTGAAAATATTTTTGTGGGAACGTAACTTTTTTCCCACGCTTTTACCGAATATTACCGATGTTTACCGATTTTATAAAATTTTGCTCGGATTTTCGATCACAAATCCGAATGTGCCATATTCGCTCCGAATTTATATGTGGCGATCGTTTTACGAACTATGTGGCACCCCTGAGGCTTCAGTCGCCACAGAGGTACTGCACCTTCTCCTAAGGTGTAGTGCCTCACCATCCAGGTAAGGTGGGAACTCCTTTCCGCATTCCAACACCTGCACCCCACACACAGGATAGTTCAGCAGGGACCCATCCATGCTTTATGCTAGAAAGGTCATAGGGTGCCTTTTGTGGTCCCTGGCTTCGTAACACGAGAGGTGCTGGGGAGGCGAGTGGAGTTAGATATAAAATAGAAGGAAGGTGTAGTATTTCAGGTCAGTCTGGGGTGAGTCCCAGAGAGAGAGCAGGCTGACAGCAGGTCCGCCTGAGAGGAGCTCAAGGCGGAGGAAGGCAGTCAGTCAGTAGAGGCTGAGGACTGGTCTTACTGGAACGAGCTCCCTAGGGAAGGAAGAGAAGGAGAAAGAGACAAAGACTGGAGACTACAGATTCCATAAGAGAGATAGAACAGATCGGAACGAAGGAGAATAGGACGGTGGGAAGCTGGTTGAAGAAAGATAGAGAACCCTTCCAGTCCAGAGAGCGCAAAGGCCGGGGCCCGGTCCCCGAGGTTGATTGGATCTTTATGTCCGGCAACAGACACCGGAGGAGTAGTGAGCCGCTAACGCCTTGCTCCCATCATAGACTTGGGACACAACAGCAACTGAATAGAGAGCCGGGACGCAGTGAGGAGTCCCCGAAGCAGGCTACAGCTGTCTGTCATACAAGTAAAGACTAGGAACACCTAGAGAGAGGAATTCCAGGGTAACTAAGTACTGGAGTGCTTCGCACCTAAAGGCGCATTGGAGGAGTCGTTCAGTAAGGTACATGTTGGTGGAGTGTGGAAGGGAGAATCCTATCCTACCTGGAGGTTGGCTGGAGCCCTGACCTGGAGAACACGGTACGGAGGCAGGCAGTTGAGTGAACTGCAAACAGTGAGTAAAGCTTTGGAACCGCATACACTGGTGTCCTCCAGTTATTCCCGCACCACTACACCTGGGTACCAGCCTCCATACCATTCTGCGCCTCTCCTCATCCATTGCACCTACACTGCCCTGGGACTACAGCTCCACCTGTGGGGAGCTACACCATCTTTGCTGCACCACACCATCAGTCCCAGCGGATCTGCATGCAGCGTTGGCTCAACATCTTACTTGCCAAACACCACGGGTGGTGTCACAAACAATTCTAATAAACTTTAACACCATTAACATCACCGCCATTGATATTGGGCGCCCAGGGCTGCGGACCGGGTCACCGCTGCTGACACATTCCCGCCTTGACACTGGCCCGGTACCGAGTACCCCGCTGCCCTGGGTGTGCGAGGGCGACCCAACAAATTCGCTCATCACTAAGTGTGATTCCCCATATATGAAATTAAGCGTTATTTACTATAATGCACTAGCTAATTAATGATGTTAATAAATAGAGACATTTAGGACTACATTTGCAACTGGATTTAATCTAACGTGATGCTCATATATGAACTTTCAGCATGACTATGAGTATGGTCATCACAAGAGACAGTATCTTAGTAACACAAGCAGCTGCAGTCCGCTATCTATTTAGTCAGGATTTTTAGATCATATACTAATACTAGCTGAAGATCCCAGTGCTGCCCGGGGGCATAGTAACTAACTGTGGTTAGTTATAGCAAATTATAATTATCCTCCATTCCATAGTCCCGTGCCCATATACCCATCATACATATCCACGATCCCATAGGCCCGTGCCCATATACTCATCATACATATCCTCCATCCCATAGTCCCATTCCCATATACCCATCATACATATTCGCCATCCCATAGTCGAGTGCCCATATACCCATCACACATCCTTCATCTCATAGTCCCATGCCCATATACCCATCATACATATCCTCCATCCCATAGTCCCGTGCCCATATACCCATCATACATATCCGCCATCCCATAGTCCTGTGCCCATAAACCCGTCATACATATCCTCCATCCCATAGTCAAGTGCCCATATACCCATCACACATCCTCCATCCCATAGTCCCGTGCCCATATACCCGTCATACATATCCTCCATCCCATAGTCCAGTGCCCATATACCCATCACACATCCTCCTTCCCATAGTCAACCACTATGACATCATAATGAGCGGCGGGGCTTGCAACCTATGATGACATCAGCATCGCCATGGCAGCCATTATGACATAATGAGGGGCGGGGCTTGATACACACACTTTTTCCCCATTATGTAGTTAGGGGCAAAATTGTTTGGTGAATTGGAACGCGCGGGGTTAAAATTTTGTCTCACAACATAGCCTAGGACACTCTCGGGGTCCAGACGTGTTACTGTGCCAAATTTTGTGGCTGTAGCTGCGACGGTGCGGATGCCAATCCCGGACATACACACATACATGCATACATATTGTACATGCACACACTTGAGCTTTATACAGTATATTAGATTGTAGTGCTAAAAAAACCTGAAAAGTCTCACCAACATGTTTCACCTTTACAGGCTTCATCAGAGTAAAGAAAGTCCCCGAGCAAAGTGTTTCATTACCCTGAATAAGCAGTAAGGGTGAATCATGTTGGGGAGAATGTTCAAATTTTTTAAAATAGTACTCTACCCCTATGTAGAAGAATATCAGTATATGATATGTAAATCCTGACTAAAATAACGGAATGCGGCAACTTTTGTTACTAAGACACTATTCTGACTCCATAACCTGGGCTGCAAGTGGGAGGCTCTTTAGACAATGTTTCTATCTACAGTGGGTGAAATAAGTCTTGAATACGTCACCATTTTTCTAACTATATCTATTTCTAAAGGTGCTATTGACATAAAATTCTCACCAGATGTTGGTAACAACCCATCCAATACACACAGGCAAAGAGATCACACCATACATGTCCATAAATTAAGTTATGTGTAATAACAAAAAATGACACAGGGAAAAGGTATTGTACATGCTTACTGAAATTTATTTCATACTTTGTACTTTTGTAGTACTATTTAATACTCTGTAGTTTTTTTTTATGATGACAGCTTCAAGATGTCTACTGTATGGAGAAACTAGTCGCAAGCATTGCTCAGGTGTGAAAACTTGCTGATGTGTTCAACATTTACTTTGCCCACTATATGTCTGTATTGAACCAGTACTCACACCAAGAACTTCGTCAGGCAGTGTCAACTCAACTGCAGAGGCATATATGAAGATTCCAGAAGAAGTTTTATTCTCAGTTTTATTCTCAGACTGAATTTTTGTATTATGCACAATAGCAACAACAGTAGCTGTAACAGCTGCAGCAAGTGACAACATAATTATGAACCGAGGATCTACAGAGATGAAGGTCAAATGATGATGGCTGACAAACACTAACTGAGGAAGAAAGGATGGGTTACCTACATCAGAGCTGGACTACAGAGAGAGAGAGAGGACAAACTTAGAAAGGCAAACGTGGTTGTATAGCAATATGCAACAACAATATAATGATAATACAATACTGTATGATTCCCAAGTCATGGGACATGAGTCACGGCAGACACTGTCTGATGTGATGACCATACTGAAGGCCCAAACATAAGCATCGCTTTGGATGCAAAAGCAGACATAAATGTCTCTATTTATTAACAGCATTAATTAGTTAGTACTATATCTGAGAACTATCTCATGCTTTATAATGGATAATAATAATTATTACTTTCAGATATGGGAATCAAAATATATTAATATTTGATAGGTTCCCAATGCAAGCATCCGAGCACCAATTGTTTAGAATTTAATTATACGTTAGCATAATCTTGGAATATTCCCAATAATGATACTGCTGTGGATTCAGTGGGATTTTAATTGCACACTTCACTAACCAATATGCATGTTATACTTTTTAGTTATGAATTTATTGAAAGCTACATTTTATTTTATTTATTTATTATTTATTTTATTCATTTTTGGTTTGGTTTTAATGAGATATATGGGCCTTCTGGCTATTGGTTTAAATTGTTATAATCCCTACTAATACTACAGAGTCTGTTGAATATAGCAAAAAGCAGATTTGCCACTTTCTGGCGGGTGGTACTAGAGGCAGGGGTCTGTCAATGCTTTAGACCTGATATCTAGTAGAAATATTAGCGTTCGTTATAATGCTGTCCTCTTATGACTGCTCACTGCACTAGTTGAAAATGTATTAGAAGTTTAGCCTAATGTTGAGGCTTAACAACCATTAAAACTAAAATTTTCATATAGAAAGTAATCTAAAAATTAAAAAAAAAATCACCATAAATAAAAAAAGTTGATTTATTCAGTAAGTCAATTTTGATAATTCTTTTAAGCTTAGATTGTACATGGAAACCCCAAATGGCAGGTCTTCTTTAGGGTTCAGATATCATGAATGTTTTCCCACAGATTTTTTTGCCTATTTTACAGCATATGTGCAGTTTCATGGATTTCACTCTTTCCATGGTAAGTATAATAAGAATGCCCTTAATTTGAAGTGGTAAAATCTGCTACTTGTGAATCAAGCTTTGAAGACGCAGTTTACATGCATTGTACCCATGTAGTGAAAAACTGAATTAACAAGTGTTCATGCTGCAGTCTATAAGTGAATAGTAATAAAGCAGTTCAATTACGGCATTAGTACTAGGCTTGGCATAATCATATTTTGATATTAGGAATTTAGCAATGCCACGAATACACCAGAATAAGCCTTTTGCATGAATGGATATGCATGCAGTCATGTTGACTTGGTCTTATGGCTCCTAGCCCCGAATGCAAAATATGTAGCAACCTACCTGGTGCCATTTAAGGATGTCTTTTTATATGGCAGAGAGACCTTCAGGCACCAGGGCTCAGCTACTACTGCTACCTTATAGCTACAGTCCTGGACAAGCCATGTGTGGCTAGTATCTTAAATGCATTAACACAATAAATAGTGGAAATGGTTAATGATTAAAGCACAGTGTTCTTCTCCTCTAGGCACAATTTTTCCATTTGGGCAGTGGTTACATTGTCAACCATCACTGTAGAAGCTGTGTCATGGCTATCATTGGAAATGCTAGTGGAGGCATTGGTATTCTCTAAATTAGAAGGCACACCGCACACTGCGTCTACTGATGTGCTGCCTGAGGAAATGTTATTTTCATTGCAGTTTTCAGCAAACATATCTGGACATGATGGAACAGTCTCCTTCTCTATAGCAGTATCCTTACAAGTTGTCTGGCAATGATCACACTTTTCATCTGTTGGGAGTTGCAGAAACTCAGGTAGAATAAGGTCATCTTTACAGAGCAGTCCACGCTGGTCATCAGCTCGGGTATTCTGCACTCTATTCAGCATTTCTACCAATCCTAAAAATGAAAAAAAAATGAAATAGTTATAGCAACTTTATTCTAGTAAAAGGAAGAAATATGACAAAAACCATAACCAATAAAGCCTAGGTGAATTCTTATAGGGAAATGATAAAGTTAAGTTAAAATTGTTCTTTCTTCTTCATAGATGTCACTCATCTGTAATGTCTCCAGCCTGGAAATTGTGCCATCTTCCTGCCTTCACTAGTTCTCTCTGTTCTTCTACACATCAGGTTACCATTGGTTCCAGCACTGACTAAAAACTTCTGAAAAACTTCTGGCCAGTACTGCCTTGGACTATGTAAAAACTTCACTGCTAGCTAGTACTAGTACTGCCTGTGACGCTAGTGAGCCATGAGGCTGGGTAGTCTAGAGGTCAAAAGCCAGGAGAGTACGTCATAGAAAGAGGGGTGAGACAAAGGCATAGTCAGTTCACAGTCTGGAGTCAGAATTCCAAGAATGTTCATGACAAAAAGACTAAGCAAACAGATGTCAAAGGCAAAACTAAGGTCAAGCAGAAAAGATCAGGGGCACAGAGCAAATACATACCTCTTGATCTAAGCTACAATGGACAGTAGTCTAAGGTAAATAGCTGGCTAAGTAATTACTCCGAACAGGAGACACATAGAGAACGCCTGGGCATGCCCTGGCCCTGATTGGATTGCAAAACTGTCACTTAAGACATTGACAGCTCAGCACGCATCATCTTCCAATTGTGAGCTGTCATCAAAATACTGACTACTCAGCATGCCCCTGCCCTAGACTGAACTGCAGAACAATCATTTACTATGTCTGGATACACCGATAAGGGTAATTGTAACAGTGCCTTGGACTTTGTGACAAACTCAGCTGTGCAACTCTGCAATAACGCTTGGCCAGTTCTTTGACATTGGATTCTGCTACATTACCCGCTCTGCTACATAGCTGAGACAATCCTGTTTCTTTGTGCATATTACTCTGCTATGTAAAATGCCATCCTACCACCACCCACCAACTGGACCAACTCATTGCACCAACGTCATCAGTCCGTGCTGCATAATAACTACTAATCCGGACCAAGGGCTTCGAGGATCCACTCCAGTTGAGATATAGAACAAGTCTACAGTAAATATCACAAATAATCTACAAGTACCTCCAGATGAATTGAACATTTTGAATCTTAAAAATGTGTGATGTCTCCTTAGCAACATCTTATGTATTAAAAGTGATCATACACTTCAGATAGCTGAAATCTGAACAAATGTTTGGCTGATAGCTATCTTTCCTGATTCCCCATTCATATGTATGTAAGGGGTATACTAAATGTAAATCTCATATATATATATATATATATATATATATATATATATTGTAGGGATTTGCTCTGGTAGGTAATGGCAGGGCTGCAGTAACGAGGCAACACACAGGCTTATAGTCCAATTTCAGTGGTTTAATGTCACGTTGTAAACAGCAGGTTTAACAGAAAGTAAGGAAAACATAAATATACTCCAGCTTGGAGAACCACTGGTCCGAGACTCACCCCTTGCACGGGACGGGCTTAACTAAGCGGCTGCCAGGTCCGCGGCATCCGCCAGGTGCCATTCCCAGGGTTGTTTTTTAAAAGTCTTGCTGCTATAGTCCTGTAGCACGGGGATCCTGTATACAAGTTCAGGCTACGTCCAGCCAAGCTCCTGTAACTTCCAGACACACACTCACCATGTGCCAAAACCAACCTCCATTACATAGCCCATAACCCCTCCCCCAAGTGAGGTAGACATCACATGGGCTGATCACGCGACCATGACATCATCGCATCATCGCAGGTCCTGTCTTTAGGGAAAAACCCGGCCAAATATTAATCTGCTGGGAGAAATGTATCTCCCATCCAGTAAAACACCCTTTACTGTACCACTATATACATTATATATATATATATATATATATATATAGCGTGATGATGTACATAACTGTAAATAGTGTTGTATACGGCATTGCTTTGAGATGTACATTATGCTGAAGATTAGGGAAAGCGTAGTACTCCGGATTGGACACTAGATGTGGCACATTATTGTAGATAGTTATTTAGGAGTAGCCAACCGTGGATAAGAGAGAGGGTTTTCCACACCCGAGTTAGTAGGGCCATGGAGCCCGTATAGGGCGGACAGCACCGTAACATTTCAAGCAAGGAACCCAGCGGTCCAGGGCCCAGTGAGCCAGAAGTGCAGCCTAGGCAGCAGCGGTGACAGCAATGATGGAACAGAAGCTACAGCAGAGGTCACAACAGCACAGGGACACAGGTTGCTCTAACATGTGGCAGCTTCATGGGCAGATGCCCTCATGTCCGGGGCAAAAAGGACAAGGAAACTCCTGAGCACTTACCCCCTCCTGGCGAGGTCTCTGCAGCCCCCCTGCTTCTCCCGTCTCAGGCTCCTTCCTTCAGTGGTCACATGGTACTGCTCATTAAATTCATGAATATGTGCATATTTATGACTTTAATGAGCGGTACCACGTGACCGCTGAAGGAAGGAGCCTGAGACCGGGAGAAGCGAGGCTGCAGAGACAGCGCCAGGAGGGGGTAAGTATAAGCTATATTCACATGTCCCGGGTCCATCGTTGTGCGCTGCTCTGTCCTCTCTCTGCGTCCTCTGTCTGTGATGTTCAGGTCAGAGGGCACGGTGACGTAGTTAGTGCACGCCTCGCCCTCTGCATGAACATCACTGACAGGACGTGGAGGAGGAGAGTACAGAGCAGCGCCAGCCATGGAGCGGGGATCGGTAAATATCGCCAGTGCCGGGGTCCTGAGCTAGCGGTGACATCAGAACCTGTCACTGCCTGCTCAGGACACCGGCACCAGGCACCCAGCGACAAGAGGTGAGTATGTCATTTTTCTTTTATTTGCAGCGGCAGCAATATATGGGGGCATAACTATGGAGCAGCAATATATGGAGGCATAACTATTGAGCATCATATGGGGGCATAACTATGGAGCAGCAATACATGGGGGCATAACTATGGAGCAGCATATGGGGGCATAATTATGGAGCAGCAATATATGGGGGCATAACAAAGGAGCAGCCTTTTGGGGGCATAACTATGGAGCAGCAATATATGGGGGCATAACTATGGAACAGCAATATATAGGGGCATAATCTATGGAGCAGCATATGGGGGCATAAACTATGGAACATTTTATGGGGGCATAATCTATGGAGCAGCATATAGGGGCGTAATCTATGGAGCAGCATATGGGGGCATAATTATGGGGCAGCATATGGGGGCATAGTCTATGGAGCAGCATATGGGGGCATAATTATGGAGCAGCAATATATGGGGGCATAATTATGGAGCATCAATATATGGGGGCATAACTATGGAGCAGTATATGGGGGCATAACTATGCAGCAGCATATGGGGGCATAATTATGGAGCAGTGTATGGGGGCATAATTATGGAGCAGCATATGGGGGCGTAATCTATGGAGCATCATTTGGGGCATAATCTATGGAGCAGCATATGGAAGCATGATCTATGGAGCAGCATATGGGGGCATAATTGTTATGATTGGGTCACTGAGGAGGAGAGCAAGACCAAGCAAGCCACAGAAAACAAGAGAGGTTGGTAACTAAGCAGATTGCAGACCCCTGATCCTATCCACACAACTAGCAGTAGCCATGGAGCGTGCCTACGATGATCCTAGACGCCTCGGCACAGCCGGAGAACTAACTAAGCCTAAAGCAAGAAAGGGGAAATCTAAACTGCCCCAGAGCAGACCCCAAAGGAATAGATAGCCCCCAAACATATATTGTCGGTGAGACAAGATGAAAACACAAATGCAGGCAGGAAAATAGACTGAGCAAACGATGGGGCCCACATGAGATGCTCATGAGGAGAACATAATTTTACCTCTATATAAGTCACTAGTGCGACCACACTTAGAATACAGTGTACAGTTCTGGTCTCCGGTGTATAAGAAAGACATAGCTGAACTGGAGCGGGTGCAGAGAAGAGCGACCAAGGTTATTAGGGAACTAGGGGGTCTGCAATACTAAGACAGGTTATTGCACTTGGGGTTATTTAGTTTGGAAAATCGAAGGCTTAGGGGTGATCTTATTACAATGTATAAATATATGCGAGGACAATGCAAAGACCTTTCTAATTATCTTTTTACTCTTAGACCTGTGATGGGGACAAGGGGGCATCCTCTACTTCTGGAGGAAAGAAGGTTTAAGCATACACGCAGACGCAGATTCTTTACTGTAAGAGCAATGAGACTATGGAACTCTCTGCCATATGATGTTGTAATGAGTGATTCCCTAATAAAATTTAAGAAGGGACTCGATGTCTTTCTTGAAAAGTATAATATTACAGGGTATATACACTAGTTTCCTTAATATTGCACTGATCCAGGGAGCTAGTCTGATTGCTGTATGTGGAGTCAGGAAGGAATTATTTTCCCCAATGTGAAGCTTACTGTTTGCTACATGGGTTTTTTTTGCCTTCCTCTGGATCAACATGTTAGGGCAAGTTAAGATAGGATATGGGTTGAACTAGATGGACATAAAGTCTTCCTTCAATCTTAATAACTATGTTACTATGTTGCACTGACTAGACAGGACAGGAAAGGAAAGACACTGTCTGCAATCATGCAAAAAACCCTGCAAAAAAGTCCAACACGTCTGATAGAAAAATACTGAAGTCGCACGACTTCGCCCACTATATCAGCAGTCTGGTATATTCTGAAAGCAGAGCAAAAAGAAGCCAATCTAATAAGGGACAAAAAAAAACTGGCACAAGCAATAACATATGGATGGTGAATCAGCACAGCCCCAGCCGGAGCTGGCTGACCCACACAAAACTGAAATAGGCAAAACAGATCAAATGTGAACAATAGCAAAAGAACACTTAGCTGAGCATGCAGGGACTGAGCTGGAAACAAGACCTCAGTAGGCAGGAGAAAATCACCAGCAGGGATAGAGGGAGTCGGCTGTCTTAAATCCAGTCTGAAACCCCAGATCTCCAATCATCTTCCTCATTATCAGGTGGCAAGCCTCTGTTAATCAGATCAGCTCCATTACCTCCAGTAACCACCAGAGGGAGCCCAGAAAGAGAACTCGCAACCCCTCTGTCAGTTTGACCAGCTCCACTACCTTCAGTAGTAACCAGAGGTAGGCCAGAAAACAAATTCACAACAGTACTCCCCCTTGAGGAGGGGTCACCAAACGCTCATCCACGCCACCAGGCCGATCAGGATGGGCCTGGTGAAAAGCACAAACCAATCTATCGGCATGAATGTCAGAAGCAGAGACCCAAGAATTATCCTCCTGGCCATAACCCTTCCATTTGACCAAGTACTGGAGTCTCCGTTTAGCCAAACGACAATCCAATATTTTCTCTACCTCATATTCCACATTGCCTTTAACCAATACAGGGTCAGGAGGCACCACCATAGGAACTACTGGCTCCACAAACCTCTTCAACAGAGATTTATGAAACACGTTTTGGATCTTAAATGTAACTGGAAGAGCCAATCGAAAAGAAACAGGATTAAGAATCTCCAAAATCTTATAAGGTCCAATGAATCTTGGCTTGAACTTTGGAGACGCAACCTTCATAGGAATATTCTTTGACGACAACCAAACCATATCACCCACTTTAAATCGGGGACCAATGGTCCTATGCCGGTTGGAAAATCGTTGGGTTTTTTCCAGAGAGAGGGACAACTTATCCACCAATTGGTCCCAAATCTGCTGCATTCTCTCTACCACAGTGTCCACACTTGGGCAGGTCGAACATTCCACTTGCCCTGAAGAAAATCGAGGATGAAACCCAAAGTTATAGAAAAAGGGCGACATCAAAGTGGCAGAACTAGCTCTATTGTTTAGCACGAATTCGGCCAAGGGCAAAAATGAGACCCAGTCATCCTGATCAGCAGATATAAAACATCTCAAATAGGACTCCAAAGTCTGGTTTGTTCTCTCAGTCTGCCCATTGGTCTGAGGATGAAATGCAGAGGAGAAAGAAAACTGAATTCCCAGTTTGGAAAAAAAAGCTCTCCAAAATCTGGAAACAAAGTGGACTCCTCTGTCCGACACAATGTTCTCAGGAATCCCGTGCAACCGAACCACCTGTTGTAAAAGCAAGGGCACCAACTCAGAAGAAGATGGCAACTTTGGGAGTGGTACAAGAGGGATAATCTTAGAAAATCTATCACAAATCACCCAGATAACAGTCATTCTCTGAGAGACAGGAAGATCGGAAATAAAATCCATTCAGATATGGGTCCATGGCCTCTTGGGCACCGGCAGGGGCATCAACAACCCACTAGAACAGGGTTTGGACTGAGAACAAGTCCCACAGGACTGCACAAAATTCTTGACATTACGATATAAGGCAGGCCAACAAAAAGACCGACTCACCAAATCTCTGGTACCAAAAATACCTGGATGACCAGCCAACGCAGAGCAATGAATTTCAGACATTACTCTCTTCCTCCACTGGTCAGGGACATACAATTTTCCCATAGGGCAATGTTCAGGTTTGTTCTCCTGAAATTCCTCCAGGGCACGTCTCAAATCGGGTGAGATGGCGGAAAGAACTACACCCTCATTTAGAATGGTGGTAGGTTCGGTCACAATAAGAGAATCCACAAAGAAACTCCTAGAAAGGGCGTCTGCCTTAACATTCTTAGTGCCCGGAAGAAAAGAGACCACAAAATTAAAACGCGTGAAAAACAAGGTCCACCTAGCCTGTCTAGGATTCAAGCGTTTGGCTGATTCAAGATAAATCAAATTCTTTTGGTCGGTGAGGACCACAACTTGATGTCTAGCTCCTTCCAACCAATGTCTCACTCTCCACTCTTCAAATGCCCATTTCATGGCCAACAATTCCCGATTCCCCATGTCATAGTTACGTTCAGATGGGGAGAATTTTCGAGAAAAGAAGGCACAGGGATTCATTTTAGAAGTCACAGGATCTTTTGGGGACAAAACGGCTCCTGCACCAATCTCAGAAGCATCTACCTCCAACTGAAATGGGAGTGAGACATCAGGTTGCCGTAGAACTGGAGCAGAAGTGAATCTCCGCTTAAGCTCCTGAAATGCCGAGACTGCCTCTAGAGACCAATTCACCACATCAGTGCCCTTTTTGGTCAGATCAGTCAGTGGTTTGACAATACCAGAAAAATTACTTATAAATTTAAGGTAGAAATTAGCAAAACCCAAAAACTTCAAAGAAGTGGGCTAAACCCAATCATAAATGGCCTGTACCTTGGCCGGGTCCATTTCAATAGCCGACAAGGACAAAATGAATCCCAAAAATGAAATCCTCTGTACACCAAAGAGGCACTTCCATCCCTTTACATACAGGGAATTTTCCCTCAAAATCCAGAACACAGTCCGGACATGTTCCACATGAGAATCCCAATCACTGGAAAAGATCAAAATATCATCCAGATAAATGATCAAAAACTTATCCACAAAGTCCCGGAAAATATCGTTCATAAAAGATTGGAAGACAGAAGGGGCATAAGTGAGCCCAAAAGGCATCACCAGGTACTCAAAATGTCCCTCCGGAGTATTAAACGCCGTCTTCCATTCATCCCCGTGCTTGATGCGAATAAGATTATACGCCCCCCTGAGGTCAAGCTTGGTAAACCAACAGGCACTTTTAACTCTGGAAAATAAATCAGAAATCAGGGGTAACAGGTACTGATATTTAACAGTGATTTTGTTAAGGGAACGATAGTCAATACAAGGCCTTTATGAACCATCCTTTTTGGCCACAAAAAAACCCCCAGCACCTAAAGGTGAAGAGGATGGTCTAATATGACCCTTCTCCAATGACTCCTTGATATAACATCGCATAGCATCATGTTCGGGTACCGATAATTTGCACCCGGGCATTAACTCAATTGCACAGTCATAACTCCTATGAGCAGGCAAAGATGCCGACTTACTCTCGCTAAATACATCAGAAAAATCAGCCAAATAATCAGGAATATCATGAGACTGAGGAGAGGTGGAGAAAACAGGAGTGTCACTAAGGACACATTGACAACCCCAACTCACCACAGACACAGATTTCCAATCTAAAACAGGATTCTGAGTTTGCAACCAGGGAAAACCCAGAACAATAGTATCATGCAAACTGTGCAACACCAAAAAGTTATAATTTTTTTTGGAGGTCCGGGGCGACCCACATTATCACCTGGGTCCAAAACTGGGGTTTATTCTCCACCAAAGGAGTAGCATCAATACCCCTCAAAGGGATAGGAGTCCACAGGGGTATCATGGGAAAACCACAATGCTTAGCAAAGTCCAAATCCATCAGATTCAAAGCTGCTCCTGAATTTACAAAAGCCCTAGCGGAAAATGTAGACAAGGAGCAGATCAGAGTAATTGCCAAAAGGAACTTAGGCTGTACACTGCCCACGGCAAATGTGTGAGCAAAACGTTTTTCTCATTTAGGGCAGACAGAAATAGTATGAGAGGCGTCTCCACAGAAAAAACACAGCTTATTACACCTTCTAAACTCCTGACGTTGCTCCCTAGACGAAACCCTATCACATTACATAGGTTCAGACGTTCGTTCAAAAGGCGGCAACACCTCTCGTGTAGTTTTACGTTCACGTAAACGCCGATCAACTTGAATGGCTAATGACATAGAATCGTCAAGACCAGAGGGAACAGGAAATCCCACCATAACATTTTTTACGGTTTCTGCCAAACCCTTCTGAAAGAGAGCTGCTAGGGCATCGTCATTCCATTTAGTAAGGACCACCCACTTTCGGAATTTTTGACAATATAACTGACCCTGGTTCAATGCCAATAAGGTTTTCTCAGCTTGATCAATAGCATTAGGTTCATCATACAACAACCCCAAGGCTTGAAAAAAATGCGTCCACATTAGTCAGAATAGGATCTCCAGGTGTCAGAGAAAAAGCCCAATCCTGGGGATCACCGCGCAGCAAGGAGATGACAATTTTAACCTGCTGCACAGAGTTCCCCGATGAGTTAGGCTTCAAGGCAAGAAATAGTTTACCATGATTCTTAAAATTCAAAAATTTAGACCGATCCCCAGAAAACACATCAGGAGTAGGGATTTTTGGTTCAACAGCAGATGATTGAGCGAGATAGGCAGAAATTCCCCACACTTCAGCAGCAAGCTGCTCAACATGATCAGACAATTGCTTAATCTCCATTAAAGAAAAAAAGAATCCTCCTACGGCCCCAGAGAAAAAGAGGAGATAATATAAAAAAAATTTCTGACACTTTTTTTTTACAATTCTTTCCTTCTTTTGAGTACCCTAGAGTCTGCGGTTTGGCTGGTGATTCTGTTATGATTGGGTCACCGAGGACGAGAGCAAGACCAAGCAAGCCACAGAAAACCAGAGAGGTTGGTAACTAAGCGGATTGCACCCCTGATCCTATCCACACAACTAGCAGTAGCCGTGGAGCGTGCCTAAGATGATCCTAGACGTCTTGGCACAGCCGGAGAACTAACTAAGCCTAAAGCAAGAAAGGGGAAATCTAAACTGCCCCAGAGCAGACCCCAAAGGATTAGATAGCCCCCAAACATATATTGCGGGTGAGACAAGATGAAAACACAAACGCAGGCAGGAAAATATACTGAGCAAACGATGGGGCCCACACTGACTAGACAGGACAGGAAAGGAAAGACACTGTCTGCAATCACACAAAGAACCCTGCAAAAAAGTCCAACACGTCTGATAGAAAAATACTGAAGTCGCACGACTTCGCCCACTATATCAGCACTCTGGTATATTCTGAAAGCAGAGCAAAAAGAGGCCAATCTAATAAGGGACAAAAACAAACTGGCACAAGCAATAACATAGGGATGGTGATTCAGCACAGCCCCAGCCGGAGCTGGCTGACCCACACAAAACTGAGATAGAAAAAACAGATCAAAAGTGAACAATAGCAAAAGAACACTTAGCTGATCATGCAGAGACTGAGCTGGAAGCAAGACCTCAGGAGGCAGGAAAAAATCACCAGCAGGGATAGAGGGAGTCGGCTGTCTTAAATCCAGTCTGAAACCCCAGATCTCCAATCGTCCTCCTCATTATCAGGTGGCAAGCCTCTGTTAATCATGTCAGCTCCATTACCTCCAATAACCACCAGAGGGAGCCCAGAAAGAGAACTCGCAACCCCTCTGTCAATTTGACCAGCTCCACTACCTTCAGTAGTAACCAGAGTTAGGCCAGAAAGCGAATTCACAACACATAATCTATGGAGCAGCATATGGGGGCATAATTATTGGGTAGCATATGGGGGCATAATCTATGGAGCAGCATATGGGGGCATAATTATGGAGCAGCAATATATGGGGGCATAGCTATGGAGCAGCAGTATATGGGGGCATAACTATGGAGCAGCATAAGGGGGCATAATCTATGGAGCAGCATATGGGGGCATAAACTATGGAGCAGCATATGGGGGCATAAACTATGGAGCAGCATATGGAGACATAATTATGCATATTGGGGCATAATCTATGGAGCAGCATATTGGGGCATAATCTATGGAGCAGCATATTGGGGCATAAACTATGGAGCATAATTATTGGGTAGCATATGGGGCATTATGGAGTATAATTATTGGGTAGCATATGGGGGCATAATTATGGAGCAGCAATATATGGGGGCATAACTATGGAGCAGCAATATATGGGGGCATAATCTATGGAGCAGCATATGGGGGCTTAAACTATGGAGCAGCATATGGGGCATAATCTATGGAGCAGCATATTGGGGCATAATTATGGAGCAGCATATGGGGGCATAAACTATGGAGCATTTTCGGGGGGTATAATCTATGGAGCATTTTATGGGAGCATAATCTATGGAATATCTTATGGGGCCATAACCTTTGTGGGGCAGCATATGGGGCAATAATAACCTTTGTGTAGCATTATATGGGGTGTATTTTGTATGGAGCATCTTATGGGGCCATCTTGGACTGTATGGAGCATTATATGGGGCTCCTGATTCAATATGAATATTCAAAAACATTTAACCTACTGATGTCTCAATTAATTTTACTTTTATTGGTTTGTAATCTGATCGGTAAACAATGTAACAAGGAAAAAAATCAAAACGGCAGAATTACGATTTTTGACCACCGCAACATTGCAATAAAAGGGTGAACGAAACCTCATATCTACTCCAAATTTGTATCACTAAAAATTCCTGCTCAGGGCACAAAAAACAAGTCTTTACCCAGCCTCAGATCCTGAAAAATGAAAACGATACGGGCCTTGGAAAATGACGACACAAGCAAAAACATTTTTTCTTACAAATTTCTGAATTTGCTTTCATTACTTACGGTAAATGAAAAAAAACCCACACAAATTTGGTATCTGTGTACTCACATTGACCCAAAGAATTGTACTGCCATGTCAGTTTTATCATATTGAGAACATGGTAAATAAAAAACCCTAAAAACAATTGAGGAATTGTACTCTTTTTGCCAATTTTTTTCCTGCTTTCAGTGCATCACATGGTAAAATCAGTTTATTGTTTATGTATAAAACTGCAATCCATAGGTTTAAATCCCTCATGGTCAATTTAAAATAATGTTTTCTCATCTGCCATATTTCAATGATATATAGTTCTGTGCAAATCGAATAGAGAATGACCTTTATCTTTTCAATATCATCAATTCTTTTAGGTACATTTGCCAACAGTTCTTGTAGGAATTCAGCAGAGAATGTGTCCCAACAGGGGCATACACTAACAGCTTGGGGCCCTTGTGCAAAAAATGTATTTGTGCACCCCTCCTTTTACGGCTACCAAGCTACAGATTTTACAGATTATATATATTATATATTACATTATATTCACTTTACATTACATCCCTTATTACATAGTGCCTTCTCTTGCTATGTACAGCACCGTACCTTACATATCGGATTCTCGTTATTTTTGTTATTTATAGCGCCCTGTTCTTTATTACATACCGTCCTCTCTTGTTAGATATACAGTATAATGCAAAGACGGCTGATGGAGCATGTGAAAGCTTCTATCCTAATGGAGGAGCTGATGGACTGGTATTCTGGTCACCAGCTGCTCCATCAGCAGTCATTTTATATCTAACAAGAGGGGACTATGTAATAAAGAGAGTGAATAACAAGAATATGTTATGTCAGGGACAGTGCTAAATATATTGAGAGATTAACTGTGTAATAATGGGACAGCAATTTACATAATGACAGAGGATTTATATGATAAAGGACCACCCCATACATAACTAGGCAGGATGCTATGTAATAAGAGACAGTGTTATATATAATAAAGGAGGAAACTATGTAATTAAGGAAGGCGCTGTATGCAACAAGAACGTACACTATACACTAAGGGACTGTACTATACATAATAAGGCTACATTCCTGTATTTGTGTGATCTTTTAGATGTTATCAGAAATGGACATGCTCGGAGTCTCACAGATCTTATTCTCAGATCCATGATTTTCACAGATATGTGAATGGATCTATGAAACTCTATGTATGTGTGCTGTCCGATAAAAAAATCAGGCACACCTCGAACAGATCACATGAATGTGAAAATGTGGCCTAAGGGACTTCCAAGTCCCACAGTATAAAGAATAAATACTTACATCCAGTGACAGCTGACATCTTGTCCCATTGGAGCCGCTTTATTTTGTTTCTTCTCAATGTTATGGTCGGCGGAACATGCTAAATAAAAATATAAATAAAGCGTGTTTGCCGCCTGGGGTCCACTGTTCGGCAGATGTACAGTCATGGCCAAAAGTTGAGAATGACACAAATATTAATTTTTACAAAGTCTACTGCTTCATTTTTTCTAATGGCAATTTGCATATACTCCAGAATGTTATAAAGAGTGATCAGCTTAACAGCAATTACTTGCAAAGTCAATATTTGCCTAGAAAATGAACTTTATCCCCCAAAACACATTTCAACATCATTGCAGCCCTGCCTTAAAAGGACCAGCTAACATCGTTTCAGTGATTGCTTCATTAACACAGGTGTGGGTGTTGATGAGGACAGGGCTGGAGATCAATCTGTCATGATTAAGTAAGAATGACACCACTGGACACTTTAAAAGGAGGCTGGTGCTTGGCATCATTGTTTCTCTTCTGTTAACCATGGTTATCTCTAAAGAAACACGTGCAGTCATCATTGCACTGCACAAAAATGGCCTAACAGGGAAGAGTATTGCAGCTAGAAAGATTGCACCTCAGTCAACAATCTATCGCATCATCAAGAACTTCAAGGAGAGAGGTTCCCTTGTTGCCAAAAAGGCTCCAGGGCACCCAAGAAAGACCAGCAAGCGCCAGGACCGTCTCTTAAAAGTGTTTCAGCTGCGGGATCGGGCTATCAGCAGTGCAGAACTTACTCAGGAATGGCAGCAGGCAGGTGTGAGTGCATCTGCATGCACTGTGAGGCGGAGACTCTTGGTCTCAAGGATGGCAGCAAAGAAGCCACTTCTCTCCAGAAAAAACATCATGGACAGACTGATATTCTGCAAGAGGTACAGGGAGTGGACTGCTGAGGACTGGGGTAAAGTCATTTTCTCTGATGAATCCCCTTTTTGATTGTTTGGGACATCTGGAAAACGGCTTATTCGGAGAAGACCAGGTGAGCGCTACCACCAGTCTTGTCTCATGCCAACTGTCAAGCATCCTGAAACCATTCATGCGTGGGGTTGCTTCTCAGTCAAGGGAATGGGCTCTCTCTCAGTCTTGCCTAAAAACACAGCCATGAATAAAAAATGGTACCAGAATGTCCTCCAAGAGCAACTTCTCCCAACCGTCCAAGAGCAGTTTGGCGATCAACGATGCCTTTTTCAACATGATGGAGCACCTTGCCATAAAGCAAAGGTGATAACTAAATGGCTCAGGGAACAAAACAGAGATTTTGGGACCATGGCCTGGAAACTCCCCAGATCTTAATCCCATTGAGAACTTGTGGTCAATCATCAAGAGACGGGTGGACAAACAAAAACCTTCAAATTCAGACAAAATAAAAGCATTGATTTTGCAAGAATGGACTGCTATCTAGAGTTGAGCGAAACGGGTGGAAAAATTTCAAAAGTCGCCGACTTTTGGCAAAGTCGGGTTTCATGAAACGAAACCCGACCCTAGGATGAGGTCGGCCACGAGGTCGGCGACTTACGCGCCAAAGTCGCGTTTCAAAAGTTTGTTTTGCGCTCTTTTTCAGCCAATCAGGATCCACGGACACTGTGGGCAACGTGATGACATAGGCACGGGTCACCACCATCTTTCAGAAGGGCATGCAAGTGATTGGCTTGCTTTGGTGGGCGTCACAGGGGGTATAAAAGGGCGTGCACGCCGACCGCCATCTTACTTCTGCCGATCTTAGCATAGGGAGAGGTTGCTGCTGATTCTGTAGGGAGAGCGTTAGGCAGGGAAGAAGAAAAAAAAACTGCTTCTGCTGCTAGCGATTTTGCCTGTACAACACACCAGTCACTGTGTGTGCAGTGCAAGGGGAGGCTATATAGTGGTGTATCAGTGGTGTTGGTTGTTGGGCTGCCTTTTAAGGCTTCCTGACATTCCTGCATTGCTGTTTACCCACTGCTCCGCAAACTGCTTTTTTAAAAGCAATCCCAATTTTTTTTTGTTGTCCTGCTGAGAAGAAAAAAAAACTGCTTCTGCTGCTAGCGATTTTGCCTGTACAACACACCAGTCACTGTGTGTGCAGTGCAAGGGGAGGCTATATAGTGGTGTATCAGTGGTGTTGGTTGTTGGGCTGCCTTCTAAGGCTTCCTGACATTCCTGCATTGCTGTTTACCCACTGCTCCGCAAACTGCTTTTTTAAAAGCAATCCCAATTTTTTTTTTGTCCTGCTGAGGTACTGAGCGTGCATTTTTTCACACCATACAGCGGTGTACGCTCCTCACACAGTACCGTGTAACGGCTGTTATCACAGCCACAGTGAAGCTATCAGTGTGTCACTCTGTGAGAATAAAACGCGGACATGTTTCGTTCTTACAGACCTGCACTCTAGGGAGATTCCTATTCTGCCCAATTCTACATACACCTTGTAGTTTGTGATACACTAGCCAATTTCTGCCTGTGACATAGCGCTGTGATATTCAGTGGGCCTCACACAATACATAAGTGTCCAGTGTCCACAAGTGTGTGCAGAAATTCAAAATCTCACTTATCCTCTAGTCACTTTGGTCACAGCTGTGCCATCGAGCCTGTCACATAGCGCTCAGATATTCATTGGGCCTCACACAATCCAAAAGTGTCCAGTGTCCACAAGTGTCTGCTGAAATTCAAAATCTCACTTATCCTCTAGTCACTTTGGTCACAGCTGTGCCATCGAGCCTGTCACATAGCGCTCAGATATTCATTGGGCCTCACACAATCCAAAAGTGTCCAGTGTCCACAAGTGTCTGCTGAAATTCAAAATCTCACTTATCCTCTAGTCACTTTGGTCACAGCTGTGCCATCGAGCCTCTCACATAGCGCTCAGATATTCATTGGGCCTCACACAATCCAAAAGTGTCCAGTGTCCACAAGTGTCTGCTGAAATTCAAAATCTCCCTTATCCTCTAGTCACTTTGGTCACAGCTGTGCCATCGAGCCTGTCACATAGTGCTCAGATATTCATTGGGCCTCACACAATCCAAAAGTGTCCAGTGTCCACAAGTGTGTGCAGAAATTCAAAATCTCCCTTATCCTCTAGTCACTTTGGTCACAGCTGTGCCATCGAGCCTGTCACATAGCGCTCAGATATTCATTGGGCCTCACACAATCCAAAAGTGTCCAGTGTCCACAAGTGTCTGCTGAAATTCAAAATCTCACTTATCCTCTAGTCACTTTGGTCACAGCTGTGCCATCGAGCCTGTCACATAGCGCTCAGATATTCATTGGGCCTCACACAATCCAAAAGTGTCCAGTGTCCACAAGTGTCTGCTGAAATTCAAAATCTCCCTTATCCTCTAGTCACTTTGGTCACAGCTGTGCCATCGAGCCTGTCACATAGCGCTCAGATATTCATTGGGCCTCACACAATCCAAAAGTGTCCAGTGTCCACAAGTGTCTGCTGAAATTCAAAATCTCACTTATCCTCTAGTCACTTTGGTCACAGCTGTGCCATCGAGCCTGTCACATAGCGCTCAGATATTCATTGGGCCTCACACAATCCAAAAGTGTCCAGTGTCCACAAGTGTCTGCTGAAATTCAAAATCTCACTTATCCTCTAGTCACTTTGGTCACAGCTGTGCCATCGAGCCTGTCACATAGCGCTCAGATATTCATTGGGCCTCACACAATCCAAAAGTGTCCAGTGTCCACAAGTGTCTGCTGAAATTCAAAATCTCCCTTATCCTCTAGTCACTTTGGTCACAGCTGTGCCATCGAGCCTGTCACATAGTGCTCAGATATTCATTGGGCCTCACACAATCCAAAAGTGTCCAGTGTCCACAAGTGTGTGCAGAAATTCAAAATCTCCCTTATCCTCTAGTCACTTTGGTCACAGCTGTGCCATCGAGCCTGTCACATAGCGCTCAGATATTCATTGGGCCTCACACAATCCAAAAGTGTCCAGTGTCCACAAGTGTCTGCTGAAATTCAAAATCTCACTTATCCTCTAGTCACTTTGGTCACAGCTGTGCCATCGAGCCTGTCACATAGCGCTCAGATATTCATTGGGCCTCACACAATCCAAAAGTGTCCAGTGTCCACAAGTGTCTGCTGAAATTCAAAATCTCCCTTATCCTCTAGTCACTTTGGTCACAGCTGTGCCATCGAGCCTGTCACATAGCGCTCAGATATTCATTGGGCCTCACACAATCCAAAAGTGTCCAGTGTCCACAAGTGTCTGCTGAAATTCAAAATCTCACTTATCCTCTAGTCACTTTGGTCACAGCTGTGCCATCGAGCCTGTCACATAGCGCTCAGATATTCATTGGGCCTCACACAATCCAAAAGTGTCCAGTGTCCACAAGTGTCTGCTGAAATTCAAAATCTCACTTATCCTCTAGTCACTTTGGTCACAGCTGTGCCATCGAGCCTGTCACATAGCGCTCAGATATTCATTGGGCCTCACACAATCCAAAAGTGTCCAGTGTCCACAAGTGTCTGCTGAAATTCAAAATCTCCCTTATCCTCTAGTCAATTTGGTCACAGCTGTGCCATCGAGCCTGTCACATAGCGCTCAGATATTCATTGGGCCTCACACAATCCAAAAGTGTCCAGTGTCCACAAGTGTGGGCAGAAATTCAAAATCTCCCTTATCCTCTAGTCACTTTGGTCACAGCTGTGCCATCGAGCCTGTCACATAGCGCTCAGATATTCATTGGGCCTCACACAATCCAAAAGTGTCCAGTGTCCACAAGTGTGTGCAGAAATTCAAAATCTCCCTTATCCTCTAGTCACTTTGGTCACAGCTGTGCCATCGAGCCTGTCACATAGCGCTCAGATATTCATTGGGCCTCACACAATCCAAAAGTGTCCAGTGTCCACAAGTGTCTGCTGAAATTCAAAATCTCACTTATCCTCTAGTCACTTTGGTCACAGCTGTGCCATCGAGCCTGTCACATAGCGCTCAGATATTCATTGGGCCTCACACAATCCAAAAGTGTCCAGTGTCCACAAGTGTGTGCAGAAATTCAAAATCTCCCTTATCCTCTAGTCACTTTGGTCACAGCTGTGCCATCGAGCCTGTCACATTGCGCTCAGATATTCATTGGGCCTCACACAATCCAAAAGTGTCCAGTGTCCACAAGTGTCTGCTGAAATTCAAAATCTCACTTATCCTCTAGTCACTTTAGTCACAGCTGTGCCATCGAGCCTGTCACATAGCGCTCAGATATTCATTGGGCCTCACACAATCCAAAAGTGTCCAGTGTCCACAAGTGTCTGCTGAAATTCAAAATCTCACTTATCCTCTAGTCACTTTGGTCACAGCTGTGCCATCGAGCCTGTCACATAGCGCTCAGATATTCATTGGGCCTCACACAATCCAAAAGTGTCCAGTGTCCACAAGTGTGTGCAGAAATTCAAAATCTCCCTTATCCTCTAGTCACTTTGGTCACAGCTGTGCCATCGAGCCTGTCACATAGTGCTCAGATATTCATTGGGCCTCACACAATCCAAAAGTGTCCAGTGTCCACAAGTGTGTGCAAAAATTCAAAATCTCCCTTATCCTCTAGTCACTTTGGTCACAGCTGTGCCATCGAGCCTGTCACATAGCGCTCAGATATTCATTGGGCCTCACACAATCCAAAAGTGTCCAGTGTCCACAAGTGTGTGCAGAAATTCAAAATCTCCCTTATCCTCTAGTCACTTTGGTCACAGCTGTGCCATCGAGCCTGTCACATAGCGCTCAGATATTCATTGGGCCTCACACAATCCAAAAGTGTCCAGTGTCCACAAGTGTCTGCTGAAATTCAAAATCTCACTTATCCTCTAGTCACTTTGGTCACAGCTGTGCCATCGAGCCTGTCACATAGCGCTCAGATATTCATTGGGCCTCACACAATCCAAAAGTGTCCAGTGTCCACAAGTGTCTGCTGAAATTCAAAATCTCACTTATCCTCTAGTCACTTTGGTCACAGCTGTGCCATCGAGCCTGTCACATTGCGCTCAGATATTCATTGGGCCTCACACAATGCAAAAGTGTCCAGTGTCCACAAGTGTCTGCTGAAATTCAAAATCTCCCTTATCCTCTAGTCACTTTGGTCACAGCTGTGCCATCGAGCCTGTCACATAGCGCTCAGATATTCATTGGGCCTCACACAATCCAAAAGTGTCCAGTGTCCACAAGTGTGTGCAGAAATTCAAAATCTCCCTTATCCTCTAGTCACTTTGGTCACAGCTGTGCCATCGAGCCTGTCACATAGCGCTCAGATATTCATTGGGCCTCACACAATCCAAAAGTGTCCAGTGTCCACAAGTGTCTGCTGAAATTCAAAATCTCACTTATCCTCTAGTCACTTTGGTCACAGCTGTGCCATCGAGCCTGTCACATAGCGCTCAGATATTCATTGGGCCTCACACAATCCAAAAGTGTCCAGTGTCCACAAGTGTCTGCTGAAATTCAAAATCTCCCTTATCCTCTAGTCACTTTGGTCACAGCTGTGCCATCGAGCCTGTCACATAGCGCTCAGATATTCATTGGGCCTCACACAATCCAAAAGTGTCCAGTGTCCACAAGTGTCTGCTGAAATTCAAAATCTCCCTTATCCTCTAGTCACTTTGGTCACAGCTGTGCCATCGAGCCTGTCACATAGCGCTCAGATATTCATTGGGCCTCACACAATCCAAAAGTGTCCAGTGTCCACAAGTGTCTGCTGAAATTCAAAATCACCCCTGTCCTATAGACACCTTGTACCTTGTTTTACATTACTATATAGTTTGTTGGATTTTGTCTACATTTTTACCAAAAATGAGGAAGGCTGGTGGAAGAGGCCGTGGAATTGGGCGGGGGTTGGCAGCTGGTAATGATGGTGTTGGTGGTGGATCTGATGGTAGTGGCAAGAGCAAAATAGGACCGAATGCAGGAGGTGAGGAGCCTGCGTCATCGTCTGGCTACATAAGGCCTCGAACGCTTAGTTTTCTAGGAGTTGGCAAACCGCTTTTAAAGCCAGAGCATCAGGAAAAAGTTTTGTCTTACATTGCTGACTCAGCCTCCAGCTCTATCGCCTCCTCTTCTTCAGTTGTAAAAAGTAAAAGCACTGAGTCGTCATTGGAGGCTCATGTTCATGAACCACACCTTTCCTTGTGTCCTTCACCCCAACCAAGATTGAAGGATGACGCAGGCCATACTACTGATTACTCCATGGAGCTGTTTTCACATACCATGCCTGGATTATCAAGTGAAATGGTGAATTACCCAGGCCAAGATGAATCTGACATGGAGTGCACTGATATACAGCGGCTGATGGATGATTCTGCTGGTACATTCACTCAGAGCACTACATTGTCCTCACAGTGTACAGAGCCAGATTCTGACCCTGATGAGACTCAGGTGCCCCTTCCCGCACACTATACCACCATACACGGTGACACAGAGGAAGGTGCACATGACATAGAAGAGGAGGTGATGGATGACCCAGTTGTTGACCCAGATTGGCATCCATTGGGGGAAGAGGGTGCTGCTTCCAATAGCTCAGATGAGGAGCATCCACAGCAGACATCGACATCGCAACAGCTGTTATCTGGCAGGCCCGGAGCACTCCAAAGACAGGTTCCAAACATCAAAAGAGTTGCTGGACAGCTTGTCCAGAGGGTCAAAAGATCACAGCGTGCTAGGCCGCAAAATGTCTGCCAAAGTAGGAAGAGTGCAGTGTGGCACTTTTTTGAACAAAATCCTCATGATCAGGCCAAGGTTATGTGTAAGAAGTGCGCAAAGACCTTTAGCCGAGGGAAAAATCTGAAAAATTTGAATACCAGTTGCATGCTTAGACATTTAACCAGCATGCACTTGCAAGCGTGGACACAACACCAAACCTCAAGTGCCACATGTGCAACTGATCACAACGAAGGTAGTCAGCAACGCTACATTGTTTCCCCCACTGTAAGCCCACCGGTTAGCACAGCAGCAAATGTTGAGGTGTCGTTGCAAGGCCACAGCAGTCAGGGAATCCCACTGTTATATCAACGAAAGACTGATTCTAGGCCATCAGCAAGAACACCAACTCCATCACAATCATCAACCCTCTCTCAGTCCGCCCTGTCCACCGCTACTTCCACCATATGCAGCTCTCAAGTCCAGCTCACCCTCCCAGACACTATGAGTAGGTCAAGAAAGTACTCAGTCTCTCATCCGCGTACACTGGGTTTGAACGCCCACATTGCCAAACTAATCTCATTTGAGATGATGCCCTTTCGGTTGGTGGAAAGCACAGCTTTCCGCGAACTCATGGCCTATGCAGTACCACGCTATGACCTACCCAGTCGCCACTTCTTCTCTCGCAAAGCCATCCCAGCCCTCCACCATCATGTGAAAGACCGCATTGTCCATGCACTCAAGCAGTCAGTGAGCGGAAAGGTGCACCTCACAACTGATGCATGGTCCAGTCGGCATGGCCAGGGCCATTACGTGTCCATCACTGCGCACTGGGTTAATGTGGTGGATGCAGGGTCCACAGGGAACAGCGGTGGTGGGACAGTGCTGACTAGCCCACGGTATAGGAAACAGTTGGCTGTAGGCGTTCGACCCTCCTCCTCCTCCTCCTCCAGAAGCGAAAGCTCGTCCACAGAGCGCAGTCGTACGAACACTCCATCTGCAGCTGCCACTGTTGCACACGATGTGTCCCCCTATCGAGCAGCTAGTGGAAAGCGTCAGCAGGCTGTGTTGCAGATGATGTGTTTGGGCAACAGACACACCGCCGAGGTGCTGGCCGAGTACTTGAAGCGACAAACTGAGTCATGGCTGGGCAGTGTACATCTTGAGGCAGGCAAGGTAGTTAGTGATAATGGCCGTAATTTTGTGGCAGCCATAGCCCTTTCAAAACTCAGCCATATACCTTGCTTGGCTCACACCTTGAACCTGGTGGTGCAGTGCTTCCTCAAAAATTATCCAGAGTTAACAGCCCTGCTCCAGAAGGTGCGAAGACTGTGCGCTCACATCCGCCGGTCGCCTGTACACTCCGTTCGTATGCAGAAGCTGCAGCGATTGCTCCACCTTCCCAACCACCGCCTCATTATCGACATTGAAACAAGGTGGAACTCCACCCTGCACATGGTGGAGCGGCTGTGCGAGCAGAGGCAGGCCATAATGCATTTGTGGGAGGATACACGGTCAGGCACTTTGAGAGCAGACATGGAGTTGACAGGTGTGCAGTGGTCGAAGCTGAAAGACCTCTGTAAAGTCCTTCAGTGTTTTGAGGAATGCACACGGCTGGTAAGCGCAGACCACGCCATCCTAAGCATGAGCATCCCACTTATGCGTCTGCTCATGCAAACTTTGACGCACCTTAAGGAGCAGGCTTCTGCAGCCAATGTTGATGAGGAGGAAGAGGAGGAGAGAATGCTTGATGACATTCAGCCATTGTCTGCTCAGGGACCTCTCCTGGACGAGGTGGAGGAAGAAGAGGAGGAGGAGGAGGATGATGGGGATGATTACTTAGGGGAGGAGGATGCATCTCGTGGGGCAAGTGAAAATGTTGGCGTGGCAAGGTCTGGTACAGGGTTTGTGCGTGACTGGAGGGATGTGGATTTGCCAGAAAGTGCTCCTCCAACCAGCACTCGCAGTGCATCATTGACACCGGGAACATTGGCCCACATGTCAGATTATGCCTTGCAGATCCTAAAAAGGGACCCACACATTGCCAAAATGATGAACGATGACGACTACTGGTTGGCCAGCATCCTGGATACACGCTATAAAGGCAAATTACAAAACATCATGCCACAGGAGAACCTTGACCTAATATTGGCTAATAAACAAGCAACTCTGGTAAATCGGTTGCTTGAGGCATTCCCAGCACACAGCAGCGGTGATGGTTCTCACACGAGCCGTACGGGCCGGGGGCAGCTTGGCAGAGGTGTTCGTGGTGCACACAGCAGAAGTGGCATTGGAGACAAGGGTTTCATGACAATGTTGTGGACTGATTTTTCAAATACCGCTCACACAACTGGTAATACTGCATCGATGGAAAGTGACAGGAGACAGCAGTTGTCAACTATGGTTGCAAACTACTTTTCCTCCCATATCGATGTTCTCCCACACAGGTCATTCCCCTTTGACTATTGGGCCGCTAAACTGGACACCTGGCCTGAATTGGCCCAATATGCCTTACAGGAGCTTGCTTGCCCAGCTGCAAGTGTGCTATCGGAAAGAGTCTTCAGTGCAGCTGGATCAATCCTGACAGAAAAAAGGACCCGTCTGTCAACCCAAAATGTGGATGATCTAACCTTCATTAAAATGAACCATGCATGGGTTTCCAAGGATTTTGTCCCACCTTCCCCTGATGACACATAGGGTGACAGAAAAATGGCTTGCTTTGGTCCACCTCTTCCTGGTACTTCACCTATTTCGCCTTTTGCATCAGCTGAATGTCCAACATCAACATATGCCACTTTCTAAAACTCCCTAACTGTGCTGCCTCCCCCCCATGGCCGGGGTAACCACCTAGCGCACGACACCGTGCGAGTGCCGTTGCCCTGGACAGGTGGGTAGGCTGACTCTTGGGTGCGGGCACTGGCACAGCGTCCCTCATAGTGCAATCAAGTGTCTCTGATGGTGGTGGTGCACACCCGCCGTCAGACACACCGCTGTACTATGAGGGGCCCAGTGCCAGTACCGACGCCCACGAGTGGGCCCCCCTTGCTTGGGCAGGGCCCCAGCATTTGCAATCTTTACCTCTCCCTGCTCCTCCGCTGTGTAATCTGGGCCGTCAAATCCATACTGTGCCTGACACCGTCTGAGCCTGCCTCCTGATGTATAGACATATATTTTGAATGTGTACGCTATCCATACATGTTATCCGGGGATACGGTACCCTTTCTAACCTTTGTACAATCACGTGCAATCCATACTGGGCCTAACACCGTCTGAGCCTGCCTCCTGATGTATAGACATATATTTTGAATGTGTACGCTATCCATACATGTTATCCGGGGATACGGTACCCTTTCTAACCTTTGTGCAATCACGTGCAATCCATACTGGGCCTAACACCGTCTGAGCCTGCCTCCTGATGTATAGACATATATTTTTAATGTGTACGCTATCCATACATGTTATCCGGGGATACGGTACCCTTTCTAACCTTTGTGCAATCACGTGCAATCCATACTGGGCCTAACACCGTCTGAGCCTGCCTCCTGATGTATAGACATATATTTTGAATGTGTACGCTATCCATACATGTTATCCGGGGATACGGTACCCTTTCTAACCTTTGTGCAATCACGTGCAATCCATACTGGGCCTAACACCGTCTGAGCCTGCCTCCTGTTGTACAGACATATATTTTTAATGTGTACGCTATCCATACATGTTATCCGGGGATACGGTACCCTTTCTAACCTTTGTGCAATCACGTGCAATCTATACTGGGCCTAACACCGTCTGAGCCTGCCTCCTGATGTACAGACATATATTTTGAATGTGTATGCTATCCATACATGTTATCCGGGGATACGGTACCCTTTCTAACCTTTGTGCAATCACATGCAATCCATACTGGGCCTAACACCATCTGAGCCTGCCTCCTGATGTATAGACATATATTTTGAATGTGTACGCTATCCATACATGTTATCCGGGGATACGGTACCCTTTCTAACCTTTGTGCAATCACGTGCAATCCATACTGGGCCTAACACCGTCTGAGCCTGCCTCCTGATGTATAGACATATATTTTGAATGTGTACGCTATCCATACATGTTATCCGGGGATACGGTACCCTTTCTAACCTTTGTGCAATCACGTGCAATCCATACTGGGCCTAACACCATCTGAGCCTGCCTCCTGATGTATAGACATATATTTTGAATGTGTACGCTATCCATACATGTTATCCGGGGATACGGTACCCTTTCTAACCTTTGTGCAATCACGTGCAATCCATACTGGGCCTAACACCATCTGAGCCTGCCTCCTGATGTATAGACATATATTTTGAATGTGTACGCTATCCATACATGTTATCTGGGGATACGGTACCCTTTCTAACCTTTGTGCAATCACGTGCAATCCATACTGGGCGTGAGAACGGCTGGCGAGCTGTTAAGCAAGCTACAGCACCTGTGGTTTGCACACGTAAGTTTTTCATTTTTTCAGGAATGACGGTTAGGCCTAATTCCGGAACTGCGGTTGACCTGCACTTACTGGGAAATCATTGTTCGCGGGTAATAATTGTAATCAGTGATCCCCATCACTAACGTTGTTCAGCGGGTTATCTGCACCTGTAAGCAACAAACGCTGGCCTTTTCAGTGTAGCGCACATGCAGCCACGGACATGTAAGGGCATGACACACCAGTTATTGGCCAATCTCATGTGCCAGAGCCTCACGTGTCCCTCTAGTAAGCCGGACTCGGACCGCGGGGCATGACGGAGTCTCGTTCGTTAACGGAATTAAGCTTGCAATGTGTGCATCTGTTCTGTAGCTGGCATGGTTGAGGTTTCCCAGGTGGAGTCGAATTTAACCGTAGGCTCCACTCCTGGTGGTGCCCTTCTGGACATTCCTTTAAGGTTCAGCTTTGCAACCATACTGCCCACGTAAAACAAACACTTTGCCTTCATGAACGCTGTTTGGAGGGTCATGACTCGTGGGAATAACGCCGCCCAATCAGTTAACCTGCTAGAGAGATCGTTCGTTGCTCCCAAGCATGACATCACACTCCCTAGGAAGAAGGTAATGCCACTGTGGCGACCGTACTCCTGGGGGCGACACAAGTGCACTGATGCCCAGCCACTGCTCGATGAATCTGCTGGTATATTGACCCAGACCACTATACTATACCGCTATTTCTCTGCCGTATCGGAGCATGATGAGTTGTGGTATGTGTTAAAGGGGCGCTCTTTCGCCCAGGGCACATGAAAACCTGGAGCCAGCCCTACCCCCCCACAACTTTAGCCAAATAACCCCCATTTTTCAGTGCGTAACTTGTATTATGAAGTTAATTAAGGTTGACAAGCTTAAGTAAGAAGAATCGATGCTTTTGGCATTCAAATGGGCACTGTAGGTGTGTTTCCTGTCCTCCTCTCACTGCCGACTTTTATTCCCCATTGACTTACATTGGGTTTCGTGACGACCCCGACTTTTCCCTATAATCGGACGATCTTGCTCGACCCGACTTTTGGAAAAGTCGGGTTTCACGAAACGAAACGCGACCCTAAAAAACCAAAAGTCGCTCAACTCTACTGCTATCAGTCAGGATTTGATCCAGAAGTTGATTGAGAGCATGCCAGGGAGAATTGCTGAGGTCCTGAAGAAGAAGGGTCAACACTGCAAATATTGACTTGCTGCATTAACTCATTCTGTCAATATAACCTTTTGCTACTCATAATATGATTGCCGTTATATTTCTGTATGTGATAAAAACATCTGACAAACACACATAAAAACCAGAGGCCAGCAGATCATGTGAAAATATAATATTTGTGTCATTCTCAAAACTTTTGGCCATGACTGTAGAAACCGCTGCTAAAGAGGCAGAGCACAAGGACGGTAATGTGCACAGGGTTAAACTGCACCTGGTGCACAAAAGCAAGCTCTGTTGTACTCACAGAGCTGCAAGCATAAACATATGTAAAGTAACACTTAAGCAGTCTGTTTCACACACAGAGCTGCAAGCAAAACACATATACAAAAACGCTGAGTCTGTTTTAACTTCACAGAAGCTCAGCGTGACAGACGTGGTATAGGGTCACAGGAGTCGCCAAGAGTGACAGGCCTGACTCCGTCTAGACCTACCGATAAATGTCTGACGCAGTGGCGTTGCAACCGCGAACGCACACTGGGCTGCAACTGCAGTGCGGCAGGAACAGAGCCGCTGGAAAAGCGCTGCAAAGATGCTGGCGCAATGCAGGGCACAGGCTGCTGCAACAGGTGAGGCTTGAGCACGCTGGCGCTAGCGCTGCTAGAGACTGAATCCCACACACTCTCACAGACGTATTATCAGAGGGAAGGGGTTTCTTAATGAGTCAGTCACCAGTCCAAGCATCCATCACCATACACACAGCACCAGTATGAAAATACTAGCGCATGGCGGAACAGCCAAGCGCACTTTTTATAGCGTACGGGACCTTCCGGAAATCTCCAGAGCCCAGAGCATAACCAATGAAATTAGGAGCAGGACCTGAGCACCTGTCTCCTGAACTCCAATGAGAGCTTGTCCCGTGAGCATGCTCAGAAGCTGGGAAAAAGGACTTAGCCTCTGGAGATAAATGTGAGAATCTGGGTTGCTGTATAGGCATAGAAGGACCCAGATTCCTAACACTCAATCTAGTGAGACCTTCATGTCGATATCTCCCAGTCACGACTACATTTATCTCCTGAATAAAAAATCACCCACACTTGGCCTCTCAATATAAATATCTACCCCACCAATAATATACTATTAGCCACACACTATTCAAAATATAAACTGATTAGCCAGCACTGTGCCCCCATTAACTATAATCTCCTCTGCCCGATAGAGATTAATCAGTCTCTGTGACTCTCCCCAAATTTCTATGTGCACAAGTTCTGCTTTTACTGCATTTTTCCCTACACAGATTTGTTGTGGAAAATATGCTACGTTTTAGAGTAGAAGCAAAGTGAATGAGATTTCTGAAGTTTCATGCACATGTTACTTAATTGTTATATTTTTATTGATGAGCTATCCAATTGTGGCGCCCCTGAGGGTTCAGTTGCCATAGAGGTACTGCACCTCCTCCTGAGGTGTGGTGCCCCACCATCCAGGTAGGTTGGAGGCTCCTAACCACGCTCCAACACTCGCATCCCACACAACATGGTAGTTCAGCAAAGCCACATTGCGGCTCCCTACTTGGAGTGTAGCAGAGCACCTTTGGTGGTTCCCTGCTTGGAACACGAAACGTGCTGGGAGGTGGGTGGAGTTTAGAATACATAAAAGAGTGGGAGGGTTTAGAATTTCAGTCAGTCAGTTAGTTACTTCGGAGTCACTCAGAGAGGAGTGAGGAAAGAAGATCCCTGGGAGAGGGATGGAGGAAGGAATGCTGCAGCTGCCTCAGTGTTCTGAGCCAGCTGGCACGGGAAAGGAAAGGAGAATGACATTGACCTGAAGCCTGAGCTTCCATAAGAAGGAAAGAATAGTACGGAATGTAGTAGTAAAAGGGATCAGAGGACGTGGGTTAGAGGAAGAACCCTGCCTAGAAGTTCTAAGCGCATGGCCGGGGCCCGGTCCCCGAGGTTGTATGGACACTAATGGTTCTGCAGCAAACACCGGTGGAGTAGTGGGCTGTAAATGCACTACTCCCATCTTAGACTTGGGGGCACAACAGCAACATTGATAGTGAGCCGGGACTCAGGAGTAAGGAGTCCCCAAAGCAGGCTACAGCTGTCTGCAGTACAAGTAGAGTTCTTGGGAACATCTGTCAGGAGGAACTCCAGTGTAACTCAGTACTAGGAGATCTTCACACTTAAAGGCGCTATAGGGGAGACGTTCAGAAAGGCACATGTTGGCGGAATGTTGGAAGGGAGCGTCCTATCTTGCCTGGAGGTCGACTGAGTCCCTGACCCGGAGGACACAGCACGGAGGCAGGCACCTGTGTGTACTACAGATTGTGAGTAAAGCTTTGGGACTACAAGCCCTGGTGTCCTCCATTCATTCCTGCGCCAACACACCTGGTACCGCTACATCTGCGTACCAGCTTCTACACTGCCTGCGCCTCTCAGCTACCCCTACATCTACACTGCCCTGGGACTACAGCTCCACCTGTGGGGAGCTTCACCATCTTGGCTGCAACACACCACCAGTCCCAGAGGATCTGCATGCAGCGTCGGCTTAACATCTCCCTTGCTGAACACCTCAGGTGGCGTCACAAACTATTCATCAATTCTATTTCATTGTTCTTTCACACCCTTTTGCCATGGAGCCCCAGGGCCACGGACCGGTCACAGCTTCTGTGACAACTCCCATTGAGATCAACGGGCCCGGTGCCGAGTACCCCGATAGCCCTGGTCGGGCGCTCCACAATTTATGCAATACCAGGCACCCCCGCCTATCAGATTTATCAAGGATGGCGTAGCGCCATCAAAACTATACTGCCACGCCAGGTACTACAGATCCATACCCTTACTCATTTTATCTGTAATACCCGGTCAGAGCCATTGTAGAAATGATCGACGAGATGCTTGGTTCTACAGATCCACTCACTATTCATGTAAATAGGGGGTAGATCTGTACAACTTGTCCGCAGCCACATTGGTAATGATGGAGCTGCTGTGTTCCAGCAGTATCCAAGAAGGTCATCAATAAAAAAAGTAGTGGCCATGCTCTTTAAATATATACTAGGAGTTGTAGGTTCATGTGATTCCAATGTATATAGTGTGGCTGATCTAACATGCTGGTAATGTATTTATGTAGAGATGAAGATTCTAGTAAAGCATTCATGTTCTGATGGTTCTGTTAAGGCATTCATATATTGATGGTTGTTCTGGTGATATTTTCATGTACTGATTGAGGTTCTGGTGCTGTCTTCATATAGTAATTGTGGTTTTGTTTATGTGATGATGTACTGATGATGGTTCTGATGATGATTTCCTGTAATGATGGTAATTCTGGTGCTGCATTACTGCACTGAAGGGGATTCCGGTGATGTATTCATTTACTGTTTGTGGTTCTGGTGATGCATTCATGTACTGATTGTGGTTCTGATGCTGTATTCAAAAACTGATGTTTGTTCTGGTGATGTTTTCATGTACTGATGCTGGTTCTGATGCAGTATTTATGTACTGCTGATGGTTCTGGTGATGTATTCTTGTAATGATGGTGGTTTTTGGTGCTGTATTTCTTCATAAGAGACAATGATTTGGCATTATTTAGCATAAACTAGGGGTGGGCAATTAATTTTACTGAGAGGTCACAAGTGAGACTGTGATTTGTGTTACGGAGGGACAAATCACTAGTTTGACATTAATTCTGTTCAATATCATTATTAACATATTATTGTTTATATTAATCACTTATTATTGAGCAAATCAAAACCATATAATTTACTAGTTTTTATAGTTTATAAAAATAAGTAAATTATACTGTTGTTATTATTTAGCCTTTGTACAATAATCAAGAGCTCCTCCCAAAACATAATATGAGGCCTCCATCATTTTCATTACATTATGGTTGTCCCCCAACTCCCCACACAGTACGCTGGACCTCACAGCTCAACATACACAATATGATGCCTCCACACACAACATGATGCCTTTCAGCCCCCCAACACAGTATTATGGCTCCACAGCTCCACATAATTCCGCACAAACCCCAAAAAGTATGATCCCATACATAGTATGATGGCCTCTATAGTTCCCCACAAAGTATGATCCCCTCACATCCACAACCACATGATTATTTCCCACAGCCCCCAATAAAGTATGATAGCTCTCACAGCTCCCCACCCAGTATAATGGCCCTTAGCACCCCCTTAAAAGTGTGATCCCACACTCAGAATGGTGGCCTGCAGTTTTTTTTTAATATACAGCATAATGTCCCACGGCAGTATCATCTCTCATAGTCCCACGACAAAGTATAATGAGCACCACAGCTCCCAAATAGTGCAATGCCCCCTACAACCTCCTATACACAGTATGATGGTCCCTACAGCCCACTGTATATAGTATGGTTGTAAACACAGTCACCAACAGCACTCCAAAACAGTATGATCACCCTCACACAGATTTAAGTCTCCCATAGCCCTTTAACACAGTATGATCCCCCACAGCCTCCCAACACAGAATGATGACCCTCACAGACTGATCTCTTACAGATCTCCAACACAGCATGAGCATACCCATAGTCCTCCAACACAGTATAACACCACAAACCCCCTCACAGTATCATGGTCCCAACAGTCCCCAAAACAGTATGCTGATCCACATCCCTAAAATACAGAATGATGACCTCCCCCAACATTATGATCCTCCTAAGTCACCTGAACACATTGTGATGACCTCACATGTGAATGACAATAAAAACAAAATACTACTCACCTTGCCCCCATTGCCCTGGTGCATTGCTCCAGTCTTTGCTCTGGACAGAGTAAAGTTCCAAAGCAGGCAAAATCTAATGACCTCATCACTCCTATTGCTAGTGAGGGGAGGGACACCATTTCCATTTTTTTCTCAGAAAGGAAAAAGTGATAGAAATGCCCCTCATTATACCACAGGACCATATAATATTCTGCAAGCAGTGATAATGTGCATACCTTCAACATCCTGGTTATGCTGAAATATCTTCTGTTTGTCTGGAGTTATTCCACTTCGCCTGTGTGTTAGTGAGGTATGGTGATCATTATCAGCTTCTTTCTGTGACCAGTGATGAAGATCTAGCTTTGGCAGACGCATTTCAGGTTTTTCTCTTATAGGTTCTTTCTGTATGATACATAGTACAATGATCATTAGTACCATTCTTGTAGCACAGCATCTCGTACTATTAGAGTACACAATACTATTCCATTCTGTCCATAAAATCTACCACTATTTTGATTTGGTATAGAATAATTGTATAACATATAATATCTGCAAGACAATATTCCAAGTATTGTATCTTTGGTTTGATCTGAGGGTACATTAGCCCTTTAGGTGGCCAGACCAATTGAACAACGATATCTGATATATTTCATTAAAAAGTACTTCCACCTAAAACATGAAATTTGCTAGATTTTGGTAAATCAGAAGTATATATACATTTAAATTTTGATAATACATTATTTTTAATTACAGGTTTATTAAAGGGGTTATCCATTAAATGCATTTATCAATGGTTAACATTGTCGATAAAACAATTTAACTTTCATAGAAAGTTCCTGACTTATTTGTAAGACTCACCTTGCTGTGCGCATCAGTTGTACTCCCTAAAGCATGCGTGACGTCCTTCATATCTGTATTTGTACAAATAACAGATTACTTTATTAGCTTTTTATCCAAATCAACATTAGACACACATATAATGACCTACACTGACAAGTAGCGTTGAGCGACTTTGGTCGGATCGGGTTTCATGAAACAAAATTTGTTTCAGATGAAACTGGTCCGATTAGGGCAAAAAAAGTCGGAGTTTCGTCCGAAAACCGACCCCAGTGCAAGTCAATGGGGAATAAAAGTCTGCATTGAGTGGATGAATGGCATCCGCTCAATGCCGACTTTTATTCCCCATTGATTTGCATTGGGGTCGGGTTTCGGACGAAACTCCGACTTTTTTTGCCCTAATCGGACCAGTTTCATCTGAAACAAATTTTGTTTCATGAAACCCGATCCGACCAAAGTCGCTCAACTCTACCGACAAGCAAAAGGGTAGCAATGTTTTGAACTATTGAATTTTAGGCTCCATATCTCACCATCCACTACTGCTTCAAACGTGAGACTACCATCATTTTACAGACAATCATCTTGGCGTTTTCATACATGTGGGTCTGAATAAATGTTTCCACATTGAAGAACATGGAGTGCTGCCTTCATTTTTATTTATTTTTTTGTCTATTTTTACCTGCGTTTTCTGCCAAGAGATGCAGATTCTGTGCAGAAAATTCTGCAGGCAAATCTGCAACGTGTGAACATAGGTACTCAAATTTCTGCTTGGTGACTCTGCAGACCCTTCAGGGTTACCTTTGGTCTCTGTGCTGCTGCTCTGATTAATACCCTCCTTGCCAGGCTGAAAGCTGTTACCTTACTTCACGGCCACCCTTCATACATGAAATGCAGCTTTTTTGTTCATAATAGCCACTATGTTTTCAGACATAAAAAAACGTTCACGTTAATAATTTCATCAAATTTCCCTGTTTTCCCAAAATGTTTTATGGCTTCACATACATCTTGGTGGCATTGGTGGCCTAACATCTTGTATTGTTCATGCTTGCAAGATGGAAGCAAAGCTGAACTTCAGGATCCTCAAAAATGCAGCAAAAAATGCACCAAAAAGCTGCAACTATAGCAGCAAAACCTGTGTCTTAGTTGCAACATTTTTTTATTGCCAAGAGATAAGGTTTTGGCTGCAGAAACAAATGCAGCAAAAATGCAATGTCTGAACAAAGACAAATAGCAAGTCCCAATGGAGCTGCTGTTGAATTTTCTTTAAATCTTCAAAACCAGGTGGACAATTTTTGTTTAAAGCCACGTTCACATGTTCAGTATTTGGTCAGTATTTTACATCAGTATTTGAAAGCCAAAATCAGGAGTGGGACAATCAGAGCAAAAGTATAATAGAAACACGTCACCATTTCTGTACTTATCATCCACTCCTGGTTTTGGCTTACACACACTGATGTAAAATACTAACCAAATACTGAACATGTGAACGTGGCCAAACTCACAAATCATTTGGCGGATTGTAATTACAGCTGGATTTTGAAGCTGAAGGAGCTGTTTTGCAAAACCGGCACCCGCTTGACAATCAATATAAATTTTTCATAGACCTCTTGGTGATACTGTTCAAGGCCACCCCGTTAGGCCTTACTGTTATCAATATATCAATCTCATTCATTAAAAATGAGCAATGAATTTACAATGAATTTCTAATTATACAGTAGAAAGCTACGACGACTCTTATTGCAGATGAGCACACTACTCAGTCATATACCAACCCCTACATGGAAATCTACCCTGATGATAAATATTTGCTGACTGCAAATTAAGTTCACAACAGCTGCTAACAGAGGTTATGGTCTTACCTGAATGAACTTGCAAAACAAGAGTCTGTCCTGCCATCTCTTTGACTGAAGCAGCTTGGTCTAAAGCTTGTGTCTCACCCATCTGTTTAAAGAAAACAATTTCACAAGCAGTCATTTACAATGAAGAGTTCTCATTAGATTAATAGAAAGAAAAAATATATATGACTACATAAAAGCCAATCGACAGTCATTTAATAGCCTGTTTAGACAGGCCAACTGCACTTATAATTTGGACAGAATGATCAGCTTGTATAAGCTGTCATTGTTTTCAGCAGCACAGGTCCTGTTTATACAGCATAATGTGCTTCCAGGATCAATGATTTTTAAGCAAGCTTTAAGAGTAACTATCACCTGTTTTGAACGTGTTCATGTAGGATCGTGGGCCGGGCTGGGGGTTGGTCCCTCTATATACCGCGCACAGACGTCACAGACAAAAGATGGAGGCAGGTTTCGGGTACAACAGGTCCAAGTTTATTTCTTACCGTCCGACTGATGGCCTCAGCAGTACACGTAATACCTTTTCGGGCCTCCGTTTCCAGGCCTCGCTACCCACACCGTACTTTTCCACCAGGGACGTAAACACACGTACCGTCCCTTTTTCACTGAGCGACGATCCTGTCAGCACAGTCACTGTGCCTTAGGCCCGTACACCATCAGCACTTTTACTGGTCAGTTTTCGTCTTCAATACGGTATGCTTTTCCCTGGGGCCTCGTCTGTACTGCGGTAATTCATGTCAGGACCACCCCCCTGACTTTCTCTCTCCTCAGTCACCTGGTTTGGCTCTCCTCACAGCACACACTGTCACAGACTCCTTGTCTCTTGAGCACCTCCTGGGGACTGGAACTTTCTGGAACCCTCCTGTCAAATTTATAACTTTCCCGATTCCCTGTAACTCCGCCCCCATGACCAACGGTTTCTAAAGCCCTAAGCTGCTAAGTTCTGAACTTACACTCCTCCCTGCCATCTAGTGGTCAACCCAAGGTACTGCACGTCACCTACACTTTCCTAGCTGTATCCCCACTGTCATAACTGCTATCTGTCTAAAATGTGCAAACCATCCTACCTACTTGCTGACAAGTCCGTCCGTCAGGTCACCTTCCCTACATTCACACAAAAAGGGTAACAGAAGGAAATAACTTAGAAAGGACGTAAGACGCTATACCTGCGCCCAACTCATCCTTGTACGGACTAGGAACGTCACTAAGCACAACACTAAAAGCACATCCTTGACCTGGCTCCCTAAAAGTCCATTGAGGTTTTTCTTGTACCTTCTGAGGAACCAGAGGGGAAGCCACAACACAAATCCTTCAAAGGGAAAGGAAAACATGCAGGGAGACATGAGAACCTAGGGTAGGATACTAAACATGTTCATACAGCACAGACAGGGATAAATACAGAGAACCAAATAATAGACAGTTTAATTGAAAATCCTCCCAGAATCCCAAACATAAAAGAAAGGGAATGGTGAAGTGGAGGAGTTCTCACAGTCTGACCACAGGAAAAGCAACTGGGGTTAAAGATAATCCCTAGTTGAGGAGCTAGAACTACTAACACCATCTACACAGAGTATAGCCAGCAAAGAAAGTCAGTGAGAGGTAATTATATAAAGTCCATCCCAAAATGTGATAGGACAGAACCAAAAGAGAAAACAGGAAACAAAGCAAGAAAATGAAAGCAAGGACAGAACCATCAGCATTTGGACAGAGACGAACCAGGATATGGTTCAATAGAGAAGTACAAAGGATGACAAAGCGCAATTAAGTAACATTGGACCTAGGTTTGTCTGTTTTATCCCAGCCATCACTTGGACTAAAAATACGATAGTGTGAACTTCCTTTATAAGGCGGTTACCAAATGCTAGCATCGTTAGAGCTGGTACTGTTCAGTAGCTGCTTAGTAAAGGCTGAGGAAGATCTCAAGATAAAATGCAAGATCTTGTGCTTTTACAACAAGGAGGACTATGAAGGGTTGTGTGATCTTGCTCTGTATGCTGGGATCCCACAGCCCGGAAGTTTGGACAAGTTTATTGCTAGAAAGTTGGATCGTTTAGGGGAACATTGAGGACACTTCTGACCACTCTTGCTAATGTATAATATTTAGAAAAATCATCAGTCTGAGGGTGTCCATAAAATGGCCAGTTCCAGACTGGTGACAGGTACTCTTAAAAGATTTTTTTTGTTTCTCGGGTGATTAGCAGCCTGTTTACACTATGAGCTTGTCGGGAAATGTTTGTTCCCAATAATCGTGCAGAGTAAATGCACCCTTAGATATTGATATCGATGGCATCTCAGAACAGGTCATCAAAATTAATATCAGACTGGTGGGTGTACATCTCCCATGGAATAATTGTGTGAAGGACCCGTGTCGGTTGGAAGTAAACAGTTATGGAACCAGGATACCCAAATGGCTGTGCATTAGCAATTCTACGGTACCGCAGCTCTCCTTCCATTCACTTCAACAGAAACTGAGCTGCAGCGCCTGAGAAAGGCCACAATACAGTGTATAGATCTGGTATCTCAGTTCCATACAATGTGCACTTTAGTCTGCTATGGGATCTGCAAATTGGATGACATGCCATGTGTTAGACCTTGAGCATCATCTGATAATGATGATGTTCCTTTGTGCTTTGCTGTCCTATACAGTTTTATTACTGTTTTAGCAGCTCTGCTTCTCTCATGTGATAATTATTTCAACTTACATCAAGAAAAAGAAAGTATGAATGGAGATGTTTTAGGTGCATTATATTTATGCACTGCAGTAGGGCGTTCATTTAATGATATTTTTGCAGTGTAAACAGGCTGCAAATCACCCTATGAACAAGCAAAACACTTGTCGGGTCACATGATTTATAAGCAGACTTAGGCTACTTTCACACATCAGGTTTTCGGCGTCAGGCGCGATCCGGCGTCGTGCCGGAAGGCCGGATCCGGCAAATCTTTTGTAAAACCTGATGTGCCGGATCCGGTTTTCTGCCGGATCCGTCTTGTTCTTGACAGACAAAACCGGATCCGTCTCATCCGGTTCATCCGTTTTTCTATCCGTTTTTCGACGGATTACGCCGGATCAGGTTTTTAAAATTGACCCTTGTGGCCTTCCGAACGGGATTGGCTACTGGAAAACTATATATAGCATGTTCCTACAGCCCTTCTTTGACAGGTTGTAGAGGAGAAAGTGCAGGTTGGAGAGAAGAGCAAGTTACTGGCGAAGATGGATGTTGTCATTGGAAATATTACCACTAGAAGTGCTGTGACGGTTTCAGTAATGAGGGACAATTTTGCACTATACTTTATGTCACCTCAAGGCAGAGTACACTGGCAGGATGACAGAGTGTGAAAGATTTGTGCCCTAACCAAACTTGTGTACCTTCTGGACCAACAGTATATACCTTTGCCAACCAAAGTTGGCTATCTTGTCATGGTCTCTATTTTTAGGTTTAGGCCACAGGTGTGTACCTGGTTGTGTTTTATGCAAAGTATTTCACCTTTTAACAAAAGTTGTGTACATTGTTAGGAAATCACCAACAATAAACACAACTTTTCAGGTGAAATACTTTGCTTCAAACACAACCAGGAACACAACTGTGGCAAAAAGCTAAAATTTACCCACAGTTATATACCTGGTTTTGAATACCTTTTTACCTTTTAAATACCCTGTATTTAACCTTTTTTTTAAACATATTTCGCCGCAGAAAGAAATGACAGACAACCAGTGTAAACAATAATTTAACTTTTATTTAAAAATTTTTTTTTTTGTGTAAACTGTTTTTAAAGTTAAAAAAACTTTTTTAATAAAGGTTTGAAACCAACCAAATGGGCATTTTTATTACAAAAATAACATTATAACTCGGTGTAGTGTGGGGTGGAAATACTGCTGGAGGGGCTGCGGGACACTTCGACAATGGGAGTGTGGAGAGAGGACTGGGATCGTGGTGGGGAAGGAACAGTTAGAGGTGATGGTGTGGAAAAAGCTACAGAATGGGTGGACACGTGGGAGGCAGAAGAGGTGGTGGGCGGTGGAGTGGAGGGTTGGGCAGGGACTGTAGGAGCAGATGATGTTGATGGAAAGTTGTATGGGGAAGGAGTTTGGTACGGGGAAGGAGTTTGGTACGGGGAAGGAGTTTGGTACGGGGCAGGTTGCTGGAAGTGGGGAGATGTCTGGTACTGGGGAGGTTGCTGGTACTGGGAAGGTTGCTGGTACTGGTGAGGTTGCTGGTATGTAATAGGAGGGGGAGGATGGAAAGTGGCTGGAGGGGGTGCAGATGTAACAGGAGGGGGAGGATGGAAAGTGGCTGGAGGGGGTGCAGATGTAATAGGAGGGGGAGGATGGAAAGTGGCTGGAGGGGGTGCAGGTGGAGGAACTACAGTGGTGGGAGGTGGAGGTTGGGAGGTAACCTGCTGTAGAGCACCGTGGCACGAATGCATTACATGCATCTGCTGGGTAGGAGATAGTGTTGCCATGCGCTCCACAACAGACCTGAAAAAGGTGTGGTTTGGCGAAGATCTTGCTTCTGAATGCATGGTTTGCAGAAGTGTCTTCACCTCCAGAATGCTGGAGTTGATCTGCTGAAAGCCTGCGGAGATTTGCTCTGACAAGACTTTTAGACAGTTCTGGAAAGATGCATTCAGATGCAAGAACTGTGGCGCATAACTCTTTTCCTGACCCCTCTGCCGCTGCCGCCCAGTACCCGCAGGTGTACTAGAGGTGGCAGGGGCAGAAGGGTGGGGTAAAGGGAAAGCGATCTCCTCACCAGCAGCTTCATGTAATGTAGGCGGCCACGATGCTCCTGTGCTGGTGGATGGGACAGATGGGTCGAATGTGTGGGAAGGCTGGGAAGGTGCAGATGTACCGGGGCGGTCGAAGTGTCCCTCGGTGCCGGTCTCCTCAGGGATCGCCTCAGAAGGGTCCAATCGTGCAGGCTCCCGAGTGCTGCTCACCGTGCTGTGGAATAAAGATAAAAAAAAACAATTAAAATACTGACATGGTATGGCCCTGGCTGAAAAAAAAAAGTTACATCTAACATTTTTTTTCACATGTGGTGTGTAATATTTACCTTCTAGTGACCATTGTTTCCCGGAGGAACGACAGGGCTTGTGCGTACTTGTACTTGCTCCTGCGTCCTCCAGATCCACTCGGGGCCCGCATCTCTTTATTGAACTCCTTCTTGAAACGATCCCTCACAGACCGCCACCGATTCACAATTCTGTTCCCTGAAACGAGAAAGGAGTGGTTAGTATACAACATCAGTGTTTCACAAACTCCAGTCCTCATGGTCCCCAGGGGTCATGTTTTCAGGATTTCCATAGTAAATAGAAATCCTGAACACATGATCCGTGGGGACCACGAGGACTGGAGTTCGGGAAACACTGGTTTGCATCAAGCAACCGGTACTGTATATACTTACGCTCTTTAATCTGGGCCCGAACATCGAGGTCCTCCCAGCGGCCCACAAGGAGCGAACAGATTTCCTCCCAGAGTCGTCGGGTAACGATAAGGTCAGCGTGGCGGCGGTCAGCCATATTCCAGAGCGGCTCCCTTTCTCTGACGAGATCGATGAGGTGGTCCACATCGAGTCCTCCATCCTCACCGTCAGAGTCGGGAGCACGCTGTGAAGGCTGTTAAAGAAAAAGACAAAAATAACATAATTAGCCTCCACAAAAGAAATGAAATAAAAAGTGCAAAAAAACAAAGCAAAAATATTTATACTTACACGCTGGTGACCGCCGCGTTGCTGTCGCCGACGACCCTGGGAGGCACTGCGAGGACCTCTTGGCCGAGCACCAGATTGGGAAGACTAGAGAAGAAAACAAAAAATGTTATGTCTTTGGATGTAGGCATTTGTTTGCTGTGTGTGGTCTGCAGAACATTGTTTTCTATGTGTTGTGTGTAGTGTGATGTTGTGTTTCTGCGTTTGATGCAAAAAACTTACCAATTGTGAGCCCACTCCAAGTGTCTGTCCACCCCTTCCTTCTTCTTCTGGGAGCTCCTCTTCATCTTGTGAATCCTGTTTTGAAATAAAAGGCAATGAATAGACATATATTAAAGAGATGATGGATTTTGGAAATAAAAACTTACCGTCAAACGCTGACGATGCGAGGGAGGGCTCCCAGAAGAAGATGTGCTGTCCTGTTGATGGCCAGACTCCATGGCTGTGGGTATTGCTGCTGCTGTTGCTGCTGCCAGTGATGCCATTTCTGCTGCTGCTGCATCTCTTGGGCGGCTGTTGAATAAAGAGAAACAAAGGGCCAATTAATATCTTGATATTCAATAGCCCTAGTTTGGAGGAATGGGGGATTTGATAATTACCGTCTCTCATCTGCTGCTGGCCTCCCCTCCTCAGCATGTTCCATTTGCTGCTCCATTTGGGGTGGTGGTGGTGCTGATGGTGCTGCAGTGGTCTCCTGCCTTCTCCTGCTGCGCTTGGTTGCTTTCTTGGGTGGCATGTTGGGTGTGGCTGTGGGTCCCACTGTCTTGCTTTTATATATGTCTTGTGGGCAGAGCTACTGAGCATGCTCAGACCAAAAAACCGGATCCGGCCACCGGATCCGGCTTTCGCCGGATCAGGCGCATTGCGGCGCTCATAGGCTTTCATTGTGTGAAAAAGCCGGACGTGCCGGATCCGGCGTGTCCGGCTTTTTCGCCGGAGACAAAAAACGTTACAGTAGCCGTTTTTTCCAGACGCCGGATCGCGACACATTGCCGGATCCGGCGAAAACCGGATGAAACGCATGGCCATCCGGCGCGATCCGGCGCAAATGCAAGTCAATGGGGGGAAACCGGATCCGGCATTGCATTTCGCCGGATCCGGTTTCTGTCAAAAGCGCCGGATCGCGCCTGACGGCGAAAACCTGATGTGTGAAAGAGGCCTTAAAAGTCAACGTTTTTCGGCATTACATCAATCTGAGTAATCAGTATCTGTTCTGCTGAGAACAATGACAGCTTATACACACTGAATAATCTGTAGGAGATATTTCAGATTGCATTGGTTAGTGTCGTCTGCCTGTGTAAACCGGCTTTTAAACAACCACTGTGATTTGTAAATTTCATGTAAACGGAACCCCAGACTGAAAAGCCCCTTTAATGGTTTCAGCTTTTGCATATGCAGTAAATTCTGTCTGCTAATTAGATTACCATATGTTTAATGTGCTACTCAGGACCTGTCCAATATTCTTACCATATATAGGATTACTAGAAGAGTGAGACATGATATATACTAGTGATTGTAACCCTCTTATCTCCTTCATCTACAGAAACCATTATAAATGTAATCCAGTCCAATATCTGTAATCAATTTCCATACTTACAGATATTTACTTCTAATTTCGTGTTACTTCTACGTCTTACAATTACATAACACAAAGCCACAAGGCAGTCATGTATGGTCTAAGAAATGTACAACATAAACCACAGTAAAGCCATGCAGTTTTCAAATGATCAATATCGGCTGTCAATTATCACTAAAACAGGCATGAATAATCCAGTATGGTCCCTGGTAATGTATACAGATTAAGTGCAGTACACATTATAATTAACCATCTCCATTTCAGCACAGTTACGGGCGTAGCAGACCAGTTATTTCAGAATTGTTTTATTCTATAATACTGTAAGCGTCACTCTGTCCGAAGCCTTTTTAGACTGCGCAAGCGTGACACACCTGCACAATCTGGCTCCAGACAGAATAAGACACCTAACGTATGGCGCCGGAGATGGCGGTACGCGTAGACACTGAATGAATACCGCGATCTCCGACACCATACTTACCTGACCGGGATGAGCGTTGCCGCGGCGCTTCTCTTCTCGCTGGAGACCGAGACAGGAGTTCATTGTCGGAATCGCGCATAGCGCTATCCGGCGCCATTTTACTGAAGACACATTTGCAGTGTGTCTTCAGCAATATGGCACTGAACAGCGCGGTATGGGCATGCGCATACTTTGGCGCCACACTCCTCCCCCAGCCTCCAGCAGAACAGGAGAGTGCTGGAGCACAGGGAAGAAAGGTGAGTATAAATGTTTTGTTTCTTTTGTATGTGTGCAGTTTAATATGGATGAGGGGGACCATACATATCAGGATAGGGGGGTGAGAGGTAGCATGCATACCAGGATAGGGGATGAGGGGACCATGCATATCAGGATAGGAGGGTGAGGGGTACCATGCATACCAGGATAGGGGGTGAGAGGACGATGCATACTAGGAAAGGGGGGTGAGGGGTACCATGCATATCAGGATAGGAGGGTGAGGGGTACCATGCATACCAGGATTGAGGGGTGAGGGGACCATGCATACCATGATAGGGATGAGGGGGTATCATGCATAACAGGATTGGGGAGTGAGAGAACCATGAATACCAGGATAGGGGGTGAGAGGACCATGCATATCAGGATAGGGGGGTGAGGGGACCATGCATACCAGGATTGGGGGTGAGAGGATTATGTGTGGCGCCCCTGAGGCTCAGTCACCACAGAGGTACTGCACCTCCTCCTGAGGTGTGGTATCCCACCATCCAGGTAACATGGAGACTCCTGACCACACTCCAACACCTGCACCCCACACCACAAAGTAGTGTAGCAAAGCACCTTTGGCGGCTCCCTGCTTGGAGTATAGCAAAGCACCCATTGGTAGCTCCCTGCTTGGAACACGAAACGTGCTGGGAGGTGGGTGGAGTTAGTTTACATTACAAGGAGCGGGAAGAGTTTAGGATTAGAGGTCAGTTGGTTAGAGAGCTGGAGAGAAGAAGATCCCCGGAGAGAGGGATAGATGGATGGAAGTGCTGCAGCAGATCCCAGTGACCTGGGTCTGCTGGCACGGGAAAGGAAGAGAGAGAGCAGTGCAGCCTGAAAGCCTGATTCTCCATAGAAGGAAAGATTAGTACGGAACGTGAGGAGTAAAAGGGAATAGAGGACGTGGGTTAGAAGAGAACCCTTCCTAGAAGTTCTAAGCGCAAGGCCGGGGCCCGGTCCCCGAGGTTGTATGGATACTAAAGGTCCTGCAGCAGACACCGGAGGAATAGAAGTAGTGACCACTTTATTCCCACACAAGACTTGGGGGCACAACAGCAACTGGATAGTGAGCCGGGACTTAGTAGCAAGGAGTCCCCGAAGCAGGCTACAGCTGTCTGCCGTACAAGTAGAGTTCATAAGAACATCCGACAGGAGGAACTTCAGTGTAACTCAGTACTAGGAGTACTTCACTTAAAGGCGCTATAACAGGAGACGTTCAGAAAGACACATGTTGGCGGAGTGTTGGAAAGGAGTATTCCATCTGACCTGGAGGTTGACTGAGACCCTGACCCGGAGGACACAGCACGGAGGCAGGCACCTGTTGGTACAACAGACTGAGCAAAGCTTTGGAACTACACACCCTGGTGTCCTCCACTTATTCCTGCGCCAACCTGCTCAGCACTGCTGCATCCTCTGCGCCTGACACTACACCATCTACGTGTCACTTCACCTACCCTGCCTTGGGACTACAGCCCTGCCTGTGGAGGGCTATAACATCACTGCTGCACCACACCATCTGTCCCAGAGGAACTGTCTGCAGCGACGGCTTACATCCACATTGCTGAACACCACAGGTGGCGTCACGAATCACTTATAAACTTTCACTACCACAAGCATACTGAAACAACCCCCTTTTATAATGGGCACTAAGGGCCACGGGCCGGGTCACCGCTGCCGTGACATCTCCCATTGAAGCTCATCGGGCCCGGTACCGAGTACCCCACAGCCCTGGGTGTGAGGGCGACCCATATGCATACTAGAAAAGAGGGGTGAGAGGACCATGTATAGCAGGAAAGGGGGGTGAGAGGACCATGCATACCAGGATAGGGGGGTGAGGGTAGCATGCATACCAGGATAGGGGGGTGAGGGATAGCATGCATACCAGGAAAGGGATGTGAGAGGACCATGCATATCAGGACAGAGGGGTGAGAGGACCATACATACCAGGAAAGGGGGGGTGAGAGGACCATGCATATCAGGATAGAGGGGTGAGAGGACCGTGCATACCAGGAAAGGGGGGTGAGAGGACCATGCATATCAGGATAGGGGGGTGAGGGGACCATGCATACAAGGATAGGGGGTGAGAAGACCATGCATACCTGGATAGGGGGGGTGAGGGGACCATGCATACCAGGATTGGGGTGTGAGGGGACCATGCATACCAGGATAGGGGGGTTATGGGACCATGCATACCAGGATACAGGGGTTAGGGGACCATGCATACCAGAATTAGGGGGTGAGGGGACCATGCATACCAGGATTAGGGGGTGAGGGGACCATGCATACCAGGATTGGGGGGGGTGTGGGGACCATACATACCAGGATAGGGATGAGGGGGCACCATGCATACCAGGAGAGGGATGAGAGGATACCATGCGTACCAGGATTGGGGGGTGAGAGGACCATGCATACCAGGATGAGGAATGGGGTGCCATACACACCAGGATTGGGGGAGTGAAGGGACAATACATACCATTATAGGGATGAGGGGGCCATGCATAGCAGGATAGGGTTGAATGGGTACCATGCATACCTGGATAGGGGGGGTGAGGGGACCATGCATATCAGGATAGGGGGGTTAGGGGACCATGCATACCAGGATAGGGGGGTTAGGGGACCATGCATACCAGGATTGGGGGGTGAGGGGACCATGCATACCAGAATTGGGGGGTGAGGGGACCATGCATTCCAGGATTGGGGGGTGCGGGGACCATATATACCAGAATAGGGATGAAGGGGTACCATGCATACCAGGAGAGGGATAATGGGATACCATGAAAACCACAAAAAGAGGAAAAAATCCTCCAAAAAATTCAGTTACAAACCAGACAGGCCCAAATGCATCTGCACTAATCCAGGGTGCAGCGGACCCAAGTAAAATGGCAGCTGCACAGGTGCATAAATACCAAATGACACAGCCAGCCTACAATCAGGGATTGGCCGTGTGGTACACCAGTGCAGCAAAAATAATCCGCATGTGGCAGTGTTCACACAGGGAATGCAGGGCTTCTGGCTCACAACCTCTTAGTAACACCATATAGGGGGGCTACCCAGTGCCAACTAGAATGCATCCCGAGTGAACAGAGGCCACAAGTTTGCAGAACCATTTGGGCCCAACTGCATACCAGGATTAGGGGGTGAGGGGACCATGCATACCAGGATTGGGGGGTGAGGGGACCATGCATACCAGAATTGGGGTGAGGGGACCATGCATTCCAGGATTGGGGGGTGCAGGGACCATACATACCAGGATAGGCATGAAGGGGTACTATGCATACCAGGAGAGGGATGATGGGATACCATGCATACCAGGATAGGGGGGTGAGAGGACCATGCATACCAGGATGAGGAATGGGGTGCCATACATACCAGGATTGGGGGGGTGAGGGGACCATACATACCATTATAGGGATGAGGGGGCCATGCATACCAGGATAGGGATTAGGAGGCTATGCATAGCAGGATAAAGATGAAGGGGTACCATGCATACCAGGATAGGGATGAGGGGGCCATGCATAGCAGGATAGGGTTGAATGGGTACCATGCACACCAGGATAGGGATGAGAGGGCCATGCATACCATTATAGGGATGAGGGGGCCATGCATACCAGGATAGGAGGGGGGCAGCACATACCAGCATGGGAGACCATATACCAATAAAAATGCTTGCCACCCGGGCATAGAACGGGTTCATAGCTAGTATAAAATAATGATCTAAAAAGACTTGTTTGTGTTGCCAAACCTATTCCCAAACTGCAGGATCCCCATCACATCGGTATGACTACTACAACTGTTAAGACAAAATTTCCCTTTAGTATAATAAATATAATTCATATGCATCATTCGTGTCCATCCAGCTCATTGCTACATAAGATCTACACTGAATCCACTTATTGGCTTAAAATTGCATCCTGTTTAAAAGGCACCCTACCCAACAGGGAGGTGGCAAAGCAACATAGAATCATTAGGTAGTATGATGGTCTACTACAGTAGTGAGTTGTGAGGTCCCCTGGGCCTGGTGTGGCAAGTGTCCTGAACCTGAAGCCCCTAGTCTTTGTGTGGCCAGTCCTGAACACTTAGTCCCTCGGCCTAGTACGGCCAATGCCTGAACCTGGTGAACCCCTGGTCTGTTTGTAGCCAGTACCTGAATCAGTTTCTGAGACCGTGTGTCTGAACTTCTGTCTATCCATGTATCCAGACTGTCCTATCAATCTCTGATACAGCCCTGGCTGAGACTATGTCAGTAATCGTTTTACCCGTGGATTCTGAATCTAGCAGTCTGAATGGAGCTGGAGTCCATGTCAGTAACCTTTCTGTGGAGGATCCAGAACCCATTAGTCTGGATGGAGCCAAAGTCCTATCCGTGTCTACATACTGGACCACTAGGTTCAGCAGCTGCAGTACCGGGGACTGCCTTGGAGTGGTACCTGGCAGCTACCTGCAACACAAGCCAGTCTCCACCATCAGGAGTTCCAGTGAACACCATGTAGCAGCTTAACTATACCCCTTGTAAATAAGCCCAGACCCGTGGCACAGTGGGTCCACAAACCACATGCACCACACGCATGCGTAACACTGTACTTATTTCCTTGTAATATACATTCTACCTATTTGTAGCAAGTTTTCTGTGCCCTCTGCAAGACTGTATATGCACTCTCAACTGTCCACACTGTGGAGATCTGTGAAAATTTGGTCCAATAGATTGGCAATTGGGATCAGGAGGGAAAAATTTGCTCCTTTAGGGCAGCATGAAACATGCATTATGGTTGTACATATACCCTTTTCCTTTATTCTTTCCCATCCATCGGTTGAACTTGATGGATATGTCTTTTTTTCATTTTGTTTTTACTATGAAATCCGTAACCCTTTCCTGCTGTTATCTTCAACACTGAGAGAAGGTAAGGGACAGATCAGAGAGAAATGTCAAAATCAGGAGTCGTCTGTTGGAAATGTGTCAGTTTTGCTAAGCATTCATCTAAAATAAAAAGACTTATCTGCAGCGCTAAAGCAGGAGAACATTTTTGATGAAGACTAAGTTATATTCTCGATTTTGCATGTAGGAAGGAAATGAACAGTAGAAGAAGATTCTGTATTAAGCTGTACATAGACTTTAGTGTAACTGTTCAAAGACATGAGGAAACTTTCAGGTGCATCATTTTTTTGGCTGATACCTATCATCTCCAACTACCCATTAACAACTGTGCACATACCATAGCAGCATGGCAGACTATGTTGACGTTTTTCGAGAGTGACTAAATCACCAGTCATGTAATTATTATGACATTTTGTGATATTCAATGAAATTTAAAGGGAACCAGTGATGTCAAAAAATGTTATTAACCTGTAGATATGGGATGGGGTTAATCTGAAGGTTAATAGTGTCCTGAACATTCCCACATGGAGAGGCCCTTTGCCGGCGGGACATAAGCTTAATTGCTCCCAGCGGCGTTTGGCTTCCAGTCATGGGGCTTGCGCTGGCACAGGTTCAGTTATCGCTTTGTGTATAGAGAGGTGGTTGTTATTGTGCACCGGCACTGACTGACAGCTGGCCATAATGCATAGCCTGCTGTAAGTCAGTGCCGGGGTGCGGTTACAGCGATCGCTCTCTATACACTGAGCAGTGACCGAAACCATCCTGGTGCCACCCCTATGACTGAAAGCTGAACTCTGCTGGCGAGAATAAAGTTCATTCCCTCCCGGCAGCAGGGCTTTCAGTGAAGTAGCATCGTGTCAGAACACTATTAACCTGCAGCTTAGCCACACATTGGCAGGATGATAGCATTATTTTACATGACAGGTTCCCTTTAAACAGTAAGCCTAAACAAACGTTTTACTGATTATAGTTTTTCCTATTGATTCCAATAGCAACGAAAAAGGAGTATAAAAGTTATTTTCGTTTCCTATAGAAACGGATTTCTGAACATTTTCCTGATTGTTTAGTTCCTTTCACCATGGTGTCAGAGGATGGTGCAATGACAGTCTCGCACAACTTACAGAGGCCGTGATTATAAGGCCTTTTTTCTAGAGTCTCACTTTCCGATTTGGATGTATATCCTGGGTCAAAATATAAATATGTTTTGGATTCTTAAAATTGTCACATTACTTCAGTCACAGCACATTTACTGCGGAGGAATCACTTATCAGGATATTAGTACAGAGTGATGCTAATACACTGGATGACCTTCATCAGAACATAACTGATCTGACAGATAATGAAACCCTGACTCATTTCTGACTCCAACAATTTGTGTGTGTCACATGTGGCTGGCAACATTTCCTATTGTGCAATACGCTTCTGCATCATAATGACTTTTCTTAAGTATCTTACAACAAAAGGGGAAATTACATAATTGTAATAGCCATACTAATAAAGCACAGATAGTTTTCTTGTCTTTTTGTCATTATTGACTCAAACATTTCGTACCAAAGGGAAACATTAGTTTATTCTTATTAAATTAATTAATACTTGTGAAATTTCTCATCTGCAACGGAATAATCTTCTGAAGGGAACAGCTTAAAGGGAACCTGTCATGTGAAAGAACGCTATTAACCTGTAGATATGGGGTCAATCTGCAGATTAATAATGTTCTCAACCTGCCCGGCACCCACACTTAGACCCCCACTGCCGGGAGGAAATTAATTTTATTCCCCCCAATACCATTCGGGTTTTAGTCACAGGGGGGTTCCATTACAGATCAGTGTATAGAGAGCAGCAGCCCCCTGCACTGACTGACAGCAAGATTTGCAGTAGGGGCGGCTGTCATTCACTACTGGGGGCGTGGTTACAGCCACCACTCTCTATACACAGAGTGGTGACTGAGCCCATGCAGGCACCAACCCTATGTGTAGCAATTTTAGTTGAATACTCAGGAACCTCTTGACTTGAGACAAATAAGCCAATTGAACAAGAGTACGATTTACAAGTCTGTATTATACAAGCAAACTTAGGTGCAGCACGTGAGCCAAAGTTCAAGAAAATGCAGCAAACAGGGAGCTGCAAAAGTAGTTCATATGCGGTACTGCTCCAATCAGAGTCTCTTGGGCGAGTCACACGCTGGGAAATGTTGATCAGAAGGCACAGTTCACAACAGGGCTGGCAGTCTCTGAATAAGGCCGGGATCACACACGCGAGAAACACGGCCGAGTCTCGCATGTTAATACCTGGCACTGCTGCCAGCACTCGGATCGGAGCGTGCGGCTGCATAGCAATACATGCAGCCGCACGCTCCGCTCCCGAGTGCTGGTGGCAGTGCCGGGTATTAACATGCGAGACTTGGCCGTGTTTCTCGCGTGTGTGATCCCGGCCTAAGAGTCCCAAAAGCAATGCAGAGCTGCGAGTTTCTAAAGAAGTCCAGAACAGTCAAATATACTGCCACTGCACACAAACAAGATTAGCTGAAGCAGGCCAAGCTTACATGTCCTAAGCAGGCAGGCTGAGGCAGATGCAGAGAAACACAGACACACAGCTTGAAGCAGGAGTATCACTGAGAGATGGGAAGGTTTGCTGGAAGGGCTGAACTGGATTCTCTGGAGAGGATCAGTCTCTTGCAACACAGAGCCAGGAATTCAATCAGAATACACAAGCATGGACTGGAAGGCAATCTAGGTTTATAAATAAAGAGAAGGCAGATCACATGAGCAGAAGCGATGCAGCAGACACTGTTAGGTGTTGAGTTTCCCCCACTGCACAGGGGGAATCCCAAGCCATGCACATATTCATGAGTGTAATGAGCGGTACCACGTGGCCGCTGAAGACAGGAAGGGAGACAGTGGAGAAGCGAGGCTGCAGAGACTGCGGCAGGATGGGTGAGTATAGCGATATTCACCTGTCCCCCGATCCATCACTGCTCACCGCTGTCTCTGCTGCATCCTGTGTCAGTGATGTTTAGGCAGCAGGGGGCGCAGTGACGTGGTTAGTGCACGCCGCCCCTCTGCTGGCTGAACAGTCACTGACGCAAGAAGTGGCAGACAGCGGCGATGGACCCAGGAGAGGTGAGTATGGCTTTTTTTTTGCAGCATATGGGGGCATAGTCTATGGAGCAGCATATGGGGGCATAGTCTATGGAGCAGCATATGGGGGCATAGTCTATGGAGCAGCATATGGGGGCATAGTCTATGGAGAAGCATATGGGGGGCATAAACTATGGAGAAGCATATGGGGGGCATAAACTATGGAGCAGCATATGGGGGGCATAAACTATGGAGCAGCATATGGGGGCATAGTCTATGGGGCAGCATATGGGGGCATAAACTATGGAGAAGCATATGAGGGCATAAACTATGGAGAAGCATATGAGGGCATAAACTATGGAGAAGCATATGGGGGCATAATCTATGGAGCAGCGTACGGGGGCATAATCTATGGAGCAGCGTACGGGGGCATATTCTATGGAGCAGCATATGGGGGCATAGTCTATGGATTCCACCATAGGCTTATACACGACTCAATAAGTTTTCCCATTTTTTTGTGGAGGGGGGTTGGCTTATACACAAGTATATACGGTAAGTTTAATTTGAAAAGAGGAGTTTCTTTTTCTGGTAGTTCTATCTGTCATGGTAATACTGTGGATTTCCAAGTGATGGTGGACTGGGGGTCTGCACTGAATTTGAACGATCAACAATTTCTAGACAAGTATAAGATTGAGTCTGTACCTTTATCATCCCCTTTTCCTGTAGTGGCGATTGATAACACTCCTATAGAGCATGGGTGCGTTTCTCGAAAGGTCACCGGGTTTCCACTCACTGTGAATATGGAGCACCAGGAATCTTTAGATTTGTTAGTACTTGATAAATTGCCTTTTCCAGTCATTCTGGGATTACCATGGTTAAAAATGCACAATCCTGTACTGGACTAGTCGTCAAATACGATAAGATCATGGGGTCAGGGGTGTTATGGGAAATGTTGTGAAGTACACATCGCTGCTATTGTGAAAAGTGAGCTACCTGAAGCCATTCAGGAATTCTGGAAAGTATTTTCTGAAGTTGAGTCACAAGCTCTACCACCGCATAGAGATTACAATTTCGCTGTCGAGTTCGTCCCAGGTGCTACTCTCCCTAAGAGTCATTTATTTAATCCGACGATTCCCAAGAGGGAGGCCTTAAAGGAATACCTGCAGACTAGTCTTGATGCAGTTCATATAAGATCCTCTAAGTCCCCTGTGGCAGTGGGATTCTTTTTTGGAAAAAAAAAAAGATGGGGGTCTTAGGCCATGTCTGGATTTCAGAGAGATTAATAAGATCACTGTGCGCAGTTGTGGCACCCTTGAGGCTCAGTCGCCACAGAGGTACTGCACCTTCTCCTAAGGTGTAGTGCCCTACCGCCTAGGTAAGTTGGGAGCTCCTTTCCACACTCCAACACCTGCACCCCACACACGGGATAGTTCAGCAGGACCACATTGCGACTCCATGCTTAGAGGGTAGCAGAGCACCTTTCATGGGTCCTTGCTTCGTAACACGAGATGTGCTGGAAGGTGGGTGGAGTTGAGACATATAAAAGGTTGGGAAAGTATAGGATTGGGGGGGAGTTTAGTCTGAGTTGAGCAGGGAGGTTCAGTCTGACAGAGGGTCAGAGAGGAAGGAAGCCACTCGGGAGGAGTGGGGATCCCTGGAAGGAGGGATGGAGGAAGGAGTGCTGCAGCTGCCTCAGTGACCTGAGCCAGCTGGCACGGGAAAGGAACAGAAGGAGAAAGACGTAGAACTGCAACCTAAGCTTCCATAAGAGAGAGAAGGAACAGTGCGGAACGAAGGAGTAGGAGAACACAGAGGAGATGTGGGTTGGAAGAGGAACCCTGCCTATAGGTCCTCAGCGCAAGGCCGGGGCCGGTCCCCGAGGTTGTATGGACACTTATGGTTCTGCAGCAGACACCGGTGGAGTAGTAGGCTGTAAATGCACTTCTCCCATCTAAGACTTGGGGCACAACAGCAACTGAATAGAGAGCCAGGATTCCGGAGAAGGGAGTCCCCGAGAGAGGCTACAGCTGTCTGTCATACAAGTAAAGTTGTTAGGAACATCTGACAGGAGGAACTTCAGAGTACCACGGTACTGGAGCTCTTTACACTAAAAGGCGCAATAGAGGAGTCGTTCAGGAAAGGTACATGTTGGCGGAGTGTTGGAGAGGAGAATCCTGACTTGCCCGGGAGGTTGATCGAGTCTCTGCCCCGGAGGACACGGCATGGAAGCGGGCACCAGTGTGTACCACGAACTGTGAGTAAAGCTTTGGAACTGAAAGCCCTGGTGTCTTCCATTCATTTGTGCGCCAACACCGTCAGCACCGCTACATCTAGGTACTAGCATTCCTCACACCGCCTGCGCCTATCCTCATCTATTGCAATTACCTTCACCTGTGGGGAGCTACACCATCTTTGCTGCAACACACCATCAGCCCCAGAGGATCTGCACACAGCGTTGACTTAACATCTTGCTTTCCAAACACCACAGGTGGCGTCACAAACTATTCCATATCACTTAATCTATATCACAAACCACCATTGATTTGGGTGCCCAGGGCCACGAACCGGGTCACCGCTGCTGTGACACATTCCCCTGACACCGGCCCGGTACCGAGTACCCCACAGCCCTGGGAGGGGGACCCACAATTCTTACCCCTTGCTGCTAATTCCGGATTTGTTTAACCAATTGGTTGGAGTCAAGTGGTTCTCAAAGATTGATTTCCGTGGGGCATATAATTTGCTGCGGGTTAAAGAAGGTGATGAATGGAAGACAGCCTTTAATACCCCAGGAAGTCATTTTGAGTGTGTAGTAATGCCTTTCGGTCTTATAAATGCCCTGGCGTTCTTTCAAAATTTCATCAGCAACATTCTAAGGCTGTTGATCGGTAGGAGTGTTATTGTTTATTTGGATGATATTTTCATCTACTCGCCCGATCTGGAGTCACATTGGCAGAGAGTACGCGAGGTTTTGCAGATTCTGAGAGAAAACACACTCTTTGCTAAACTGGAGAAATGCGAGTTTGCAGTACAGAAAATTAGCTTTTTGGGGTACATTGTTTCCCGTGATGGGTTTGAGATGAACCCGGTGAAGGTTCAGGCGGTGTTGGAGTGGCCTGGACCTGAATGCTTGAAGTCAAGTCAGAGATTCTTGGGGTTTGCTAATTATTATAGAAAATTCATAAAGAATTTTTCTGTTATCGCAAAACCTCTTGCTGATCTTACTTAGAAGGGTTCCAATACTGTCCAATGGTCCCCTGAGGCTGTTAAGGCCTTTGAGCATCTCAAGGAGAAGTTTAGCTCTGCTCCTCTCTTGATCCAGACAGATGAGACTAAGCCCTTTCTGGTAGAGGTGGATGCCTCATCAGTAGGAGTGGGGGCTGTTCTGTCACAAAAGGGAGAGGATAGGGTACATCCCTGTGCGTTCTTTTCTAAGAAATTTTCAGAGGCGGAGCTCAACTATGATGTTGGGAACCGAGATTTGCTGGTTATTAAGCTTGTGTTTGAGCAATGGCGACATTTTTTGGAGGGTGCTAGACGTCCTTTACAAGTCTTTACTGATCATAAGAATCTGATCTATCTAGATGCTGCTAAACGTTTGAATGCCCGTCAAGCTAGGTGGGCATTGTTTTTTGCCCGGTTCCATTACTCTGTGACATATATCCCTGGGACAAAGAATGTTAAAGCTGATGCTTTGTCTGAAAATTTCTCCCCAGTGGTTGTTTCTGAAAGGGAGGAATCTATTCTGCAGAGAGGGGTGGTGGTGGCAGCATTAGGTGCTGAATTGGAAAATAGCATTCTTAAAGCCCAGGATGCGGCACCAACTAACACTCCGTAAGGGAAATTATTTGTGCCTAAAGCCCTGAGGAGAGCTTTGTTTATGGAATGTCACGAGTCCCGTTTGGCAGGTCATCCAGGGATTGCCGAAACTAGAAAGTCGATCGGTTGGACTTTCTGGTGGCCGGGCTGGCTAAGAGAAATCGTCAAGTGGGTACGTCAGTGTGCTGTGTGCGTGAGGTCTAAGGCTTCTCATGCTGTGGCGGCTGGGTTGATTTGACCGTTAGAAGTTCCTAGTTCTCCATGGACGCATCTTGCAATGGATTTTATCACCGACCTTCCGGTCTCTGAGGGTTTTTCTGTCCTCTGGGTTGTAGTGGACCGGTTTAATAAGATGTGTCATCTGGTCCCGTTCAATAAATTACCCTGTGCTAAGACACTTGCCAGGGCATTTGTGAAAGAGATTGTCAAACTCCATGGTGTTCCCACAGACATTGTCTCCGATAGGTGACCAGAGTTTGTGGCTCGCTTTTGACGTGCCTTTTGTGACAGACTTTAGGTTCATTTGTCATTTTCGTCAGGTTATCATCCGGAGTCAAATGGACAGACCGAAAGGAAGAACCAGGACATTGAGCAGTTTTTGAGATGTTTTGTAGCAGACAATCAGGAGATGTGGTCGGAATATCTACCATTAGCTGAGTTTGCTCTCAATAATCATAATAATCTTCGGCTGGGTGTTCTCCTTTTTTTTGTTGTACTGGGAAGCATCCATCTTTCGGTCCTTTTTCTAGGGGCGGTGGTGTCTGAGGAAGAGAATTTTTCAGGAAATTTGGAAAGGGTCTGGACCAGTTTGCGCCATAATCTGAAACAGGAGGTCTAAAAAATATTTTGACAAGAGAAGAAAGGAGGCGAGGTTTGTTGTTGGGGACATGGTTTGGTTGTCCTCTAGGAATCTGCATTTGAAGATCCCTTCTAAAAAGTTGGGGCCTAAGTTTGTAGGACCCTTCAAAGTGGTTCAGATTGTCAACTTGGCAGTGGTGAGATTAGACATTCCTTCGTCTTGGAAAATTAATTCAGTTTTTCATGTATCTTTGCTGAAGAAAGTTGACACGCCAGATAAGGTGGCTATGCCATCTGCTCCTCCAATTGATGAGGACTGCGAGTTTGAGATTTCACGCATTCTTCATTCCAGGTGGCACAGAGGAGGGTCTTGGACAATTCCTGGGTGAAAGCTGGGAATGTCTCAGCTGCAAGGTAAATTAAAGCTTTGCACAGAAGATTTCCGAATAAGGCCCGGCCTAGAGGATCCAGGGGATTCTCGTTAAAGGGGAGGTACTGTTAGAATCTGTTTTGTTTGACAGTCTGCCATTTTCTTGTGGTGTTCAGGCTGCTGGTCTTTTTCCTCTGATGCTGGGTTTTTCTTGGGTCAGGTGATTGTATCACTCTTTATTAACCTGCACCTGTCTCCCTATCCTTGCTGGACAACAGTGATAATCCGCTTGAGGTCTGGCTTGATGCTTTGCTTTGCCTTCTGTGTTTGTAACCTGTGCAGTGCTGGGACTTCTGGTCCTGCTAGTCTGTGTTTCTTTATCCCATTGGTTTCTGCAGCCTTCTCTGTGTTTTCTACTAGGAGGTGACCCGTTTTTATACCCAGTCCTTAGGTCTTTCAGGGATCCCCCTCCCCCTATCTATAGGTCTTCACTTGAGATTAACCTAGGATCGTCGGTGGGTCTATTCACTAGGAATGGGTCGCCCACTCCATGGTAGCGGCGATTCAGCTCCAATAGACTCTGTCCACGGTACCTTCTCTGAAGTGGATATATATTTGGGTGATTTTGTAATATTTTCCAAATAATTGAGGACGGACTTTTCCTCTACTGCCTTGAGTTTATAGCACGATGGAAGGGGAACATTTGTGTAATGGGCTGGGTGGTGGAACCACTGTGCCAAAGCCCAAGTAAGACCTAGAGGGGTGTGATTAGGAGCCTCACCCAATCCAACCACGGACACGCAGCAGCTAACAACACCGCAGTCCGTGGAGAGACAAGGGAGGTGATCCAGGTACTACTCCAGGACTGACCTTGGGTAGATGGCAGCTGACCCCTATGAGTGGATAGCTGGAATGGCCCAAGGAAATGTCCAACAGATGCAGACACACAAAGAAGATCACAGGAACCGCAGGTGCAGACAGGACAGTCTAATGGACAGATGAGCACTGATGGGTGCAGCTGGCTCAGATGCCGTTGAGGTGAGCACTGGTGGGTGCAGCTGGCTCTGCTGCTGTTGAGGGTTGAGGTGAGTATTGGCAGGTGCAGCGGGCTCTGCTACCATTAAGGTGAGCACTGGCGGGTGCAGCTGGCTCTGCAGCCATTGAGGTGAGCACTGGCGGGTGCAGCAGGCTCTACTAAAGTTGAGGTGAGCACTGGCAGGTGCAGCTGGCTCTGGTGCCATTGAAGTGAGCACTGACGGGTGCAGCTGGCTCTGCTGCCATTGAGGTGAGCACTGGCGGGTGCAGCTGACTTGGATACAAGTACAGGGACCTGAGAACTGACAAGTGTGTTAGGAACAAACTCACAACATTGCACAGGCACCTCCATGTTGGAGGCTGTTTAAATAGTAAGTAAGCCCCAGCTATTGGCTGTGGACACTTTAGAGGAACGCACGCGACCCCTTTAAGAAAGAGGAAGTGTGTGTGCATGAACTCTAGTCACAGTGCCTGAAGATCAGCCATTCCAGGAAGTACATGCCTTTTTAGGTCTGGCCGGATACGATCGGAGGTTTATACCCAAGTTCGCCTATTTGGTTGGTCCACTAAATGAGCTACTGATGGGCACGAAAAGGGGGCTCAAGAAGTGAGGACCACAGAGGCAGGATGCCTTTGAAGCGTTGAAAAGGTCCTGACCAGTGCTCCGATTCTTGGCGTATGCGCGGTTCAATACCCCTTCTTGTTGTACATGGATGGAAGCTTGCATAGACTAGGAGCTGTGCTATCTCAAGTTCAAGATGGACGTCAGAGAGTGATTGTTTATGGCAGCTGGTACTTGAGAGAGTCAGAGTGCAACCCCGACAACTATAGCTCCGTTAAATTGTAACTTTTGGCACTAGTGTGGGCTATGACCGAAAAGATTGCGGAGTTGGACAGGTGCTGAGGTGACTATAATGATATAATAACTAACTGGCCCACCTGGAAAATGCTAAACTAGGGGCTCTTGAACAGAGGTGGATGGCTCGCCTTTCCAAGTTCCAATATCGCATCCGGGTCCGATCGGGAAGAGAGAACAGCAATGCTGATGCACTTTCCCGGGTTCTGGTAGGGTCGCCATTTTGGGATGTTGACAAGGAGCTGGAGGGCATTGAAACCCTGAATCTCAGATGATTACCCACATTCCGAAACCTGGCTCATTCAAGTGGGGTGGCTTCTGGGATGCCGATGGTGTTGGAGAAGGCTTTGGCTGACTGCGAAAAAATTCAGGATGATTGTCTGGATATACGGAGAGTGAAAGAGTCGGTTCGGAATAATGTCTGGAGTAATGACTGGTGTTATGAATGAGTCACCGTAGGAGGCAAAAGCAGAAATACAAGCTAAGTCCAGAAAACCAGAGAAGTTGGCAACTATCAGATTGCAGACCCCTGAATCTATCAACACAACTAGCAGTAGCCGTGGGGGGTTCCTACGATGCCCTAGACCCCTCAATCACAGCCGGAGAAATACATAGGCCTAAAGAAAGAAAGGGGAAATCTAAACTGCCCCAGAGCAGACCCCAAAGCAATAGGCAGCCCCCAACATATAATGACGGTGAAGCAAGATGAAAATACTAACACAGACAGAAAGATAGACTGAGCAAAGACGGGGCCCCAAAACTACATAGATAGGAAAGGACAGGAAGGCTGCTGTCTGCAATCTGCCAAAACCCTATCAAAGACATAAGCCAACCAGCTGATATGAAAAAGGCCCTGAAGCAGCTAGGCTTCAAAAACTGAATCAGCACTCAGGTATTTTCAGAAGACAGAGCTAAATGAATTCAGCACACCCCAGCAGGGAATGGCAGAAATCCAGAAAAACAAAGCAAAAACAAAGTCAAAACACAAAAGCAAAAGGCAGAGCAGAAAACTTAGCTTTGGAGGAGCAGGAATTCAGACTGGTCTCCAAGGATCCCACAGAGAAATCACCCGCAGGGCAGAAGGGCGTCGACAGCCTTATATCCAGTCCGTAACTCCACTCAGCCAGTCATCATAATCAGCCTCAGGTGTTTGACAATCAGGCTCACTACCTTTCTTCACCAGAAGAGGGAGTTCCTCGGGCCTCAGTAATGAAGGGGAAAATGAACTCACAACAGTACCTCCCCCTTGAGGAGGGGTCACCGAACCCTCAACTACGCCACCAGGGCGATCAGGGTGAGCCCGATGAAAGGCACGCACCAATTGTTTGGCATGAATATCAGAGGCAGAGACCCAGGAATTATCCTCCTGACCATAACCATTCCACTTAACCAAATACTGGAGTCTCCGTCTAGCCAGACGGGAATCCAGTACTTTCTCTACCTCATACTCCATGTTACCTTCAACCAATACAGGGTCTGGAGGTGACACCCCCGGAACAACAGGTTCAACAAACCTCTTCAACAAAGATTTATGGAACACATTATGGATTTTAAATGTGACAGGAAGAGCCAAACGAAAAGAGACCGGATTAATAATCTCCACAATCTTGTAAGGTCCAATAAATCTAGGCTTAAACTTAGGAGAAGCCACCTTCATAGCAATATTTTTTGATGATAACCACACCATATCACCAACCTTAAACTGGGGACCAATGGTTCTATGTCGGTTGGAAAACCGCTGGGCCTTCTCCTGGGAGAGAGACAACTTATCCACCACTTGGTCCCAGATCTGGTGCATTCTCTCCACCACAGTGTCAACACCTGGGCAGGCAGAGGGCTCCACCTGCCCCGAAGAAAATCGAGGATGAAACCCAAAGTTACAAAAAAAGGTGACATCAAAGTGGCAGAACTAGCTCTATTATTCAAAGCAAATTCGGCCAAGGGCAAAAATGAAACCCAATCATCCTGATCAGCAGAAATAAAACATCTCAAATATGACTCCAAGGTTTGGTTTGTTCTCTCTGTCTGCCCATTGGTCTGAGGGTGAAAAGCAGAGGAGAAGGACAACAGAATTCCCAGCCTGGAACAGAAAGTTCTCCAAAATCTAGACACAAACTAGACTCCTCTGTCAGATACAATGTTCTCAGGAATCCCGTGCAAACGAACCACCTGTTGTAAAAACAGGGGCACCAACTCAGAGGAAGACGGCAACTTAGGGAGTGGTACAAGATGAACCATCTTAGAGAACCTATCACAAATCACCCAAATAACAGTCATCCTCTGAGAGACAGGCATATCAGAGATGAAATCCATTGAAATATGGGTCCATGGCCTCTTGGGGACAGGCAAAGGCATCAACAACCCACTAGAGCGAGAACGCGATTTAGACCGGGAGCACGTCCCACAGGACTGCACAAAATTCCTGACATCACGAGACAAGGAGGGCCACCAAAAAAACTGACACACCAGATCTCTAGTACCAAAAATACCTGGATGACCAGCCAAAGCAGAGCAATGAACTTCAGACATCACTCTCTTCTTCCACTGGTCAGGAACATACAACTTTCCACTGGGACAGCGCTCAGGTTTGTCCTCCTGGAACTCTTCCAGAGCACGTCTCAAATCGGGCGAGATGGCAGAAAGAACTACCCCTTCGCCTAAGATGGTAGCAGGCTTGGTCACCACAGGAGAATCAGCAAGGAAGCTCCTAGAGAGGGCGTCTGCTTTGACATTCTTTGTTCCAGGAAGAAAAGAAACCACAAAATCAAAACGTGTAAAAAACAAGGCCCACCTAGCCTGTCTAGGGTTCAAGCGCTTAGCCGACTCTAGGTAAATCAAATTCTTGTGGTCAGTGAGGACCACGACTTGATGCTTAGCTCCCTCCAACCAATGTCTCCACTCCTCAAATGCCCATTTCATGGCCAACAGTTCCCTATTCCCCACATCACAGTTACGTTCAGATGGAGAGAACTTTCGGGAAAAGAAAGCACAGGGATTCATTTTAGATGTTACAGGATCCTTTTGGGACAAAACAGCTCCTGCACCAATCTCAGAAGCATCCACCTCTACCTGGAATGGAAGTGAGACATCAGGTTGCCGCAAAACCGGGGCGGAGGTGAATCTTCGCTTCAGCTCCTGAAAGGAAGAAACAGCCTCCGGAGACCAATTTAACACATCAGCACCCTTTTTAGTCAAATCAGTCAATGGCTTGGCAATACTAGAAAATTTTGCTATAAATTTCCGATAAAAATTAGCAAAACCCAAAAACTTCTGGAGGGCCTTCAAAGAAGTGGGCTGAACCCAATCGTGAATGGCCTGTACCTTGGCCGGGTCCATTTCAATAGTTGACGGGGACAAAATAAATCCCAAAAAAGAAATCCTCTGTACTCCAAAAAGGCATTTAGATCCCTTGACATACAGGGAATTCTCCCTCAAGATCCGGAACACAGTCCGAATATGTTCCACATGAGAATCCCAATCCTTGGAGAAGATCAAAATATCATCCAGATAATCAAAAATTTATCGACAAAATCTCGGAAAATATCGTTCATGAAGCACTGGAAGACAGAAGGGGCATTAATGAGCCCAAAAGGCATCACCAGGAACTCAATGTCCCTCCGGAGTATTAAACGCCGTCTTCCATTCATCCCTATGCTTAATGCGAATAAGATTATACGCCCCCCTGAGGTCAAGCTTGGTAAACCAGCAAGCACCTTTAACTCTGGAGAATAGATCAGAAATCAGGGGTTACGGATACTGATATTTAACATTAATTTTGTTGAGGGCACGATAATCAATACAAGGTCTTAATGATCCATCCTTTTTGGCTACAAAAAAAAAAACGGCACCTAAGGGTGACGGGGATGGTCTAATATGACCCTTCTCCAACGCCTCCTTAATATAGGATCGCATAGCCTCGTGCTCGGGTACAGATAAATTGAAGAGCCGACCCTTGGGAAATTTACACCCCGGGCTCAGTTCAATTGCACAGTCATAACTCCTATGAGGAGGCAGAGACACAGACTCATTCTCACTAAATACATCATAAAAGTCCGCCAAATAATCAGGAACATCATGCGACTGAGGAGAGGTGGAAAACACCGGAGCCTCACTAAAGGCACACCGACAACCCCAACTCACCACAGACACAGATTTCCAATCCAAAACTGGATTATGAATCTGTAACCAGGGAAACCCCAGAACAATAGTATCATGCAGATTATGCAACACCAGAAATCTGCAATTTTCTTGATGGTCTGGGGCGACCCGCATTACCACCTGGGTCCAAAACTGGGGTTTATTTTTAGCCAAAGGAGTAGCATCATTTCCCCTCAAAGGGATAGGCGTCTGCAGAGGTGTCATCGGAAATCCACAACGTTTAGCAAAATCCAAGTCCATTAGGTTTAGGGCTGCTCCCAAATCCACAAAAGCCTTGGCGGAAAATGTGGACAGGGAGCATATCAGAGTAATAGCCAGAAGAAACTTAGGTTGAACACCCCCAACAGAAAACGTGTGTGCAAAGCGTTTCTCTCGTTTGGGACAGACAGAAATAATATGCGAGGCATCTCCACAGAAAAAACACAACTTATTACGCCTTCTGAACTCCTGACGCTGCTCTCTGGAAAAAACTCTATCACATTGCATAGGTTCAGACATTTGTTCAACAGGTCGCAACACCTCTCGTGCTGCTTTGCGTTTGCGCAAACGCTGATCAACCTGAATGGCTAATGACATAGAATCGTCAAGACCAGAGGGAACAGGAAATCCCACCATAGTATCTTTTACGGCTTCTGACAACCCCTTCCGAAAGAGAGCAGCCAAGGCATTATCATTCCAGGTAGTAAGTACTGCCCACTTTCGGAATTTTTGACAGTACAATTCTGCAGAATCACAACCCTGGCTCAATGCCAGCAGGGCCTTTTCTGCCTGATCAATGGCATTAGGTTCGTCATACAACAACCCCAAAGCTTGAAAGAATGCGTTCACATTAGTCAGAATAGGATCATCTGGTTTCAAAGAAAACGCCCAATCCTGGGGATCGCCACGCAGCAAAGAGATGACAATTTTAACCTGCTGCGCGGAGCTCCCTGACGAGTTAGGCTTCAAGGCAAAAAATAATTTACAATTATTTTTGAAATTCAAAAATTTAGACCAATCCCCAAAAAATACATCAGGTGTAGGAATCTTTGGTTCAGCAGCATGTGAATGAGCAAGGTAGGCGGAAATTCCCCACACTTCCGCAGCGAGCTGCTCCACACGATCAGACAATTGCTTTATCTCCATTGAGAGAAAAAAAAATTCCCCCTACGGCCTCAGAGATATAGAGGAAAAAATATACACACTTTTTTTTTTTTTTTACAATTCTTTCCTGCTATTGAGTACCCTAGAATCTGCGGTGAGGCGGGTGATTCTGTTATGAATGAGTCACCGTAGGAGGCAAAAGCAGAAATACAAGCTAAGTCCAGAAAAACAGAGAAGTTGGCAACTATCAGATTGCAGACCCCTGAACCTATCAACACAACTAGCAGTAGCCGTGGGGGGTACCTACGATGCCCTAGACCCCTCGATCACAGCCGGAGAAATACATAGGCCTAAAGAAAGAAAGGGGAAATCTAAACTGCCCCAGAGCAGACCCCAAAGCAATAGGCAGCCCCCAACATGTAATGACGGTGAAGCAAGATGAAAATACTAACACAGACAGAAAGATAGACTGAGCAAAGACGGGGCCCCAAAACTACCTAGATAGGAAAGGACAGGAAGGCTGCTGTCTGCAATCTGCCAAAACCCTATCAAAGACATAAGCCAACCAGCTGATATGAAAAAGGCCCTGAAGCAGCTAGGCCCAGCAGGGAATGGCAGAAATCCAGAAAAACAAAGCAAAAACAAAGTCAAAACACAAAAGCAAAAGGCAGAGCAGAAAACTTAGCTTTGGAGGAGCAGGAATTCAGACTGGTCTCCAAGGATCCCACAGAGAAATCACCCGCAGGGCAGAAGGGCGTCGACAGCCTTATATCCAGTCCGTAACTCCACTCAGCCAGTCATCATAATCAGCCTCAGGTGTTTGACAATCAGACTCACTACCTTTCTTCACCAGAAGAGGGAGGTCCTCGGGCCTCAGTAATGAAGGGGAAAATGAACTCACAACAGACTGGCCAAGGACAGAGGAACAGGCCCTTCTGACTCCTGAGGGTCAGAAGCTATTGAGACAGTGGGATAAGCTGAGTGTAAAGGCCCCGTTACACATAACGATGTCCCAGCAATCCCACCAACGATCCGACATGGATGGGATCGCTGGGACATTGTTAGGCTGATCGCTGGTGAGCTGTCACATAGACAGACCCTCCAGTGAGTAAGCTGGTTTCCAATGTAAACAGCGGGTATCTAAGAGCAGCGCGGCTCTTGGATACCCGCTGTTTACCCTAGATACCAGCGGGCACTGGTATCTAGGGTAAACAGCGGGTATCCAATTGCCAAGCTGCTCTTAGTTACCCGATGTTTACATTGGAAACCAGCGTCGCTGATCACTGGTCTCTTGCTGCCACACGCAGTGATGCGTGCTGGCCAGCGGGAGACCAACAATCAAAAAATGGCCCTGGACGATCAGCGATACCCGGCAGCGGCGCCGGTCGCTGATCCCCGTCACACACAGCGATATCACTGGAGAGATCGCTGGTGCGTCACAAAATCAGCGATCTCCCTAGCGATCTCGCTGTGTGTGACTGTGCCCTTACTCAAGGGCTGCTTTGTCAAACTGTTTACTTACCATCAGAATTACAATACCGACAACAGATAGTCATTCCAATGTCACTGGTCCTGGCCGCTGCCTGGGAAGCCCATAAGAAAGCTGTCCATTTTGGAAGCGACAAGACGTACAAATGGCTGCAACACCTGGTGTATTTCCATAATTTAAAAGACACAGTGACTGAGACATTTTTCAAGTGTCCGCCTTGTGGTCTGAGTAAAAGCCCTGAACAACGGGCTCTAGTTCAGATTATTCCAACGTCTTCACCCTTAGAGACCCTGATGATTGACTATGAACAGGTCGGGTACTCTGTCTCAGGACACTCGTACTGTCTGGTCTTGACTGACCATTTCACAAAATACGCAGTGGCCATACCCACGAGGGATAAGACAGCAGAGTCAGCTGCTGAGGCGGTCTGAAAACATTTTCTACAGATATTCGAGTGTCCACAAAGAATTCACTCAGATCAGGGGGCATGTTTTCAGGGCACCATAATGAATGAGCTGTATTAGCTTTATGGTATTGAGCATTCCCCCATACCACCCCCAAGGAAGAGGGGCGGGTGAACAGTTTAACCACACTCTCCTCCAGATGCTGAGAACTCTGGAGGACAGTCAAAAGGCCCGCTGGTTGGAATACTTACCTGAGTTAATGTGGGCCTATAACAACAGGGTACACAGAACCACCGGCTGTTCCTCGCATATGATCATGTTCGGAAGGGCAGGTCAGGAAATTAAGAATCTTCACATGCCTAATCCCATGAGCTCACCGCCACGAAATATCACCATGTAGACCCAAGAGCATCACAGGTGGCTGAGGGCTGTGCACAAGGGTGTGGGAGAGCGTCTGAGGCAAGAGGTACATCCCAACTCATTACCCATGTGGAAAGTCGAGTATATTCCAGGTGAACTTCCTTGGGTTTATACAGGCACAGGAGGGGAACATTTGATTTACAAATAAAAATAGAAATATATATATATATATTCTTAAGATTGTAAACCACTGTGTTGGACCGCAGGCGAGCCCGTGCTTTGCACTCACTAAATCAATCCAGTTTGCTCTCAGGGTGTAATAAGGTAATGGCGGCTGGTGCAGGCAGGCGCGCCAACAGGTAAATTCACATAGAGAAAATAGCAGTAACAGTTCTCTTGGGTGCCGAGCTGTCCTGCACAGTGATTAAAGCCTTCTGGAAAAATGTTTGTGATGTGATTTTTGTTGTTGCGTTTAACAAAGCTGGGTAGAAATATCCTCGTTTCTCAGTAAAATAGTTAATAGTTGGCAGTGGACTGTGTGGAAAGTTCTTTTTTCATCTGTGACTCTGCTGTATCTTGAGCAACATCCTCGGTACATGATTTACAGGTTAACTTAGAAACCGAAAGTGAGCTCATTCTCACTGTCCAATAGGAGAGTTTCTAACCTTTTTAGCTGTTTTTTATTAGGAGCTGGATTATAATCCTTCCAATATTTTCTTGCCTTACTTGAGGATACCGGTCTTAACAAATCAAAATACCTTCAACTAAGAATTTACCAGCATTTTTTCCTGTATAGCGATGATCTGATGTCCTTTTCACTTCTTATTTTCCCTTTCTGCTGATTTATGACTGTAGACCACATAAAAGTTGAATGTGCAGGAAATAAACAGCAGGTAAAAGCAAATTGATGCAAATTTTTTAATGAAACTCATTTGAAAAAAAAAGTGATATTTAGCCCCAAAGTCATACATTTTAGAAAAAAAATGTCCCCTAGGTGGCTAAAGATGTGACCACACATCGCACATTTATAGTCTGAACACATCTCTCCATTAATATGCTTTGGCTTGTCACACCGGAGTGAGGTGCCCCCAAACTAGTAGAAATGTATCATTTTTTGGGTGGGGATGGTTTGTGTCTCTATTTACTGAGACCCATAGCTTTTATTTTTTTTTCAAAGAAGCTTTGTTTGGGAATAGTTTTTCATGTGTCAAACTGTAGTTTTTTTTAATGTTTAGGATCAGTTTTAATGCTTCTCAATTGTGAGGTTGCTAAAATACTTTTCAAATAAATACTTTTATACTTTGGAAGATAAAACTTTTACACATTTGGTAATACCAAATGTGCTGAAAAAATAAAAAAAAAGTGTTCTTTTATTTTCACAATGGGAATTAAAGTTTTAGGGCTTTTTATTTAAATATTTAATCATGAGAAAATATTAATCTTAAAGGGATCTAGGGCCCTCTTTAGAGTAGGACTATCTATGTCTAGTGCAAGGGGTCCCTTTAGATATCGGGTAGAGGGTCTCCCTTATTGGCTGTAGGGTACATCAGGGCCCCTAGGGATAGCCATCATTGAGCGGGGGCGCCACAACGTTCCCCCTAGGATGCCAACCTCCGCAGCCAGGGAGGTGTAAGCTTAGGCGATACACCAGGGATTCCTAGTACCTTCCTTTTATTGGGTATTGTTGAACACATTTTGTTTTGGTTTTGTCTTTTTCACTTTTTTTGGTGTTTAACCAATTTGTTGCTTTTTATCATTAAAGTATGTTTTTTTAGGGTAATTTCTCATGATTAAATACATAAAGGCCCTTTACATATTCAATATTTGAGTTTTTTATTTAAATATTTGTAAAATAGTTTATCTATTCATTTTTTAGTTAAAATTAGCAGTCATGGCTATTATAAGCAGGTGCTGTCAGCTGGCAACCATAGTCCAAGGACCAGGCTCAGTCCCTGAGCCTGCTCTTTATACATTGCAACCAACATCTGCATATGCAATAGGCGTTTGGAAAGGTATACAAAAAATATTAATGTCTGGCAATTTATGGTTGTGTACCTATTGGATGATAAGGCAATAGAGCCCATAGTAAGAAGCAGTGAACTCCCGCTTCCAGGTATTCATAGTATTCTTTTTCAGGCTCCACTAGGGGGAGCACACCTACTGAATTGCTGTAAAAATTCATGTATACTGAGATCCCCCTGGTGGTGGCTGAACATAGCTAGTATGAGTCTGGCCATATACTATGTAAAGAGAAAGGCAGGGGATTTAGGTCTGTAGAAGGCTATATACACAATACGTGTTTTTATAGAGCCCTATGATTGAGTGGGTAGGTCCATGGTCTGCTCATCTATAATTCTGTAGAGAAATAGTCAGATTTTTTATTAAATATTTACCTTTACTAGAACGACATGTTGGTTACATAGTCCATATTTCTTCAATGTTGACTCTAAAGCTTCATGTATGGTCTTTGTAGGCTTAGACACAATGCGCAAACTTTTATTCATGGGCTCAATCTGTAAACTAAAAATATGCCAATTGTCAATTTACTGTATAAAAAGGTGTGGGGTGCACCAAATAATCAATGGGTTCTATATATGAGGGTGCAAAAGCCTTGCATGGAGAGAACCATGAAATGTAAGAGAAAAAAGACCAAGCAAAGAATGGCCTGCACACCAATTAAATCTGATAACTAGAGTTGAGCGATACCATCCGATACTTCAAAGTATCGTATCGGATGGTATCGGCCGATCTTTAAAAAAAGTATCGGTATCGCCGATTCCGATACCGGAAGTCCCATTCAAGTCTATGGGACTTCCGGTATCGGAATAAGAAAAACCCTTTCCTGCCCTTGTACAGCCTCTCTGGGGTCTGTACGGGCCTTTCGGGGGGCTGTGCCGGCCTGCCAGGGGGTCTGTGCAGGCTCCGGTGGTCTGTGCCGGCCTGCCGGTGGTCTGTGCAGGCTCCGGGGGGCTGTGCCGGCCTGCCGGGGGGCTGTGCAGGCTCCGGGGGGCTGTGCCGGCCTGCCGGGGGGCTGTGCCGGCCTGCCGGGGGGCTGTGCAGGCTCCGGGGGTCTGTGCAGGCATCGTCCGATGGGACTACAAGTCCCATCGGGCGATGCCTGCTACCATGACAGTGATTGACACATTAGCCAATGATGGGACAGTAGTAGTCCCATCATCCGGCTAATGTGTTAAATGTAAAAAAAAAAAAAAATTACATGCTACATACATACAACATGCATACTACATACATGCTACATTCATACTACATACTACATACATGCTACATTCATACTACATAAATACTACATGCAACATACATACTACATATATACTACATGCATGCTACATACATACTGCGTGCTACATACATACCACATATATACTACATACATACTACATGCATGCTACATGCTACATACATAACACATATATACTACATGCATGCTACATACATACTACATACTACATATATACTACATGCATGCTACATACTACATGCTACATACATACTACATATATACTACATGCATGCTACATACATACTGCATGCTACATGCATGCTACATACATACTACATGCTACATACATACTACATATATACTACATACATACTACATACATACTACATGCATGCTACATGCATGCTGCATACATACCACATACATAACACATATATACTACATGCATGCTACATACATACTACATGCTACATACATACCATATACATACTACATGCATGCTACATACATACTACATGCATGCTACATACATACTACATGCTACATACATACTACATATATACTACATGCATGCTACATACATACTACATGCTACATACATACTACATATATACTACATGCATGCTACATACTACATGCTACATACATACTACATATATACTACATGCATGCTACATACATACTACATGCATGTAACATACATACTACATGCTACATACATACCACATACATACTACATATATACTACATGCATGCTACATACATACTGCATGCTACATGCATGCTACATGCATACTACATACATACTACATGCTACATACATACCACATATATACTACATACATACAATACATTCATACAATACATACATAGACATACAGTACATATAACATAGAGTAACATACTTACCAATACTTGTCACATTGTTCCCCGAAGCCATTGTCTTTTCCGGAATAAATATTAACATAACAAACCACAAAAATACTCACCCATGATCCGAAGCAGTCCACGAGTGTGTCCCACGACGATCTTGGGTAGAGAACTGCAGCATCAGCTGTTGCTGCCGTTCTCTACGGGCTGCAGGAATCCAATGACGGAAGGTAGGTATCCTTCCGCACTGTAAAAAAAAAAAAAGTCCCTAGTCTCACTTTATGCCATTGCTAATTCCCACGCAGCAATGGCATAAAGTGAGACTAGGGACTTTTTTTTTTTAAGTGGCGGAGGAATACAGTGCGGAAGGATACCTACCTTCCGTCATTGGATTCCTGCAGCCCGTAGAGAACTGATGCTGCAGTTCTCTACCCAAGATCATCGTGGGACACACTCGTGGACTGCTTCGGATCGTGGGTGAGTATTTTTGTGGTTTGTTATGTTAATATTTATTCCGGAAAAGACAATGGCTTCGGGGAACAATGTGACAAGTATTGGTAAGTATGTTACTCTATGTTATATGTACTGTATGTCTATGTATGTATTGTATGAATGTATTGTATGTATGTAGTATATATGTGGTATGTATGTAGCATGTAGTATGTATGTAGTATGTATGTAGCATGCATGTAGCATGTAGTATGTATGTAGCATGCATGTAGTATATATGTAGTATGTATGTAGCATGCATGTAGTATATATGTAGCATGTATGTAGTATGTATGTGGTATGTATGTAGCATGTAGTATGTATGTAGCATGCATGTAGTATATATGTAGTATGTATGTAGCATGTAGTATGTATGTAGTATGTATGTAGTATGTATGTGGTATGTATGTAGCATGTAGTATGTATGCAGCATGCATGTAGTATATATGTAGTATGTATGTAGCATGTAGTATGTATGTAGTATGTATGTAGCATGTATGTATGTAGCATGCATGTAGTATATATGTAGTATGTAGTATGTATGTAGTATGTATGTGGTATGTATGTAGCATGTAATATGTATGTAGCATGCATGTAGCATGCATGTAGTATGTATGTAGCATGCATGTAGTATGTATGTAGCATGCATGTAGTATGTATGTAGCATGCATGTAGTATGTATGTAGCATGCAGTATGTATGTAGCATGTATGTAGTATGTATGTAGTATATATGTAGTATGTATGTAGCATGTAGTATGTATGTAGCATGCATGTAGTATATATGTAGTATGTATGTAGCATGCATGTAGTATGTATGTAGTATGTATGTAGTATGTATGTAGCATGCAGTATGTATGTAGCATGTATGTAGTATGTATGTAGTATATATGTAGTATGTATGTAGCATGCATGTAGTATGTATGTAGCATGTAGTATGTATGTAGCATGCATGTAGTATGTATGTAGTATGTATGTAGTATATATGTAGTATGTATGTAGCATGTAGTATGTATGTAGCATGCATGTAGTATGTATGTAGTATTTTTTTTTTTTTTTTTTTTTTAACATTTAACACATTAGCCGGATGATGGGACTACTACTGTCCCATCATTGGCTAATGTGTCAATCACTGTCATGGTAGCAGGCATCGCCCGATGGGACTTGTAGTCCCATCGGACGATGCTTGCACAGACCCCCGGACATCAGCACAGCCCCCCGGCAGGCCGGCACAGCCCCCCGGCAGGCCGGTACAGACCCCCACAGGGTGCACAGACCACCGGCAGGCCGGCACAGACCCCGGGCAGTCCACACAGCCCCCCGGCAGGCCGGCACAGCCCCCCGGCAGGCCGGCAGAGACCCCCGGAAGGCCCGAAATGACGGCGCATCATGATGCGCACACACCGCGCATCATGATGACGTCAGGCCGTCAATCAACTGAACTTCCGATTCCGATGCCGAATTCCGATATTGAAAAAATATCGGAAGTCGGTATCGGAATTCCGATACAGCAAGTATCGGCCGATACCCGATACTTGCGGTATCGGAATGCTCAACACTACTGATAACACATAATAACCGTAGAAAAATGCTTTATTGGAAAACACAACACACGTGTTAAAAACAATTAAAAAGGACAAAGGAAGTCCATGTAACATTCCTGCATATAATAATCACATACAGCCATAATAGGTATAGAGCCCTTTTTGTATCATTAAGAGTACAGACAATGAAAAGCCATCACAATACACCATGTGTGCAGAGTTTTTTCTGAGACATATGTAGTCTCCAAATTGATTCCTATATACCAGCCCAATGTACAAACTTTCCAGGACCACAATTCAGGAGCCTGCAAACAAATAAGGCTGTTAAAATGTAAGAGAAGTTGTAGCTACATACTCACTGAACCACCTAATGAGCAAAAACCCTGAAAGCCAGCTCAATATTGCCAGATGATGTGCTGGTGGATGGCCAGGCACCCATGAAGTCTGTGGATAGCCAAGGGAATAATGCCCATAGGCATCCAAAATAAAGCTAACACAGGGCTGAAGACATGGAGCAGGGGTGTGAGGAGCAACCCCACGCGTATCGCATGCTTAAAGCAGCTTCATCAGGGGAAGTGTGCTTGCTGGCCCAACCTCAGCATTTAAATAGCATGTAGATAATAACTTAAACGTCATCTGGTGTGTGAAAACTCCCCAGCGGTTATGGCCCTGCAGATGTCTCGTGCAGCCCGGTGTTCACACCAAAATCTCGCTATTATTATTATTAATTATTATTATTATTATTATTATTCCCTTGGCTATCCACAGACTTCATGGGTGCCTGGCCATCCACCAGCACATCATCTGACAATATTGAGCTGGCTTTCAGGGTTTTTGCTCATTAGGTGGTTCAGTGAGTATGTAGCTACAACTTCTCTTACATTTTAACAGCCTTATTTGTTTGCAGGCTCCTGAATTGTGGTCCTGGAAAGTTTGTACATTGGGCTGGTATATAGGAATCAATTTGGAGACTACATATGTCTCAGAAAAAACTCTGCACACATGGTGTATTGTGATGGCTTTTGTGATGGTGGTGAGGGATGTTACAGGCATACAATCGATCATTCATTATCTGGATGATTTTCTTTTTATTGGTCCCCCGGACTCACCGTTGTGTAGGAACGCATTGGCAGCCATGTTTTGGGTGGCTGAGCGCTTTGGGGTGCCGTTGGCATCAGAAAAGACTGAAGGCCATAAGACCGTTATAAGTTTTTTGGGCATCATCATTGATTCAGAAAGGATGGAGTGTCGTTTGCCAGAGGACAAACTGTTGGTGTTGAAACAGGAGGTGGATAGGATTGCAAAGTTGCGGAAAGTGACCCTGAAGGAGTTGCAATCTTTATTGGGGAGATTGAACTTTGCCTGTAGGATCATGCCTATGGGTCGCATTTTTTCTCGTCGCCTGGCTGGTGCGACGGCGGGAGTGAAAGCTCCGCACCATTATGTTCGTTTGAATAAGGAGCATAGGGAGGATTTGATGGTTTGGCAGAGTTTTTGCGAGAGTACATCGGTCGGTCGTTGATGCAGGAGGAGACTTTGAGCAATTTTGATTTTGAGATTTATACGGATGCAGCGGGCGGCTCTGGTTACGGCGCCTACTGCAAAGGAAGGTGGAGCGTTGGGCGTTCGCCTCCGTCGTGGAAGTTGTTGGGTTTTACAAAATATTTGGCGTTGTTGGAACTGTTTCCTATTGTGGTAGCTGTTTTCGTGTGGGGTCCCATGTTCGCGAATCATAGAGTGCGTTTTCATTGCGACAACGCAAGTGTAGTGGCGGTGATTAACAGTTTGACTGCCTCTTCTCCCCCTGTGATCAGGTTGGTTAGGGTTTTGGTGCTTCGTTGTTTGGAGCTGAATGCCGGGATTTCCGCAGTGCATGTGCCCGGTGTTACAAATTCAATAGCAGACTCTTTGTCTCGTTTTCAGTGGGGGCGTTTTCGAGAGCTGGCGCCAGGAGCGGATGCCACGGGCGTGGAATGCCCTTCTCATCTGTGGAAGGTGATTATGGACGAGCGGGACGACTGATTCGGGAATCGTTATCACATCAGACATGGTCAGCCTACGAATCTTCGTGGCGAATATGGCAGAGTTGGATGGCGGAATGGGGTGGGGTTAGTAGCAAGGAGGATAGGGTGTTAGCAGTATTGTTCTTAATTGGGAGGGCGGCCGACAGCGGTTGGTCTTCTGCTAAGGTCAACAAGTTTGTAGCGGGTTTGGCTTTTGGTTTTAAATTACAGGGAATGACAGATGTGACCAAAGCTTTTTTGATAAGACAGGCTTTGAGGGTGTTTCGCAGGGGTAAAAAGGTTTGCGACAAGAGAAGGCCTATTTCGTTTAGTATGTTGGAAAGTTTAGGCAGAGTCCTGGAGGGTATTTGTACTTCTGGATTCGAATTGGCGCTTTTTAGGTTGGCTTGCTCTTTGGCCTTTTTTGGAGCAATGCGCATTGGTGAGGCAGCAAGGTTTCAGCCGGTGGGGTGTTAGCTGAGGACGTGGAATTTTGGTCGGGGGGCATTGTTTTCGGGATTTGGCGTTCAAAAACTGATCAATTGGGTAGGGGCAGACGAGTGGTTTTGGGCCGAGTCAGAGGGGCAGTCATGTGCCCATGCAGTTGTTTAAAATCATATTGGGACGTCTGGGCAGGTAGGGCGGGTCCTCTGTTGTGCCATGCGGATGGCACCTATTTGTCTCGCTTCCAGTTTATTGCGGTCTTGAAGAAGGGATTGTAGAATTGGGCCTTCCCCTGGACAGGTATGGGTCCCATTCTTTTAGGATCGGGGCTGCAACAGTCTTGGCCTGGGGGCGGAGGCGATCAAAGGCATTGGGAGGTGGCAGTCGGATCGCTATTTACTTTGTTCGGCGTTAATTGTGGTGGTTATATGTCCAGGACTGTGTTTTTCCATAATTTGTTATGTTTTTTTTTCAGGTGGCGCCCCCTTTCTTGCCTGGATATTTGGACACTCGTATGTGTATTGGGGTGCGCTACTGGCTGACGCAAGGCCAGATGGGAGGCAATTGGGCTTTAGGAGGGAGCAGGTTCTGGTCCGTTGGTTGGGTTTCCGTGGGATGGTGTGGAGCAGGGTGCTACCGGAATTGGCTAAGTCCGCACGCCTGGACAGAACCCCCGATGTTATTGTAATACACGCGGGGGTAACGATTTAGGGGTCAGGCCGGTGAGGGAACTAATAAGGGATATACGTTCTGATTTTTTATGACTGTGGACATCTTTCCCGAATGTGGTGACTGTATGGTCGGACGTGGTTCCTAGGAAGAGGTGGAGACAAGTGAGGTCTTTAAATGAGATTAACCGGGCTAGGGAAAAATTGAATCGGGCAGTGTCGGGGTTCGTGTCTAGAAATGGGGGAATTAGCGTTAGGCACTTTGAGTTGGAGGCAGGTGTCGGTAATTTTTGGCTGGACGATGGAGTTCATTTAAATTCTATTGGTGTGGATTTGTGGGCATTGGCAATCCAGGAGGGGATCGAGAGGGCCTTGGTGGTTTTGGGGCACTCACGAGCCTGAGGTGGTCAGGGCTGTTCGTGGTTGGCGGGGGGTGGGGTTCTTGGAGTTGGCGGTGATTGGTCGGGGAAGGAGTTGGAAGTAATATTCCCAACAATTTAAATGGGTATGGGGGATCTGGCTTTTGGTGATGGGCTCTGGACGGGGTTGTTACCTCGAGAGCTCTGGTGGTTAGTCTCCTGGAATGGGAGTTACGGTGCCCTCGAGCTGGGCTGGACGGCTGAGGGCAACATGGTGGTAGATTTTGAGTTTTTATAGCCAGATCTTTTAGCTCCAAGAACCCTCCCCTCATATTATTTGCATTAAGATTAATATTTTGATGTTTATTGTTAATGTTATTGTTCGTTAATAAAATCGGCCGCTGTGGCCAAAATTATCCAAAGAATTAAAAAGTTGTAGTGTGCATTATTTTAGGAGTGGGGGGAATACTGGGAGCTGGGTAGGTATTAATAAAAAGGAAAAACTGTAGTCACCATATGTGGTCAAGAAGGGGGCTGGGGAGGGCACAGCCTAGTGGAAGCCCCCCATGACTGCAATTGGCGGGCAAGTTTTGAATTTGTTGGCAGATTTAAAATGATTGGTTGGAAGGGGTCAGGGGAGGGGTTCGGGGTGGGGGGTAGCCTGGATGTGGAAAAAGTGCGGGAAGAAGCCACACTTCATCATCAGCAGAGGAGAGAAGACCCACCCACCCTCCCTGTTGTGCGGTCGTACAGGGTGAGGGATTAGGTGATTCCTGTGTTTTTATATGTTTATACAAAAAAAAAATTTTTAATACAGTTACTGGATAGATATGTAAAGTGCATGAGAAATTTTGGTGAAAATCCCTACGAGGCGTTGTTATTGCTGTCGTCACAGTGGCTACGGGGCGGGGGGTGGGGTTCTTGGAGTTGGCGGTGATTGGTCGGGGAAGGAGTTGGAAGTAATATTCCTGACAATTTAAATGGGTATTGGGGATCTGGCTTTTGGTGATGGGCTCTGGACGGGGTTGTTACCTCGGGAGCTCTGGTGGTTAGTCTCCCGGAACGGGAGTTACGGTGCCCACGAGCTGGGCTGGACGGCTGAGGGTAACATGGTGGTAGATTTTGAGTTTTTATAGCCAGATCTTTTAGCTCCAAGAACCCTCCCCTCATATTATTTGCATTAAGATTAATATTTTGATGTTTATTGTTAATGTTATTGTTCGTTATTAAAATCGGCCGCTGTGGCCAAAATTATCCAAAGAATTAAAAAGTTGTAGTGTGCGTTATTTTAGGAGTGGGGGGAATACTGGGAGCTGGGTAGGTATTAATAAAAAGGAAAAACTGTAGTCGCCATATGCGGTCATGTCAGTTACAACCCCAGTTCTAAAAAGTTGGGACATGAGTATGATGATTTATAAATCTCTTACAGCCATATTGTACACTCAAAAGAACATGAAAAATTGATTGTCAAACTTTCATCTTCTGATATGTGTTTTATTTAATTTGAAAAAAATTAAAAAATTTAGAAATTGGCGCTGGCAAGACATCTAAAAATTGGGACAGGAACATCTCTACCATTATTTATTATTTCCTCTTATTTTTACATGTCTTGCAAGTGAAGAGACAAATTGCTGAAGTTTTGGGAGATGAATGTTGTCCCATTTTTTTGGATATAGGAGCCTTGCTGCTCATCAGGTCTGGATCTTCTTTACCAAATTTTTTGTTTCATAATCCATCAAAGGTGGTCTGGACTGGAGGTGGACAGATCATCCCACAAACTCTTCTGTGAAGACATGCTGTTGTGATGGATGAAGTATATGTTTTAGCATTGTCTTTGCTGAAATATGTAAGGCCCCTGAAATAGATGTTGTCTTGATGGAAGCATTGACACTGGTATTGGCGAGGTCTCGCAGGGATAGCCACTGACCGACCCCCACCTTATCACCAACCCACACAAAATTAAAACTATTAAAATAAAAAAACAGGACACCAAATTCTTTGGAATGATTATGGCCACAGCAGCCTTTATTTAAACAACAAACAGAAAAACATTCAAGAATAAATAACATTAAACGCTGGGAGGAGTCCTTGAAGCTCCCAACAAATATATAAAGTGAGCACAAATCAGCCCCCAATTTTACTCCCAGCCGTTACCCCACTGGCAAAGGGAGCACCATAACCACAAGGGTTCCAATGTTCACTCAAACATTCTGGGGATCCGACAACCTTGCCGACTTTCCCACACCATTTCACCAGATTCAAAACCTATTAAATGCCAAAAAGGAGGACACCATATGCCCAAGTATCCCCCGTACCAATTTCCAATTAACTTTAAGGACTCCCCCCAACCTCCAAAGCCACCATGACCCATTATAGTACAAAAAACCCCTTAGGAAAAATACATAAAATAAGGGCAGGCGGGTGGGACCGATCATGACCCTGGAGAGCAGGAAGTGACAAACCCCTTCCCAATTCCTGCCATATAAATGGCCCCACCAACCCACTCATGAATATCCTCTACCTCCCCCAACCATTGTCATTCCGACCTCCACCCACGCCGGGGGGGTGCGGCTTTGCTCCAGGCCTTTCTTGACACTGGTATTGGGGAAGTCTCGCGGGGATAGCCACTGACCGACCCCCACCTTATCACCAACCCAGCCAAAATTAAAACTATTAAAATAAAAAACCAGGACACCAAATACTTTGGAATGATTATGGCCACAGCAGCATTTATTTAAACAACAAACAGAAAAACATTCAAGAATAAATAACCTTAAACGCTGGGAGGAGTCCATGAAGCTCCCAAAATCTGGTGATTACCAAATATATAAACTGAACACAAATCAGCCCCCAATTTTACTCCCAGTCGTTACCCCACTGGCTCGGGAGCACCATAACCACAAGGGTTCCAATGTTCACTCAAACATCCTGGGGATCCGACAACCTTGCCGACTTCCCCACCCCATTTCACCAGATCCAAAACATATTAAATGCCAAAAAGGAGGAAACCATATGCCCATGGATCCCCGTACCAATTTCCAACCAACTTCAAGGACTCCCCCAACCTCCACAGCGCGTGCCTTTGAACACCTCAAAGGCCCGTGGCACCACCACACCGATCAGCTATGGCTCTTTCAATGCCCAAATGTCACTGCCCATACCATTCAAATGAACCCCATCAGCAAGCCAAAAATAGTCTACCCCTTTTTCCAACTCAAAGTCCCTCACAGCCACACCCCCATTCCTTGAAACAAATGTAGATACTGCCCTATTGACCTTAATCCTGGCTTTGTTAACTTTGGTCACCGACCTCGAATTCCGCCAACATCATCGCGGCACAATCTCAGACCACACAGTGGTAATCCCGGAGTATGACAACCACAGCCACAATTCATTCTTGCACTATTGCACTTTGTAATTTTGCTCACTGCTATGTACTTGTGACGCTACACTGGTAGCCTTTGCAGCCATTTCTTTGGTCATTACTACATATTTTGTGCAAACAGCTTATATCACTTACTAGGTTTTTCCTGAATTTATTTTATTTTTGGCACTTTATACACCCTTTTCATGAAATCTCTATTTAATATGGTTAATTTGTTCTATATTCATTATCTAATTATATGTGATTTCGTTGTCACAAGTATATAACCTTTTTTGTAGACCCCTTGGAGCTCATTCTGTTCAGTTTTAGTCCCTTTCTACAAATGTAATTTTATTCTTTTTGTCTATTTAATAAATTTTTCATTTTAATTATACTTTTTGGTTTCACACTTTCGTTTTTTGGTATTTATCTTGGTTTGAGGTGTGTCCTTCATTATTTTGGTCTAAAACTTGGGTTTTGATTTAAATCTCCAACAGTGCAATATTCCTGAACAAACCTGAAGAAAACCAAGCCTCCGGCCAACGTGCCGCACACCACTGACCCCTGAAATATGCTCCAAAACCAATTCTACCAGACGAATCTGTGATCAAATCCAAAGCCCCATTATCCACTGTCTCCTCCGTGAGCATTGAATGACCATTGTACTGCTCCAAAAACGTGTTTCAAACAGCCAAATCCTCCCTGTGTTCTGCGGAAAGCCGAAAAAAGTGATGAAGAGCAGAAACAACCACCGTGGCACTGGCTAACCTCCGCTAAAAACTCGCCATATCGGGATAATCCGACATGCAAAACTCAGCTTTCCTAAAAGCGACTGCAGATCAAGCAAAGACAGCTTCTTCAGACGTCGTGCCCTAGCAACCTCCTTCCTCAAATCGATCACTTTTTCCTTGGGCAAACGAAATTCCCATTCAACAGTGTCAATAACAATACCCAAAAAACGTAAACAAGTAGTTGGACCCTCTGTCTTACCTGGGACCAACGCACAAAAAGTTATCCAAATAATGGATCACAGATTCAAGACCAGAAACATCCGGAACCATCCATTCCAGAAAGGAACTGAAAGCCTCAAAGTATGCGCATAACAATGAACAGCCCATAGGCAAGCACCAATCTATGAAAAATTCCCCTTTCCAATAACAGCCCAACAACTTAGAACTATCTGGATGCACCGGCAGTAAACAAAAAGCAGACTCAATATCCGTCTTTGCCAACAAAGTCCATTTTTCACACTTTTTGACCCACCAAACTGCCTCATCAAAAGAAGTGTAGACCACGGAGCAGAGCTCCAAATCAATTCCGTCATTCAATGATATGCCCCGGGGATAAGACAGATGATGAATGAGCCGAAACTTATTCAGTTATTTCTTGGGCACCACTCCACTACCAAATCCTCAAACGGAGGACAACTAAACGGACTCACCATGCGACCCAAAGCGACATACTTACCCAATTTCTCATAAACTACATCCCCATATGTTTCAGCTGACCGGAGGTTCTTAAGCACTGAGGGATGATGAAAGGAGGGGCAGGGATCGTAAAACCAACCTTAAAGCCTAGTAACAACAATTCTGCTTTCTCCCTATCAGGGTATCTCAAGTCTACCCTTGAGAATTAGTGCCCCCTGCTCTGGGCTTTCCTTTCTTTAAACATTTGGCAGCCCCATGCGAGGAGCCATTGCAATGGGAGTAGAGGTGCTTAAACTTACAATTGGCTCTGAACTTGCACTGGCTGTCGTTATTCTGCCAGCATAATCCCAATTTTTTACCTTCGGCCTGCCCCGTCAGGCCCCCGGCCCCTGCTGTGCTGGACTGGGCGTGACTGGCAGACCCGACCCCCCCCATGAAAGGAATTATATATATATATATATATATATATATATATATATATATATATATATATATATATATATATTGTGGTGTAGTTACCACTGTGTCGGCTAGGGGGCGCTGTGTGGGTGTCCCAGGACGGGTGTACAGGCACATTCAGTGTGGTAACAGGAGCAGGGTCCTAAATGACCATTGTGGGTCTCAAGGTGGGTGGCCTTGGGATGCAGGCTCCAGGGTGTATTGATCAGCAGAGGTACTGCTGATCTTTCTGTTACACTGTGTCAGGGAAGCCTGTGTGTCTATACAACCTTTGGTGATGTCATAGCCATGTGATCCCCTTTGGGTGTGGTTACAGGGCTATGTAATTGAGGTGTTTGGCACATGTGAGAGAGTGGAGGGAGTCTGTCTGAGTGTGGACAGACTTCCATGTGTCCAGGTGGGACACTACAGAGAGTGTATATGGGGAGGACTACAGCTCCCAGCATGTGCTGAGACTCTCAGTCCGAGTCTGAAGCCACGGACATTTCTGTTCCTTTGCCTGAAGTGAAGGTTACATTTCAGTGTTATGCTGTCTATGGTTTATGGAGTAATAAACCTGGTGAAATTTTAAAGGAACGTGCCTCATGTTTGTCTCCCGCTGCACCTAAGCGAGTCAAATCCCTACAATTGGTGACAGACTGCGGGCAGCGACTCCCAGAAGCACGTGTGGCAGCGCTGGCGATTCTGAGCCAGGAGAGCAGACGGTCTGACAACCGTGAGTAATACTGACTGAGGTCAGAGAAAGTGACTGTATTAAAATTTGTGGGATACCTCTGAGGAGAAGAGGCGTCCAGGAACCTGTGTGGCCGACACAGGTAACAGACAGGAGTCTGTGTTGCACTGGGGTCAGTGAGAGACTGTGTTCCTGGAGGGGTCAGTGAGCAAGGTCCTGGAGGGTCAGTGTTGGGAGGTTCTGGGAGAGGAATCGGATCCCTGGAACACGTGCTATGACCTTGGACCTGGTGAGGCCGGTGTGTTGGGAGACCCTGGGAGGAGGGCTGCTCCCTGAATAGCACCCGGTGCGCCCTGTGTGGTGGACGGTCTCAGGCGGAGACGGTACGTCCTGAATAGTGCATGGACAGGACGTGAGAGACTGTGCATGTGTTTTTTTTTTTTTCTTTTCCTCTGCAAAACCTGAAGGTGCTTGCTGTGGCTCAGTGGGGTCACGAAGGTCTCGCAGCACAGGGACCTGGTGTTTTCTTTAAGGGATCTGCCCTGGGAGCATTGGTAGCAGACGCTGTCTGTCTACGCCATCCTGCTGCAGCTTTATGGCATGTGACTAAGCGGATACAGTAGTTGTGGCTTTACACAACTATTGAGGGTGAGTACCCTGTATTATTGCTGCATAACCCATTATACCTGCACTGGTAAGGCCCTATGGGCGCACTTTTGTGGCTTTTTTATCTTTGAGGGTGACAAGCGGCTTCCAGTAACCCGGCGGGGTTACGAAGGTGACAAGCGGCTTCCGGTGGATCGGCGGGTCCACGAAGATGGCGCAGCAGGAGCTGCAGTGACACCAGCCGCTGTGTATGTGTGTGAACAGCAGCCGGAGGTGCCGGTGATCAGTGACAGCAGGAGCTGTGGTGGTGCCAGCAAGGACTTGTCTGGTATCGTGAGAGACAAACTGTGTGGTGTGAACTGTGGCCTAAGAGGTTCTGCAGGACGGACATGGGGAAATCCCAAAAGGGAGTGGTAACCCAAAAGGGGGCGGTGACCCAAAAGGGAGTGGTAACCCAAAAAGGGGTGGAGTCCAAAAAGGGGGCGGTGACCCAAATTGGAGTGGTAACCCAAAAAGGGGTGGAGTCCCAAAAGGGGGCGGTGACCCAAATTGGAGTGGTAACCCAAAAAGGGGTGGAGTTCCAAAAGGGGGCGGTGACCAAAATTGGGGTGGCAACCCAAAGCAGGGTGGTGGTCCAGAAAGGGGCCAAGTGTGAAGAAGTGACAGCACTGGGTATCTCAGTAAGTATGTCTGGAGTACCGCAGTGTATGTGCAGGTCTTTTTCAGAATGTGGAATATCCTTTCCGGGTAGTAATGACGGGCCACAGATGTGTACAGTGATGCTGCACCGGGAAGGAGCCTTTGGTCGGCTGGACTCAGAGAGTCAGGTGACTCTGACAGGAACTCCTCTCGTTTTCTCTCTGACCGAGAAAAACGTCAGGGTTCACTGTAAACACGGGGTCACGGTGAACTACGCAGTAGACACAGTAGTGTTTGAGGGGACCAAAGGTGGTGAGTGCCAAGGTAGAGGGATACCACGGGACTTAGTCTATGCCTGGGAGAGGGGCCGGGACTTTCTTTTGTTTGATGACATTTGGTCGGATGATGGAGATGCTTCGACTGTGGGGCCAGCGGACACTGAGACAGTGACGGCTCCTGACATGGACAGGTCAGAGGTAGAACTGACCAGAGGAAGAAGTACATCTGCCCAACTGACGGACCTGACATCTCGTGATAAGACAGATGGTGGGCTGGGAGACGAGACTACTGGACTAGACACATTGGTGCTGGACGGTAACTGGAGGGATCACTTGACTGGGGTGACTGACCCAGTGGTACCCTTTAACGATATAATTAAAGAGGTAGTGGTGCGACACGTGATGGACAAAAGAGAGCAGGATCGTGAGATACAGCTGATAAAGGAGACTGTAACAGAACATGTCGAACGGGAAAGAGTCCTAAGGCAAGCAGCTGAGCACAGAGTGGATGAGCTGGAGAAGGAAGTCTCTGAGCTCAGAGGTCACCTGTCAGCGTGTAAAACCATGAACAAGACCCTGTTGGAAGATATGGAGGTGCTCAGAGAGGCCCAAGAGAAGCATCAACAGGAGATTCTCAGGAGAGAGGATCAGCGTCGCTACCTGGCAGAGGAGCGAGATAAAGTTCTGCAAGAACTCAGTGGAGTAGTAAAAGGTCTTCTACAGGAGAAGAAGTGGATGGGTGAAGACGTACAGCGGCCGTGCCCGACTGATAGCAAGGCAGAACTGCCAAAGCCCATCTTGGAAAAGGGTCCTGAAGACTGTAAATCTCAGGAAGATGGTGAGCCAAGAGCTGCACAAGACAGTCACCCGGTCTTGGCAGATACCTTGAGGGAAGTGTCCGTGGGGAACCCAGAGCCATCTGTCCAGGATGAGAGCAAGTCCATGACCTTCAAGTGCGTGATGGAGGTACCCGAAGACGTGCGAGAAGCGTGTGCCAGCGAAGGTGTGCATGAGACCTTTAAAAAGGCAGTAAAGGCCTATAGTGTGAGCTGGGCACCAGAAACAGACCAGTTGGTGATACTGGCAGAAACGGAAGACACAGAGAGAAGGGTGGCTATCCTGAAGGAGATGCACCTACAATGTCTCCGCACGAAACAGATGCTCGTGGAGCGTAAAAGGAAAGTCGCTCGACGTCTGGAGCTTGCAAGGGAAGCACAAAGTCGGCTGGGCTTTGTGGAAGACATAATTCCGGTACCCAGAAATCTGGTGGGGAAAGTCGTTGGCAGACTTGGAAAGGTGATGCAGGAGATGGTGAATCGGTCCTGTGTGAAGAGAGTGAGGATCCCACCTGCTGGTGAAATCCAAGTCGTTATTGAAGATAACATGGTTCCTGTCATTGTGGTTGGTTCGGTGGAAAGCATTGGGAAGCTTTGCATGCTCCTGGAATATCGGGTAGCGTACCTGAAGGAGATTGAGCAGCTAAGACAGGATCGACTGCAGATGAATGAGCAGATAGAGAACGTCAGGTGGCGTCCACCTCCAACCCAAGGTGTAAGGACCCGAAGGGATCCTCCAAGGAATGAAAGGACAGGTAGTCGAAGGCAAGAACGTCGAGAGTCCGCAAGTGGCCGTTCTAATCGTAGTAACATAGGCATGAGACCCGGTGGTGGACATAGTGACAGAGGGTCAGACTCAGACCAGCCAGTTGGCCCAGCTGGACGTGGGACTCATGACAGTGTGAACTGGGAGAGCCGGCCGGTGAGAGAAAGGTCGGGTGACGGAGCGCACTGCAAACAGGTGGAGACTAAAGAGTGTCTGATCACACTGACGGACATTGACGGGAAGGCCAAAGCCCAAGGCCGAGATACTGACCGCTGGGGGCGGTGGAGGCCTAACGTGAATATGAGGCAGTTTGACTACCGAAACAGATGGAGATGGTCCTCTCGACTTGTAGGGCAAGGTGACATGGGTGCCAGGTCTCAAGATACCTGGGTGATGTCATGTGTTCAACCCCACAAGTTTGAACAGAGGGGGGAGGTATAGTGGTATGTGGTGTATAGAGGTATAGAGGTATGAGGTATAGAGGTATGTGGTGTAGTTACCACTGTGTCGGCTAGGGGGCGCTGTGTGGGTGTCCCAGGACGGGTGTACAGGCACATTCAGTGTGGTAACAGGAGCAGGGTCCTAAATGACCATTGTGGGTCTCAAGGTGGGTGGCCTTGGGATGCAGGCTCCAGGGTGTATTGATCAGCAGAGGTACTGCTGATCTTTCTGTTACACTGTGTCAGGGAAGCCTGTGTGTCTATACAACCTTTGGTGATGTCATAGCCATGTGATCCCCTTTGGGTGTGGTTACAGGGCTATGTAATTGAGGTGTTTGGCACATGTGAGAGAGTGGAGGGAGTCTGTCTGAGTGTGGACAGACTTCCATGTGTCCAGGTGGGACACTACAGAGAGTGTATATGGGGAGGACTACAGCTCCCAGCATGTGCTGAGACTCTCAGTCCGAGTCTGAAGCCACGGACATTTCTGTTCCTTTGCCTGAAGTGAAGGTTACATTTCAGTGTTATGCTGTCTATGGTTTATGGAGTAATAAACCTGGTGAAATTTTAAAGGAACGTGCCTCATGTTTGTCTCCCGCTGCACCTAAGCGAGTCAAATCCCTACTATATATATATATATATATATATATATATCTATATATATATATATATATATATATATATGTATATATATATTGGCTGCCATAATTTTCAGCCACTGCCCTATCTCTTTTTAATCCCACCTAATTGCTGGCCTCATCGCCTTCCTCTGACGAAATTGCTCATCATAACGTAGCCAAGCTTGTCCCCCCATAAGTCTTATGGGCCTCCCCAATGGAGTCCATGTAGCAAAATAGGGGAGAGCAATTCTCCAGAGCCTTTTCCCCAATCATGCTTGCCAAAATGGCAAAAGCCTGTAACCAGTTCACGAAAGTTTGAGGGATCAGACATCACCTACGCTTCTCCTCTTCTTCCTTCTTACTATCGTCTTTCTTACCCTTGTCTAAATTGAATTTCTGCAGATCTTTTCCCGGACTACCTTTTTAAGGTGCACCTCCAATGGACCCTCGAAGCATACAAAAACCTCCCCGTGCGCCCTGTCATCTAAATTAATTATGCACTCCTTTTCCTTCTCTGTCTGCACCGACACTGACACGGAATCAGAAATCCTACCCCGCCCCTCTAGCGACCTATTCAGCCAAACATAACCTCCAGCTTGCGGACCTACCCATGCTAGTAGAAGCCCAGTTGCCACCACCCCTCTTTCCAGACGGGAAAGCAAATTCCGCACGTTAGCCAAAACGTCCCTTACACTCTCGCTAACTGGATCCTCTGTACCCCCAACCCCCCCACTGGGGACTACGTCTGCCCTCTGACTATCCCTTAAAACAGGGGACAACAAAATCTGTGAAGATGGACAAGACACAGAATAATACTCACCGGGCTGCAGGGGGGCTGTGACCCCTCCAGCCAGAAAAAAGGGATCAAGACGTCCATCCGATGTGCTGTTCCCGCTCATCATGCCAACCAGAGGCCTCAGACAGAACCCCAGCGTTCCAAAGCTTCCTGACGTCCCGGGAAGATGATCCGGAAGGGAGAATGAAGATCCCAAACGATGCACTGCACCAGCAAGCTGTGCCTGCACTGATGAACCCGCAGCACACGGCCCGCTGTCCAAAACCCCCGGCAACCGGGGAGAAGATGTCACCAGAGCCCCACTAAATGCAGGAGAGCCCCCTACTGCAGATAAAGAACATGGTGGCATCCCAGGCCTGAATGGATGCCACCCGCTGCTGCCCCGTCTCCTCGCTCCAAAGTGTCCCTCCTTGGTGCAGAGGCAGGCCGCCCAACTGGGATCTCACTGCGGTGACCTCACGTGACATCACCTCTCCCAGAAGGCCCAGTGCGCGTTGACTCTGCCCCCACACTGCCGTGTGATAAAGGCCTAGACGCTGCCAGACCCTGCTTGGCATTCGGATTCCTCCCAGGCCGTGACCTGCTGGTGCGAGATCTGACTGGCGCCCGGCCTGGAGGGTCTCCAGAGAGGCTCCGGTGCCTCTGCTGGGTCCAGGGAGCAGAGTCCAGTGACAGCGTCTCTGGAGGCTTCACTCGATGAGGACACCGCTCACGGGAGGGGGGCTCCTCAGCAGACCCCACCGTCCCTCCGATGATACCGGCCACCTGCCTCTCTAGCCAGCCATGGGGCTACGATGATGCTGCGGCCCTCAGGCTCTCCAAGATCCTGTCCATGTCGACCATGGTGAGTGAATGGATGTGGGGAGAACAGATTGTGACCCTGGAGAGCCGAAAGTGATAATCCTCTCCCCAATCCCTGCCATATAAATGGCCCCATCAGCCCCCAACCCACTCATGAATATCCCCTATCTCGCCCAACCATTGTCATGCCGGCCTCCGCCCTCGCTGGGGGGGGAGGTGTGGCTTTGCTCCAGCCTTTTCTATATTGTTCTACAACCTCTATATAGTGCAGAGCATTGACAATCCTTTGAAGATATTTAAGCTGCCCAACTGAGAGGCAATAATTCAACCCCATGCCATCAGAGATGCAGACCTTTAAACTGTACACTGATAACAAGCAGGATGGTCTCTCTTCTCTTGATCCATGGTTTCCATAAAGAATATCAAAGAATTTCAAATTTTTATTCACCTGACCAGACAAGTTTTCTATTATGCCTCAGTCCATTTTAAATGAGCTTTGGTTCACCGATCATGAAATATACTTAGCCACTGAGTCACTTTCACCCTGTTATTCATAAATACAACAGTGGCCTTAGATGTGTGTATTGGATCATTGTCATGTTGGAAAACTGCATGTCTACCAGTGGCATGAAGTGGCAGCATCTTCTCTTTTAATATGGAGCAGGACATCTGTATACTCATGATACAATCTATGAAATGTAGCTTTCTGACACCATCAGCACTTATGCAGCACTACGTAAGGTCACTGCCACTACCATATTTCACTGTAGGCACCAAGCATTTTTCTTAGTACTCCTAAAGTTTGCAAAGTCCATAAAGTTTTGGTACCATCAATTCCAAAAAAAAACATTTATCTTAGTCTCATCACTCCAGAGTGTAGAGTCCCAGTAGTCTTCATATTTTTATCATTGGCCCTGGAAAATTGTAGGCTGTTTTTTTGCGCATGGGCTTTAGGAGAGGCTTCCTTTGTGGATGAAACCCATGCATGCCATTGTAAGAAGATGTAAATTTAGCCCACATTCCACCTTGAAGATATGTGCATTATACAGAAGATGTATATTAAAGTAATGTGATGTTATGTGATATGTAGCATGTTTAGCAATGTACAGTGCCTTGCGAAAGTATTCGGCCCCCTGGAACTTTTCAACCTTTGCCCACATATCATGCATCAAACATAAAGATACCAAATGTAAATTTTTGGTGAAGAATCAACAACAAGTGGAGCACAATTGTGAAGTTGACCGAAATTTATGAGTTATTTTAAATTTTTGTGGAAAGTCAAAAACTGAAAAGTGGGGCGTGCAATATTATTCGGCCTCTTTACTTTCAGTGCAGCAAACTCACTCCAGAAGTTAATTGTGGATCTCTAAATGATCCAATGTTGTCCTAAATGACTAATGATGATAAATATAATCCAACTGTGTGTAATCAAGTCTCCGTATAAATGCACCTGCTCTGTGATAGTCTCAGAGTTCTGTTTGGAGCACAGAGAGCATCATGAAGACCAAGGAACACAACAGGCAGCTCCGTGATACCGTTGTGGAGAAGTTTAAAGCTGGATTTGGATGCAAAATGATTAACAAAACTTTAAACATCCCAAGGAGCACTGTGGAAGCGATCATATCGATCATATTGAAATGCAAATCTACCAAGACCCGGCCGTCCCTCTAAACTTTCATCTCAAACAAGGAGAAGACTGATAAGAGATGCAGCCAAGAGGCCCATGATCACTGTGGATGAACTGCAGAGATCTACAGCTGAGGAGGGACAGTCTGTCCATAGGACAACAATCAGTCGTACACTGCACAAATCTGGCCTTTATGGAAGAGTGGCAAGAAGAAAGCCATTTCTCGGATATCCATAAAATATGTCTTTTAAAGTTTGCAACAAGCCACCTGGGAGACACACCAAACATGTGTAAGAAGGTGCTCTGGTCAGATGAAACTAAAATTGAACTTTTTGACAACAATGCCAAACGATATGTTTGGCGTAAAGGCAACACAGCTCATCACCGTGAACACACCATCCCCACTGTCAAGCATGGTGGTGGCAGCATCATGGTTTGGGCCTGCTTTTCTTGAGCAGGGACAAGGAAGATGGTTAAAATTGATGGGAAGATGGATGGAGCCAAATACAGGACCATTCTTGAAGAAAACCTGCTGGAGTCTGCAAAAGACCTGAGACTGGGACAGAGATTTGTCTTCCAACAAGACAATGATCCCAAACATAAAGCAAAATCTACAATGGAATGGTTCACAAATAAATCTATCCAGGTGTTAGAATGGCGAAGTCAAAGTCCAGACCTGAATCCCATTGAGAATCTGTGGAAAGAGCTGAAAACTGCTGTTCACAAACGATTTCCATCAAACCTCACAGAGCTCGAGCTGTTTACCAAGGAAGAATGGGCAAGAATTTCAGTCTCTCGATGTACAAAACTGATAGAGACATGCCCCAAGCGACTTGCAGCTGTAAACGCAGCGAAAGGTGGCGCAGCAAAGTATTAAGTTAAAGGGGCCAAGTAATATTGCACGCCCCACTTTTCAGTTTTTGAATTTCCACAGAAATTTAAAATAACCAATACATTTCGTTCAACTTCACAATTGTGTCCCACTTGTTGTTGATTTTTCACCAAAAATTAGCATTTGGTATCTTTATGTTTGAAGCATGATATGTGGGAAAAGGTTGAAAAGTTCCAGGGAGCTGAATACTTTCGCAAGGCCCTGTATGTTTATAGTAATAGAGTTCTGTTCTGTCTAGCACTAAGTAGTTGTAAAGACAATTAGGGGTAACAGTTGGGACTAGCCCAGAGTGGGAGGAGCTAAAGTGAAGAGACAGAAGGCGTTTCATGTCAGGAGGAAGATAGTGTCTAGCATACAGCAAAGGCAGATGTAAGGTCTGACCAGTGAGCATAGTCGCATGAAGTGGGTGTTCCTGAAGTTAGAAGAGACCGAGGCAACAGATAGTGAGATCCAGAGTAGAGACGAGGAAGAGTGATAGATGGATTGAGTGATTTACCAGAGGAGGCAAGAGGCCTGGCGGGACAGTCCCAAATTCACAAGCCAGAGAGATAACGGAACGCATCAGAGTAGAAAACGCAAGGCAAAGAGAGTGTCAAATGAGGTAATTCCAAGCCATGAGGAAAAAACAGAGAAGCTAAGTAATGACCATAGTGGTATAAGTAGCTCCCCTAATGGGAAAATAACGTGGAACCACAGGTTGAACTATAGGACTCTCGCATACTGTACTGTGGTGCTGTTGTTGGGGAAATGGGAAGCTCCTGAAGCACTGTGCTGGGTTGTGGCAAAGGCAGAGAAACTCAGTGCATTTAGGAAGGAAAGAGAGAATGTATATGAAGATATTCTATGTGTTAAGAGAAACATTCATGAAGATTTGCACCCACTATCCATTGTACATTCCCCTTTCTATGCTGTTGCTCTGTAAAAGACAGTTTATTTTTGAGTGGTGATCTCCCTCATTGAACTTGACAACATCTGGTCCAGGCCAGCTGAAGTCATCGGCATCATGCAGCCTGCAAGGGCCTAGGACCCCAGTAGTTAAAGTCCACACACCCAGCCAGGACCCCCATTTACATCCAGCATGCCAGGCTGTAGAACATGAGTACCTCACCCACGACTATAGCCCCACATCACATTACGCCATTCCTCTGCAGTGTACATTGTATTGTGACATTTGAAACACTCACCCTGGTTTAGCTTTCTACATTTCTAACTAACTGCAGTGAACTTGCATGTCATTTTTATTTGACCCTTCTTCAACGCTCTTGTTTAAGGGTTAACTTCCGTGGTCAGCCTGGACGTCTCTGTGAGATACTTGCAGTTCCATATTTTGTAATTTTTTGTATCAGTTTTACTGCAGTATTATTACTGATAAATAGAGCTTTGATGATCTTCTTGTAGCTTTCCCCTATCTTGTGTAAAGAAATTTTATTACATCTCAGGTCTTATGACATTTCTCTTCCTTGTGGTGCCATTGTTGTCAGCATGAAATAGGAAGGGTGTTTTTTAGAGTAATGCCCTTTTACTGTCAACTGTCTGCTGGGCACTTGTTTAATGAATAATTAGTCTTATCTGTGGTTGAATTTTTGTTAATTAGAATCTTGTAATCTAAACTTTAACTTTGGACCTAAAACTTTCATTGGGGTGTATTCATTTTTGTGACACGGTCTTTATTGAATTTGCTGCGAAAAATTACTTTTTTGGGTGTAAAAAATAACAAATGTTGTTTGCAATCAATGTAATGCCAACATTTGTGGGAGTATTTTATAGTATGAAATCCAATAGAAAATTTTGATTCTGAAAGGTTCTCTGACAACCATATTGGGATTGCACTCATTCATGCTGAGCTCTGCATATGTTTGTTTCTTTATTTTTTTTATTTTTAGGTAAAATTGCGTTTTTTTTCTCTGGTGAAACATTTTTGTGTGATTTTAAAGGCCATATCTTGTTATTTTTAAAAAATTTTTTACAAATGTAATTGTACTTTTTTTTACCTTCTTACCTAGTCCTACTATGAGACTCAAACTTTCAATCATCGATTTTTGTCAGTTTTACACTGACACTTGGCTTGTAAGACTCTGCTTATGGCAGGGACTAACAGGTCTCTGTGGTTTTCAGATCTGAAAGCCATCATTTGGCCTTGGGATGCCATAACTCACGCTATTACCATTTACATACTGCTGATGTTGCTAACCAGAGATTCTAGTGGTGCTTGCCCTTGATTAGGAATTAAACATCTAGAGGGTGAAACAACTAACATTTTTTGCTTGCAATATACATCAATATGCAATATACCCCCAGCTAATGTAGAGAGTTCAACTCCTGAGCCCACGCTATTAATCTACTATACATGTATGGTGGATGTCATGTAGGGATTAAAGGTTTATTTTCATGATGGATGTTCAGGAGTATACCGCTCCATTGCCTCTTGGTGCTGCCTCTCTGGGAGCAGTGTGCTTCTAAATGATTGACAGGTCAAACCTGTTTTTTTCAGACTGTTGGTTTGAACTGTCCACAGCTTTGCCTCTGCAGCATAGCTCCATGCTAAGGAAAAAAGTTGCCTCTAACATACTTTGTGGTGGCCAGTTGTAAACTGGGCTACAGGCAGTAGATCGTAGAATTAAAACCCCATCATTCTTGAGAATGGAAAGGATTTTTAATAAGAGCTGCAATTCTAACCATTAATGATGTTGAGACCACCCTTTAATCAGACCAATAAGAAATTCATGTTGTCAGGTCACTTAGGATACAATTGTCAGAGGTTCCAGCCATTAAAGAATTTACAGTTGCTTTTGTGAAGAGTCAGATGCTATCAAGCTGTTCAGGTAAGGAGACTGAACTTACTCAAAACTGATCCTGTTCTCCAACTTCACTTCCTGGTCAGTAAGAATGGAGCATTCCTGATCAAGGGCCAGTGCCTTCTGCAAGAACAACCCAGATACAGTATTGCAGTTAAAAGGATGCAGTAATGCAATATGTCACAATCCCAGGAGAGCCAAAAGGTGGAGTTCAGAAACCACCCTCTAGGAACAACCATTTAGCAACACCATATTTTCAGCTCTGTCATACTCTTTTTGAGGGGCGGACATACTGTATCATCTGTGCGCCATATGCAGCCCCACCAGGACCAACAGCAAGGAGCTTTTGTCATGGCAGAACTATTGAACTAGGAAGAGCCCACAGACTGTCCTTGCACAGGGGCCCTTTTCTATCTGTGTGCGCCACTGCTCTATTAGTGTATATGACCTCTTCTTTGAGAGGACTTTCCCTCTAGATTCTAAAAGAACCTTCTTACATAAATTTTGGGAGGCCATCTTAAAGAAGTTTTGTTGCATATCCTGTATAAATCGGAAATGCTGAAATACTAGACTTGGCACTTATCAGGAGACCTATAGAAATGCACATACGATGGGGAGTATAGATGAGTTAAACAATTTGAGACAACTCAAATTTGCCTCAAATTTCACAAAACAAATATCAGATTCAAGTGAATACATTTTTTAGGATATTTACTCAATTCCAGTGGCTGACACCAATTTGTTAGATTTAAAAGGTCTGGAAACTGTTTAAAAAAAATATATTACCTCTACTTGGCTCTCACAGTTCTGGTTCAGTCATTAGTCACAGCTTGTCTTCAGTCTTCCCCACATGTCCAATCCAGTTTCTGAATGGTCCTTGTGCGACATCAAGACACCCATCTCTCCACTACTTTAGGATGCCATGAGGCTTAGTGGTAGCGCTGTAGACACCAAAGACTAGACAGGACCTTTGTAGAAGACTGAACCCTTCTGTGACTGAGGAGTGTACTGGAACTATGAGGACGAAGCAAGAAGCTGGGCAGAGGAGATGAAGGACGGGTGAGTATTATTATTTTCTTTTTTTTACCCTACATGCAATATGCATAATAAACCCATTTGATTGACATCAAATAAATACAATTCACATCAAATACATTTGATGCGAATGAAACTTCCAGGACAAATTTGAGCAAATCTTCAAATGTCAATTTTTGAAGAGTCACTCATCCTTAGGGTCCCCTTCACATTAGCGTATAAATTGGATGAGTGTAATCCAATTAAACATCGGACTGCACTCGGACCAATGTTATTCAATGAAGCAGTGAATATTTGCATATTTTTTCTCAGCTGTATTCGGCATGAGAAAAAAATCACAGCATATTACATTTTCACTCCAAAATGCAAGAAAAAGAATCTCATTCCATACAGACTATCAGTATGGCATCCAATTTTTATGGATACATTACAATTCTGTAGCATAGGAAACTGTAAATGGTCCAGTAAAAAATTAAGAGATATTTAGTAAGAATGAGAGGATTCGTGGATGGTCAGGTTCTGCCAAACTATAGTTCAAAGTACGGTTCGGCATTCGAACTTAACCCCAAACCCAAAAGAAATCAATGGGGACCTGAACTTCGGTGCTTTAAAACGGCTATAAAATGGTAATAGTAAGGGTTATTGGGTGGCAAAAGGAAGCAAACTGGGGTAAGAGCTGGACAATTGCCCTGCAAACAAATGTGGGTAGGGAGATGACTGAAAATAACATAGAATTAAAATAAAAAATAATAGTCTTGAACCAGTAGGCGGAGATTTAACCCCTTTACCCCCGAAGGTAGTTTGCACGTTAATGACCAGGCCAATTTTTACAACTCTAACCACTGCCACTTTATGTGGTTATAACTCTGGAACACTTCAACAGATCCCATTGATTCTGAGATTTTTTTTTTGTGACATATTGTATACACTTCATGACAGTGGTAACATTTCTTCAATATGACTTGAGTTTATTTGTGAAAAATAAACGGAAATTTGGCAAACATTTTGAACATTTCGTAATTTTTAATTATCATTTTAATCTTTGAATTTTCATGCCCTTAAATCACAGGAATATGTCACACAAAATAGTTAATAAAAAACATTTCCCACATGTCTATTTTACATCAGTGATATTTTGGAACCAATTTTTTTTTTTATTAGGAAGTTATAAGGGTTAAAAGTTCACCAGCTATTTTTCATTTTTCCAAGAAAATTTGCAAATCCATTTTTTAGGGACCACATCATATTTGAAGTCACTTTGAGGGGCCTATATGACAGAAAATACCCAAAAGTGACACCATTCTAAAAACTCCACTTGTCAAGGTGTTCAAAACCACATTCAAGTAACTTACTAACCCTTCAGGTGCTTAACAGGAATTTTTGGAATGTGGAAAAATAAAATGAATATTTAACTTTCTTTCACAAAAAATTTAATTCAAATCCAAATATTTTTATTTTGACAGGGGTAGCAGGAAAAATTGTGAAATTTCTCCTGAGCAAGTCACTTCCCCATATGAGGGAGAAAACCACCTTTTGGGCACATGGCATAACTTGGAAGGGAAGAAGCGCCATTTGACTTTTTGAATGGAAAATTTGCTGGAAAAATTGGCGGACGCCATATTGTATACTCACTCCTGGTTCTAATTTTCAATGCGTTATATGTCGCATCATACTACTAAGGCTTATCGCCTTCCCCTCTTTCAAGGATGCTAAAATATGGAATATTTTACACTTACTTTTTCGTTGCGCTCTGTTTGTGCGTTCCTTGCTGGAACGCACCGTCGCTGCATGTCACTTCTGGTTCCAGGGTGTCTGTTTGCGGCGTGTGTTCCCCGGTGGAACGCATGTATCTTGGCAGTATATTTTTTCTGATTCCCCCCTTTTATATATGAATAAATTTGTTCTTACTGATATCAATATGCCATTGTAGTTATAAAATATTCTTTTAATGTTAGAATTATTATTAATTACAGTACATTATCTGTTTGAGAACCATTGTATCTGATATAAATATCTCCCCCATTCACTTCCTCTTCACACTCATTGAGAAAGACATGCTGGCGAAACATACAGTACGTTGGAGTTATAGGAGTCACAAGATCACTGACCATTGGTATTTATTTATTATATCCCCTTTCTTATATTTTTTATGCACTTTACTTTTAAATCAGGAAATATTTTTTCTGTGTACTAAATTTTTGCACTTTATAAAGATTACTTGCTTTTGCACTCTGCTCCCTGTTTTGCTGTGCTGCTGGGACAGCGTGACCACCTGTTCTTCCTGCAAACTGCGCACATCCCCAGGATGGCCATCGCTCAATGTGGGGTCTAGGACATCATCATCCCCTGCATCATCTTTCACTCACTCCTCACACCTGCCCTCCTTGCTGTTCTACACATTGCAGAAAGACGCTGCAGTTGGCAACTGTGTTTCATCCTTTTCTGAGATGTGCTGCGGTGGTCCAATGACCGTGTGCATTAGGCCTCCCATGTACTCATCCTCCAACATAACAAGGAGTTGGTTATCAATAAACTTAGTCTCTTCCACTTCTGGAGTAGGGCCAGGTGGATGGGCCACAGAACCTCAGCCAGCAGAGTCAACAAAAAGCAGAAGAGACTGCTGAATGACTTGGGGCTCAGAGTGCTTGGCTGATTTGCCATAGTGTGAGGTGGTAGCCGGATTACCTTGAACTTCAGGTACCAATTCTGCACTTTCTGCAGGAGACCAGGTGTAAGATAATGCAAAGGAATTGGAGGCACTCCCAGCCACCCAATCTAACACTGCTTCAAGATGTTCTGGCCTCACCATTCATGTAGCTGCATTCATGAAATGATGCAGAACATCCTGTCACCTGCATGCCCCAGAGGAAACTGTTTCATTTAGGCACATAGCAGGTACAGAATGACCACATCCTCTCCCTCCAGCAGATACACCATCAACACCAGCAGCACCACAGCCATATCCATATCCCTATTTTATGCTTTCTTCATTTTGTTAAAGTGTTTTTAGGCACACTACTCACACAGATATGGGTGCAAAGTAGAACAATTTGTTTTTATGCACACTACTCTCACAGACATGGGTGCAGAGTATTAACAATTGGTTTTAGGCAAACTACTCCCACAGAAATGGGTGCAGTGTAAAAAACTTAGTGTTAAGCACACTATTCCCACATACACAGGGCAGAGTAGGAAAAAATGGTAGTAGTCACCCTACTCTCACAGACACAGATGCAAAGTGGAAAAATTAGTTTTTAGGCACAATAATCGCACAGACACAGCAGAAAACATTGGTTGCAGGTGCACTACTCCCACAGACATGGGTGCAGAGTACACACAGAGAAGCTTTTTGGAAAAGTGAACACACACAAAACCACCCATGATCCAGCATTTATACAAGTTGGGTGACATGCTGCGCCGGCCAATCACAGCCAGGCCAATACTAGACATGGCTGTAATGGATCCTGAAGTGCCCACAGCCTGAAAGCTTCATGATTTGCTGCGCTGCAGCCTTTCAACCAAGTTTATTTATTACCGAACCTAAACAATAAACCGGACTTCCTATAAAAGTCCATGTTCGGAGTTCGATACTGTAAACTAAGTGTCCGGTACAAACCTCAAAATTTACAGTTTGGGTTCGCTCATGTGTACTATTTAGTAAAATAACAGATTTCACATGGACAGCGCAGGGATGACAAGTGAGAAAATGGGACCAATTATTTATATGCAAGTGTGAGCGAACCCTTAGGCTGTGTGCCCACATAAGCGTTTCTTCGTGTTTTTAAGCGTTTTTTCCTTGCAAAAATGCTTTAAAAATGCATGCATTAAGCATCCCATTCTTATAATGCTTTCTGCAATTTTTGTGCACATGATGCGTTTTTTTCCGCAACAAAAACACATTGCGGTAAAAAACGCAGCATGTTCATTAATTTTGTGGGAAAAACGCATTTCCAACTACACTCTATGAGAATGTGGATGCTCCGGAAAAAAACGCATAAAAAACGAGCAAAAAACGCGCAAAAAAATGCATTTTTACTGGGAAGGAGTCCAGTTTTTAGTCAGGAATTTTCTGCATACGTGGGCACATAGCCTTAGAGATGCTGCATCGGGTATGCATTTTTAAATATTGGCATAGAAAGTCTCCTAAATCAGAGACTGTGCCAGTCATATTTTATTTCATATTCTCCTTGATACTGATTGTTCAATCTAGAGAATTGGATCTCATTTTCTTTATAAAAAAATATTTAAAAAAATTCTCCGCACAGTTCAATTCAAACACCAAATGGTGACAAGTGAGAGGTATCTTTGAGTGTATATGCATTCCTATTAAACTGTTATAGATAAATTTGATTACCACAGTCAATTCTAAAAGATATTTTGAAATATTTTCAAGATATAATACTTCGACCTAATTTATGTATGTCATTATTATTATTTTTTTCTGAACTAGTTGGCCTGCGCAAAATTTTCGCACATTGGTCGTCGGGGGCGCAGACAATTTCAGAAAAAACAAACTGGTCAAATGTAAAAGTATTTCATGAGATGATGAACACAGACAGGTATTTATATGTAGATTGGTAATACAATAAATTGGGTTGATAAGTAGAGGCCAAAACATGTCTTCCAGTTGAGGTGCCACCTGCAGGTCATTGTGTCTTTCTGCAGGTTTATGAAAATTAATGTTTAAACTGTATTTAGTGATAAAATCATGAATGTGTGGTTTGTTTGGCTCTTTTCCTGCTGAAGGGAGCAAGTTTACCTTTCAAATGGTGTATCATTTGTGTGTGGGGCGAAGTAATCACCAAAAAAAACAGTGCATGTATACAAATGTGTTTGCATATGTGACTCACCTGCAGTGAAGTGTGCTATCCTCCAATGTGCCTGAAATAGGCTGGAAAAGCACTTGAGCAAGCTGGAAAGATCCCAAGACAAATGTTTGAATTTGTTTGTGATGTCTGTAAGCAGCTTTGTGGTACTGTGCTTTGGGGTAGTGTGCGGCCACCTATAGGTAATTTGACCTTTCAAATGGTGTATCATTTGTTTGTGTGGGTGGAGTATGAACGGAGCAAGTGTGCAATTCAATAGGCAGTGCATGTTTACAAATGTGTCTGGATATGTGCCTCACCTGCAGTGAAGTGTGCAATTCTCCAATTTGGCTGAAATAGGCTGGGTAAGCAGTTTGGCAAACTGGAAAGCTCCCAAGCAAATGTTTGGATTTGCTTGTGATGTCTGTAAGCAGCTTTGTGGTAGTGTGCTTTGGGGTACTGTGGTGCCACCTGCAGGTCACTTTTCCTTACTGCAGGTTTATGAAAATGAATGTCTAAACTGTATTTTGTGATCAAATTGTGGATGTGTGGTTTGTTTGGCTATTTTCTTGCTGAAGGGGGCAAGTTTACCTTTCAAATGGTGTATCATTTGTGTGTGTGGGTGGAGTATGAACAGAGATACAATGTAATCACCGAAAAAGAGTGTTTAGAAATAATAGAAGAGATGATGCTTAAAGTGGGGGTTACCTTTACCAAAAATTCCTTTAATAAAGTGTTTTTTTAATATCAATATTATTTCACTTAAAAATACTGCATGAGATAACTAAATTCTTTTAGTCTATGTCCAGTTTTCAGAAGAGGCTTACAAAGCCGCGCTTTCCTTGGCTTCTCAGAAAGAAGCCACACTTTCCCTTCAGCTTCTCAATGATTTTTATGTTTTCCATTAAAGTCAGTGGAATTCACATAAGTCTTTGGATATGGCAGATAATGCACAGTAACAAATTGCACTTGTAGACTTCTTTGGCCTTTGTTAAATTCAGCAGAAACATAGAAATCATGCATCATTTTGGCAGTTACACTACTTGTATCTTGCAAAGATCAAATCCGCCATCTACTGGTCAGTTTATGTATGACAGCATCCTTTTAGGCTGTGTGCACACGCTGCGGAAAAGGTGCGGATTCATCCGCGCCGATTTTGTACAATCCGCAGGTGAAACCGCAGGTCAAAAGACCTGCGGTTTTACCTGCGGATTGCTCTGCGGTTTTGCCCTGCGGTTTTTCATCTCCTCAATGGAGGAGATGGCAAACCGCAGGAGAATCCGCAGAAAGAATTGACATGTCAATTCTTTCTGCGGATTGAAAACCGCAGATAATCCGCGCGGAAAATTCCGCACCGTCTGCACTGCGGTTTTTGATTCCCATAGGGAATCATTGTACTGTACACCGCAGCAGAAACTGCTGCGGGTCCGCAGCGGCCAAAACCGCTGCGGAACCGCAGCAAAATCCGCATCGTGTGCACACAGCCTTATAGTCAATTTGCTCATAGCAAACATAGCTGTGATGAGATGGTGGATTATATTTTCTTGTCCCAATTACATTTTAAATTAACACATTTTTTTATATACAAGTGCTTCTAACTAAATTAGAATATCATCAAAAAGTTAATTTATTTGAGTTCTTTAATACAAAAAGTGAAACTCATATACAGTATGATATAGTCATTACAGAGTGATCTATTTCAAGTGTTTATTTCTGTTATTGTTGATGATTATGGCTTACAGCCAATGAAAGCCCAAAAGTCATTATTTCATAAAATTAGAATACTTTATAACACCAGCTTGAAAAATAATTTTTAAATCCTAAATGTTGGCCTATTGAAATGAATGTTTGATTCTGCACTTCAGAAATTAACTGCAGTTTTTTACATGCTTTTTTAAGGCTCCACATAGAAGCAAATAGTAAAACTGCACAGTTCAGCAGAGTCTGGAGACGCACAGAGGTAGCAGTTTTCATTAAATCACTCTAGATTTGCTTGGACAGTTAAATACAGCAGAATTTCTGTGCAAATAGTGCAGCATTTACACTACATGTGAACACGGCCTAAATATCCAAGCAAAGTGGATATGATTTCATAATACCGTATTTTGCAGATTATAAGACGCTCCGAAATTTTGAGGAGAAAAATAGGAAAAAAAATTATTTTAATAAAATGGTGGTGCATCTTATAATCCACGCATCAGGGGTGGTGGCTGCGGTGAAGCGGGGTCCCAGGGTCACTGCTGGAGGAGGCAAGAGTGGAGTGTTGCTGCAGGCCGCAGGCTGGGATGAGGGGGTGTTCAGATGTGCGGCGCGCCACTGCGGGTGTCCGGTGCTGTGGGTGTCCGGTGCTGTGGGGGCTCTGCCGACATTTTGTCACAGCAACAGACACCTCCTGCATCACCGCAGCACTGGACACCCGTAGCACCGGACATCCGCAGCGGCGGACACCCGCAGGACTGGACACCCGAAGCGGCGCGCCACACATCCGAACACCCCCTCATCCCAGCCAAGAATTGTTTATTTAATTAATATAAGTATGTGCAGAGCAGAGAGATGTCGGCCCCATCCCCGAGCTATACAGCGACGGAGAAATTAACATGCTAGAGAGAAGACATGATGAGAGAGCTAGTGGAGTTGGGATAAAGCCCTGATCTGCCAGTACAGTGAGACTATCCTCTTAATCTGTGATGATTGGGAGCTATGCTGCATGTACAGTTATGCTCAAAAGTTTACATACCCTGGCAGAATTGTTGCTTTCTTGGAATTTTTTCAGAGAATATGAACGATAACACCAAAACTTTTTCTCCACTCATGATTAAAGGTTGAATCAATCCATTTATTGTCAAACTACTGTGTTTTCTCTTTTTAAATCATAATGACAACCCAAAACATCCAAATGACCCTGACCAAAAGTTCACATACCCCATTTCTTAATACCGTATATTGCCCCCCTCTAACATCAATAAAAGCTTGATTAGTTTTGTGGTAGTTGAGGATGAGGTTCTTTATTTTCTCAGATCGTTAAGCTGCCCACTCTTCTTGGCAATAAAAACACCCTAGTTCCTGTAAATTCCTGGGCTGTCTAGCATGAACTGAGCGATTGAGATCTCCTCAGACTGGCTCAATGATATTGAGGTCAGGAGACTAAGATGGCCTTTCCAGAACCTTCACGTTGTTCTGCTGTAGCCAAATATGTCCTTTGACAAGATCAATGATTTATTGTATTAAGTAAAAATAGCATTGTCAATAAGGGGAAAATATGAAGGGTTCCAAAATGGATCAATCCATGTTAAATAGAACAACCGTCATATAAATACTTGTAGGTAAAAATGCGTTCATCTTTCCAAATGCTGGGGCGCACCCCAATAATTAACACACATCCCGACATGCGTGTCGCCGTTGTTACGCCATGCTTTCTCAAAGGGAGGGTTTCACGATCCATCTATTGGATGTGTCAGATCTGGATTTCCTCACATTTAAACCTTTTTTCCTTTTTGGCCATTGGGGGTTAATATGAGTTATTGCCCCCGGTGGCCGCTGGTGTTACTACAGCTGTAGTTGGTCTGCAGAAGGGTTTTCCCACCGGTGGCTGCTGGTGTTACTGCATGGTTACTAATTATCTATGCAGGTGGTGACTACACCCCGTCCTTCCTATAAAAGGTCATCAGGTGCTGTAGGTTGGTTATACACTTGCTCTTGGGAGACCAACCTAGCTGGAGTTCAGGAGCTGACAGTTCTGTGGTGCTTCAGTTGCTTTCTGTTATAAAGTGGCTACTCTGCTGTCCAGGAGCATTGCAGCAGAGCAAGCTAAGTATTGTTTTGTTTTACCCTGTGTGTTGAATCTTTCCTTTGGGTTTTTGTGTAGTACACTTTTTCCCTGTCTCACCTCCTGGGGAGGGGGTTTGGGGCTTTAGCTCAGGGTTTAACAGGAGACAGGGACAGGTCGGAGACTTGGGCCTCACTACCATTAAGGGTACCCCCAAGTTAAGGAGAGTCAGGGCACCCCCTTAGTGTTAGGGGCCGTTCAGGGGCCCTTCTTCCATGTCACCTGTTTTCCCCTTACTGCCCTGTGACAGAGGGGCTATTTTTACTTAATACGATAAATCATTGATATTGTCAAATTACATATTTAATATTAATATTTTCTTCATTGTTTGCATAAAGAAGGGAAGTTAAGTGAATGGTCTCTGGAATGTTAAGGGCATTTTTTCCAGTTTTGACTCTTTAATGAAATGCAATGGATTTATTACTGAGTGACACCCATTGGTGTCCTTGATTGCACTTTAAACACGTGTATGTCTTTTTTACATTGTTTATGTGTTTCAATAAAGATTTTTTGTAATTACCTTTTTAAACGGTCCTTTGGTTCTTCTTATTTCTAACTCGGCTTCCAGGGGTAGCTGAGACCCCAGAGAACATGATTCAGGTCGGTTTTTACCGACCCCAGTGTTGCGACCGCAAAAAAAAGAAAAGTCAGATTTCCCATTTAATTTCTCTTTCCTCTGATGGGATTGCATTTCAGAGGAGAGAGAAATGGGGTCCCCCAATCCCCCACCGGTACCTCCAGCACCTTCTGCATCCCCCCATCATGTCCCCCGGCCAGCGGCATCTTCCAGAAAGAAAATGTCAGGTGCATGCTCAGTGCGCCCACTGAGATCTGCCGTTCGGCATCTGGCAACAATAGGAAATGGTTCCTATTGGTTTATTTTGATTACTGTGATAGACCCTATCACAGTGATAAAAATGAAAAAAATCAACACCCCTTAATCACCCCCTGAGTTAAATAAAAATAATAAAATAAAAACATGTATTTATTTCCATTTTTCCATTAAGGTTAGGGTTAGGGCTAGGGATATGGTTGGGTTTATAGCTAGGGTTAGGGTTGGGGCTAGCATTGGGGTTATAGTTTTCATTGGGGTTATAGCTAGGGTTAGGGTTGGGTTAGGGTTATGGTTGGGGTTATAATTGGGGTTATAGCTAGGGTTGGGTTGGGTTAGGGTTGGGGTTAGGGTTGGGCTAGTGTTAGGGTTGGAGCTTGGTTATTGCTAGGGTTAGGGTTGGGCTAGGGTTAGGGTTGGGGCCAGGTTTAGATCTAGGGTTAAGGTTGGGGATAGGGTTGTGTTGGGGCTAGGGTTTTGTTGGGGCTAGAGTTGTGGTGTTGGGGGTTAGGGTTGTGGTTAGGATTATGGCTAGAGTTGGGATTAGGGATAGGGGTGTTTGGGGTTAGGGTTGATGTTAGGGCTGTGTAAGGGTTGATGTTAGAATCAGGGGGTTTCCACTGTTTAGGTACATCAGGGGGTCTCCAAACGCAACAAGGCACATGCCACTCATTCCAGCCAGTTGGGTGTTCAAAAAGTCAAACGGTGCTCCCTCCCTTCTTTCTTTTCAAATAATTTTATTGGTTTTCAGTCATTAAACAGGGTAAGGGAAGGAAGGTAGGAAGGGAGGAAAGGGAATGGGAAGTAAAGAACCTTGTACAGGTGCGGAAAAAATTTAAAACTAGAGAACTCACAAATAGGCATTAAATAGCATATAGCAAATAACAATAAAAAAGGAAAAGAAAATCGACAATCCTTATTATGGGGTAACATTCTTGGAAGGAGATACGACATCCCGGTACTACAACGGCCATGTTTAGGCCTCAAAATATAATACCTCTTAATAGGTCTATTTGATATGGAATTTGTTGTTCCAAGTCTTGTGCTCCCTCCCTTCTGAGCCCTGCCATGCGCTCAAACAGTGGCTTTCCACCAAATGCAGGGTATCAGCGTACTCAGGAGAAATTGCACAACAAATTTTGTGGTCCATTTTCTCCTGATACCCTTGTGAAAATAAAAAAAATTGGTTCCAAGTAATTTTTTTGTGAAAAAAATAAATTTTTTTCCTTCCACATTGCTTTAGTTCTCGTGAAGCACCTGAAGGGTTAATAAGCTTCTTGAATGTGGTTTTGAGCACCTTGAGGGGTGCCGTTTTTAGAATGGTGTCACTTTTGGGTATTTTCTGTCATATTGACCTCTCAAATGCACTTCAAATGTGAGGTGGTCCCTAAAAAAATGGTTTTGCAAATTTTGTTGGAAAAATGAGAAATCGATGATCAACTTTTAATCCTTACAAATGAAACAAATTATGTTTCCAAAATTATGCTGATGTAAAGTAGACATGTGGGAAATGTTATTTATTAACTATTTTGTGCGATATGACTCTGATTTAAGGGCATAAAAATTAAAAGTTTGAAAATTGCAAAACTTTCAACATTTTTGCCAAATTTCCATTTTTCATAATTAAATGCAAGTCATATAAATGAAATTTTACCACTAACATGAAGTACAATATGTCACAAAAAACATTCTCAGAATCAGTGGGATACGTTGAAGCGTTCAAGAGCTATAACTTCATAAAGTGACTGGTCAGAATTGTAAAAATTGGCCTGGTCATTAAGTAACAAATTGGCTCTGTCACTAAGGGGTTAAAAAGAGAAAACAGTAGTTTGACAATAAATGGTTTCGCCCAACCATTTGTAGAGGAGTAGGTCCAGGAATGAGGACCAACCATGTTTCCGGGCCGGAACTAAGGGGGCTGTCACCTGTGTTCCCGGGGGGTATGATTACAGGCCAGGACCGACCTTTAACCAGGCAAACAGGGGGCGGGTCTACTGTAAAACAAGTGGTGCAGGGAAACAAAGGAGACTGGGTGGAGAGAAACGCAAGACATAAGTGGGAGGAGCCTAGGGGACTGGAGTGAGTCAGCACTTCAGAGCGAGAGGAGACAGGACCCGACCAGACCAAGTGGAGGGCCCTGACTGCGTGCACAGTGCAGAAGTCTCTCTCCGAGCCGCTATAGAACTCGAGCCTCTGCACCCCCCCAGGCGTGTTATACTCTGTGCATTAGGCAGACCTCCTCCATGGGCAGGCCGCCCGCTGGCTGTGGCCTACTCTCCGGGACCCGTGGCCGCCTCTGCTCCGCCACAGCCCGCGGCTCCGACCTACTCTCCAAAACTTTTGTCCTGCTCCACGCAGCTGCTGTGGCCTGCTCACTGCAGAAGGCCCGGTGTCAGGGAAACTGCGCAGGGCCCGTGTACTCCCCACGGTACCGGAGCACAAGGACTTCCAGCCGCTCCGGCAACGCTTCCTCAACTGGACACATCCACAGAGGCACCGCCGGAACATTTCTCATCCACCAGCTCTGCAGGATGTCAGAAACCGAAAAGTGACTCTCTGTTGTTCATTCCCCGTTCAAGCCCCCAGGGTCCTTAGGTGCCCAGTTCGTGGCCACCTAACGATCACTTCTCGCCCCGTATTGTTTATTCTGTTTGGCTACTGTGTATTTGTGTCTTGCCTCCCTGCGTGGAAAACTCATTGTCAGCTTTAACCTATATTTCTATATATAAAAACTTACATTTAACCCTTGTTCTGCATCCTCCGTACCTGCTAGTTACTACACACTAACCATGAGTGGAGAAAAAGTTTTGGTGTTATAATTCATATTCTCTGAAAAAAGGCCAAGAAAGCAAAAATTCTGCCGGGGTATGTAAACTTTTGAGCACAACTGTAGGTGACTATGGAGAGAGCTGTGATAGAGATTATTCTGTGTTTAAAGGGCTATGGGGGCAATATACTGTATATAGGGAGTTGTAGGGCTATTAAACTGTATGTAAAGAGCTGTGGAACCATTATACTGTGTATAGGGGTCTATTGGACATTATACTGTATATAGGATGCTGTTGAGACATACTGAATATTTGAAACTGTTCGGACATCATACTACATATATATTTTACTTTTCCACTGATTGAACTGTATGGTAGAGGCTTTTTTGCGAGATAAGATGACATTTCCAGCGGTAACATTTTTGTTTACATTTGTCTTTTTGATTGCATTTTATTTCACTTTTGTTCAATGGTATGATGATAAAGCATCTGTTTTTGCCTCATTTTTTACGGTGTTCACTAAAGGGGTTAACTAGTCGGAGAGTTTTGTACAGTAGGTCGGGTCGTATTGGATGCGGCATTACCAAATATGTGTATTTTTTTCATAAATATAATAATTTATTTAATGATACAATATATGTATATATTTTTTATTATTATTTTTACAATTTTCACTTTATCCCACTATGGGACTTTAATAATCTTTATTAAATAATAATTAGTGCTAACATATTCCGCAGCGCTTTACAGTTTGCACACATTATCATCACTATCCCCGATGGGGCTCACAATCTAAATTCCCTACCAGTATGTCTTTGGAATGTGGAAGGAAACCGGAGAACCCGGAGGAAACCCACGCAAACACAGGGAGAACATACAAACTCCTTGCAGATGTTATCCTTGGTGAGATTCAAACCCTGATGGGGCTCACAATCTAAATTCCCTATCAGTATTTCTTTGGAATGTGGGAGGAAACCAGAGAACCTGGAGGAAACCCACACAAACACAGGGAGAACATACAAACACCTTGCAGATGTTGTCCTTGGTGGGATTCAAACCCAGGACCCCAGCGCTGCAAGGCTGCAGTGCTAACCACTGAGACACCGTGCTTTCACTTTTTGCAATCTGAATTCTTGTAATGCATAGGAATGTAGAACCATTCCTATGCTGTGCAAACTGTCAGCGCTTCACTGACAGACAAACTTGTTAGATCATGCACTGAACATTATCTAGCAAGTTTGCTAGCTCTGGTGACCCGCGATGACGTCACAGGGGGCCAATACAATGGCAGAGACAGATTCCTCCCTCTGTCTGGTCTGCGAAATCGATCACATCATATATGGGGTTAAAGTGCCGGGTGCATCACCACTCCTGGCACTGAGTGTCGGATGTCTGCTGTCAGACTGCACGCGCACAGCCGATCGCCATGACGTATCCATACGTCCAAGGTCGTTAAGTACCAGGCGAACTAGAAGTATGGATACGTCCAAGCTCATAAAGGGGATAATAAGGTGCAAATAGCATCTGTCTCATTGTGTTTTTGAATTCCTTTAGATCAACATGTTAGGTTACAATTTGAACTGAATGGACTTATGTCTTCTTTCAACCTTAAAACCAGGGCCGTAACTACAACCGGGGCAGCCAGGGCACTGCCCCGGGGCCCCAACCACCCAAGAGGCCACAAACTGATGGTAAAAAATTGTATTTTAATACTTTAATTTCTCATAAAATACCCAGCTCCTATATTATTCGAGTTTAAAGTTAATAAAAATAACGAAAAGATCCATGAAAGTGCAAGTGTAAATGTTTTTTGCTCCTTTATACTTTAAACGGGGAAACGCTATTTCGCTTAGTAACAGGAGCTCTATGGCAGACAGTAGACTGGTAGCTGATCGTGTGGTGTCACACCAGGCGGTGACTCAGCCAATAGTTCAGGCATATAAAACAAAACCATACGGAACCAAATGTATATCCCAGTAGAGTCGCCCACTATGTAGTGCCGTCTCAATGGGGAATGGACACTCCAGCATAACATGTTAAACAGAGAAAAAAAGGGGAGTACAAGTCCAATATCATAAAAATAAGCAAAATTTATTAAACATATAGTACTGACAGTTACATAAATGACAAAAGATATATAAAGGATCAGATAAGTATCTGCTGCTTGTTAGTCCTAAGAATAGACAAAATAAAGTGCTTAGTGCCAGTAACAAATATGGGCCATACTTGAGGGATATAAAAGTAAGAGAGATCCTAACAGGTGCGCATCCTGAAAAAAATCACTATCCCAAGCCATAGTGCTTACCCATACTGAACTCTGCCAAGGACCACAAGCAGCGCGGCACCTTGAAAAAGAGGCGAAACGCGCGTCGGTGGCGCGTCAGGATGCGCACCTGTTAGGATCTCTCTTACTTTTATATCCTTCAAGTATGGCCCATATTTGTTACTGGCACTAAGCACTTTATTTTGTCTATTCTTAGGACTAACAAGCAGCAGATACTTATCTGATCCTTTATATATCTTTTGTCATTTATGTAACTGTCAGTACTATATGTTTAATAAATTTTGCTTATTTTTGTGATATTGGACTTGTACTCCCCTTTTTTTCTCTGTTCAATAGTTCAGGCAGCGGCCGCGACGCGACGTGCACTGAGGTCTTGTTTACCCCAACTGCTGAACTGCCCATTGGCCATTGCTCATCGGTCAGCGGCCAGTGTCAGATCGTCAGTGCAGTCTGTCACATATAGTAGTTGTAGTGCGTGTGTAGGTAGATAGTATTTAGTATTACTGTATTTTCCGGCATATAAGACGACTGGGCGTATAAGACGACCCCCAACTTTTCCAGTTAAAATAAAGAGTTTGGAATGTACTCGCCGTATAAGACTACCCCTCTTCTATGGTATGATTCCCATTGTGAACCCCACACAGCCCTTCATACAGTATAATGTCCCCTACATCTCTTCACACTGTATTATGGCCCCCACACAGCCTTAAAGGGACACTGTCACCAGGATTTTGCCACCCCATCTGATAGCAGCATAATGTAGAGATAGGGACCCGGATTCCAGTGATGTGTCACTTACTGAGCTGCTTGCTGTAATTTTAATATAATTACTGTTTTCCCTGCTTCATGTTTAGCAGTAAATGAATGTGCTATATTATAGTGCATCATCCATAGTCACCCATTATAATGCACCATCATAGTGCTCCATATAGTATACTGCACCCCCATAGTCCTCCATATACTATAAACATGGAGAGAGGTGATGTGCCAGCATTGTGTGGAGGGGGGTGGAATATGGGGATTGGGATGTGCCAGCACCGTGAGGGGGTAGGTGACATGTAGAGGGGTTTGTGCCTGTGTCAAGATGGGGGGGGTTGGGGGGAGTAAAGGGGGCAAACTTTCCTGTCAGACAATATCACCCGGAGGACAGGAGACTCTCATTTCAATAATTTCCAGGAGCTCTGCCAGCTCTCAATGAATGGAAATCTGCACTGGCCTGGAGAGTCTCATAGCACAAGGTTTGTAACAATATGTTAGTCTGGTGATCACAGAGAGTTGGCAAGGCAGGCACAGTGCACACTGTAACAAACTCTCAGCATTGAGAGGAGACAGTCTCAGCAGACACAAATATCTCTGTGACAAACTGTGAGAAGCCCTGCCCCTCTCCAGTCTGCAGGTCTATACTGCTGCGAGGGGGAGGGGAGGAGGTCAGGAGGAAGTCTCCATAATCACAGATTCCTCTCAGCTCCGGGTCATGCAGTATCTTCTCAGTGAGTCATCTGCATCTTGTTTTCAATAATCAGAGCTGTGTACAACCCCACTCAGTCTCTCCTCACAACCGGGAGGGAACAATAGTGACTGCTGTACCTGTGGTCGGGGGTTGTAGTATTTGATGTCTGGCACCTGCTGGGGGAGGCAGACATGTCAGCTCCAGTCTCTCTCCTCCTGGAGAGAGTGGCTGGACACAGTGCACATATCCTGGGCAGCCGCACAGTCTCTTTGCCAGTAGGTGGCGCCCTGCACCTGGTGTATAAGACGACCCCTGACTTCTGAGAAAATTTTCAGGGGTTAAAAAGTAGTCTTATATGCCGGAAAAGAAAAATATGGTACTGTGATTGTGTGCGTCAGTAAAACCGTTTATTATGAAGCGAATTCAGCACCAGCCAAGTGGAAATAAAAAAAGACAGTGTCATGGTCACGTGTGTCAGGACGCAGATGATGCCGCAAGGCGAACCCATAACACACGTGACCCTGGATACACCGCCTCCAGTGGGGCGCATTTAAATAATAAAAACGTGCAGGTGGATACGCCGCCTCCACCTGGCGAATTTAGGTATTACACGTTATACATACAATATCTGGAAACACCGCCTCCAGTAAGGCGCATTTAAATAATAAAGAGGGGAACCTGGGTAACTTTAACAATGGTGGGCTCTGCAATAGGGAAAGGGAATTGGAGACCTCCTGAGCTCCCCTGAGCCAGTGTCCCTGCACTCCTAACGTTCCCTATGCCGGTTTCGCACCGGGCGCCGCACGCGTACCTCAACGCCCTAGCTCGCCCTGAACCTAAGGGTACGTGCACACGCTGCGGAATCCGCTGCGGATTAATCCACACGGATTTTGCAAAAACCGCAGATAATCCGCAGGTCCAAAGACCTGCGGATTATCTGCGGTTTTGCCTGCGGTTTGGTCCTGCGGATTCACTATCTCCACAATGGTGGAGATAGGAACCCGCAGCGGTTTCCGCAGAAATAATTGACATGCAATTCTTTCTGCGGATTCAAAACCGCAGCAAATCCGCGCGGTTTTTTCCGCAGCGTCGGCACAGCGGTTTTTTTTTCCCATTCAAATGAATGGTACTGTACACCGCAGCTAAAACTGCTGCGTGTCCGCAGCGGCCAAAACCGCTGCGGAAACGCAGCGGAATCCGCAGCGTGTGCACACAGCCTAAACCCTCACTAGGGAATGGGTCGGTGCGGAGACTAATCTCACCAATGCACTAATAACACACATGAGGAAAGAGACAATACAGGGGAAACACCACTTAGCTTTGCTCTGTTGCGTGCGCTCCTAGCAACAGAGCCCTCCACCTGAGTGCATCTTCTCCTCCACCCGGATCCATCACCATAACAGGATCCTTCACCTTAGTGCAACCTTGGAGCAGAGTCCAACACCAGTCGCAGCTGCTTAGAACCAGAGTCCCAAGGATGAGTTCAGCTGCTGACACGAAGTCGAGCATGCTTGAGTCCAGCTCAGCGGCCAAGTCCCACATGGTGAGTGCCACTCTCCATAGTCGCCACTCCACCAGCCCATGCAGACACTTCCCGCTGACACCATCACTGTGACCCCACCACGCCATGCCAGCCCTTCGTCCAGACACCATAGCTGCAACACGTCCCCCCTGGCTAAGCTGCGCAGGACTCCTCACCAGCTCCATCCTTCATCCAGGCTCTCCCAAACCAGAGTGAACACAAACTCAATGTCACAGGCAGTGATTGCACTCCTCTAGCACACCTTTATAGGGTGTAACACCTGATACATGATTAAGTGCACAAAACCTAAAGTGCAATATCAAAATCACCACCGGGGACAGTCAAGACACCTTGGAACTTTCCAAAGTAAAAAAGTTCACCCAGTGATTTAAAACTGTCAGATCACTTCAGATCATGACAGTACCCCCTCCTTAATGAGGGGCCTCTGGACCCTCAAGACCACCCCTCATTAGGGAAACACCTACAGCGGGGACGCCCAGACCCTGAGTTCACCCCACCATTACCTGACACTTCAGGTTTATGACAAACGCACCGCTGGTATTGGCAATACATGTTCATTTTGGAGGCACCACTCATCTCCACAGCGCCGACCTGGGGAACGAGTTTATGTATGTGTATGTTTGTTTGTTATGAGCTTATCAGACTCCACAACACATTTCCAAGATGTTTTTTAGTGGCACACATACACGCTCGTTCACACACAGGTCCGGACCTGAACGTTTATTACACACATTCGTTTGTCATTTTTTGGTGAACTCATTCTGAACTAGACAGCAGAGGCGTCCCCCTGCATCACCACACTCACACCCCCGCAAATCACCAAGGGGTCACCACCCTCCAACCCTCTCCACCATGAGGTCTGCACCTCCCAGGGTTGGTTAATGGCGAGGGTTGAGATTTGTCCCTACTCCCCCGCAGCACACCTGCTGCTCACACCAGGAGGAGAGGGAACGCATATGGAGGAAATATACACTCACTGGCCGCCTCCACACGGCCAGGAGGGGCGGCTTCTACGGTGGTATTTGAAGATTTGGCGTAAACCCCGCGGACTCTACATCAGTCTGCTCATCACTGGAACGCACCCCTTCACCTCGGGGAACACCAAGCAGCTCTGTGGGGCACCATTCCTCCCACCTGCCTTGGTACGCCCACGTGCATGAGCAAGTCCCGCTCCCCAGCAGCGACTCTAGGGGCTTTTAGCCAGATCACAGCCGCCTTTTTTTTTTTTTTTTTTTTGTTCTGGTTACCTGAGCAGAGGCCCCAGACCCTGATAACTGCTGCTGCAGCGGCTCTAACACACCTTGCCGCTCCCCACACCTCAGTGAGGCCTGGCAGCAATTACTCAGCAGTCTCCACATGGCCAAAGCTCACCAGAGAAAAAAAAAACTGTAAGGCCTGTGATAATGTCATGGTCACGTGTGTCAGGACGCAGATGATGCCGCAAGGCAAACCCATAACACACGTGACCCTGGATACACCGCCTCCAGTGGGGCGCATTTAAATAATAAAAACGTGCAGGTGGATACGCCGCCTCCACCTGGCGAATTTAGGTATTACACGTTATACATACAATATCTGGAAACACCGCCTCCAGTAAGGCGCATTTAAATAATAAAGGGGGGAACCTGGGTAACTTTAACAATGGTGGGCCCTGCAATAGGGAAAGGGAATTGGAGACCTCCTAAGCTCCCCTGAGCCAGTGTCCCTGCACTCCTAACGTTCCATATGCCGGTTTCGCACCGGGCGCCGCACGCGTACCTCAACGCCCTAGCTCGCCCTGAACCTAAACCCTCACTAGGGAATGGGTCGGTGCGGAGACTAATCCCACCACTGCACTAATAACACACATGAGGAAAGATACAATACAGGGGAAACACCACTTAGCTTTGCTCTGTTGCGTGCGCTCCTAGCAACAGAGCCCTCCACCTGAGTGCATCTTCTCCTCCACCCGGATCCATCACCATAACAGGATCCTTCACCTTAGTGCAACCTTGGAGCAGAGTCCAACACCAGTTGCAGCTGCTTAGAACCAGAGTCCCAAGGATGAGTTCAGCTGCTGACACGAAGTCGAGCATGCTTGAGTCCAGCTCAGCGGCCATGTCACACATGGTGAGTGCCACTCTCCATAGTCGCCACTCCACCAGCCCATGCAGACACTTCCCGCTGACACCATCACTGCGACCCCACCACGCCATGCCAGCCCTTCGTCTAGACACCATAGCTGCAACACGTCCCCCCTGGCTAAGCTGCGCAGGACTCCTCACCAGCTCCATCCTTCATCCAGGCTCTCCCAAACCAGAGTGAACACAAACTCAATGTCACAGGCAGTGATTGCACACCTCTAGCACACCTTTATAGGGTGTAACACCTGATACATGATTAAGTGCACAAAACCTATAGTGCAATATCAAAACCACCACCGGGGACAGTCAAGACACCTTGGAACTTTCCAAAGTAAAAAAAGTTCACCCAGTGATTTAAAACTGTCAGATCACTTCAGATCATGACAGACAGACTGCGAAAAGAAGAAACTTGGAGGCTGAAAAAAGTTCGAAGAACTTAGCAGCATGGCTGGATGACTGGATGATGAAAACCACTTGACAGGGAATGTTATTGAAATCTCACAAAAATTAAATTCAGATACGTCGGAACAAGACAACCTTAATAATGATAATGACTCGAAAGACCAAAATTATATAGGCGAAGAAGATATAACAGACCCAACCAATGATACACCAAATTTTTTGGAAGATGAAGATTCTGCCTACTACAACGCCTTTCCTACTGTGATTAAAAATCAAGATAAGAAACGTAGGCTGATAGCGTCTGGTCCAATACAGCCTGACGGACCATTTCCCAAGGATATCAATCAACAAGGTCGATCTTTTTCAAGTAACTATTATTTTATCAACACAAAGTCAGGGTTGAAGCTTAAAAAAAGTTGGTTATGCTACTCAACAAAATTAGATTGTGTTTACTGCTTGCCATGTTGGCTATTCCCTCAGTCACAGTCGGAAGCACTTGAATACAGAAATCGTGTATTACCGTTTTCAACAACCGGAGTTCGAGACTGGAAGCATATTTCAGAACGTATTTCAGTTCATGAAGCATCCAAAAGCCGTACACATGCTTGTGTAGTTTATGAGCAATGGCGGAAACGTGGTACTTTAGAAGACGTTTTCGACAAAAATGTGGAGAGTGAAAGAAGCTTTTGGCGTAAAGTTCTTAAAAGAATCCTGAATGTGACATTAAGACTTGCAACATGTAATCTTGCGTTTCATGGATCTATTGAAAAGTTAGAATATAGTAACAAAGGAAATTTTCTCTCGATAGTTGAGCTTTTGTCAAAATATGACCCAGTACGACAAGAATTGCTTCAGCATACGCAAGGGACTGTGAAATACCTCAGTCCTAAAATTCTGAATGAGCTTATTAATCTATTAGCCTTACAAATCAAAGATGAAATTGTAGTTGAGCTTCAAAATTCATTGTTTTTTTCATTGATCCTAAATACCACCCAGGACATGGCTAAAATTGATCAGATGAGTGCAGTTTACCGGTATGTCAAAATAGTTAATGATGAAGAGGGGAAACCTATTGAAATCAAAATATGTGAAACTTTTGTATGCTTTAGAGAGATAAAAGATCTGTCTGCGCAAGGTCTTGCAGAAGAAATAACAACTTCATTGAAAGAGAAAAACTTGGATTTGACCAAATGTCGGAGACAAGGCTATGATGGTGCTGCAGTCATGAGTGGGGTATACAATGGAGTGCAGCAGCGTATTGAAGAAAAAGCCCCACACGCATACTTTGTGCACTGCGCTGCTCATAACCTTAATTTAGTGTTGACGGATGCTGTGGAAGAGAACCGAGTGGTGAGCCAGTTTTTTGAAACAATTCAAAGTGTATATTGCTTTTTTGGTAATAGTATTGTTCGCTCGCAAGATTTGAAATCAGTGTACTGCATCGAAGCTCAGCCCGATTCACTGAATTCGAAATCGAAAGTAACACTGAAAACTCTTAATCCAACTCGTTGGTCTGGCAGACATGATGCAGTGTATGCACTGAAACACAGGTTTTGTGACGTGATGAAAAGTCTTATTCGCATAACTTTCACTTCCAAAAAAAACAAGGAAAGAAATGAGGCACAGCAGCCAAAGAACAAACTTGAAAGTTTTGATTTAGTATTACTTTTGGTTGTGCAGTGTGAAGTCTTAGAGACTCTCAACCTCGTATTGAAATCCTTACAATCTGAAACCATGGACCTCTTGTCTGCATATCAGTTATTGGGTAATGCATTGTTAAAGATAACCGAAATGCGTGAAAGGTTCGAAGCACTTGTTTCTGAAGCATCAGATGTGTGTAGTCGAAGGGGAATAAAAAATGAATTTCACCAGAGCAGAGTAAGGAAAGTAAAGAAACACTTTGATGAGTTGTGTGAAGACGAGAGATAAGCAGACCCAAAAACTTGTTTCTGAGTTACTGTGTTCTATCCAATGGTAGACACACTTTGTACTCAACTTCATCGCCGCTTTGAAGGGATGAAAGCTGTTCTTGACTCTTAAGAAGTAATACAACCTGATTTTTTGGCCAGTGCAAGTGAAAGAGATATTCACAAAAAAAGCTGTTGATTTTGTTAACAAGTTTGCAGATCATGTAACTCCAGCCTTTCCTTCACAGTTATGTTCAGTAAAAAATTTGTTTCAAAAGCAACTGGAAAAAATGAAAAGTGTTAAGGAAATTGCTGATTTCCTAATAGTCGAGCATTCTTCACTTTCATCAAGCATCATGTATTTGACTGTTCCTGTGACTGTGTCTAAGGCTGAACGATCCTTCTCTAAGCTTAAACTCATAAAAAACTACTTGAGAAGTACTATGGCTCAAGAAAGACTCAGCAGCTTAGCTTTACTTTCAGTTGAGAATGATCGAGCTCAACAGATCAACTTTGACAAAGTAATTGATGAATTCGCTTCTCTGAAAGTTAGGAAACAAATGTTTAAGTAGCTGTTTAAAATGAAACAAGTTGGTAATGTTTAAGTAAGGTTATGTTTAAGTGAACAAAGTTTAAATATATACTGTTTAAAACTACTTAATATTTAATAAACATATACAGTTATTTGAAAATTGTGCAATATTTTGAATTATTATTCACCTTATTAATTTTCCAAACATATTCACTGAATATTTAACTTCCAAAACTAGCATCATAAGCAAAATCTATTAAAGGTCTTGCGGAACGTGGTGAAGCCTGTGTGTTGTATACAACAAGGCGTAGCAGGCTTCACCATGTTCCGCACAACCTCTAGTAATTGAAATGTTGTGGGGCCCCATTATGAAGTTTTGCCCCAGGGCCCCAAAGTTTATAGTTACGGCACTGCTTAAAACTATGAAACAGAAATGAACAACATAGTTTTGTTCCATATGTAGCAGCCACTGCCGGACACTGCAGATCCTAAGAGAATAGGGGATGATCTGCTCCAAATTTGCAATGGGGTCCTGACACTTCTAGTTACACTACTGAGACCAACAGCACTAAATTATCTTTTATGTCTTCTAAGTAGTGTTGAGCGATACCGTTTGATACCCAAAAATATCGTATCGGATGGTATTGCCCGATACGAAAAAAATATCGGGTATTGCCGATTCCGATACCGGAAGTTCCATTCAAGTCAATGGCACTTCCGGTATCGGAATTTAAAAAAGCCCTTAAACATTTCCTTGTTGGCTAATTCTACATAATTGAAAACAAATAAGAATCATGTAGAATGTATTGTGGGAGGTGGAGGAGACATTAAAGGCATAGTGGTTTATTCAAATCACATGGCATAGCATTAATTCCAATTTTTTTTTCAAGACGTTCGGAGTTAAAAAGATATTGACTATGTTAACCTTTTTTATATTTTGTCAGATATGTATGTTTCACAACTTCCATGCTCTTCACCTTCTTTTGTACTTCTCCCACACTTTCTCCTTCATGATCCGCAGCAGTAGCATTTTTTTCATCAACTTTTTCTTCACCTTATTCATCTTCTTCTTCTTCATCTTCTTCCCATTAATTTTTTTTTTCCATTCTTCATATTCAGCTATTATTAATTTTCATATGCTATTTCTTCATCTTCTTCCTATTCTTCTTTTTCTTCATTTTCTTATGGTGACAGGCATTCCTGTAGTACTTATCTATAAAAGTTATAAGATTGCACCTTACGTTCTGCCTGTCACAAAAGATTTACAACAGGATTTGTCCGCATTCAGTTTGGCCTGCAGCAGCAGGAGTTTTCCAGGGGCACCACGAGGAGGAACGGACTCACCCCCATTTACTGCTTAGTCTTCTTCTGCTTATAATTTTGATTTCTTCTATGATGATTTTTAGTCTTATGCTTAATGTTCTTCTGCTTTCTGTTCTTCTGCTTTTGCTTCTTCTGCTTCTTGTTCTTCTGTCTTTTGTTCTGTATCTTGGTGGTTGTCTTCATGTTCTTTGTCCTCTTGGTCATATTATTTAGGGTCATATTTCTGGTCTTCTTTGGTGTGGCCTTCAGGGTTGTCGTCATCAGGGTCGTCGTCATGAAGATCAATAAGGATTACCAAAGACAATTTCAAAAAGCTTGATCTTGGAAATGTAGCAGAAGGTACAAGAAGGCTGAGAAACTGGCGAGAACCAGCTGACAGTACTGGAACCCCTAGTGGCAGCAGAAGGAACAATAGCCAATGGCACTACTGAGGAACAGCTGACGGTGCTGGACCCCGGTTACTAAGCAGGAGGTACCTGTGCTAGAAACCACTACCAAGAACCAGCTGACCTTGCTGGACCTCGGATACCGAGATGGAGGCACCTAGGCCAAAGGCTCTGGCGAGAACCGGCTGAAAGTGCTGGAACCCGGATGGGTAGCAGAAGGAACAAGAGCCAATGGCACTACCGAGGACCAACTGACGGTGCTGGACCACGGTTACTAAGCAGAAGGTACCTGTGCTAAAAAGCACTACCAAGGACCAGCTGACGGTGCTGGACTTCGGATACCGAGATGGAGGCACCTAGGCCAAAGCCTCTGGCGAGAACCAGCTGACAGTGCTGGCACCCGGATGGGTAGCAGAAGGAACAAGAGCCAATGGCACTACCGAGGACCAACTGATGGTGCTGGACCACGGTTACTAAGCAGAAGATACTTGTGCTAGAAAGCACTACCAAGGACCAGCTGACGGTGCTGGACTTCGGATACCGAGATGGAGGCACCTAGGCCAAAGGCTCTGGCGAGAACCAGCTGACAGTGCTGGCACCCAGATGGGTAGCAAAAGGAACAAGAGCCAATGGCACTACCGAGGACCAACTGATGGTGCTGGACCACGGTTACTAAGCAGAAGGTACCTGTGCTAAAAAGCAGTACCAAGGACCAGCTGACGGTGCTGGACCTCGGATACCGAGAAGGAGGCACCTAGGCCAAAGGCTCTGGCGAGAACCAGCTGACAGTGCTGGAACCCGGGTGGGTAGCAGAAGGTACCCATCCAAAGCAAAGTAGCCAGACCGCAAGCCGGCTGCAGTTACCGAAACCCACAGTCCTACAGGGGGTCCATGTCCCATTGGCACTACGGATCCAGCCTTCAGTGCCAGTTCCCGCAGCCCACATAGGAGTCACCTAAACTGCAGGCACCGTAGAGTCGGCTAACCCGGCCGCAAGACGACAGGACAACGGATTGTTGGCATAGTGACCTTGAAAATACCCGGAAACAGCTGGCGTGCTGGAACCAGGCTGGGCAACAGGGAGTAGCCGTGCCAAAGGCACTGCCGAGAACCAGCTGACGGTGCTGAAACCCAGATGGGTAGCAAAAGCTACAAGAGCCAATGGCACTACCGAGGAACAGCTGACGATGCAGGACTTCGGATACCGAGATCGAGGCACCTAGGCCAAAGGCTCTAGCGAGAACCAGCTGACAGTGCTGGCACCCGGATGGGTAGCAGAAGGAACAAGAGCCAATGGCACTACCGAGGACCAACTGACGGTGCTGGACCACGGTCACTAAGCAGAAGGTACCTGTGCTAAAAAGCACTACCAAGGACCAGCTGACGGTGCTGGACCTCGGATACCAAGATGGAGGCACCTAGGCCAAAGCCTCTGGCGAGAACCAGCTGACAGTGCTGGAACCCGGGTGGGTAGCAGAAGGTACCCATCCAAAGCAAAGTAGCCAGGCCGCAAGCTGGCCGCAGTTACCAAAACCCACAGTCCTACAGGGGGTCCATGTCCCATTGGCACTACGGATCCAGCCTTCAGTGCCAGTTCCCGCAGCCCACATAGCACATAGGAGTCACCTAAACTGCAGGCACCGTAGAGTCGGCTAACCCGGCCGCAAGACGACAGGACAACGGATTGTTGGCATAGTGACCTTGACACTACCCGGAAACAGCTGGCCTGCTGGAACCAGGCTGGGCAACAGGGAGTACCCGTGCCAAAGACACTGCCGAGAACCAGCTGACAGTGCTGGAACCCAGATGGGTAGCAAAAGCTACAAGAGCCAACGGCACTACCGAGGAACAGCTGACGGTGCTGGACCACGGTTACTAGGCAGGAGGTACCTGTGCTAAAAAGCACTACCAAGGACCAGCTGATGGTGCTGGACCTTCGGATACCGAGATGGAGACACCTAGGCCAAAGGCTCTGGTGAGAACCAGCTGACAGTGCTGGAACCCAGGTGGGTAGCAGAAGGTACCCATCCAAAGCAAAGTAGCCAGGCCGTAAGCCGGCCGCAGTTACCGAAACCCACAGTCCTACAGGGGGTCCATGTCCCATTGGCACTACGGATCCAGCCTTCAGTGCCAGTTCCCGCAGCCCACATAGGAGTCAACTAAACTGCAGGCACCGTAGAGTCGGCTAACCCGGCCGCAAGACGACAGGACAACGGATTGTTGGTATAGTGACCTTGACACTACCCGGAAACAGCTGGCGTGCTGGAACCAGGCTGGGCAACAGGGAATACCCGTGCCAAAGACACTGCCGAGCACCAACTGGCGTTGTTGGAACCCAGGGACAATCATGGTGAAGGCCGAGGCCTACTTGGTGGTAGTTTTAGATTGTTTGTAGGCTACAACAGACTGTCAACGTGCTCCAATTAGGCATCTGTCTCCACTCTGTTTCCAGGATTTCACGTGACCACCAACACCGCCAGTTTATGCGTACAGTAGCCGTCTGCCCAATCCACACGTGTTCCTGTGTTACTGGGGTTCTGTAATGTCAGCAGATCCCCTGACGTGTGTCTGCCAATGTCTCCTGCTCTGTCCACATTCCCACCACTTGCAGTGGGAAGGTGGACAGCGCAGGAGACAGTGCCGGACACACATTGGGGGATCTGCTCACGTAACAGAACACCAGGAACACAGGAACAAGTGTGGAATGCGTGGACGGCCACCGTGAGCAGGAACTGGCGGTGTTGGAGGTCAGGGGAAATACTAGAGACAGAGTGGAGACAGAGGCCAAATCAGAGAATGTTTAAATCTGAAGTAGTTACAATTTGGAGGCAGCAGCAGTTTGCCCTCCACACAGCAGGGGATCAGTTGACGTTACCGAACCCCACTTTCACATGAACGAGTGTTTTTTTCTGTGTGGACAGCACTTCCGAGCACCAACTGGCTTTGTTGGAGCCCAGTGACAATCATGGTGCAGGCCGAGGCCTACTAGGAGCCAGGTGTAAATCGGAGGTATTTTGACTTTGGAGGGAGCAGGACACTTTGCCCTCCATACAGAAGGGGATCAGCTGACGTTACCGAACCCCACTTTCACATGAACAAGTGTTTTTTTTCTGTATGGACAGCACTTCCGAGCACCAACTGGCGTTGTTGGAGCCCAGGGACAATCATGGTGTAGGCCGAGGCCTACTAGGAGCCAGGTGTAAATCGGAGGTATTTTGACTTTGGAGGGAGCAGGACACTTTGCACTCCACACAGAAGGGGATCAGCTGACGTTACCGAACCCCACTTTCACATGAACAAGTGTTTTTTTCTGTATGGACAGCACTTCCGAACACCTACTGGCGTTGTTGGAGCCCAGGGACAATCATGGTGTAGGCCGAGGCCTACTAGGAGCCAGGTGTAAATCGGAGGTATTTTGACTTTGGAGGGAGCAGGACACTTTGCCCTCCACACAGAAGGGGATCAGCTGACGTTACCGAACCCCACTTTCACATGAACAAGTGTTTTTTTCTGTATGGACAGCACTTCCGAGCACCAACTGGCGTTGTTGGAGCCCAGGGACAATCATCGTGTAGGCCGAGGCCTACTTGGTGGTAGTTTTAGATTGTTTGTAGGCTACAACAGACTGTCAACGTGCTCCAATTAGGCATCTGTCTCCACTCTGTTTCCAGGATTTCACGTGACCACCAACACCGCCAGTTTATGCGTACAGTAGCCGTCTGCCCAATCCACACGTGTTCCTGTGTTACTGGGGTTCTGTAATGTCAGCAGATCCCCTGACGTGTGTCTGCCAATGTCTCCTGCTCTGTCCACATTCCCACCACTTGCAGTGGGAAGGTGGACAGCGCAGGAGACAGTGCCGGACACACATTGGGGGATCTGCTCACGTAACAGAACACCAGGAACACAGGAACAAGTGTGGAATGCGTGGACGGCCACCGTGAGCAGGAACTGGCGGTGTTGGAGGTCAGGGGAAATACTAGAGACAGAGTGGAGACAGAGGCCAAATCAGAGAATGTTTAAATCTGAAGTAGTTACAATTTGGAGGCAGCAGCAGTTTGCCCTCCACACAGCAGGGGATCAGTTGACGTTACCGAACCCCACTTTCACATGAACGAGTGTTTTTTTCTGTGTGGACAGCACTTCCGAGCACCAACTGGCTTTGTTGGAGCCCAGGGACAATCATGGTGCAGGCCGAGGCCTACTAGGAGCCAGGTGTAAATCGGAGGTATTTTGACTTTGGAGGGAGCAGGACACTTTGCCCTCCACACAGAAGGGGATCAGCTGACGTTACCGAACCCCACTTTCACGTGAACAAGTGTTTTTTTCTGTATGGACAGCACTTCCGAGCACCAACTGGCGTTGTTGGAGCCCAGGGACAATCATGGTGTAGGCCGAGGCCTACTAGGAGCCAGGTGTAAATCGGAGGTATTTTGACTTTGGAGGGAGCAGGACACTTTGCCCTCCACACAGAAGGGGATCAGCTGACGTTACCGAACCCCACTTTCACATGAACAAGTGTTTTTTTCTGTATGGACAGCACTTCCGAGCACCAACTGGCGTTGTTGGAGCCCAGGGACAATCATCGTGTAGGCCGAGGCCTACTTGGTCGTAGTTTTAGATTGTTTGTAGGCTACAACAGACTGTCAACGTGCTCCAATTAGGCATCTGTCGCCACTCTGTTTCCAGGATTTCACGTGACCACCAACACCGCCAGTTTATGCGTACAGCAGCCGTCTGCCCAATCCACATGTGTTCCTGTGTTACTGGGGTTCTGTAATGTCAGCAGATCCCCTGATGTGTGTCTGCCACTGTTTCCTGCTCTGTCCACATTCCCACCACTTGTAGTGGGAAGGTGGACAGCGCAGGAGACAGTGCCGGACACACATTGGGGGATCTGCTCACGTAACAGAACACCAGGAACACAGGAACAAGTGTGGAATGCGTGGACGGCAACTGTGAGCAGGAACTGGTGGTGTTGGAGGTCAGGGGAAATACTAGAGACAGAGTGGAGACAGAGGCCAAATCAGAGAATGTTTAAATCAGAAGTAGTTACAATTTGGAGGCAGCAGCAGTTTGCCCTCCACACAGCAGGGGATCAGCTGACGTTACTGACCCCCACTTTCACATGAACGAGTGTTTTTTTCTGTGCAGACAGCACTTCTGAGCACCAACTGGCGTTGTCGGAGCCCAAGGAAAATCAGGTAGTAGGCTGAGGCCTACTTGGTGGCAGTTTTCGATTGTTTCTACACTACTACTAACTGTCAGCGTACTCCAATTAGGCCTCTGGCTTCACTCTGTTTCGAGTATTTCCTCTGGCTTCCAACCACGCCAGTTGCTGCTCTGAAATGCCGTCTGCACAACCCACACTTGTTCCTGTGTTACTGGGGTTCTGTAACACCAGCTTCTCCCTAGAGGTGAGTCAGGCAATGTCTCCTGCTCTGCCCACTTTTCCACTACAAGTAGTGGGAATGTAGACAAAGCAGGAGACATTGCCGGACTCACCTCTGGAGATGAGCAGATGTTACAGGACCCAGGTAACGCAGGAACAAGTGTTGATTGTGCAGACGGCACTTGAGAGCAGAAACAGGCGGTGTTGTAGGCCGGAGGAAATACTCAAAACAGAGTGGAGACAGAGGGCAAATCAGAGAACATATTAAATCAGAGGTAGTCAGAAGTTGTAGGCAGCAGGAGAGTTTGCCGTGCACACAGCAGGGGATCAGCTGACGTTACCGAACCCCACTTACACATGAGCAAGTGTTTTGTCTGTGCGTACAGCACTTCTGAGCACCAACTGGCGGTGTCAGAGCCAAGGGAAAATCAGGTAGTAGGCCGAGGCCTACTTGGAGCCAGGTGTAAATCTGAGGTACTTTGAGTTTGGAGGGAGCAGGACACTTTGCCATACACACAGCAGGGGATCAGCTGATGTTACCGAACCCCACTTACACATGAGCGAGTGTTTTGTCTGTGCGTACAGCACTTCCGAGCACCAACTGGCGGTGTCGGAGCCCAGGGAAAATCAGGTAGTAGGCCAAGGCCTACTTGGAGCCAGGTGTAAATCTGAGGTACTTTGAGTTTGGAGGGAGCAGGACACTTTGCCATACACACAGCAGGGGATCAGCTGACGTTACCGAACCCCACTTACACATGAGCGAGTGTTTTTTTCTGTACGGACAGCACTTCTGAGCACCAACTGGTGGTGTAGGAGCCCAGGGAAAATCAGGTAGTAGGCTGAGGCCTACTTGGTGGCAGTTTTCGATTGTTTCTACACTACTACTAACTGTCAACGTACTCCAATTAGGCCACTGGCTTCACTCTGTTTCGAGTATTTCCTCTGGCTTCCAACCACGCCAGTTGCTGCTCTGAAATGCCGTCTGCACAACCAACACTTGTTCCTGTGTTACTGGGGTTCTGTAACACCAGCTTCTCCCTAGAGGTGAGTCAGGCAATGTCTCCTGCTCTGTCCACTTTTCCACTACAAGTAGTGTGAATGTAGACAAAGCAGGAGACATTGCCGGACTCACCTCTGGAGATGAGCAGATGTTACAGGACCCAGGTAACACAGGAACAAGTGTTGATTGTGCAGACGGCACTTGAGAGCAGAAACAGGCGGTGTTGTAGGCCGGAGGAAATACTCAAAACAGAGTGGAGACAGAGGGCAAATCAGAGAACATATTAAATCAGAGGTAGTCAGAAGTTGTAGGCAGCAGGAGAGTTTGCCGTACACACAGCAGGGGATCAGCTGACGTTACCGAACCCCACTTACACATGAGCGAGTGTTTTGTCTGTGCGTACAACACTTCTGAGCACCAACTGGTGGTGTCGGAGCCAAGGGAAAATCAGGTAGTAGGCCGAGGCCTACTTGGAGCCAGGTGTAAATCTGAGGTACTTTGAGTTTGGAGGGAGCAGGACACTTTGCCATACACACAGCAGGGGATCAGCTGACGTTACCGAACCCCACTTACACATGAGCGAGTGTTTTGTCTGTGTGGACAGCACTTCTGAGCAACAACGGGCGTTGCTGTAGCCCAGGAAATAAAGTTCAGGTCATAGAAACATTAACACAACAGGAGACCTGGATCCTGTTGCCAGCCAATTATTTATTCTGGAAGAGGACTGGCAAATTCAGGTGAGATCCAGGCCTTGTTCATTTTCACAAAAGTAAGCCGGTCAACATTATCGGCGGATAGTCGCGTGCAACGGTCTGTTACCACACCACCTGCAGCACTAAAGACACGTTCCGATAATACACTGGCAGCAGGGCAAGCCAGCACCTCCAATGCATACTGGCTAAGCTCTGGCCATGTATCCAGCTTAGAGACCCAATACCTGAACGGGGAAGAGCCGTCTGGGAGTACACTAACAGGGCAAGACAAGTAGTCTGTCACCTTCTGACGGAAACGTTGCCTCCTGCTGACTGGAGCCGTCTGTTATGGTGTAGCCGTTTGTGGCGGTCCCACAAAACTTTTCCACATTTGGGCCATACTGGCCTTGCCTTGTCCTGCGGCACTGCCTCTGCTACCTCTTTGTGCAGAGCTTCCTCCACTGCCTCTACCCACATAGCTGCTTTGAAAAGCACTACCAGCAACACTTGCAGGGGGAATGGAGAACATGATGGCCTGCACAAGTGTTTCTTGGTACTCCCGCATTTTACGCTCCCGGTTCAACTGTGGCATGAGGCTTTGTAAGTTGTCCCGGTAGCGAGGATCTAAGAGGGTGTACAACCAATAATCAGCCGTGTGGAGAATGTTGGCGATGCGGCGGTCATTTAACAATCACTGCAGCATGAAATCAACCATGTGCTGCAGACTGCCAACTGGACCGGAAACGCTGTCCCCAGCTTGAGGCAGCATCTCAGCCTGCTCAGCATCACCCCACCCTCGCTGTACACACTGACTACTAGAGCCTTGTGTACCTCCCTCCTCTGGAGAGATGTGTTCCTCCTCCTCCATTGACTCCTCGTCATCCTCCTCACTAAGTGTCCCCTGCCTGGGCCTTTGTGTGGAAGCACGTTGCGCAGACTTGCCAGAAGCAGATGGCATTTCTGACTCCTCATCCTCGACCTCTTCAAAAACCTCCTCACTTAGTGCTTGTAAGGTTTTTTGAAGCAGACAGATAAGGGGGACAGTCATGCTGACTAGTGCATCATCTGCACTGGCCATCCGCGTGGATTCATCGAAGGCACGCAAAACTTGACAGATGTCCCTCATAGTGGCTCACTCAGTGGTGGTGAAGTGTGTCCGGCGCACAGTGCGACTTGTTTGCGCCTGATGCAGCTGGTACTCCATTACTGCTGCCTGCTGCTCACACAACCGCTCCAACATATGTAACGTTGAATTCCACCTGGTGGGGAGGTCACATATGATGCGATGTTCTGGCAGGCGGAATCGGCATTGCAGAGATGCAATGCGCGATCTTGCCATGCTGGAACGCCGCAAGTGAGCACACTCTAGGCGAACCTTGTGCAGCAGTGCATCAAGATCCGGATAGTCCCTCAGAAAGCTCTGCATGACCAAATTGAGCACGTGTGCCAGACATGGTATGTGAGTGAGGTTGCCTAGGCCCAGAGCTGCCACTAGATTTCGGCCATTGTCACTCACTACCAAACCTGGCTGGAGATTCACTGGCACAAACCACACATCGCTCTCCTGCTTGATGGCATTCCAGAGCTCCTTTGCTGTGTGGCTCTGATTCCCCAAAGAAATTAATTTAAGGACGGCCTGTTGATGTTTGGCCACACCTGTGCTCATATCTGGCCTAACAGGCTCATGCAGTGCTGATTCCGAGGAACTAGAGTAGGAGGAGGACTCAATATGTACAGACTGCATTCCTGCAATCCTTGGAGTTGGCAGAATACGTACAGAGCCACTCTCCAGATCTGTACCCGGCTCCACAACATTGACCCAATGGGCAGTAAGGGAAAGGTATCGTCCCTGTCCATGGCTACTGGTCCACGCATCGTTGTCCAGGTGGACCTTGCTACTGACGGCGTTTAGTAGCGCATTTTTAATTTTTCCCCCCACATGCTTTTGCAGGGCAGGGACGGCTTGCCTGCTGAAATAAAAGCGGCTGGGCACATTGTATTGTGGAACTGCCAATGACATCAAGTTCTGGAAGGTGTCAGTCTCCACCAGCCTGAATGACAGCATCTCAAGGGCCCGTAGTTTGGCAATGCCGGCATTCAGAGCCAGTGCTCGGGGATGGTTTGCCGAGTATGGCCGCTTTTTCTCCCATGTCTGTGCTACCGATTGCTGGTGAGTGGCCTGGGAGTGTGCTGATGACTGAGAACGTGGTTCAGTGGGTGGAATTTCACTGGGTCTCTGGACAACAGTGGCAGAGGTTCTTCCATGGCGTTCCAGTGAGGAAGCCGAACCAGCTGTGTGTGAGCTGGAGGAAGAGGCCCCAACACGAGCTGAAGAGGTGGTAGGTGCTGCTGAAGGTTGGCCTACATCTTCAGTGTGTCTGTGTAACTCCACCTCGTGCTTGGTATGCACATGTTTCCACATATTTGTGGTATTGAGGTTGCTCACATTTTTCCCTCGTTTAACTTTCTGATGACACAGCTTGCATTTGACAAAGCAAATGTCATATGCAACTGTGTCAAAAAAAGACCACGCACTGCAAGTCCTGGGAGCGCCCGTTTTGTGTTTTGGAAGAGGATTGCTCCTCACGGGTGCCAAAGTGGAGGCTACAGGCAACCAAGTCTGCCCCCGCCCTCTCCCTCCTCTTTTGGCCGTTCGGGGAATCTCTTTCTCAGAGCTGCTCCCACCACCTTCCTGTGGCTGACGCCATGATGGGTCAAGGACCTCATCATCTACACTCCCCTCTTCAAGCACCGGCTGGTCCTGGGTTGTCTCGCCAGCACCGTACGCACCAGAAATTGGCAACTGAGTCTCATCATCATCAGATGAGCACTGAGGTGTGCTGACAATAGGCACTGGCCCACCCGCCTCTTCAGATTCAGAGGGACAAAGCAGTTGCGCATCACTGCATACTCCCTCTTCTTCACGCTCTAGAATGCTGCTTGGCTGGCCACCTCTTTCCAAGCCAACAGATTCTGAGAACAGAAGTAAAGATTGAGATGGCTCCTGTCCAGGGCTCTCAGACTGCCTGGGGAATTTGGCAGGTGGTGAAGAGACAGATGGTTGCTCTTCAGTGCTCTGGCCCTGGGAGGATGCGGAAGTCATTGAAGTGGATGCGTTAGCTGCCATCCATCCGACAACGGCTTCAATTTGTTCGTCACGCAGCAGTGGGGAACGGCGAGGTCCTACAAAGCTGCGCATGAAGGACTGTTGCCTGGTAAAAGTGGGGGATGCCGGGTCACTGGTGGCCGCAGCGGACACCGAATCCCCACGTCCTCTCCCTGCTGAATCCCCCCGTCCTCTCCCTGCTGAAACTCCATGGCCACGACCACGTGCCTTACTCCCTACCTTCTTCATGTTGGTAGACTGATAAAGATAGGCAGAAAAGTAAAAAAGGGGGGGCTTAGTGTTCTTATTCCTGAACACCTGCTAACCAGTATAAGAAACACTAATTTGGCTAAGAGTGTGTGTACTACACTTTAATATGATCTAATGTGGCCTACACAACTCTAAAGTGGAGTGTTTGGTGAACTTTATTTCCTTTTTTTTTTTGGGGGGGGGGAAATGAAAGGATGTGACCAAAGTATGAAAGCTATAGTATCACAAACTTCTTGGAGCGATTACAATGCAGGAAGCTAACCTACAATGCAATTGATGAGGCTCCAAAAAATAGGGTGATACTAGTCTAGCTGGCCCTGAAGGGCACAAGCCAGCAAAAAGGCTCCTCTATCTAATCCTATATAGTGTTTGCAACCAACTAATGACAATGGATGTGGATGGAAGCACACTAATATAGGAGCAAAAATCTGGACAAATTAGCTGCAAAAAAAGGACTATGTATGAGGCAGTGACGCACGCTGAGCGGACTACAACCAGCGGTGGCTGTAGAACACACTGCAACGTGAGCTGCACTCACACACAGAGAGACCTATCAGACAGCCAAAAACAGTGCAGAGAAATGGGCTATAGCACTGAAAGGCTGCTGAAAGGCTCCGCTGTCCACTCCTTTAGTGTTTGCAACCAACGTATATGTGTCATGATCTCAGTGCGGGTTTGACTCGCACACGTGGGGTTAATGTCTGGAACCAGTGCTGATGACTGGCATTTCTGGGGTTAAAGGTTGTGATCCCGATGCAGGTTTACCTGCACACCTGGGGCTATGATTGTGGCCTCTCCCTGGTTCTGGGGGAGGCTTCTTATAGCCTCAGGACGCTCCCATTCCTGTCAGTTATACTCTTGCCCTTGGCATTGTGTGGTGACCCCTGAGTGTGTTAGTGCTGTGTTCTGGTTGCTTGATTCTCTGTGTATGACTCGGTCTGTTCCCTGGATATCGCTTTGGATTCTGCCTGGTACCTCCTATGTCTGTTTGGTTTTGATCTCTGCTTGGCCCTGATTATCCGCTCTGTCTCATCCCTGGTACTGTACTGTGATCCTGTGTATGACCTTTGGCTTTGTCTGACCTCCCGTCTGTTTATCCCTCCTGAGCCTCGTTTGCCCGTACTGTTGTGACCTCCGTTTTGCCTGACTCTGAGTTGTTGTATGGTGTCCTGTCATATCTGAAAGCAGGACGCTAAGCCACGCCCCCTTGCAGTCACATGACCATAGGTCCCGTGCAAGCTTGTTCATTTTCAGTGTCCACAGGTCCCGTGCCTCTTTACTTTCCAGCGCTGGACTGGACCCTGACACTAATAGTTGAAGCACGCCTGGTCACCTCTGCTGCCCTGCTCCCCAGGTAACTCTTAGCACTGCTTCTGTACTCAGGACACGCGCACTGGCTCTATGAGCAAGTGTAGTGCGGTGTCTCTGACAATATGGATACGTATGGAAGCACACTATACAGGAGAAAAAAAAGCAGCAATAAAAGAAAAATGTGTATGAGGCAGAGACACACGCTGGGCGGCCTACAAGCAGACGTGCCTGCAGGACACACTACACAGCGTGGGTCTGCACTCACACAGCCCTTGCAGACAGCTATTAAAACAGCGCTGCTGGGCTAAAAAAATGCTACAGTGGTGGATTATGTAGCCTGGGTAAAGCAATAGATATGTTTGATGATCGCTATTTCTAACTGTCCCTCACAGTCTTCAACAGCAGCCTGTCCCTAACTGAATTCACAGCAGAGTGAACCCGAAATGGCGGCTGCTGCGGTTTTTATAGTGCATCATGACATCATTTCAGCAGCCAATCACAGCCATGCCAGTAGTTAACATGCCTACATGCCTAACAGGATGTAGGATGTGCCCACACTTCTGAGGATCCCCATTGGCTGAATCAAATCGAGCGGGCTCCTAGCATTATGGGAACTTCCGATTCCGGTATTCGATATGAAAAAAGTATCGGAATTCCGATACAGCGAATATCGGCCGATACCCGATACTTGCGGTATCGGAATGCTCAACACTACTTCTAAGTACTTCACTACCAAATACCTGATCATTTCCAGCCAGATACACTTTAACTTCTGAAGAATTATATCCTCTTTTTTCACAGACCCCAGCAAGCATTTCTCGTATGTTAAGTCCTGGTTTGACCGCAGTGAGGGAAGCGGTGCCATCCGGGAGGTAAACACAACAGTATTTGATAGGTTTGCTGTCTGCGTCACGTTCTGTGCTGCCCATATTGCCACTGTCATGCTGAAAAAGAAAAGAAGAAAAGAGACAAAATGAACCTCTAGACACGTGTAACCCTGGGCACATTTTCTCCCTGGCTTAATCTGTTGATGACGAAGGGGTTGACTGGCCATGTAAAGGAAAAACAGACTCATTACTGTAATCTTGGGTATGAGATGCCTCTAATAGCCCTATGATTCATGCCAGGGAAGACAGTGGGTAAATAAATGTGAGCTAAAGGACACATCTCACATTCAATGTAAAGCAAAGTCACACTGTGGTAAATCAGTGGTATGTGGACAATACTACAATACTTACTAAGGTAAGGGTGGTTTCACATTAGCGCTTTTTAAGCGCACGCACGGCCGGGGGTAGCTCCGCCCCTGAGCCGGCTCTCTGCCCGGCGTGCCCGCCCCTTGCTTGTATCGCCGCCTCCTAGCGCACAGCGGCGATACTTTTGACGGTGCGCCGTGCGCGCCAAAATCCGAAAAGTTTGATTTTGGCGCGCACGGCGCACCGTCAAAAGTGCGCAGCGCAGGTCAAAGCGCAACTAGCGCACGGCCTGCGCACGATCTGCGCACCCTATGCTAAAGATAGGGTGCGCCGATCGCAGGCGCCGCTGTGCGCTAGGAGGCGGCGATACAAGCAAGGGGCGGGCACGCCGGGCAGAGAGCCGGCTCGGGGGCGGAGCTACCCCCGGCCGTGCGTGCGCTTAAAAAGCGCTAATGTGAAACCACCCTAAGAAAACCATAAAACAGGAAAAAGGTAAAAAAAATTTTAAATACAATAAAGTACAAAAATGTACAGTGTGGTGTAAATGTACCTTACGTACAATAGAAAGTGAATACGGGTCAGAATGGATCCTTATTTAATTATGGCTGCCACAATAAGATCAAGGAGAATTGGTTTCAAAACTCATTAAAAAAACTGTTTCCCATTGTTATTGAAGTCTTAGAAAGACCTATCAAAATGGCAGAAAAAAAAACAACATACCTAGAGCATGCAGAATTTAGAAAAAAAGGAAGATACACTAACCACAAAATGCTGCAAAAGATCAAAAAACAAAATGCAGTGTATACAGACAGTGCAATATTTCACTTAAGACTTTGAACAACAAAAAAAAAGTTATTAATACTTGGTTGTGAAACCAGTCTAAAAGGGAACCTGACAATTGATACATGCTGTCCAATACATGGCAATATAGGAGGTCCAAAATGGTAATCTATTAAATATCAGATATAACTTTAAAATATACAGTAAATCTAAATGTTTGAACATATATGGGCAGACAGTCCAAGTAAGTATTCCAAATTCATTGCAAAATATCAAAGTTTATTAGTTAAATATAATACACAGAATACAAATGTAAAATTAACAGCCAGAGGTACCTCACAGCTTGAGGGACACATAACAATAGACCTTATTTTAATATAAATGTAATGTCCAGGTTACAATTTTATGCTGACAACTAATATGCTAATAGCCATATAAAGTGCTTGCTACCAAACAACCAATGGAGTGCCATTTATGCAGATCAGCATATATAAACACATATTTTTTAGTAAAATTTATGTTAAGACCTGTATGTAGCTGCTGTCCTGGCTCACATATATATGGCAGTTCCAATATACCTCCACCCCGACGTACGTTTCGTCCCGCTTCTTCAGGTGAAGCCTGAAGCTCCCTGAAGAAGCAGGATGAGGGACACATGAAACAGGTGTCAGGTTCTCTTTAAAAACAAGTTTTCACCAGTTTGAGCATGTAAGGTGGTGTCATAATGGTATAGTGGCTGGATAGCTGAGTAACACATAATTTTTATTCTTTAATCTCTCCTCTCTGTTGCAGAGATATTAGCTTGAAAAGATATGATTCTAAATCTCACTAACACCAAGGGGACGTTACCAGAGACTTGTGTCTGGGATCATACACTTTCCCTGCATAAGGTTGACCAATCATAAGCAAGCAGCATCATGCAGGGGGGAAAAGAGCATATTATTATTTATTATTATAGCGCCATTTATTCCATGCCACTTTACATGTGAAAAGGGATATACATAATAAAAACGAGTACAGTAATCTTAAATAATAAAAGTCACGACTGGTATAGGACAGGAGGAGAGAGGACCATGCCCGCGAGGGCTCACAATCTAGAAGGGATGGGTGAGGATACAATAGGTGACTGTAGAGCTGGTCGTGGAGCGGTATGGTGGAATGGTGGTTACTGCAGGTTATACCCTCCTCTCCTTACTAATCTCTGCAGCTACTGTGCAGATGTATAGCAGACCTGAGTTATGTATCACTGCAAACCCTTCTATCTCAACTCACAATGCTCACATGTCTAACTCTAACTCCACACTTACTATTGTAAAATGAGAGCTGGGAAGTGTTTGTAATGATACATAGCTCAGCTGTATCTCTAAACAGCAGCTGCAAAGTTATGTATCATTACAAACCCTTTCAGATCTCAGCTAAGATACTGCCTCCACAGTGACTGCTGTAAGATGAGATCTGGAAGTGTTTGCAAAAATACATAACTCAGTTTTGTAGTATCTAGTAGCTGCAGTGAACAGTGAGGAGAGGAGGCAATGTACTTTTCTCCCTTGTAAGAGGCTGACAGTTTATGATTGGTCATCCACATGCAGGGAAAGAGATACACATCCCCAGAGGTAAATTTCTGGCTATGACCAGTTGAACTATAACATAAATTATAACCTAAACTTTACAAGCTAATATTTCTGCAATGGAGAGGAGAAGTTAAAAATTAAAAACTACACTAGGCTGTATTTAGCGCTGCAGCTACCATGCTATTTTCATAATGTGGCTAGTTTAGTATGCTCAAACTGAAGAAAGGTCCTCTAAAATAAGGGTTGTATAGAATTGATCAGCTGAAAACCGCTCTGGTGAATGGTGATGTCAATACATCAATACAGCGCAGTGCCATTCAGCATTTAACAAGATACCGAGAAAAAAATGTATTTCTAGTACTTTAAATAACACATCTGATAAATAGGAGGTGATATGTATTGTTTGTCATGTACCTCAGATTTTCCAGAAAAGGAAGAGATGATGCTTAAATCCATGCTCGTTGCAGAGTTCAGTGATCCGTCAGACTCCGGACGTGACAAAAGTCCACTGTTGCCTAAGGCATCTAACAAAATAGATGCAACAATCATGATTTATTTGTGCTGATTATTATTCAAAATGTGTATGTATGCGTACATTATATTTGCATGCATACATTTTATATATATATATATATATATATATATATATATATATACACACAGTGCTGCTCACAATTATAGGCACTCCTTCATTTTTTTCATAGACTGTACAATATCTTCAGAAATAAATGGAAAAGTACCTCAGGATTTTTTTAATTAGTGGTCCAAAGTAATACAACAGTAAAACATTGTTTTTCAACTTACAAAGAATAAGCAGAATAAACAGCATGTGCAGCAATAAAGGCACCCCTAATTAATCCCTGGTTACACACCCTTTGAATTTGATGACAGCCTCCAAACGTTTCTTGTTGCCATCAATAAGCTTCTTGCACTTCTCAACTGGTATTTTCTCCCACTCTTCCTTTGCAGTTTGTTCAAGCTCTTGAATGTTTGCAGGGTTCTTTTTGCCAATAGAAGATTTCAGCTCACCCCAAAGATTTTCAATGGGATTGAGGTCAGGACTAATTGCTGGCCATTTTAAATCAGTCCATTTTTTTCTTTTTCAACCATTCCTGTGTACTTTTGGATGTGTGCTTTCGGTCATTGTCTTGCTGGAAGACCCATGATCTTCAACTCAAACCAAGTTTTCTTACACTGGGTAGGACATTTCACTTTCAATTCTCTTGATAATTCTCTGATTTGATGATTCCTGTGATATGGTCAAGGCCTCCAGTACCAGACACAGCAAATCAAACCCACAGCATTATGGATACTTCACCATGCTTAACTGTTGGTAGGGTGTTCTTTTTTATATATGCTTCATTGCACCATCTGTAAACAAACTGTTGCTTTGCATTGCAAAAAAAGCTCTAATTCTGTTTCATCTGTTTATAGAACATTTTCCCAGAAGGATTGTGGTTTGTTAAGGTACTCTTTGGCATAGATCAGTCATTCCTTTTTGTGTCTTTTTCTTCAGTAATGGTTTCTTCCTTGGCCTTCGCTCATAAAGGTATGCTTGGTTTAGTGTGCTGTATATGATACTGTCATGTCCCATGGCTTTTTAAAAGAGTGAACATTGGCTAATTCATGTCACATGGGCACCGACAATCAATTAATCACAGGTGAGTCTCATTTGTGATCTACTACAGGCGAGTCAAAATGTGTTTCCATACTAATTTGATGTAAAGGATGCCAATACCAGTGTCACAACAAGCGTTAGGCTTTTCTATTTTTCCCTCCTGATCTTTTTTGTTTTAAATTATTGTTTATCATTTGCTCTCTTGTATTTAACATGAGTGCTCTATACAAAAAAACTGTTTCACTTGATTCATTGATTCATTTTTTCAGAAGATATTCCACATTATTTACTATAACTTAATGGATGAGCAGGTCTGTATGTAAAATGTTCCCAATAAAAGCTTCAACTCAGTCCACAAAAAAAAGCAAGTCCCTACATCATCTGTCAATGGAAATGTAGGAGGCTTCCACGTTACTGGTAGCACAAAGGCTCTGGAAAAGTGCACCCCAAGAGAAATCTAGTTAGATAAATTCCCAAAGGGGAATAATTCTCCAAATGGGGTCACTTGTGGGGGACCTCTGGTCTTCCAGCACGTACAGGCTCTGTATATAAAGTCAGCAAACTATTCTAGGAAAATCTGTGTTCCAGGAGGCAAATAGCGCTCTGTCCCCCCCGAGTCTCACCTTGTGGTTAAGCAGTACTGTACAGCCACATATGGGGTATTGCCACATTCAGCAGAAATTAAGGGACCCATTTTGGTGCCATTTTTACCCATTTCACCTTGAAAATGTAAGGTCTGTTGATAAAACAATTTTTTTGCAATAAAAATTTTATTATTTATTCTTTACTGCTCAGTGGTATAAAATTCTGTGACACACCTGTGGTGTCAATATGATCACTGCACCCCTAGATTAAGTAATAAAGTCGTGTATTTTGCAAAATGGGGTCACTTAAAAACTTGGGGCTAAAACAATATTTTAGAGGTAAAAATGTAATTATTTTCTCTTCACCGCCCATTAGTATAAAAATCTGTGAGGCAGATGTCATGTCGTTATGATCACTGCACCCCTAGATGAATTCATTGTGAGTGTAGTTTGTAAAATGAGGTCATACATGGGGGGTTTCTTTTGGTCTGTCACATCAAGGGCTCTGCCAATGTGACATGGCACCTTTAAAACATTCCAGCAAAATCTGAACTTTAATATGGTGTTTCTTCCCTCCAGAGCTTTGCACTGTGCCTCAAAAGTAGTTTTCAACCATATATGGGGTATAAATGAACTCTGGAGAAATTTCATAACAAATTTTATGGTCCATTTTCTACTGCTATCCTTGTGAAAATGAAAACATTTGGGGCTAAAGCAACAGTTTTGTCGGAACATTTTGCTTTCATTTTCGCAGATAAACGTAAAATTCTGTGAAGCATCTGTGGGTTCAAGATGCTCACCATACATCTAGATAAATTCATTGATGGCTTTCGTTTCCAAACTGTGGTCATTGTGGGGGTTTTCCACTGTTTAGATACACCAGGGGTTCTCCAAACCCATGACACCCGCACACAGTTCCATAAAAGTCTGCGATCCAAAATGTCACGCCTTCCTTTTCGAGCTCTGCCATGTGCCCAAACAGTAGTCTTCTCCCATATATGGGTCATTGGCGTACTAAGGAGAAATTGCACAACAGTTTGTATGGTGCAATTCTCCTGTTACCCTTGCAAAATAAAAAATTGGGGTTAAAAAACATTTTCTGTGGGAAAAATGTTATTTCTTTTATTTTCACAGCTGTAAACTTCTGTGAAGCAACTGGGGGCTCAAGTTGCTCATCACACATCCAGATAAGTTCACTGAGAGGTCTAGTGTCCAAAATGGTGTCACTTTTGGAGGGGTTTCTACTGTTTAAGAACATCAGGGGTATTCCAAACGTTACATGGTTTCCGTTAATTATTCCAGCAAATATTGCATTCAAAAAGTCAAATAGCGCTCCTTCCCTGCAAATAGCGCTCCTTCCCTGCACCAAAACAGTAGTTTTCCCCCTCATATGGGTTATTGGCATACTCAGGAGAAATTGCTGAACAAATTGTACTGTGCAAATTCTCCGGTTACCCGTGTGGAAATGCAATTTTTGGGGTTAAAAAACATTTTTATGGGAAAAATATGATTTTTTTTCACACGTCAATGTTATAAATTTCTGAGAAGCTCCTTTAGGTTCAAGGTGCTCACCACAAATCTTGATAAATTCCCTGTGAGGTCTATCTTCCAAAGTGGTGTCACATGTGGGGGGTTTCCACCAGTTAGTTACATCAGGGGCTGTCCAAACGCGACATGGCATATACTAATTCCAGCAAGTTTTGCATTCAAAAAGACAAATGGTGCTCCTTTCCTTCTAAGCCAAGCATTGTACCCAAACAGTGGGGTATCACCATGCTAGGGAGAAATTTTGGGGTTCATTTTTTCCTGTTACCCCTGTGAAATTAAAAAAATTGGGTCTAAAATAAAATTTTTGTGAAAAAAAGTTAAATGTTAATTTTTTCCTTTCACATTCCAAAAATGTCTGTGAAGGGTTAATAAACTTTTTGAATGTGGTTTTGAGCACCTTGAGGGGTGCGGTTTTTAGAATGTTGTCACTAGAGTTGAGCGAAACGGGTCGGTCAATTTCATGAAACGAAACCCGACCATAGCGTGAGGTCAGCCACGAGGTCGGCGACCATGGCGCCAAAGTCGCGTTTCAAATGATGCTTCAGCAACCTTTTTCAGCCAATGATGGAGGACGCACACTGTGGGCAACGCGATGACATAGCAGCGGTCACCACCATCTTTGAGAAGGGCATGCAAGTGATTGGCTTACTTTGTGTGGGGTCACAAGGGCTATAAAAGGGCGTGCACGCCGACCGCCATCTTACTTCTGCTAATCTCAGAATAGGGAGAGCTGCTACTGCTGCTGATTCTGTAGGGAGAGCGTTAGGCAGGGAAGAAGATACAAAAAACTGCTTCTGCTGCTAGTGATTTTGCCTGTACAACACACCAGTTAGTGTGCAGTGCAAGGGGAGGCTATATTTTGGTGCATCAGCTCTGTTGGTTATTAGGCTGCCTTATAAGGCTCCCTGATAGCTGCATTGCTGTTTTCACACTGCTGTGCAAACTGCTTTTTTAAAAGCAAAAATACTTTTCATCCTTTTTTTTGCCCAGTTACCAAGCGTTCATTTTTCCACGCTTTTGTGTGCAGCAGTCCTGCTTATTAGGCTGCCTGCTGCCATGCTTGGGACTGAGAGCATCATTGTCAGCTTGCTAAAATCTCTAGGGAGATTCAAATTCTCCCTGGTCCTATATAGACATTTTATACACCATCCAATTTCAGCCTGTTATATTGAGGTGTAATCTACACTGGGCCTGAGATAATAGTTCAGTGTCCTCAAGTCTGTAGGGAGATTCAAATTCTCCCCAGTCCTATATAGACATTTTATACACCATCCAATTTCAGCCTGTTATATTGAGGTGTAATCTACACTGGGCCTGAGATAATAGTTCAGTGTCCTCAAGTCTGTAGGGAGATTCAAATTCTCCCCAGTCCTATATAGACATTTTATACACCATCCAATTTCAGCCTGTTATATTGAGGTGTAATCTACACTGGGCCTGAGATATTAGTTCAGTGTCCTCAAGTCTGTAGGGAGATTCAAATTCTCCCCAATACTATATACACCTTGCACCTTGTTTTACAGTACCATATTGCTGGTGGTATTTTGGGTACATTTTCCCAAAAATGAGGAAGTGTGTTGGAAGAGGCCGTGGAAGTGGGCGTGGGTTGCCAGCTGGTAATGATGGTGTTGGTGGTGGTGATGGATCTGCTGGTAGTGGCAAAAGCACAATAGCACCTAATGCAGGAGGTGTTGAGCCTGTGTCATCGTCTGGCTCCACAAGGCCTGGAAGGCTACCTTTTCTGGGAGTAGGTAAACCGCTTTTAAAGCCGGAGCTTCAGGAACAAGTTTTGGCTTACATTGCTGACACAGCCTCCAGCTCTATCGCCTCCTCTTCTGAACTTTCAAAAAATAAAAGCACTGAGTCGTCATTGGAGGCTCATGGTCAGGAACCACACCTTTCCTTGTGTCCTTCACCCCTACCAAAAGTAAAGGATGCAGCAGGCCACACTACAGATTACTCCATGGAGCTCTATTCACATACCATGCCTGGGTTATCAAGTCAAATCGTGAATTACCCAGTCCAAGAAGAATCTGACATGGAGTGCACTGATGCACAGCCACTGCTAGATTTATCTGCTGGTACATTCACTCAGAGCACTACATTGTCCTCGCAGTGAACTGAGCCAGAATCTGACCCTGATGAAACTCAGGTGCCCCTTCCCGCATACTATACCACCTTACATGCTGACACAGAGGAAGGTGCACTTGACATTGAAGAGGAGGTGATGGATGACCCAGTTGTTGACCCAGATTGGCATCCATTGGGGGAAGAGGGTGCCGCTGCCAATAGCTCAGAAGAGGAGGAGGAGCATCCGCAGCAGGCATCAACATCGCAACAGCAGTTATCTGGAAGGCCCGGAGCAGTCCAAAAATGGGTTACAAAAACCAAAAGAGTTGCAGGACAGCTAGGCCAGACGGTCAAATTAGCACAGCGTGCAAGGCCTCAAAATGTCTTCCATAGTAGGAAGAGTGCAGTGCGGCACTTTTTTGAACAAAATCCTAATGATCAGGCAAAGGTTATCTGTAAGAAGTGCGCAAAGACCTTTAGCCGAGGGAAAAATCTGAGAAATTTGAATACCAGCTGCATGCTTAGACATTTAACCACCATGCAAGCGTGGACGGACTACTAAACCTCACGTACCACATCTGCAACTGCTCCCAATGAAGGTAGTCAGCAACGCTACATCGTTTCCCCCACTGTAAGCCCACCGGTTAGAACACCACCAGCAGCAAATGTTGAGGTGTTGTTGCAAGGCAAAAGCAGTCAGGGAATCACAATGTTATTGCTACGAAAGACTGAATCTAGGCCATCAGAAAGAACACCAACTCCATCACCATCATCAACCATCTCTCAGTCCACCAAGTCCACCGCTAGTTCCACCATATGCAGCTCTCAAGTCCAGCTCACCCTAAAAGAGACTATGAGTAGGACAAGAAAGTACTTATCCTCTCATCCACGTACACTGGGTTTGAATGCCCATATTGCCAAACTAATCTCGTTAGAGATGATTCCCTACCGGTTGGTTGAAAGCGAAGCTTTCCGCGAATTCATGGCCTACGCAGTACCATGCTATGACCTACCCAGTCGGCACTTCTTTTCTCGCAAAGCCATCCCAGCCCTCCACCTTCATGTGAAAGACCACATTGTCCATGCACTCAAGCAATCAGTGAGTGGAAAGATGCACCTCACAACAGATGCATGGTCCAGTAGGCATGGCCAGGGCCGTTACGTGTCCATCACTGCACACTGGGTTAATGTGGTGGATGCAGGGTCCACAGGGGACAACGGCGGTGGGACAGTGCTGCCTAGCCCACGGTATAGGAAACAGTTGGGTGTAGGCGTTCGACCCGCCTCCTCCTCCAGAAGTGAATGCTCGTCCACAGAGCGCAGTCGCAAGAGCACTCCATCCGCAGCTGCCAGTGTTGCACACGAGGTGTCCCACTATCGAACAGCTAGTGATAAGCATCAGCAGGCTGTGTTGAAGATGATGTGTTTGGGCGACAACAGACACACCGCGGAGGTACTGGCCGACTACTTGTAGCGACAAACTGAGTCATGGCTGGGCAGTCTACATCTTGAGGCAGGCAAGGTAGTTTGTGATAACGGTCGGAATTTTGTGGCAGCCATAGCCCTTTCAAAACTCCGACACATACCTTGCCTGGCTCACACCTTGAACCTGGTGGTGCAGTGCTTCCTCAATAATTATCCGAAGTTAACAGGCCTGCTCCAGAAGGTCAGAAGACTGTGCTCACACATCCGCCGGTTGCCCGTACACTCCAGTCGTATGCAGAAGCTGCAGCGATTGCTCCAACTTCCCAAGCACCGCCTAATTATCGACGTTGCAACAAGGTGGAACTCCACCCTGCACATGGTTGAGAGGCTGTGCAAACAGAGGCAGGCTGTAATGCATTTGTGGGAGGATACACGGCCAGGCACTTTGAGGGCAGACATGGAGTTGTCGGGTGTGCAGTGTTCAAAGCTGAAAGACCTCTGTAAAGTCCTTCAGTGTTTTGAGGAATGCACACGACTGGTAAGCGTAAACGACGCCATCATAAGCATGAGCATCCCACTTATGCATCTGCTCATGCAAACTTTGACGCACATTAAGGAGCAGGCGTCTGCAGCCGAGGAGGATGAGGAAGAGGAGGAGGGAAGCCTTGATGACAGCCATTGTCTGCTCCGGGATCTCTCCTGGACGAGGTGGAGGAAGAAGAGGAAGAGGAGGAGGAAGATGATGATGGGGATGATTATTTAGGGGAGAAGGATGCTTCTCATGGGGCAAGAGAAAATGTTGGCGTGGCATGGTCTGGTACAGGGTTTGCGCGTGACTGGAGGGATGTGGATTTGCCAGAAAGTGCTCCTCCAACCAGCACTCGCAGTGCATCATTGACACCTGGAACACTGGTCCACATGTCAGATTATGCCTTGCAGATCCTATAAAGGGACCCCCCCATTGCCAAAATGATGAACGATGACGATTACTGGTTGGCCAGCATCCTGGATCCACGCTATAAAGGCAAATTCCAAAACATCATGCCACAGGAGAACCTTGACCTAATATTGGCTAACAAACAAGCAACTCTGGTAAACCGTTTGCTTGAGGCATTCTCAGCACACAGCAGCGGTGATGGTTCTCCAACGAGCCGTAGGGGGCAACATAGAAGAGGTGTTCATGGTGCACACATCAGAAGTGGTGTTGGAGACAGGGGTTTCATGACCATGTTGTGGACTGATTTTTCAAGTCCCGCTCACACGACTGGTAATACTGCATCGATTGAAAGTGACAGGAGACAGCAGTTGTCAACTATGGTTACAAACTACTTCTCGTCCCATATCGATGTTCTCCCTAACAGGTCACTCCCCTTTGACTATTGGGCCTCTAAACTGGACGCCTGGCCTGAATTGGCACAATATGCCTTACAGGAGCTCACTTGCCCTGCTGCTAGTGTGCTATCGGAAAGAGTCTTCAGTGCTGCTGGCTCAATCCTGACAGAAAAAAGGACCCGTCTGTCGACCCAAAATGTTGATGATCTAACCTTCATTAAAATGAACCATGCATGGGTTCCAAAGGATTTTATCCCACCTTCCCCTGATGACACATAGGTAGCCAGAAAAAAATGGCTTGCTTTTGTCCTCCTCTTCCTCTGACTTCTCCAATTCCTCCATTTGCAGCAGCTGAATGTCCAACATCAACATATGCCATTTTTTAAACCTCCCGAACTGGGCTGCCTCCCCCCCCCATGGCCGGGATCACCACCTAGCGCACGCAACTGTGCGAGTGCCATTGCCCTGGACAGGTAGGTGGGCCGACTCTTGGGCGCCGGCACTGGCACAGGGTCCCTCATAGTGCAATCAAGTGTCTCTGATGGTGGGGGTGCACACCCACCATCAGACACACCGGCGTACTATGAGGGGCCCAGTGCCAGTACCGACACCCACGAGTGGACCCCCCCCTTGCTTGGGCAGGGCCCTAGCATTTGCAATATTTACCTCTCCCTGCTCCTCCGCTATGTAGTCTGGGCTGTCAAATCCTTCCCAGGGACTGCCACTACAAATTTGGTAAACTGATAGATGATGGTTAAGATGTAGCTATGCCCTGTCCTGCTGACCGGGCTCTAGCTTCAGATGATCAATGGCTTCCATTTCTTATGGATGTCGACTCACAATGAGATGCAATAGTGGTTTATTATCAGCTTTCACAGTTTTCCTACTCACAGACGTGTGACATTCCTGCCCACATTTTTAAATGTGCCCTCTCATGCCAATCCAATAGAATCACCTACAGCCTGTGGCTTCAGTCTTTTGCACTCCAAAGTTACCTGACAGATCATGATAGGCAGTGATGACCATGTCTACATCTCTCCCTGTGATCAAAATTTGATGGAGATGAGTAACGGTGATGGGATCAACGGTACTGCGATTCAGCAACCCTTTCTTCACAAAGAACTGTTTTCGCTGTCTCCACACAGAAAGTAATTGAGGGTCAGCATCGCCTCTGTGAATTCTCCAGGGAGTTTTTCCCGTGATTAGTAATTCCTAAATTTCTGCAATCACTCGACTTTATGTCTGTACTTTTATCCATCTCGTTTCCTCTTGCGGAGAGTCTGGACTGTCTTACTGAGACAGAAATATATACAGTTGTGGCCAAAAGTATTGACACCCCTGCAATTCTGTCAGATAATACTCAGTTTCTTCCTGAAAATGATTGCAAACACAAATTCTTTGGTATTATTATCTTCATTTAATTTGTCTTAAATGAAAAAACACAAAAAGAATTGTCCTAAAGCCAAATTGGATATAATTCCACACCAAACATAAAAAAGAGGGTGGACAAAAGTATTGGCACTGTTCGAAACATCATGTGATGCTTCTCTAATTTGTGTAATTAACAGCACCTGTAACTTACCTGTGGCACCTAACAGGTGTTGGCAATAACTAAATCACACTTGCAGCCAGTTGACATGGATTAAAGTTGACTCAACCTCTGTCCTGTGTCCTTGTGTGTACCACATTGAGCATGGAGAAAAGAAAGAAGACCATAGAACTGTCTGAGGACTTGAGAAACCAAATTGTGAGGAAGCATGAGCAATCTCAAGGCTACAAGTCCATCTCCAAAGACCTGAATGTTCCTGTGTCTACCGTGCGCAGTGTCATCAAGAAGTTTAAAGCCCATGGCACTGTGGCTAACCTCCCTAGATGTGGACGGAAAAGAAAAATTGACAAGAGATTTCAACGCAAGATTGTGTGGATGTTGGATAAAGAACCTTGACTAACATCCAAACAAGTTCAAGCTGCCCTGCAGTCTGAGGGTACAACAGTGTCAACCCATACTATCCGTCGGCATCTGAATGAAAAGGGACAGTATGGTAGGAGACCCAGGAAGACCCCACTTCTTACCCCGAGACAAAAAAAAGCCAGGCTGGAGTTTGCCAAAACTTACCTGAAAAAGCCTAAAACGTTTTGGAAGAATGTTCTCTGGTCAGATGAGACAAAAGTAGAGCTTTTTGGGCAACGGCATCAACATAGAGTTTACAGGAGAAAAAAAGAGGCATTCAAAGAAAAAAAACACGGTCCCTACAGTCAAACATGGCGAAGGTTCCCTGATGTTTTGGGGTTGCTTTGCTGCCTCTGGCACTGGACTGCTTGACCATGTGCATGGCATTATGAAGTCTGAAGACTACCAACAAATTTTGCAGCATAATGTAGGGCCCAGTGTGAGTTAGCTGGGTCTCCCTCAGAGGTCATGGGTCTTCCAGCAGGACAATGACCCAAAACACACTTCAAAAAGCACTAGAAAATGGTTTGAGAGAAAGCACTGGAGACTTCTAAGGTGGCCAGCAATGAGTCCAGACCTGAATCCCATAGAACACCTGTGGAGAGATCTAAAAATGGCAGTTTGGAGAAGGCACCCTTCAAATATCAGGGACCTGGAGCAGTTTGCCAAAGAAGAATGGTCTAAAATTCCAGCAGAGCATTGTAAGAAATTCATTGATGGTTACCGGAAGCGATTGGTCGCAGTTATTTTGGCTAAAGGTTGTGCAACCAAGTATTAGGCTGAGGGTGCCAATACTTTTGTCTGGCCCATTTTTGGAGTTTTGTGTGAAATGATCAATGTTTTGCTTTTTGCTTCATTCTCTTTTGTGTTTTTTCATTTAAAAGAAATTAAATGAAGATAATAATACCAAAGAATTTGTGATTGCAATCATTTTCAGGAAGAAACTGAGTATTATCTGACAGAATTGCAGGGGTGTCAATACTTTTGGCCACAACTGTATGAAGATTTAAAAATACCCCAACAGTGTATACTGGTGTACGCTTTCAAAAACATTTCCTTTTTTCTACTTTTTAGATTGTTGTCTAATCCATACTGAGGCTGTGATTGTCTTTGTCGCACTCCGGAAATAAACACGGAGATTTTTAATGTTTAAACTATGCTATATATACCTGTTATCCGGTGATACTGTACCCTTTCTCAACTTTCTGCAATCTTGTCGAATCCATACTGTGCCTGAGACCGTCTGAGTCTGCCTCCTGATTACAGATGAGTGGTGTTTGAGTGGAACTGTTGGCCAAGTTCAAATTCTAGCTGTTTTGGGCGGTGTTAGATTCGTTCGTCGAACTACAACACTTTGATTAAAATTCGGCTGTTCGAGTTTCCGTTCGAGAACGTTTCGTTAAACAAAAGCGCATCTTTTTTTCACATTAATAATGGTTTTCAATGATAATAGACAGTTTTAGGGCATAGTAGCGGTGTCTGGTAGCCAGCGGTGTAGTACACCTGTGAAGGAGCTACACCGTGTGTGTTTCTAGTAATTTTTTACCGCATATTGTCCTGAAAATCCTTTTGGGCATAGTAACTGTGTCTGCTACTCAGATGAGGAGCCCACCCGTGAACCGAGCTATGCCGCCTGTTTATGAAAGAACCAGTTTTTGACTGCATTTACACCACTTAATACTTTGGGCCTAGTAACTGTGTATGCTACTCAGTAGAGTTGGCCACCCGTGAACCAAGCTATGCCACCTGTTTATGTAAGAACTGTGTGCTACACAGCAGAGGAGCCCAGCTGTTAAGCAAGCTACAGCACCTGTGGTTTGGACACTTAATTTTTTCACATTCTTTCTGGAATGCCGTTTAGGCCTAATTCCAGAATTTCGGTTGACTTGCACTTACAGGGAAATGCTTGTTCGCGGGGAAGAATTGTAAACCCGGATCCCCATCACTAACGGGGTTCAGCGTGTTATCCGCACCTGTAAGCGATACACGCTGGTCCTTTCATTGTAGCACGCGTGCAAGCCCTGGATATGTAAGGGCATGACAGACCTGTTATTGGCTGATCTCGCGTGCCAGAGCCTCGCGTGTCCCTCTAGTAAGCTGGACGCGGACCGCGGGGGCATGCCTGAGTCTCGTTCGTTAACGGAATTAAGCTTGCAATCTGTGCAGCTTTTTTGTGGATGGCATGGTTAAGGTTGCCCATGTTGAGTCCAATTAAGCCGCAGGCTCCACTCCTGGTGGTGCCCTTCTGGGCTTTCCTTTAAGGTTCAGCTTTGCAACCATACTGCCCCCCGGAAGCCAAACACTTTTCCTGACAGTGACATTCTGGTCAAAGAGCGCGATGACATCACGTCTGTACGCCCTCTACCTAAACAGTCCAAGTGCAGAGAGATGGAAGATGGGGATGACGAGGAGTCCAGAGTACAGGGATTCCCTAGCGAGGAGACTTATTTAATTGTTTTAAAAGTTGGGAGCAATTTTTGGGGAGCACGATATTCTGGAGAATGATATCTGGGGCCCACCATGCACTGGAGCATTTCAAAGGTGGACATCAGTCACTGGAGCAGCATTTACAGGGCCCATTATACACTGAAGCTTTATTAATGGGGCCCATTATATATGGAGAATTATTTGGGCCCATAAGACACTGGAGCTTCATCCATGGTGAACAACATATACTGTAGCATTATGTGGAGCTCATCACATACTGTATGGAACATTATATGGGACCAATGATTCTGAATGGAGAAATATATGGGCCTCATCACTCTATATGGCGCACTATGTGGTGGCCATAATACTGTATGGAGAAATATAGTGTCTGTTTTTGGAGCTATTGGAGAATTTAAAATGGATATCAGTCATGTGATGTAAGAATTGAAGTATTTTTCATTGTACTGTACCGCTATTTCTCTGCTGTATTCAAAGGATCATAAATTGTGTCATGTGTTAAAGGAGCCCAGTGACACTCTTAAGCCCTGGGCCCACGAAAATCTGGAGCCAGCCCTCCCCCCCCCCACAACCTTAGCCAAGTAACCCCCAGTTTTCAATGCCTAACTATTATAAAGTAAATTAAGGTTGACAATCTTAAGTAATAAGAATTGATGTTTTTGGCATTAAAATGGGCACTGTAGGTGTGTTTCCTGTCCTCCACTCACTGCCGACTTTTCTTCCCTATTGACTTACATTGGGTTTCATGTTTCAGTCGGACTTCGACTTTTCACAATAATCGTCCGATTTCGTTCGACCCGACTTTTGCGAAAATCGGGTTTCGTGAAACCCGACTCGACCCGAAGAAAGGCAAAGTCGCTCATCTCTAGTTGTCACTTTTGGGTATTTATTTGTCACATAGACCGCTGAAAGTGACTTCAAAGGAAATGTATTCCTTGAAAAAATGGTTTTGTAAATTTTGCTGAAAAAAATTGTGCTGCTGTAAAGTAGACATGTGGGAAATGTTATTTATGAACTATTTTGCATGACATATAACTTTAATTTAATGGCACAAAAATTGAAAGTTTTAAAATTGCTACATTTTCACAGTTTTTGCCAAATTTCCATTTTTCACATAAACACAAGTCATAGTGAAGAAATTTTACCACTATCATAAATTACAATATGTCACGAAAAAACAACCTCAGAATCAGTAAGATCCGCTGAAGCGTTCCAGAGTTATAACCTCATAAAGTGACAGTGGTCAGAAATGTAAAATTTGGCCTGGTCATGAAGATGCAAACAGGCTTGGGGGGGTAAAGGTGTTAAATCATGCATTTATGGATCTTGCTTTATGCAATTTAGCACAGTCATGTTGAAGCAGAAAAATGTTACTATAAAGCTGGAAGCGTACAGCATACTAAAATGTAATTGTATGTATCAACATTTCAATTACTCTTCCATAGAAAAAAGGAGCCATGACCAGAAACTGAAAAAAGAGTCATACTTTTTTCTGCCTCACCAAATCGTATGCTAGTAAGTTAGATTACTTGCCTTTTTTGTTTCACTGCGTTGTTGAGTGCATTGCCTTTATTGATACAGTTACGTGCGGTTTTCTTGCATTTTTAGTGCATTTCTGCTGTGGAAATGCACTAAATACGCATGCACATACATTTTCTCTACATCATACAATTCTATGGTGAAAATCTGCGAAAAAAAACTCATACATGCAGCAGAAATTGACTTTTTACAAATTTCAAACATGCCCAGCAGCTCAGTTTATGCTTCGTAAAAAAAAAGCACAGTGGGTATGAGATTTTCATAAATACCATCCATTTGCTGGAACTGTAAGAGACGCTGAATTTTTTTGTGCAACAAGAATATGCAGCATCAAAAATTCATCAAAATCTCATGGTGGGAACTTAACCTTAGAGTATTTTGATGGGTAGTTAATATTACAGCTTCATTGTATTGCTATGCTCTGTATCTCAGTTATTGGTGATCAGTATACTTTAATATGTTATAGCCATGCCCCAATTGTAACAATAAGACCCAATTCTGGCTTTTATGCCAATATTGCTGATGGAATAAAGTTACCGAAATGATAGTTTTATGAATATGTCCCATTCATGCAAGTCCTAATCATGCAACAAATAAAATGTAAAATATGTAAGAACATTAATTTCACCTCTAACATTTCCTCTGCGATCCTTCCGTTTGAAGGATCTAATGTGTCCTTTGCAATTATCTATTAAATGGTCTAATCCAGATACCTCGATACCAAGTGGCAACGACTTCCTAGGTCCCAATTTCTTTTTCTTAAAATAAAAAAAGGATTCATTGTAAAAACAAGTCAGAGTTGTTTCTTTGATAGATGATATCTTCATGTAAACTTTAATATAAGTAGAAAATATTATTTAGACTACTATTATCTCTTATACAGTTAGGTCCATATATATTTGGACAGAGACAACATTTTTCTAATTTTGGTTCTAGACATTACCACAATGAATTTTAAACAAAACAATTCAGATGCAGTTGAAGTTCAGACTTTCAGCTTTCATTTGAGGGTATCCACATTAAAATTGGATAAAGGGTTTAGGAGTTTCAGCTCCTTAACATGTGCCACCCTGTTTTTAAAGGGACCAGAAGTAATTGGACAGATTAAATAATTGTAAATAAAATGTTCATTTCTAGTACTTGGTTGAAAACCCTTTGTTGGCAATGACTGCCTAAAGTCTTGAACTCATGGGCATCACCAGACGCTGTGTTTCCTCCTTTTTGATGCTCTGCCAGGCCTTCACTGCGGTGGTTTTCAGTTGCTGTTTGTTTGTGGGCCTTTCTGTCTGAAGTTTAGTCTTTAACAAGTGAAATGCATGCTCAAATTGGGTTGAGATCAGGTGACTGACTTGGCCATTCAAGAATATTCCACTTCTTTGCTTTAATAAACTCCTGGGTTGCTTTGGCTTTAATGTATGTTTTGGGTCATTGTCCATCTGTAGTATGAAACGACAACCAATCAGTTTGGCTGCATTTGGCTGGATCTGAGCCCACAGTATGGCTCTGAATACCTCAGAATTCATTCGGCTGCTTCTATCCTGTGTCACATCATCAATAAACACTAGTGACCCAGTGCCACAGGCAGCCATGCATGCCCAAGCCATCACACTGCCTCAACCGTGTTTTACAGATGATGTGGTATGCTTTGGATCATGAGCTGTACCACGCCTTCGCCATACTTTTCTCTTTCCATCATTCTGGTAGAGGTTGATCTTGGTTTCATCTGTCCAAAGAATGTTCTTCCAGAACTGTGCTGGCTTTTTTAGATTTTTTTTAGCAAAGTCCAGTCTAGACTTTTTATTCTTGATGCTTATGAGTGGCTTGCACCGTGCAGTGAACCCTCTGTATTTACTTTCATGCAGTCTTCTCTTTATGGTAGATTTGGATATTGATACACCTGCCTCCTGGAGAGTGTTGTTCACTTGGTTGGCTGTTGTGAAGGGGTTTCTCTTCACCATGGAGATTATTCTGCGATCATCCACCACTGTTGTCTTCCATGGGCACCCAGGTCTTTTTGCATTGATGAGTAGTTTTGAGCATTCCGATACTGCAAATATTGGGTATCGGCCGATATTCGCTGTATCGAAATTCCGATACCGAGTACCGATATTTTTACAATATCGGATACCGGAATCAGAAATTCCCATATTGCAATGAGTCAGTGTTGTGGCTGTGATTGGCTGCTGAAATGATGTCATCATGATGCGCAGTCTGTGCGCATCATTATGCGCGGTCTGTGTGGGCCTGCCGGGGGTCTGTGCGGGCCTGCCGGGGGTCTGTGCGAGCTGCCGGGGGTCTGTACGGGCCTGCCGGGGGTCTGTGCGGGCTGCTGGGGGTCTGTGCGGGCCTGCCGGGGGTTGTGTGTGTGTGTGCAGGCATTGTCCGATGGGACTACAAGTCCCATCGGGCTATGCCTGCTACAATGACAGTGATTGACACATTAGCCAATGATGGGACAGTAGTAGTCCCATCATCCGGCTAATGTGTTGAATGTAAAAAAAAAAAAAAATAACATACATACTACATACATATATACAACATTCATACAACATATATACTACATTCATACAACATACATACATACTACATATATACTATATTCATACAACATACATACATACATACATACATACATACATACATACTGTGAGGTAGCGCTGTCATTCAAGGATGGGGGACACTCGCTTGGCAGCAAATAAATCACATCCAGTACGGGTTTTCCATAAAACCATATCAGTCCGTGAGGTTTATTATTCAGCAAAACAAAAGGAAGCACCACAAAGTTCATATCAGCATAGCGTCCATTATATAGGCTATTCAGCCTCATCATTATCTCACCCGTCAGGGTTCCTTATGCGGCTTCACCATCGCATACGTTAGTTCCCTCCAGGGAGCTCTCAGGCACACATCGCCAATGTTCACACAGCCGCTCCACAGGCTGCTAGCCAGGAGATCCTTCTCCTCACAGGACCTTCCAAACTGGACGAATCAGGTCCCGGCATTCACCCCTTGTGACCTACCCTGGCCACCTTATATGGTCCGTAGCCACGCCCACTGGGTCACATGGCTATGACCTCATCACAGGTCCTTCACACACTTACAAAGCCTTTTACTATAGGCGTTTTCAGACACACCCCTGGGTGGGTTTGTAGGTAACCTGAACCCGCCCATCTCTAGTTACCTGAAGACTTCTCCCTTATACTTAGAAACAACACCTCAGCAATGATGTTGCTGATCACACATACCCAAGTCTCCATCTCAAAGCCACCCACTTTGAGATACATAACTATCCTTCAGGATTCTGCCACTCATCCGTTCTCTTGGGACATCCACACAGCGCCCCCTAGTGGACACAGTGGTCATTACACCACATACCCCGCTCCTCTGTTCAAACTTGTGGGGTTGAACACACAAATCTTACACCAGGATCTCAAGACCGGGCACTCATTACACCTTGCCCCCCAGGTTGAGAGAACCGTCTCCATCTGTCATACGGCCTTATCTCTGCGTTAGGCCTCCCCCACCCCCAGCGGTCAAAATATCGGTCATTGTCTTTGACCCTCCAGTTGCAGTCCGTCTGCGTCATCGGACACTGCTTAGTCACCACCCTCCTAGAGTGCGCTTCGTCACCTGACCGTTCTCCCACTGACCGGCTCTCCCGGTTGGTACGGTCATCAGTCTTAATCGGTCCTACTGTCTGGCCTGAGTCTGACTCATTCAGCGTCTCACAGTAACTGCAGTCTCTCAGCCTCGCACGGCTCGTCGAACTGCCACTTGCTGACATTCTTCGGCCACCTGCCATGTCACTACTTGGAGGAACCCTTCGGGTCCTTACATCTTGGGTTGGAGGCGGCCGCCACCTGGTATTCCGTACTTCTTTATTAATTCGCTGATGGTCCAGCCTCAACTGCTCAATTTCTTGCAGGTACCCCACTCGATACTCCACGAGCATCCGAAAGTCTCTCATGCTCTCCATGGAGCCAACCACAATGATGAGAATTCTACCCACTTCACTGGATACCGGGTCTTCATTATCAGGAGGGATCCTCACACTCACCACACCGGAGATTTTCACAAGGTCTTGCATTACCTTCCCGGATCTTCCAATGATTCTCCCGATCAGAGCTTTGGGTACCGGAACCACGTCTTTCCGCAAACCCAGCCGATCCATAGCCTCCCTGGCTAACTCCAGGCATCGAGCAGCTTTCACATTACTCTGCCTGACCAACTGTTTGACGTGGAGACACTGCAAATGCATCTCTTTCAGGACAGCTACCCGGTTTGCTGTATCTTCTCTGGCGGATATTATCACTAACTGCCGAGTCTCAGGTTCCCAGTGCACCTCACACGCCTTAACCGCCTCTTTGAAAGCCTCATGTACACCTTCCTCTGCACAGGCGTCTTGCATGTCTTCTGGAACGTCAATCACAGTCTTGAAGGACGTGGTCTTGCTCTCTTCCAGGCCAGGAGGCTCTGGCCTTACCACAGACACTTCCCTCACTACAGTTGACCTGACCGTGTGACTGCCTTCTTCAGTTCTTAACTCATCAACTTCACACAGTTGGACCACTTCATGACCCTTGGCCACTATGGCTACTGGCAGTTCTGTCTTATCACTCATGATCACCCGCGGTAAGTCTTCGTCCAATTTCACCCGCAGAAGACTGTTAACTACTCCTCTGAGTTCCTCCATTTCTTCCTTGAGGTTCTTGTTCACACTTTGCCAGGTGGACAGGTGACCTATGAGCTCCAAGATCTCTTTCTTGAGCTCCTCAACCCTGTGCTCTGCCGTTTGTCTCAGGACTCTTTCTCGTTTGACACATTCATCCACCTCCTCTCTGAGGGCCTTATACAGTCCTTGCCACGTTACCATGTGGCCTTTGCGCTCAGAGACTTCTTTCTCTAGCCGTTCTATTCTGTGCTCCCTATCTTTCTCAGAGCCACAGTCACCCCCAGAGATTAAGTCATCCTTCCAGTTACTCACTAACCGTGTGACTACTTCCGCCGTCTTACCCACCAGGTCAGCGTCAGTTTTGTCACAAGTTTCAGTCAGCACAGCACTAGATTCTGTCCTAGTGGTGGCTACTGGCAACAGCACGTCACAGTCACACCACATCGTACGGTGAACTCCCAAGACACTCTCTATCCGTGTGTCAGCTCCGCTCATTTTGTTTACCACACCATTCTCATTTACACTGTGGTACCCTTCAGGTGACGTCAGGTCAGTAAATTCATCTGACGCAACTCTTTCTCTGGTCGCCCCTACATCTGGCCTGTCCATGTTAGGAGGCGTCAGCATCTTCGTATTGGTTAGTCCAACAGTAGGAACGTCTCCACCCTCGTGGCATATATCATCAAACCTGACAAAGTCCCGGCCCCACTCCAAGGCATACACTAAGTCTGATGGTAAACTGCCCCCTTGGCACTCACTGCCTCCAAGCCCCTCAAACATTATTCTGTCTACCGCATAGTTCACTGTGACCCCATGTGCACAGCGAACCTGGACCATTTTCTCGGTCAGACAGAAAGTGAGAGGAGTTCCTACCAGCGTCACCTGACTCTTTGAGTCCAACCGTCCCGAGATCCCTTCCTGGTGTAGCATCACGGAACACACTTGCGGCCAGTCATCACTCGGAAAGAATATTCCACATTCTGGAAATGACATACATGAACACTGCCGTTTCCCAGACATACCCACAGAGCCAACCAGTGCTGCCATTTCTTCAAACTCGACCCCTTTCTGGACCACCACCCCAATTTGGGTTACCGCCTCCCTCTGAGACTCCACCCCCTTTTGGGACTCCACTTCTTTTTTGGTTACCACCCCAATTTGGGACTCCACCCCCTTTTGGGCTACCACCCCGATTTGGGTCGCCGCCCCCTTTTGGGACTCCACCCCCTTTCGGGATCTCCCCATGTCTGTTATATCGGTCTTCTCAGACCACAGTTCACACCACACAGTTTATGTCTCTTATGATACCACACAAGTCCTCACTGGCACCACCACAGCTCCTGCTGTCACTGATCACCGGCACCACCGGCTGCTGTTCACACACAGCGGCTGGTGTCACTGCAGCTCCTGCTGCTCCGTCTTCGTGGACCCGCCGATCCACCGGAAGCCGCTTGTCACCTTCGTGACCCCACTAAGCCACATCAAGCCGCTTGTCACCTTCGTGACCCCACTGAGCCACATCAAGCCGCTTGTCACCTTCTTGACTCCCACTGAGCCACCGCAGGCTGAGTCGAGAAAAAAGAAGAAAAAAAACACACCACAAAAAAACTCATGTGTCCTGACTGTGTGCTATTCAGGATGCTCCTGTCTCCACCTGAGGCCGTCCAACACACAGGGTGCACCGGTTGCAATTCAGGGAGCGACCCTCCTCCCAGGATCTCCCCACACACCGGCCTCACCAGGTCCAGGGGCTCAGCGGGTGCTCTTCAGGACATCTGTCTCCGGCTGAGACTGCCCAACACTCGTGCCTCACCAGGTCCAAGGTGACACCACATGCTCCTGGGATCCATCTCTGCTCCAAGGGCTGACCCTCCAGGACCTTTCCTCACTGAACCCTCCAGGTACACTGTCTTCCTCACTGACCCAGGTCAGTACCACACTAACACCTGTCTGATACCTGTGTCGGCCACACGGGTCACCGTTTTACTCATTGACCCAGGTCAGTACCACTCGAACACCAGTCTGTTTATCCTGTGTTGCCCACACAGGTCCTCGGGTACCTCTTCTCCGCAGAGGCACACTAGCAATTACCAGTCTCTTTCTCCTGGGGAAGCGGCCGCCCTGGGCTCATTGATCTGGACAGCGCCTTACTCACTAGGCCGCCCCACGGTTTTCTAGAACCACAACCGGACAGTGGGTTCCCCACTTGCAGGCCATCACAGGCTCTGCTCACACGTGGCTGGTCAGCAGCACATCACATGGCTTCCACAACCGTCAGCCCTCCTGGCTCAGCGTTGCTCTTTGCCACTGAATTTTGCAGTCCTTATCCGTTGCTCCCAGCAACAAGGCTACACCACTGCCCATAGCCTTCTCCACCAATTGTGAGGTAGCGCTGTCATTCAAGGTTGGGGGACACTCGCTTGGCAGCAAATAAATCACATCCGGTACGGGTTTTCCATAAAACCATATCAGTCCGTGAGGTTTATTATTCAGCATAAACCAAAGGAAGCACCACAAAGTTCATATCAGCATAGCGTCCATTATATAGGCTGTTCAGCCTCATCATTATCTCACCCGTCAGGGTTCCTTATGCGGCTTCACCATCGCATACGTTAGTTCCCTCCAGGGAGCTCTCAGGCACACATCGCCAATGTTCACACAGTCGCTCCACAGGCTGCTAGCCAGGAGATCCTTCTCCTCACAGGACCTTCCAAACTGGACGAATCAGGTCCCGGCATTCACCCCTTGTGACCTACCCTGGCCACCTTATATGGTCCGTAGCCACGCCCACTGGGTCACATGGCTATGACCTCATCACAGGTCCTTCACACACTTACAAATCCTTTTACTATAGGCGTTTTCAGACACACCCCTGGGTGGGTTTGTAGGCAACCAGAACCCGCCCATCTCTCTAGTTACCTGAAGACTTCTCCCTTATACTTAGAAACAACACCTCAGCAATGATATTGCTGATCACACATACCCAAGTCTCCATCTCAAAGCCACCCACTTTGAGATACATAACTATCCTTCAGGATTCTGCCACTCATCCGTTCTCTTGGGACATCCACACAGCGCCCCCTAGTGGACACAGTGGTCATTACACCACAATACATACATACTACATATATACTACATTCATACAACATACATACATAAATACTACATACATACTAGATATATACTACATTCATACAACATACATACATACTACATACATACTACATACAATACATACATATAGACATACAGTACATATAACATAGAGTACATACTCACCATCACTTGTCACTTTGATCCCCGAAGCCAATGTCAATCTTTAAAAAATATTAAAATAAACAAGCGATATACTCCCTGATCCGCAGAGATCCACGAGTGTCCCACGACGATCTCCTGCACTGCATCACTGAGAGGTTACTATAGTTCACTGGTTTCACTTTATGGCAAAAGCTGCGTGGGAACTTTCTCACATAGCAATGCCAAAAGTTAGACTAGGGACTATTTTTTTACAGTGGTGGAGGAATACAGTGCGGAAGGATACCTAACTCCCGTCATTGTATTCCTGGGGCCCGTAGAGAGCGGTGGCATCAGCTGATGCTGCTGTTCTCCACGGGAGATCGTCGTGAGACACTCGTGGATTTCTGCGGATCAGGTAGTATATCGGTTGTTTGTTATTTTAATATTTTTTAAAGATGACACTGGCTTCAGGGATCAAAGTGACAAGTGATGGTGAGTATGTACTCTATGTTGTATGTACTGTATGTCTATATGTATGTATTGTATGTAGTATGTATGTTGTATGTCTGTAGCATGTTTTATGTATGTTGTATGTATGTAGTATGTATGTATGTTGTATGAATGTAGTATATATGTAGTATGTATGTTGTATGAATGTAGTATATATGTAGTATGTATGCAGCATGTAGTATGTATGTATGTTGTATGAATGTAGTATATATGTAGTATGTATGTAGCATGTAGTATGTATGTATGTATGTTGTATGAATGTAGTATATATGAAGTATGTATGTAGTATGTATGAATGTAGTATATATGTAGTATATATGTAGTATGTATGTAGTATGTATGTATGTTGTATGAATGTAGTATATATGAAGTATGTATGTAGTATGTATGTATGTTGTATGAATGTAGTATATATGAAGTATGTATGTAGTATGTATGTATGTTGCATGAATGTAGTATATATGAAGTATGTATGTAGTATGTATGTATGTTGTATGAATGTAGTATATATGAAGTATGTATGTAGTATGTAGTATGTATGTATGTTGTATGAATGTAGTATATATGTAGTATGTATGTAGTATGTATGTATGTTGTATGAATGTAGTATATATGTAGTATGTATCTAGTATGTATGTTTTGTTTTTTTTTACATTCAACACATTAGCCGGATGATGGGACTACTACTGTCCCATCATTGGCTAATGTGTCAGTCACTGTCACTGTAGCAGGCATAGCCCGATGGGACTTGTAGTCCCATCGGACGATGCCTGCACACACACACAACCCCCGGCAGGCCCGCACAGACCCCCGGCAGCCCGCACAGACCCCCGGCAGGCCCGCACAGACCCCCGGCAGGCCCGTACAGACCCCCGGCAGGCACGCACAGACTCCTGACAGCCCGCACAGACCCCCGGCAGCCCGCACAGACCCCGGCAGGCCCGTACAGACCCCCGGCAGGCCCGCACAGACCCCTGACAGCCCGCACAGACCCCCGGCAGCCCGCACAGACCTCTGGCAGGCCTGCACAGACCCCCAGCAGGCCCGCACAGACCCCCGACAGCCCGCACAGACCCCCAGCAGGCCCGCACAGACCCCCGGCAGGCCCGCACAGACCCCCGAGAGGCCCATACAGACCCCGCCTGCACACACACACACACAGTGTCCGCCCACGCACCGCCCACACTCTTTTCCCCTCCCGAACTGGATGTACAAGTAAAGAAAGGGTTTTTTTTTTTATTCCGATATTTCTGTCCCATTGACTTGAATGGGGTTTCCGGTATCAGAATCGGCGATACCCGATACTTTTTGGGTATCGGTCCGATCCAATCCGATCCGATATTTCTCAATCTCGGATGGTATTGCTCAACACTATTGATGATTTCACCAGTGCTTTCTTTCTTTCTCAGGATGTACCAAACTGTAGATTTTGCCACTCCTAATATTGTAGCAATTTCTCGGATGGGTTTTTTCTGTTCTTGCAGCTTAAGGATGGCTTGTTTCACCAGCATGGAGAACTCCTTTGACCGCTGGTTTCCTTCACAGCAAAACCTTCCAAATGCAAGCACCACACCTCAAATCAACTCCAGGCCTTTTCTCTGCTTAATTGAGAATGACATAACGAAGGGATTGCCCACACCTGTCCATTAAATAGCCTTGGAGTCAATTGTCCAATGACTTTTGGTCCCTTTAAAAACAGGGTGGCACATGTTAAGGAGCTGAAACTCCTAAACCCTTCATCCAATTTTAATGTGGATACCCTCAAATGAAAGCTGAAAGTCTGAACTTCAACTGCATCTGAATTGTTTTATTTAAAATTCATTGTGGTAATGTCTAGAACCAAAATTAGAAAAATGCTGTCTCTGTCCAAATATATATGGACCTAACTGTATAGTGGCAGTTAGTGATGAGCGAACATGCTTGTCACTACTTGTTACTCGCTCAAGTGTCAGTGTGCTCGAGATGCTCGTAATTCAGCAGCTATTTTTTAATGCTCGAGTGGGAGCTTCAATCCCATCCCCCTTGTTTAGCACTTTTTAGACAGCCAATAAACATGTGGGGACTGCCTGCCAGTCACTGTAATGCCATAGTCATCTTGGTTGTGGCACTACTGTGATTGGCTGGCTGCATAGCGTCATCTGGTCTATATAAGACTCATGACACCATGCTCTTCACAATGTACTAAGGAAACAATCAGAGCAGGGAGAGGTGCTGGTGAGCGAGGGACAGATTAGTAGCTGCAGTGATTCAACCACATTAACATTTCTTTTAACTACAAGAGCCCTTCTTAGTGCTAATGATTATCAATAATAATATTGCTGTTAGCAGCACTAAGATCGTGCTGGAGGGATTGTGTAGGACAGGGTAGGGTGAATTGCATGTCCTTTATGCTGCAGCCTACAAATTATACCAAACCACCTTCTCGAAACTAATGCTCTTAATCCTGCAAATTATTCTGAGCAGGAAAATATTGTTCACCATTTTTACTGTGGCAGTTGTGTGTCAAGAGCATACAGCCAAACTTGGTTGGATCTCAATATTGCTCCTGCAGTGTAACCAGTCAATTTAAGGTGTGCAAACTTTCCTGCAATAGTAATACTGCATTTTTTTTCTGCAGTAACATTTTAAACTGCATTTATAGTGCTCCAGTTGTGCCTCAAAATACACAAAAAATATTTTGGTTAGAAATAACATCACTATATTGATACTGCAATTTAAGATGTCCATCTAAAGTGGGAAAATTTTGCTGGTATTGTAATACAGCAATTTTTGTCAGCAGTGAAATTTTATACAGCATTTATTGTGATACAGTTGTGCCTCCAAAACAATAAAACTTGTTTGTTTAGAAATAGCATTGCTATATTTATACTGTAGTCTAAGAAGTCCATCTGAAATGAGCAAAATGTCCTGCCATTGTAAGACTGCAATGTTTTCTCAACATGGATATATCATACATAATTTAAAATGGGCATGACGCATCATAAGGGACAGGGAAGTGGACATGATGATGATGATGGTTAGAGCAGAGACAGAGGTGGTAGGAAAGGAGAAATTGTGCCTGCCTCCAGAGCACAACAAACACATCCATCATGTTGATCTAGCTTCCTATCCCACTTTGTAAGGGGCACAGAACACCATCCTAAAGCCAGGCCAGAGTTAAAAAGGTTGCTAGATGGATAGCAGATGTTTCCAGACACTTTGCCAGCACCATTCTGTCTACCACACAGTCCAGTCTTAGTAGCCATGATTCTGGACCACATAATCCTCACCCTGATCCTCCTTCCTCCCACCATGCTGAGACACGTGATCCCACACTTGGACACTACAAAGAGCTGTTCACATTTCCATTTATAGATTCAGGCCACTCACCCTGCCAGTTTCAAGTGGGACATGAGGAAATCGCATGTAGGGATGCCCAAATATTTGCACAGCCACGCTTACAAGAAGGCAAAGGTGGAAAAATGCAAATACTATCGCAAGAGCTTGATGATGATGAGACACAATTGCCAAGTGGTGTTATGTCAGTACGTCACAAGGAGGACCAGGGTGTGGAAGTAGAAGATGAAATAGTGGACGATGAAGTCACCTACCCAACCTGGGAAGGTGACATTCAAAGCAAGGACAGATGCGCACAGGGGGAGGGATATGAAGAACCACAACAGGCAGGAAGAGGCAGTGGGGTGAGCAGAGACACAAGGCAGGCAACAGTTTTCCAGAGCACCTACACGAGTGAAGTTGCTAAGCCAAGGGTTAGTTGTTCCTGAGTCTGGCTCTTTTTTAAATATAGTCCAGTTAAACCAAAAAAGGCCATTTGTAACATCTGCCATACCAGCATCAGCAGGGGCAGCACAACTACTAGGCTGGCCACCACCAGCATACTCAGGCACAAGCAAGCAAATCACCTGCCTACTTGGGCCAAACTTAAGGGTCCAGAAACAGTGTCTGAGGGTGACACCACTGCCTCTTCCCTTGTTCTACATGCACGCCAAATCCCTGTCAATGATGTAGGCGAAGATGCCTCTCACCTGTTGTTGCACACTTGCAACCAACGTCAGCAACCTTGTCTTAGCTCAGCATTCCTTGGAGCGCAAATGTAAATACTCAGCCACCCACCCACATGACACATTACTAAACTGCCACATTCCCAGACTGCTTGCACTAGAAATGTTGACATTTAGGTTTGTGGAGATGAAAGCTTTCCGCAACCTCATGGCGGCAGCCGTACCTCAGTACTCAGTCCCCAGCCACCACTATTTCTACCGGTGTGCAGACTTGCCTTACATAAGCACGTGTCTCATAACATCAGCTGTGCCCTGACCAATGCTATTACTGGGAAGGTCCAATTAACCATGAACACATGGACACGTGCTTGTGGCCAGGGATGCTACTTTTCTGTTACAGCACACTGGATAAACAATGTGGAATCCTGGACCCAGTCGGACCCTGGGACGGAACACGTGTTACCTAAACCGTGGATTGCGGGCCTTGGTTCAGTCATGGCTGCCCCCACCTTCTACAGCAGTTCCTGCACCTCTCCCTCCATCTCAGAAATGTCAACATCAGTCACAAGCTGGAAGCACTGCCTCAGCCAAGCAGCAACAAGCTCTGCTGAAGCTAATCGGCTTAGGTGACAAACCACACACCGCCGCACACTTGTTGAAAGATCTAACAGACCAGACGGATCTGTGGCTCTCTCCCCTGAACCTACAACTAGGCATGGTCATGTGTGATAATGGCCCTAACCTTGTGGCAGCTCTGAAGTTTGGCAACCTCATACATATACCAAACCTGGCCCATGTGCTCAACTTTGTGGTTCAGTGTTTTCTCAAAACCTACACAGATCTGCCTGAGCTACTTATGAAAGTATGCCGCGTGTGTGCCCATTTCTACAAGTCAGATACAGCTGCTACCGCCCTGGCAGTTCTGCAGCAGTGATTGCAAAATCCAGCTCACCAACTGGTGTGAGATGTCACCATTCATTGGAACTCAACGTTACATATGTTGGTAAGACTTTGTGAGCAGCAGACGCCAATAGTTGAATACCAGCAACACCATGCCCATCGGTATTCCAGTCAGTCTCCGCACATAAGAGCTGATAAGTGGGCATGGATGTCTGACATCTGTGGGGTTCTCCAAAACTGTGAGCACTTGACCAATATGGTGAGTGGCAATGACATAATAATCAGAGTCACCATCCAGCTTCTCTGTCTACTGAAACACTCATTACTCAAAATTAAAGAGGAGACTTTGCAGACACAGCAAGTTGAGATGGAGCAAGGAACTATAGAGGGATATGCTACACAGCCCAGCCTCATCTCATCTTCACATCTTAGATTGGGTGATAATGAGAATGAGAATGAGGATGAGGATGAGGAGGAACAGGAGATGGTTGACTGTGCTACAGACTATAGTACCCACACCACTTTCATCCCATCTGTTCAGTGTGCATAGCCTGAAGATGGAGGATGAGAAGGAGGACAAATGAACAGTCATCCTCTTGTGAGGACAGGGATATCTTGGCTGTTGGCAGTCTGGCACACATGGCTGAGTTTATTTTCCGCTGCCTTCCCTGTGAGCCTCACATTGTATGCATTTTGGCCAACACAAATTACTGGTTCGCCACCCTCCTAGACCCATGCAACTAAGAGAACTTTACTTCTCTCCTTCCCAAGGCGGAGAGGTCTAATAAAATGTTGCAGTACCAGAAGGCCATAGTTGAACACTTATTAAAAAAATCCCATCGAACAAGGCTGGTGGCAGAAGTCACAGTTCCTTGGACAACCAAGGAGTGGAGACTAGGGAGACACAACACAGATACAGCAGAGGCAGGGGAACACTCTCTGGGGCAATTTTCTTCAACCCTGCCAGCGCCAAGGCCCTGGTGAGCGAGGTACTCTGACAAGGAGAGAAAAGGTTTGGAAAATGCTGAAGGAGTACCTTGGCAACCGTGCCAGCATTTTCAGGGATTTCTCTGTGCCTTACAACTATTGGGTATCCAAGCTAGATATGTGGCATGAGTTGTCTTTCTGTGCCTTGGAGTCCTGGCCTGCACTGGTAGTAGTGTTTTATTAGAGCGAGTTTTTAGTGCCGCTGGCGGTATTATAATCGATAAGCACATCTGCCTGTCAACTGAAAATGCAGACAGGCTGAAAAGGATAAGGGCTGGCTTGGGCCAGACTTCTGTACACCACCGGATACCAGCAGCGGAACAAACTCGAATGCAGTGTTTTTCTCTGGTGCATTCTCATGCACCCTTTCCCACCACAACATGGGTATATGCTTGAGGATTTTGTCTTTTTGTTTCGTCATCCTCCACCACCATGTTAACAGGGTGATCATGCTACCCTCGCTTTAAATTTTTTAAGGGTGTTTATGATGTCCACATTAACAATTTTTAGAGGCCTACCTCAAACATTTTTTTATATATATGCATAACTTTCAGGGGTAAATGTTTTTCCGACCATTCACCTACTGTAATTCATGGGCATTACCAGTCTAGGATACCCACTATTTAATAATGGATAAAAAATGTTTTCTGAGGCCCTCCACTATGTCTCTTCAATGGGGCATTGGAATGCGTCCTTCTAATTTTTGGCATCCCCTGCACTTAGTGCATACACTTTACCAGTCTAAGGGACCCACTCCTTAGTAATGGGAAAAAAAATGCTTTTCTGAGAATTCACCTTCTAGCTGAGGGAAACATTTTTGAAAGCAAAGGAGCCAGTGGGTTCTATTAGTATATGATCCAGTGGCTTGTTGATGGCTGAGATTTCACTCTGCATACAGGATTTTAAAAACAGGACAGGAGAGTTTGTACAGTAAGTACAGAAGATCCTGGTATTCTCCATATCAGGCTATGTAGATGTGTAGATGTGAAATGCTCCACTACATTCCCCAGTAGGGTTGATGAAATAGCAGTTCTTGATGCTGCTACATTAAACTAACTGCTAATTCAAATATACGGTACTCTATTCTGTTACAATAATATCGCTCTTATCTGCATTTCGTCTACAGTAATGTGTGGCAGTAAGGATAGAATATGACAGGCATCTTATCAGAGATTATTGCCTAATAAATTCATGTTTTATTACTGTGATCTATACTAAGACATTCATCAAAGCTGGCAGTGCTACTTGCGTTTCTCCAGAGTTTGTTGCTTCCACGTAGAAAAAAATATCTTTTTAGGATCAGTTTAAATCCTTTCTACAGTAATTTCTACAATACTGCTCTTATCTGCAATTTGTGTTGGGTGAGGAGTGGCAGTAGGTATAGCATATGACAGCCATCTAGTCAGGAATTATTGTCCTATAAATTCTAAGTTTTGCTGCTGCTTTTTTAAATGGACTCATTGACCGATTCATGTTTTTTACTGTGATCTGTACTTAGAAATTCAAGAAAGTTGCCAGTGTTACTTGCATTCGTCTAGAGTTTGTTGCTGCCACATACAAGAAAAACATCTATTCAGGGCTGGTTCAGATCCCTTCTATATTCTACAATAATACCGCTCTTATCTGTAATTTGTCTACAGCGAGGTGTTTCAGTAGGTATAGCATATAAGAGGCATCTAGTCAGGGATTATTGCCGTATAAATTTTAAGCCTTGCTGCTGCTTTTTTCATGGACTCATTTAATTGACTGAGTCATGTTTTTTATGGGTTTATGTACTCAGAAATTAATCAAAACAGGCAATCTAGCATCTTTATTTAAGAGGTAGTGGTGGGACACATTGCTCTACTGGAGCTGGAATTATAACTTCTGAAGTCTCGAGTTCATTTCCATCTATTTCTGGGTGCTTCTTTAAGTACATTCGGGGTAAATGTCCTGCTGAAAGACCCATGACATAGGATGCAAACCCAGCTTTCAGACCCTGGGCACTACATTGCAACCCAAAATCCTTTGGGAATCTTCACATTTCATGATGCCTTGCACACAGTCAAGGAACCCAGGGCCAGAGGCAGGAAAACAACTCCTAAATTCTTTGAACCTTCTGGCCCTTTCAAAATAGTGGGGGCCCCTGCTGTCCCTCTATAAATGGTGAGCCACCTGCTTGCCCTTCAAGTTTCAAACTTTACAGTATTAATGCGTTAAAGAAAATTTGCCCACCTCAGATAGATAAATTATTACATTATTTTGCAATAGCAATATACGTCTATGCAAAGCCATCTGCTGGCCCTCTAAAAATGCCTAGTGAAGGCTGGCTGCTGGCCCTTTAAAATTAGAATGAGGGCCACCTGATGGCCCTTTGACAATATTGAGGGCCACCTGCTGGCCCTCTAACAATAGTAAGAGCCGCCTGATGGCCTTCTACAAATATTAATGGCCACCTAATGGCCCTGAAAAAAAAAATTGTGACTTTCAGAGTCCCTCCTTCATAAATTAAACAGGATCTGTCTGATCATGTCTCATGCACCACTTTTTCCATCATTGAAAGAAATGCAAACCTGCAAAAATGCAGCAAAAATATTACGTGTGAACATAGCCCAAAGGTATGGAGTATTTTTTTTCTCTTATTTATTTTCGCTTGTATGCAAGTCATTATCCTGGAAAGAATGTTCTTCAAATTTTTCCAGTCAAATCCATTTTAACTGCGATTTTGTATGTTTTATTGTCCGTAAACGTGGCGTACTCTGACAACATTATTCCAAGCAGCGACCTAGCATTCAGAGATGCCTCCAGGGGTTTTCCTCATGCTTTCCCATGCCATTCCAGCATTGTTTCCATTGTTTTCTGCTATTTTTAGACCCCTCCAGGCCGCTGGAAAAATACTTGCGTTTCCCTTTGAGTTCCATTATACTCCTTATTTGGGTTAAGCACCTGAGCATTACGATTTGCTCGACCCAAGTAATGAGTATTTTAGTGCTTACTCATCACTAGTGCCAGTACATTCCATAACAATTTACAATTCAGTAACTTCTTTAACTTCTTTAAATAAGCACTGCCACTTACATTGTTTAAATCTGTTTCCATGCATGTAATGTAATATGAGCAGGGCTACCACCAGGGATTTCAGGGCCTTATAATGGCAAAATTTTCATGACCCCTTGAGATTCTGCCCAGACTCCACCCCAGCTCTGCCTCCACCCCTCTAAACTTCCACAGTCCCACCACCCACTCTTAGAAAAACTCCACTTCTGCATCAAGTCCTCACCAATCACACATTAAGAGTTTGCATAAAAAAACATATCAAATACATAGCTAGCAGCTTTTTTTGCCCAAAAGATTTTTTAAGTGGTTACAATGACAAGGTAGACTTTTTTGGAAGGGTCCTACTTTAACATATTAGACATTTCTTAAAGGGAACCTGTCAGCAGGATTGTGCACAGTAACCTACACACAGTGTCGTGTCAATGCCACTATACTGATTAAAATGATACCTTAGTTGATGAAATCCATCTCATGGTTGTTCTTTAATTTTAATTTTCAGTTTGTAGTTAATGAGATTCTCGTGCCCTAAGGTGGGCCTGGAGTGGGGGTCTGCATGTGGTGCTCTGATTAGATATTCATAATGCAGACTGCTGACAGGTCACTGATCCTTCAGTGACCTGCCCCCTAATTTGCATAATGAATATCTGTACATACGTAAAAAGAAAAAATCCTTCTGCAGGTGGTGCCAACTGTGGCACATGCTCTGTAGCAAAATGGCTTGTTTTATGTGCCAATAATACCTTTTATTCAGGTTATTCAGCAAGAGGGAAAAAAATCAATTTAAAACTGGCACCCACCGTGCCTGCGCAGTACCTGCTATCAGTTTCTAGCTGTGATCTAATAGCTGCTACAGCGCATGCGTCGGCAGCGCCATCATACTGGAGAAGAAAAAAAAATTCCTCCTCCAAGATGGCAGCTCGGAGATAGCTGAGAGCTGCTAATGCGCAGGCTCAGGCAATGCCATTTTGGAGGAGACATTTTTTTTTCTTCTCCAGCAAAATGGCGCCGCCGGCGCATGCGCATTAGCAGCTATTGGATCACATCTAGACACCGATAGCAGCTACTGTGCAGGTGCAGCAGGCTCCATTTTCAAATTGATTTCTTTTTTCCTCTAGCTGAATAACCTGAATAAAAGGTATTATGAGCTTATAAAACATGCCATTTTTTGTGCAGAGCAGGTGCCATGGCTGGCACCTGCCTGCAAAAGGTTTGTTTTTTGCTTTTGTTTTACGTTCGTACAGAATTCATTATGCAAACTAGGGGGCAGGTCACTGAGGGATCAGTGACCTGTCAGCAGTCTGCATTATGAATATCTAATAAGAGAACCACATGCAGACCCCCCCTCCAGACAGTCTTAGAGCATGAGAATCTCATTAAGTACAAACTGAAAATAAAGATTAAACAACCACAAGATAGATTTCATCATTTCATCAACCAAGGTATCATTTTAATCAGTATAACGGTGCCGACCTGACAATGTGTGTAGGTTACTGTGCAGAATCCTGACAGGTTCCCTTTAAAATATCCAATACTCTCTTTAGGTATATTTTTAATTTTTCTTTAACCCCTTTATGACCTTGGATGTATCTATATGTCACAGCAGCCAAACATAAAAAGCTATAAATCTGGTATTGATGTAATCGCACCAACATGAAGAATAAAGTCGTCTAACCACTTATACCAAATAAGGAACGGCGTAAAAAATAAATAAAACCAATTCTTCACCTACTGGTGATTTGTTCATTCTGCCTCTCAAAAGATCGCAGTAAGCCTTGACACATATTTATTCTGCACTCTTCGGTAAGGGCTTACACTGGGGTTTCCATGTAAATCTCTGAAATACGTGTTTCAGACATCCCTCCCAAGTCTTTCCATATGGCTAAGCAACACAGTACAGCCACACTTGGGATGTGAAAATGTAAATCTGGGGTTATGACTAAATTTTAGTGGTAAAAATGTAATTATTTTTTCTTCACTGCCCAATGGTATAAAATTCTGTGACACACCTGTGGAGTCAATATGATCACTGTACACCTAAATGAATTCATTGAGAAATGTAGTTTGTAAAATGGGGTCACTTATGGGGGGTTCTGCTGTTCTAGCATCTCAGGGACTCTACCAATATGACATGTCAGCCTCAAACCAGTCCAGAAAAATATGAACTGCAATATGGCGCTTTTTCCCTTTTGACCTTTGCACTGTACCTCCAAAAGTAGTTTTGGACTACATATCGGTGGGGTATCAGCGTACTCAGAAGAAATTGCACAACAATTTTATTTTCCCGACTCTACATTATAAACTTCTATGAAACACCTGGGGGTTCAACGTGCTCACTATGCATCTAGATACATTCCAAAATGCGGTCACTTTTGGGGAGCTTCCACTGTTTAGGCACATTGTGGGCTCTCCAAACCGACATGACACCAACAGACCATTCCAAAGTCTGGGATCCAAAATGTCACTACTTTTATTCAAAGGCCTGCAGTCCACCCAAACAGTAGTTTTCCTTAACATATGGGGTATCAGCATGCTGATAAGAAATTGGACAACAATTTTAGAGTCAATTTTCACTTGTTACCCTTGTGAAAATGCAAAATTTGGGGCTAAAAAACCTTTTTGTGGGATAAATGTGTTACAAGCTTCTATGAAGCACCTGGGGGTTCAAGGTGCTCACCACACATCTAGATAAGTTCCCTGAGGGTCTAGTTTCCAAAATTCTGACACTAAAGCCCCCTTCACACATAGCGAGATCGCTAGCGATCTCACTAAAGCGTCACCGATTTTGTGACGCAACAGCGATATCGCTAGCGATCTCGCTACATGTGACACTTACCTCCAACCGCCCCCCCGCTGGATATCGCTGATCACGCGAGAACAGGATGGTCCATTTTCTCATCGCCAGCTTCTTGCTGGCGCCGACAAGCGACGCATGGACGCGGGCGGAAGATGTCAGCAGAGCTGCGTGTGACAGGTAAGTAACGACCAACGACTGCTGCTGGTGAGATCTGTCTGTTTGGCAGCTCACTAGCGACCATTTAGCTATGCACCAGCGATCCTGACCGGGTCGTATCATTGTCGGGATCGCTGGTGCATCGCTAAATGTAACGGGACCTTTACTCAGTGTTTCCACTGTTTAGGCACATCAGGGACACTCCAAATGCGACATGGCGACCGCAAATTATTCCGGCACATTTTCCATTCATAAAGTTTCTGGCACCGCTTCCCTTTCAAGGCCTGCCGTGTGCCCAAACAGTAGTTTTCCCCCACATATGCTGTATCGATGTACTCAGGAGAAATAACACAACAGATTGGTGAAAATACTTCTTTTACCTTTGTGAAAAAGTAAAATTTGGAGCTAAAACCTTTTTTGTGAAAAAAATTTCAATTTCTATTTTCATGGTTCAACGTTATTAACTTCTGTGAAGCACCTGGGGGGTTAAGTACTTTCCACACATCTAAATAAGTTCCCTGAAAGGTTTAGTTTTTTTTGTTTAGTTTCCAAAATGGTGTAATTTGTGGATGATTTACACACATCAGGGGCTCTCCAAACGTGACATAGCGTCTGCTAATTATTCCAAAAAATTTCACATTCAAAAAGTCAAATGTTCTTCCGTGCCCTGCCGTGCACCCAAACAATGATTTCCTCCCCATGAGTTATCAGAATGCCCAAGAAAATTTGTACAACAAATTTTTTTGTCCATTTTCTTGTTACCCTTGCGAAAATAAAAAAAAATAGGTCTAAAGTAATATTTTTGGTGAAAAAAGTTAAATGTTAATTCTTTCCTTCCACAATCCAAAAATTCCTGTGAAGCACCTGAAGATTTAATAAACTACTTGAATGTGGCTTTGAGCACATTGAGGGGAGCAGATTTTAGAATGGTGTCACTTTTGAGTATTCAAATATGACTGAGAAATTGCTGGTCAACTTTTAACCCTTATAACTTCCTAATAAAAGAAAGTGGTTCCCAAATTGTGCTGAGTTAAAGTAAACGCGTGTGAAAATGTTAACTCTATGATTTAAGGGCATAAAAATTAAAAATGTTACCACTATCATGAAGTACAATTTGTCATGAAAAAACATTCTCAGAGTAAGTGGGTTCCGTTGAAGCATTGCAGAGTTATTACCACATAAATTGACACTGGTCAAAATTGTAATATTTCGCCTGGTCATGAAGGTGCAAACAGGCTTGGGGTTTAAAGGGGTGTCACATGCATATTTTAAAATGACCAATAATACCACATACAAGGAATAAATACCACCACACCATGACCAGACCACATATTACCACCACACAGTGACTGAATAATGCCACATACAAGGAACAAATACCATCACACCATGACCAGACCACATATTACTATCACATAGTGACACAATTGTTACGCTTCCATCCCTCAGTGTGTCTGGGATGCAGTTACTGACAGCTCAGCCATCCAGTCTGGTGTAGGGGTGTGCTGAATCTGTCGGTACTTTGATTGACAGCTTGGCCATCCAATCTCATACAGGGGTGTGCTGAGCTGTCAAATGTGTTGACTGACAGCTCAACTATCCAATCTGAAACTATGAGGCATCAGGTCTCTCCATGTGTTCATTATTCCAGTTAATTGCCATACTTATTAATTGATCTGTGTCTCCCAGAAATCTGTGCCAGACATACATTCAGCCTGTGAGATTTGTGCTTTCCTGTGCCTTGAGTAGTGTATGCTTGATCTGTTGCCTGACCTTGGTCTTCATTCTGACCATCCACCGGTTTAACCCCTTCAGTTCTGATCTGTTATTTTCCCAGTATTTTGACTTCGGAACGTTACCTGACTACGCTTTTGTCTCTTCCTTCTGTTTATGATGTACCCTTCCTGGAGTTTGACCTTGGACTCCTTGACCACTCTTGACTCAAGGCTTGGCCATGAAAAGGGACTAGTGCAACACCAATAATACTACATACGAAGAACAAATACTGCCTCACAATGACCAGACAACATGTTACCACCACATAGTGAGCAAATACTACCACATACAAGAAACAAATACCACTATACCATGACCAGACCACATATTACCACTATATAATGACCAAATACTACAATACTGATCATTAATAAAAAAAATCACAAAAAAAACACAATACTAATAATACCATAAGTACCATTATACAGAGGAGCACTGTACATAGTATACAGTGTATAATGAAAGTGTACAGGTATTAAAGGGACTCTCCAGTGACATTATGCACAGGAGTTCTGTATATAGTGTCAGTGTACAGATAATACAGTAATCATTGATGATATTATACACAGGAGCTCTGTGCATGTTCTCAGTGTATAGGTAATACATTGATCACAAGTGACATTATACACAGAAACTCTGTATATAGTATATATAATTATATATAGTAAACAGGTAATATATGGACTCACCAGTGACATTATACACATAAGCTCTGTGTAAAGTGTCAGTGTACAGGTAATACAGTGATAATTGGTGACATTACACATAGGAGCGCTGTACATAGTGTCAGAGTATAGGTAAAACAGTGATAACCAGTAACATTATATACAGGAGCTCTGTATATAGTGTACAGGTAATACAGGGACTCACCAATGTCATTATGCACAGGATCTCTGTACATAGTATTCAGTAATAATGTAAGTGTCATGCAGCTGCCTGTCATGCCGCTGCCGGGCGCGCCGCCACCCCCGTGCCCCGTCATAATCACAAGTCCTCGGTGTCCAGGCGCACTCCCGTTCTTCCTCCGGCTCCAGCGCCAGCGTCTGCCTCCTGTCGGGCGTGACCGCACTAGGTTTTGCCGTTCACGCGCATACCGCTCCCTGTGAGGCCGGCTGCTCCCGGTCTATTCTATGCCCAGGAGGACTCTGACCCGGAAGTCCTGCCGCACACTCGCTTATCAGGCCGCCTCTTCCTCCTGGCAGTGCCTGATCATCACAAGTGTCTCACTTGTGATTCTGGCCACTCTTCTTCCTGCACTCCCTGCCTGCTCCATTACAAACCCTCTCCCTCGTCTCTGCCATCCTGATTCACGTTCTCCTCCTTGTGTCTCTCCTAGCTTCTGCCTGCCCGTGTCTCCAGTCTGAGCTCCCTTGTCTCGTCCATGTCCTCCAGCCTGTGTTTCCACTCCATGTTCCTGGGTTCCTGTCCTGCCAGTCCTGCCACCTGTGTCAGTCCAGTTCGCTCCGCGTTCCTGGGTTCCTGTCCTGCCGCCTGTGTCCCCAGTCTCCTGTATTGTCTCCAGTGTCCGCCCTGGGTACCAGCTGCCATGGTAATAGTTCCCCTTGGACCTGCCCCTAACGCTCCCTGTATAGGGGGTGATCCACCTGGTCCGCTCGGGGGGAGGTTCATTGCCGCGATCCAGTGGGTTCACCCTTTGGGATCCTCACAGCATGATCAGACCATGGATCCCGCTGGTACCTCAGCTTCCACCAGCGTTCCTACGTGAAAATCAGACCCAGATCATGGCCTTTCTTAAGACCATGGAGTCCCGGTTGTCGGCATTACAGTCCTCTGACCCTGGGAATGCATCCCAGCTGGCTGGTCTCCAGCAGGAGCTCGCCCAGCAAAGGGATACCCAGGCCCATATCCTAAATTATATGGCCACGGTAGATAACCGACTTCTTTCTCTCCAGTCCGCCGCTTCTGCCCCTGTTCAGGCCTCGGCTCCACATCCGCCACCCCATTTAGCTAAACCTCTGTGGTATGGCAGAGATCCCAAATTGTGCCAGGGATTCCTGAACCAGTGTGAATTGCACTTTTGAATTGTTGCCGCAACAGTACCCCACCGACCGAGAAAAGGTGGCTTTTGTGGTGTCCCACTTGGAGGGCGAAGCATTAGCCTGGGTGAACCCTCTCTGGGAGAGAGACGATCCTTTGGTCTCTCAGCTCTCCACCTTTCGGGAGACCTTTCGTAAGGTCTTCGACGAACCCGGACGCCTGGCCTCTACCACCGAGTCTCTTAATAGTCTCCGCCAGGGTACTCTTTCCGTTGGTCAGTACGCTATTCAGTTCCGCACCTTGTACTCTGAGCTGGGATGGAACAATGAGGCTTTGGTGGGAGCATTTTGGCAGGGTTTATCTGTGCGAATTAATGAAGAGCTGGCAGGTCGTGACACACCAACGTCCTTGGAGGATCTCATTTCTCTGGTGACTCGCATTGACTTACGCTTCCAGGAGAGCTCCCGCGAGGCCACCAGGGAGAGAAGACTTCCCCGTTTATCTCCAGCGACATGCAGTCCTCCCAACTCATGATTCACCTCCACCTCTGCCGCCTCTGTATCGGAACCCATGCAGGTAGATCGTCTCAAACCTGCAGAGCAGTGCCGCCAAGAGAGACTCACCCAGAGTCTCTGCCTATATTTTGGCAGCTCCTCCCATCTTCTTCGCTCCTGCCCGGTGAGGCCGGGAAATGCCTCCGCCTTGGACAGGTAAGAGAGGCCTCCATAGGTGTTAGTGATACCTCTCCACCTTTGACCCTCTCCGTTTTACTGAATCTAGGGTCCCGCTGCTTCTCTGAGGTGGCCTATATAGATTCTGGAGCAGCGGGGAGCTTCATCCAGCTTGAGGTGGTCAAAAGGTTTAACGTCGGTCGATGGCGCCCCCTGCGGGAGACCGTCACCCTGGTCACCGAGGAGGTGGAGCTACAGATCGGAGCCCTGCATCGGGAGAAGATAGCCTTCTTTGTATTGCCCTCGTTATCCCATACGCTCCTCTTGGGTCTTCCTTGGTTAAGGATTTATGAACCCGTCCTCGATTGGTGATCTGGTGACATCCTACGTTGGGGTCAAACCTGCCAGTCTAGGTGCCTGCTTCCAGTTCAGCCAGTCAGATCTTCTCGGTCTTCTACTATGCCTGCAAACTTGCCCTCAGCCTACTGGTCCTTCGTGGACGTGTTCAACAAGAAAGAGGCAGAGAGCCTGCCCCCCGCATCGTCCCTATGACTGCCCAATCGATCTCGTTTCGGGCTCTACTCCGCCCCGGGGCAGAATTTACCCCTTGAATCCTTTCAAGTCTCAAGCCATGACTGACTACGTCCAGGAAAATCTGGCCAGAGGCTTTATCCGGAAGTCCTCTTCACCCACAGGCACAGGTTTCTTCTTTGTCAAGAAAAAGGACGGATCCCTTCGTCCCTGCATTGACTACCGGGGTCTCAATAATATCACTATCAAGAACATGTACCCACTCCTGCTCATTCCGGAGCTGTTTGATCGGCTGCGGGGAGCACGAATCTTCACCAAACTAGATCTCCGTGGGGCCTACAATCTCATCCGTATTCACCCCGGAGACGAGTGGAAGACCGCTTTTAACACCAGGGACTGTAATTATGAATATTTAATCATGCCATTCGGCTTGTGCAATGCTCCCGCAGTATTCCAGGAATTTGTGAACGATATTTTCCGAGATCTCCTGTACTCTTGTGTGGTGGTGTACCTGGACGATATCCTCTTCTTTTCTCCCGATCTGTCTACCCATAGAAGGAACGTCAGTCAGGTTTTCCTGTGCCTGAGGGAGAATCGCCTGTATGCTAAACTCGAGAAGTGCGCCTTTGAACAGACGTCTCTCCCATTCCTGGGGTACATCATCTCTGACTCAGGCTTATGCATGGACCTGGAGAAGGTGTCTTCTGTGCTCAAATGGCCGCGTCCTCATGGAGTCAAGGCAATTCAGCGATTTTTCGGGGTCGCAAATTACTACCGGCAGTTCATCCCTCACTTTTCTTCATTGACTGGTCCCATCTCCGCTTTGGTTCGCAAGGGGGCCAACCCCCATGTTTGGTCCGCAGAGGCTGAAGACGCCTTCCTTACCCTGAAACAAGCCTTCGCCTCGGCTCCTGTCCTCCATCGCCCGGAGGCCAACAAACCTTTTATTTTGGAGGTGGATGCCTCAGTTATCGGATCTGGTGCAGTACTTTCACAGAGGTCTTCTTCTGGTCTGCTTGTGACCTGCGGCTTTTTCTCAAAGTCATACTCCACCTCGGAACGGAACTACTCCATTGGCGACAGGGAGCTATTAGCCATCAAACTGGCATTAGAGGAGGTATTTATTGGAGGGAGCCGTACATTATATTAAGATCTATATGGACCATAAAAATTGGGCATACATCCGATCGGCACAGAGACTTAATCCTCGGCAAGCTCGCTGGTCCCTATTCTTCGCCCGTTTCGATTTTGAGCTTCAGTTCCGTCCGGGTAGTAAGAACCTCAAGGCTGACGCATTGTCCAGATCCTTTTTTGCCAGTGATACAGAGGAGGAGCCCACGCACATCATGGACCCTTCCAAGCTCATCACTGTGGCACCCCTCAGTCCGTCTTCTATACCTCCGGGTAAGACTTCCGTTCCAGAGAACAACAGAAGATGAGTCTTGCGCTGGGGACATGCCTCCTAACTTGCAGGTCATGTTGGGTTCTAAAAGACTCTCGTCCGCGTGTCCCGCTACTACTGGTGGCCTACTCTTCCCCAAGATGTTCGAAGTTTTATAGCTTCTTGTCCATGCTGTGCCAAGAACAAAGTTCCCAGGCAGTTACCTTCAGGCATCTTACATCCGCTTCCAGTCCCTTCGGCTCCCTGGCAGCACATTGCTATGGCCCTTATTACTGATCTGCCTCGCTCTTCAGGCTGCACCGTCATCTTCGTCATTGTGGATAGATTCTCCAAGATGGCTCATTTCATCTCTCTTCCCGGTTTACCCTCGTCGCCCGAAGTGGCGAAGGTTTTCATCCACCATATTTTTCGTGTCCATGATCTTCCTCAACATATCATCTCGGACAGGAGAGTCCAGTTCACCTTTCGGTTCTGGAGAGCGCTCTGCAAGTTTATGAACATCACGCTGGATTTTTCCTCCGCCTATCACCCACAGACCAACGGCCAAGTATAGTGTACTAATCAATTTTTGGTGAATTATCTCCGTCACTTCTCTAACGCCCATCAGAATGACTGGTCAGACTTACTCCCGTGGGCTTAATTCGCATATAACAATCACGCCAGCGAATCTTCTTCCAAGTCTCCTTTCTTTATCGTCTACAGGAAACATCCAGGCGAACCCCTACTGGTCCCTCCTGTCTCGGGTGTGCTGGCCACCGATCTTCAGTCTGGGGAGTTCTCCAGAATCTGGCAGGAGACCAAGACCGCTCTCAAACAAGCGCGTGTAAGGATGAAAAAAAACGCAGACAAGAGGCGCTTGGACCCACCTCCCGTGCCCTGACATACTCACCGGTCCTCGGCGTCCCGGCAAGCTCCCGTTCTTCCTCCGGCTCCAGCGCCAGCGTCTGCCTCATGTCGCGCGTGCTTGCACGCACTAGTTTTTGCCACGCACACGCGCATTGCTCCCTGTGAGGCTGGCCGCTCCTCCCGGGTCTACTCTATGCCCAGGAGGACTCTGACCCGGAAACCTGCCGCACACTCGCTTATCAGACCGCCTCTTCCTCCTGGCAGTGCCTGATCGTCACAAGTGTCTCACTCGTGATTCTGGCCCCTCTTCTTCCTGCGCTCCCTGTCTGCTCCGTTGCCAACCCTCTCCCCCGTCTCTGCCATCCTGATTCACGTTCTCCTCGTGTCTCTCCTAGCTTCCACCTGCCCGTGTCTCCAGTCTGAGCTCCCGTGTCTCCTCCATGTCCTCCAGCCTGTTTCCACTCCGTGTTCCTGGGTTCCTGTCCTGCCAGTCCTGCTGCCTTTGTCAGTCCAGTTCGCTCCGTGTTCCTGGGTTCCTGTCCTCCCGGTCCTGCCGCCTGTGTCCCCAGTCTCCTGTCTTGTCTCCTGTGTCCGCCCTGGGTACAAGCTGCCGTGGTAATAGTTCCCCTTTGGCCTGCCCCTAAGGCTCCCGGTATAGGGGGTGGTCCACCTGGTCCACTCGCCCAGGGGAGGTTCGTTACCGCGGTCCAGTGGGTTGATCCTTTGGGATCCTCATAGTAAGTGTACTGGTAACACATTGATTCATCTTCATCTTCAGTCCTTCATCTACGCTTTTCTTCTTCATCCACCACAGACCGCCATCAATTCTTCCAGCCAGTACTCGTCTCTGCAGAAAATAAATCTAGTTACATCTAGATACATTAAATCTCATACATCCCACTAATCCTCACCCCTATCTTTCTCACACTAAGAGAAATTACCGCAATCCTTCACACTTAAAACCTGTGCCACTGACCGCCACCCTCCCGCACCCTCTCTCTGGAGCACTTTGGAATGCTCGCTCCTTCTGCAACAAGCTCCACGTGATCCACGACCTCTTAACCTCCCTCAACCTTTCCTTCCTGGCCCTCACTGAGACCTGGCTGACACCCCCTGACACGGCCTCCCTGGCCGCACTGAGTTATGGCGGCCTCCACTTTACCCACACTCCTCGCCCTGGCAACAGACATGGTGGAGGAGTGGGTTTCCTCCTTTCTAAAAACTGCTCCTTCAACCCTATCCAACCCCCACCCTCCCTTATCCTCCCTTCTTTCGAAGTTCACTCGACCGTATCTACGCTCCCTCTAATCTCCAAATGGCTTTCATATACCAACCACCGGGCTCAGCCACTGCCTTCATCGACAAATTCTCCACTTGGCTCCTCCACTTTCTCTCTGCTGACATCCCCACCATCATCATGGGGGACTTCAACATGCCCATTGACACCCACCAGCCAACAGACTCCAAACTCCTGTCACTTACCTAATCCTTTGGACTTACTCAGTGGTCCTCCACAGCCACCCACACAGATGGACATACATTATACCTCATCTTCACCCGCCTCTGTTCCCTACCCAATCTCACAACCTCTCCCTTCCCGCTATCTGACCACCATCTACTCACCTTCTCATCCTTGTCCTTCTCACCTGCCCCCCATGTCCAGCCACAAGCACATCCTCGCAGAAACCTCGCACACCTAGACATTCACAGACTCTCAGACTCTCTTCTACCTCTGTCCTGCATATCTTCACTCCATAACACAGACAGTGCCGCCGCTTTCTACAACACCACCCTCACATCAGCCATAGACTCAGTCTCCCCTCTCATGCATTGCAAAGTGCGACAAATCAACACGCAAACCTGGCACAACAACCTCACCAAAAAACTTCGACAAGCATCCAGGGTCGCGGAGTGGCATTGGAAGAAAACACGCCTGCCAGACAACTTCACTGCTTTCAAACAAGCTACACTTGCCTTCAAATCAGCCCTCACCTCTGCTAAACAGACCTATTTCACAAACCTTATATCTTCATTATCCCACAACCCAAAACAACTGTTCAGCACATTTACCTCTCTCATCCGCCCATCACTGCCACTTCCAACTACCCTCATCTCTGCTGAGGACTTTGCCACCTACTTCAAAAAACAAGATCGACCAAACAAGGCAAACCTTTACTGTTCAGCACCCCAACCACTCCACATACCAGACCACTGCCCTTCCCTCATAACCTCCCTCTCCAACATCACTGAAGGAGAGCTTACTCATCTCCTTTTCAAAGAACACCTCACCACCTGTGCACTTAACCCCATCCCTTCCCATGTGCTCCCCAACCTCACTAACATGATCATTCCAGCCCTAATCCATCTCTTCAACATATCCCTGTTAGGGACGGCGGAACACACTAAATAATAAATAATAGAAAGTGCGTTCGACACCCGGGGTCCACCATGCAGAAGGTGTTACTCTGCTGCCAGGTAATGGCGGACACTCAATATGGCGGTATATCGCACGCGGGTTGAACGTCACCCGGTGTGCGCTGGGCATACTCTGTTGATTCACAGAGGCGCCAAAGCAATAAACATAAATATCGAGCCTGTTGGACTCACAGGTCTCAGCGGAATGCACGCACGGTATATGGTCACAGGACTAGGGCCCAAGACACAGGGTCAGTGTCCGTCTAGACCTACTGTGCGTGCGGCTTTGCTACCGCGAACGCCCACAAGTGCTGCTGACTGCAGCGTGGCAGCTGACACAGCCGCTCTACGACAAAGCACAGGAGGGGGCGCACTGTTGGACGCTAGTTCTGTGGAGATATGCACTGTAGCCTGTAGCGTGCCACTGACTGGCGCTGACTCTATGACTAAGTACCTATCCACACACATAATATCAGAGGGAGGGGGATCTTAATGAGTCATTCGCAGGTTCATGCATCCGTCATCATTCACACAGGTTGCAACTAGAATCTATACTAGCGCATGGTCGAGTGGCCATGTGAACCTTTTATAGCCGGGACCTTCCAGAAGCTTCCAGATCCCTGAGATGGACCAATCAGATCTGGAGAAGGACCTGTGCATGTGACTCCCGATCTCCAATGGGAGATCGTCTCGTGAGCATGCTCAGTGGAGCGGCGGAAGGACTCTGGAACGGCTTGCTGCTGAGCAGCCTGCGTTGCTACTATTGCTGGCCCAGAGGTGGCAGCAGCAACCAGACCCACAGAGCTGGTCTGAGTAGAGTGTCGGGAATGACGGGGCTGCTGAGCAAGCTCCTCTGCGGTCGATGGAGAATGGGAGACCGCAGGATGTGAGGCTCTGGATTCCGCCTGTGCCGCTGCAGGAACCCGACACCTAACAATCCCTATCTTCTGGTACCTTCCCCTCTGCCTTCAAACATGCCACCATAACACCCATTCTCAAAAAATCAAACCTTGACCCAACTGCTATGCCCAGCTATCGCCCCATATCACTGCTACCATTTGCTTCCAAACTCCTCGAACAGCATGTCCATGCTCAACTTTCCTCCACTGAAACTGCCCTGACCAAAATTACTAATGACTTGCTAACAGACAGTTCTCCATCCTCCTCCTTCTCGACCTGCCCTCTGCCTTCGACACAGTCGACCACTGCCTACTGCTACAGATTCTTTCTTCCCTTGGCATCAAAGACCTTGCCCTGTCCTGGATTGCCTCATACCTTTCTGACCACACATCCCAGCCTCTCTTGTCCCCCAAGGCTCTGCCCTGGGGCCCCTACTTTTTTCCATCTATACTCTTGGCCTAGGACAACTCATAAAGTCCCATGGCTTCCAGTACCACCTGTATACAGACGACACTCAGATCTACCTCTCTGCTGTCCAGAATCCCGGAGTGTCTATCAGCCATATCCCCTTTTTTCACCTCTCACTTCCTAAAACTCAATGTAGACAAAACTGAATTCATTATCTTTCCTCCATCTCACGTATCTTCCCTACTCTATCTATTATGGTAAACGGCATCACGCTCTCTCCCGCACCTGAAATCCACTGCCTCGGAGTAACTCTCGACTCTGCCCTGTCCTTCAAACCACACATCCAAACTTTTGCCACCTCCTGTCGCCTCCAACTCAAAAATATTTCCAGAATCCGTGCCTTCCTCAGCCCTCAATCTACTAAAACTCTTGTACATGCCCTCATTATCTCCCGCCTTGACTACTGCAACACTCTCCTCTGCGGCCTCCCTTCTAACTCTCTTGCACCACTCCAGTCTGTCCTCAACTCTGCTGCCCATCTAATCCATCTCTCTCCTCGCTACTCCCCTGTCTCTCCTCTCTGCAAATCCCTCCACTGGCTCACAATTCACCAACGAATCCAGTTCAAACTACTAACACTGACCTACAAAGCCATCCACAACCTATCTCCTCTCTATATCTCTGAACTAATCTCCCAACATCTTCCCTCACGTAATCTTCGATCCTCCCAAGACCTACTCTCCTCCACACTTCCTCACACAACCGCCTCCAAGATTTCTCCCGAATATCCCCTATCCTCTGGAATTCCTTGTCTCAACACGTCCGATTATCCACTACCCTTGGATCCTTCAAACGGAACCTGAAAACCCATCTTTTCAGGAAAGTTTACAGCGTGCAATACCATTCTGCCGCCTCACCACCGCCAGAGCCACCACCGCCAGAGCCACTGCCGCCTCAAAACCACCAGAGCTGCTGCACCCCCGACCTTCTGTCTCTTCCCCACTATCCCATAGAATGTAAGTCTGCAAGGACAGGGTCCTCTCCCCTCTGTACCAGTCTGTCATTGTAAATTTGCTTACTGTTAACGATATCTATAACTTTGTACAGTATGTAACCCCCCCCTTCTCATGTACAGCACCATGGAATTAATGGCGCTAGTTATCTAGAAGAACACTTTCAGAGCTCATTACTCACTTTTTCCTCAACTTCTACACTACACAGCTGAATGTAGATGTTCACCTACCAATAAAATGTAATTAGTTATTATGCAACCTACCATACCAATTGTAAATTGTAATCCACAACTGTGCCCCACTAACTATAAATTTCCACTTTCCCCACCCAATAAATATATCAATTAATTATTACCTGTACTCTTTCCCCCAATTCAATACCAGTCACACTCCTGCATCCTTATTCTGTACCTCCTGCTCCCTCGATTCAATTTATTTACATGTCTCCCTGCCACAATTCATTCTATCATGTCCTCTCTCCCATGTCAACCTTTTTTCATTATCAGCTGTTCCCCCCACCCTTAATACATCATCATTTTGTCTTCCCCACACTCCATACTGCATCATTTGCACCTCCCCACCCTCAATGAATCACTATTTGATGAAACCCACCCCAATTCACCATCGTTTTCTCTTCCCCACCCTCATAGAATCATAGAATGGTTGAGTTGAAAGGGACCTCCAGGGTCATCTGGTCCAACCCTATGCTCAAAGCAGGATTCACTAAACCATCTCAGACAGATGTCTGTCCAGCCTCTGTTTGAAGACTTCTATTGATGGAGAACTCACCACCTCTCGTGGCAGCCAGTTCCACTCATTGATCACTCTAACTGTCAAAAAGTTTTTTCTAATATCTAATCTGTGTCTACTCCCACTCAGTTTCATTCCATTGCTTCTAGTCTTTCCTTGTGCAAATGAGAATAAAGGTGATCCATCTACAATGTGACAGCCATTGAGATATTTGTAGACAGCTATTAAGTCTCCTCTCAGTCTTCTCTTTTGCAAGCTAAACATTCCCAAATCCTGCAACCGTTCCTCATAGGACATGGTTTGCAGACCTGTCACCATTCTGATCGCTCTTCTCTGAACTTGCTCCAGTTTGTTGATGTCTTTTTTAAAATGTGCTGCCCAAAACTGGACACAGTATTCCAGATGAGGTCTGACCAAAGAGGAGTAAAGGGCAATAATGACTTCACGCGATCTAGACTGTATACTTCTGTTAATACATCCTAGAATTGTATTTGCCTTTTTTGCAGCTGCATCACACTGTTGACTCATATTCAGTCTGTGATCTATTAGTATACCCAAGTCTTTTTCACATGTGCTGTTGCTTAGCCCTATTCCTCCCATACTGTATATGCTTTTTTCATTTTAATTGCCCAGATGTAGTACTTTGCATTTTTCCCTGTTAAAAGCCATTCTGTATTTATATCTTTTTGAATCCTCTCTCTCTCTTATGTAGTATTAGCCATCCCTCCTAGCTTTGCATCATCCAGAAATTTAATCAGTTTACCCTCAATTCCTTCATCTAAATCATTGATAAAGATGTTGAACAATACAGGGTCCAGGACAGATCTCTGTGGTACCCCACTTGAGACATTCTTCCAGCTGGATGTGCAGCCATTTACGACAACAGCTTGGGTCAAATCACTAAGCCAGTTATGAATCCACCTAACAGTTGCCTTGTCCAGTCCATACTTAGTCATTTTTTCAATAAGGATTGTGTGAGATACTTTGTCAAATGCTTTGCTGAAGTCAAGATATACTATTTCTACAGCATGTCCCTGATCCACCCAGTCAGTGATTCTGTCATAGAAGGAAATTAAGTTAGTCTGACGTGAATTATTAGTCACAAACCCATGCTGACTCTGGTTAATCACTTCATTATTATCCAGGTACTTACATACATGTTGTTTAATAATTTGTTCAAAGATATTTCCTGGTATAGAAGTCAGACTCACCGGCCTATAGTTCCCTGAATCCACCTTCTTCCCCTTTTTGAAGATAGGAACAACATTTGCTCTTCTCCAGTCTTCTGGGACTTCAAAAATTTCTTCTGCTACCTCCTTCAGTACTCGGGTGTAATTCATCTGGACCTAGAGACTTGAATTAATTTAGGTTAGCTAAGTGTTTCCTCACTATCTTTCTGTTTATAGATATCCTGGATTCTTCTATTCCCTTAATAGGACAGTGAAGATCAGTTGATGTTACATTTCCTTTCGAAGAGAAAACAGATGCAAAATAGGAATTTAAAAGTTGGGCCTTCTCAACATCCTGTCTTACCATTTCATCATCTTCATCCTGTAAAAATCCTATAGCATCTTTGACTTTTCGTTTACTTTTGACATATCCCCAAAATCCTTTTTTATTGCTTTTGATATCTCTTGCAAGCTTTAATTCATTGTCATAATTTATTGTTCCCATCCCCCGATCTCAATACATCAAACTTTGCTCCCCCACCCTCAATTCAATATTATTTGCTCTCCTTCAGCCATTCATGCTCAAGACATCATTTGCTGTTCCCACACCTTCAATTCATCATTGGCTCTCCCACCCTCCATACATCATTTGCAGTCCCCCACCTTCAATTCATCATCTGCTGTCCCCCACCCTCAATTCATCATTTGCTCTCTCCTTCCCCAATTTATCATTATTTGCACAATACATCATCATTTGCTGTCCCTTATCCTCCACCCTCAATATTTCATCATTTGCTGTCCTCGTGCCCCACCCTTAACACAACAGCACACAACACAACAGTTTCTGTCCCCTATCCTCAATTCATCCTCCTTTGCTCCCTCCACAACTATTTAATTCATTTTATTTAAAAAAAAAAAAAAAAAAAAGTTTTTCATAATTACCTCTCATAAGATCCCTTGCAGCTCCACTTTTGGACTAATATCCTGGCGTGCATACATGCTGTTATCTATACGATGACATCATCATGTAGGCGCCATCACTAGCACATCAGAGAAGAGGCAGAGGGAGTTCCACTGGAGCTGCGCGGCCATTCTGTTTTAACGGCAGTGGAGCTCTAGGAAAGCTCCGAGTGCAGAGGTGTGTGCTGACGCACCATATATTATTATACTCTAGGGCCCGGTGAGCTGAATCAAAAGAAAGGAGGGGCCCGGACTTGACCTGGACTTCCACTCTTTGCTTCTACTCCTCGGGCGCCATACACCAGTAGTGTATTTATATGCCTACGGAGCCTTGTCCTGATGCTCCATTGACTTACATTGTAAAAGTAACTTCCAGGTGATACAGAGAGGAGTGTTACCCGAAGGAGTCTGCAGAGCAGTGACGTTATTGAGAAGTGGAGCAGAACGGCACTAGGCACAGGAGAGAGTGGCGGCAGGTGAGTATATTAATACGCTCACAATACATTACATCCACATACACACATTTAAACAATAAAAATGCTAGTGGGAGTGCTTCTATAAAAAAAAATGTATAAATTACATCACACTAATGATTACCTATTAGTTCTCTTGAAAAATATGTTTTAGTTGACAACTGACAAGGGAGCTGCCAACAGCAGATCTTGATGATTTGTATATCAAAGTGCATTCACTGTGACAGAATATTCCTCCAATAACATTAATAACCTGATTCGTAGCATGACAAGTTTCTGCACGTGGCGCTCATACTCCATACTGAATAAATCAAGATGATTTGAAAAGTTTGTTTCTTTTTTTTTATCCTTTACATATCACTAACATGTCTATCCATCCTGTGATTTCCATAATCTCACAGCTTTTCCTTCTTTGTGTTGCGCTTTTAATGTTGAAGAGACTATAAAGACTGTGGATAAGATTACCTTTATCACCCCAGTGGTGATAGCAGCACAGCCTGAGTTTAGGCTAGTTGGTGAGAAATTAAGATTCGGCAAGGGGCGTCCTTCCACCTCCGATAACATGCACTCTTGATATAAAGGAGACTTAACAAAGCGAGAATAGCTGTCAAACTTCATTAAATTGAAGATCTGTGAAAAACAAAATCAGAGCATTTACATATTTCTCTGTTCTAACATTTCCAAGCACATATTACAAAAGATCCCCCAAAATCCTGCATATATTAAACCCTTATATGACAGAGGAGAGAACTAAGACTCGTTATTAGTGACCATGGAAAATAGTAAATCCCTCTATTTATTTGTAAGTACATCTTTTTAAATACATTTGTGAATGTAAAATCACATGAAATCTATGAAATCTGTGATCATGGGTCCTGATCAGTTTTGGAAACAAAGGTGGAAGAACTAATACATTTTTAAAGCGAAACAGCTTAGGCCGGTTTCACACTTGCGTACGCAGATAGGGTACGCAGGTCGCATGCAGCGTCATGCGCCCATAGGCGGAGCTGACCGAAGGAGGCGCAGCAGAGGGGCGGAGCTTAGCGGCGGCCGTGCACAGCTCCAAGGAATGCAAGTGTGAAACCGGCCTTACAGAGGTAGCATGAATCAAACAGTAGCTGCGTTAGTGCAACCATGTACAGTATGTTTTACTCTGAAACATTGACAAAAGGGAAATTGACAATAAGAAAAACTGTGTCTGGAAAGTGCAAAGCTGCATGATTTCTGCATCCGCTGCATGTAAAAGAGGTTTCTGCAACTTCTTTCAAATGCAATCTAAAATATCTGTCACTAATTTGGGATGAAAACGCAGTGGATTGGTGCAAAAACAACAATTGGCTTAATGCTCTTACAAATATATTGTGCATCTTCTGCATACTGCAGGTTCAGAATTGATTTTCCATTGTAGAAATTCACCTCAGATTTTAATCTGATGTGTGAACATACTCTAAAGAAAAATTTCCATGCTACAGATTTGAGTCCTCTAAATCCTATATTTTTTATATGGTGCATCAAAAGTAAGGAAATATCAGTGATCCAATGTAGGGTCATGTTAAGCCATGTTACAAATATCATATCCATATTGAATGCCACCATCTTGGATTCAACTTTACAACTTTAGAGTTTTCAAACGGGAAGATAAGTGTATGACACATTAATCTGGTCGAGACTAATACCACAAAAACGATGGTATGCTTCATGTTAGCATAACTTTATTTACGTCTGTGTAAACTATTTTTTCAGTCTGTGGCACAGATAACCAGGACACATATCAATCATGTGTTTTCTGTTTTCCCATATACAGATAAATGGTAAAAGTGATTTAATGGCAACAACCCAGTTTAAGGTTATTTCGACTATCACATCCTTTTTCACAAAGCACAGTAAATGGATAGTATTTTGCTATTATACTGGCTAAGCCTAACAGAACATTACTTTCTTATTACACCTTTCAATGTTTTTTCAGCGTTATCAACCCCTCTGTGTATCCAGATTCACATAGAAGAATGAGCAGTCCTTTTCTTACACCGCTAAAACTACATTTTCCAGCAGAACTTGCTTCTCCTCAGTACTGCAGACCCATTTCCTCCCTCTCCAGATTAGCCCCACCTCTAGGATTATCAATCATCAAGCTAAACTACGTGTAGAAATCATCTTATCCCACCAAGGACAACATCTGCAAGAAATATGTATGTTCTCCTCGTATTTGCGTGGGTTTCCTCCTGGTTCTCAAGTTTCCTCCCATACTCCCAAGACATACTTAGTGATGTGAAACTGCAGATGCTGCTTTGTTAATGCATATGGCAGAGTATAATCTTCTGTCATATGAATCAACAGAGCAGCATTTGAAGTTAAAGGGAACCTGTCACCAGAAAAAATACTTTTAATCTGCAGGTTAATAGCGTTATTAACCTGTACGGCGCCTGCACTTAGCTGAATACTGTTGGGAGAGAAATAACTTTACCACCCCACCCTCCCATTTGCAACAATGCATGGTTTCAGTCACAGGGTCAACGCTGGCGCTGGTTCAGTCACCGCGGTGGCTGTAAATACGCCCTCAGCTCTGAAGCCGGCCCCAATGCAGAGTCCCATCTTGCATTAGTTCACTCATCCTAGCCCCTATACACAGTCCTATCCTGCAGTAGATTCCTCTTCTTAGTTTCTATTACACAGGCACATCACTCCTTCCTGGTATGAACTCTGCACTGTAATAACACCCATGATATTATCATACACAGGAGCAACTCTGTTCTCCATTCTGCAAACTATTTAAATCTTTAGCCTGCACCCTATTTATTGGATCAGGAACAGGTGGCTGCCTCCATCCTGTCCATTTGTGACCTTGCCTTGACTAGGTGTGTTGGTGTTGTATGTGCAACATGGCGAACAGTCTGAGTTTCAACACAACTGAGCAGGTTCTCTTCAACTGGCTTTTGTCACGCCGCTTGGTCAACCATACCCAGTGATAGTGGATCCGTGGAGGAGGAGACGCATGTGGGTCCATCCACTTTTGAGGCAATGATCCACAAGAGGTTATTTTCACTGCCTCTATTCTTCTCTGCAGGCGCATCCGGAAAAATTTGACCAATACTGTCGCATGAGCCTTGCAACATTTGATCTACTCTTGGAGAAAGTGCGCCCTGGGATAACTTTTCAGGGCACAAGGATGCGCAAAGATCCAGATCCAAGCTGGCAAGAAGCCATCTGAGAGAGACAGCGTTACATATGATTGACCAAGAGCTCTAGAGCTATAGCAAGACAGTTCCAGTGCCAACTGAAGATTAAATAGTAGTGATGACCGAGCACTAAAATGCTTGAGTGCTCTAATACTCAAATTGAAAAGCTTGGATGCTCGGATGAGCTTGATTCGAGTAACGAGTACAATGGAAGTCAATGGGAAACTCAAACATTTTTCCGGCTTACCCTAAACGGAGGGCAGGAAAATCACTGAAATGGATGGAAACAGCACTCAAATTGAAAGGGAACAGCATGGGAAGATGCCTGCATGCATCTCTGTTACCCAAGTCACTGCTGGGAATAATGTTGTTAGAATATTACGCCACTTTTGCGGAGTGACGATAAAACATAAAACTAAAGATAAAATGGATTCTACAGGAAAATATATTAGGAAACATTCTTTCCTGTATCATGACTTCTATAACAGCCACACTTAAAAAAAAAAAAGAAAACGCTTCCTCCACCCTATAGGCTTTGTTCACACGTAGTGTTTTGGTTTTTTTGCTGTATTAATGTATCTTCTCATTGCTTTCCATGGTGAAAAAATGCTGAAAGAATTGACATGCTGCTTCTTTCAAAAACACAGTAGTTTTCCATGTCAGTCAGGAAAAAAAATCAATTATGTGCATGAGATTTCTGAAATCGTATAGGTTTTAATGGTACTGTAAATGGCAGCTTTTAATTTGCATAAAACTTATGAAATAACGGTGCCAAAAAACTCAGCAAACACGCAACTTGTGAATGTAGCCTTATTATTTGGGCCATCCATCTCTCACCATATTTCCCCGCCGCTTAGGACTACAGTAGACAGAATAGTAGAAGGAGAAATAAAACTACACCCACCGGTAGTCACCGGTAAAAGTAATTTTAACATTTTACTACCTTATATGGGCATGTGGTGTGTGTGACATGGTCAGACACATCCTGTTTAATTTGATACACTCTGTATTAGACATAAAGGGGGGCCTCATACATATTCTGTTAAGTTAAAATTGTTAGGTAGTGGGACTCCTAGGCCGGGGTCACACTAACCGACGCAAAATACGGTCCGTATTTTACATGCGTAATACGGATGAATGACCCCTAAATAGTGCTCCGTATGTCATCCGTAAGCAAGGTGTGGGCGCGTATTTTGCGCATGTCAGCATCCGTATGTAATCCGTATGTAATCCGTATGGCATCCGTATGGCGATATTTTCTCGCAGGCTTGCAAAATGGACATTTAATGGCTTTGAGGCCTGCAAACTATTTACAGTCATATGTAAAAGTTTGGGCACCCCTATTAATGTTAACCTTTTTTCTTTATAACAATTTTGGTTTTTGCAACAGCTATTTCAGTTTTATATATCTAATAACTGATGGACTCAGTTATATTTCTGGATTCAAATGAGGTTTATTGTACTAACAGAAAATGTGCAATCTGCATTTAAACAAAATTTGACCGCTGCAAAAGTATGGGCACCCTTATCATTTTCTTGATTTGAACACTCCTAACTACTTTTTACTGACTTCCTGAAGCACTAAATTGGTTTTGTAACCTCATTGAGCTTTGAACTTCATAGCCAGGTGTATCAAATCATGAGAAAAGGTATTTAAAATGGCCACTTGCAAGTAGTTCTCCTATTTGATTCTCCTATGAAGAGTGGCATCATGGGCTCCTCAAAACAACTCTCAAATGATCTGAAAACAAAGATTATTCAACATAGCTTTTCAGGGGAAGGATACAAAAAGTTGTCTCAGAGATTTAACCTGTCAGTTTCCACTGTGAGTAACATAGTAAGGAAATGGAAGAACACAGGTACAGTTCTTGTTAAGCCCAGAAGTGGCAGGCCAAGAAAAATATCAGAAAGGCAGAGAAGAAGAATGGTGAGAACAGTCAAGGACAATCCACAGACCACCTCCAAAGACCTGCAGCATCATCTTGCTGCAGATGGTGTCACTGTGCATCGGTCAACAATACAGCGCATGCATAACGCCTTTTTGTATGACCAAACAACTCAATCTTTGTTTCATCAGTCCACAGGACCTTCTTCCAAAATGTAACTGGCTTGTCCAAATGTGCTTTTGCATACCTCAGGCGACTCTGTTTGTGGCGTGCTTGCAGAAACGGCTTCTTTCGCATCACTCTCCCATACAGCTTCTCCTTGTGCAAAGTGCGCTGTATTGTTGACCGATGCACAGTGACACCATCTGCAGCAAGATGATGCTGCAGGTCTTTGGAGGTGGTCTGTGGATTGTCCTTGACTGTTCTCACCATTCTTCTTCTCTGCCTTTCTGATATTTTTCTTGGCCTGCCACTTCTGGGCTTAACAAGAACTGTACCTGTGTTCTTCCATTTCCTTACTATGTTACTCACAGTGGAAACTGACAGGTTAAATCTCTGAGACAACTTTTTGTATCCTTCCCCTGAAAAGCTATGTTGAATAATCTTTGTTTTCAGATCATTTGAGAGTTGTTTTGAGGAGCCCATGATGCCACTCTTCATAGGAGAATCAAATAGGAGAACTACTTGCAAGTGGCCACTTTAAATACCTTTTCTCATGATTTGATACACCTGGCTATGAAGTTCAAAGCTCAATGAGGTTACAAAACCAATTTAGTGCTTCAGGAAGTCAGTAAAAAGTAGTTAGGAGTGTTCAAATCAAGAAAATGATAAGGGTGCCCATACTTTTGCACCGGTGAAATTTTGTTTAAATGCAGATTGCACATTTTCTGTTAGTACAATAAACCTCATTTGAATCCAGAAATATAACTGAGTCCATCAGTTATTAGATATATGAAACTGAAATACCTGTTGCAAAAACCAAAATTGTTATAAAGAAAAAAGGTTAACATTAATAGGGGTGCCCAAACTTTTACATATGACTGTAAATCTTTAGCCTGCACCCTATTTATTGGATCAGGAACAGGTGGCTGCCTCCATCCTGTCCAGTTGTGACCTTGCCTTGACTAGGTGTGTTGGTGTTGTATGTGCAACATGGCAGACAGTCTGAGTTTCAACACAACTGAGCAGGTTCTCTTCAACTGGCTTTTGTCACGCCGCTTGGTCAACCATACCCAGTGATAGTGGATCCGTGGAGGAGGAGACGCATGTGGGTCCATCCACTTTTGAGGCAATGATCCACAAGAGGTTATTTTCACTGCCTCTATTCTTCTCTGCAGGAGCATCCGGAAAAATTTGACCAATACTGTCGCATGAGCCTTGCAACATTTGATCTACTCTTGGAGACAGTGCGCCCTGGGATAACTTTTCAGGACACAAGGATGCGCAAAGCTATATCTGCAGAGGAGCGACTTCTGCTCACATTACAGTATGTACTACACAACCACATTCTCTATGTTCATGAAGTGTTGCCCAAAGTATGTATTTTTTGCTTCTTGGACTAAGTTTAATGCCCTCATCTTTTTCCAGATAAGTTTAAACTTACAGAACAGAATGTTATGTGTAATATGTACTGAATATCACTTAGTCATTGTGCGACCAAATATATGTGTGTTAGTAGATCTGAATCAGTAACAAGTTTGGTATGTATGTACCTGGTGTTTTGTTAATTTGTGCATTCTAAAATGTTCCATTTCTGTTGTTCTTCAGCTTCCTGTCCACTGGCCTGTCTTATGCCGCCCTCCACCATGAGTTTTTCATTGGAAGATCTACCATTTCTGGCATAGTCAGGTCGACATGTAGTGAAATATGGTCAAGACTGCATCAACTCGTCATGCCCGAGCCCAGGATGGAAGACTGGTTGAGGATATCAAGGGACTTTGAGGAGGAATGCCAGTTTCCTAATTGCATTGGGGCCCTTGATGGCAAACATATCAGGGTGCGTAAGCCGCCGAACTCTGGCTCCCAATTCTTCAATTATAAACAATACTTTTCTGTTGTACTGTTGGCTCTGGCCGATCCTCAATACAAGTTTATAATTGTTGACATTAGGGCCTATGGAAGGAGGGGAGACTCTAGAATCTTCAATACTTCTATTATGGGTCGGCGGCTACGCACCAACCAGTTGGATCTACCACCACCACGCCAGCTACCAGGCTCCACTCAAGAATCAGTCCCTTATGTCCTTGTGGCAGATGAGGCATTTCAGTTAACGCGCAATGTCTTGAGGCCATATCCCCAGTGCAACCTGGACCACCAGCGCAGAATTTTTAACTTGCGCCTATCACGTGCTCGGCGACTGGTGGAGTGTTACTTTGGCATTCTTTGTGCCAAAAGGCGGGTACTCCAGTCTGCCATTCAGCTGAGTGAACAAAATGTTAATAAAGTTGTTAAAGCCTGTGTGGTTCTTCATAACTTCACCAGGATACATGATTGTTCCTCCTCTGGTGGTGTTGTGCGTGGGTCGGACAATGTGCGTAGGGTGAGACCACCTATCAACCCTCAACGTAGACCACTCTCTGGGCTCAAAGTGCGTGATATTTTCACAAATTACTTTATGTCACCAGAGGGGGAAACTTCTTGGCAAGAGCATGCTGTGTCTATGTTATAATTTTTTGGTTTATGTCTGTCTAAATATATATATTTAAACCCCTTATGATTCTATGACTGTTTAATTGCATTGGTAAGCGTATGTTAGTATGCTGACACCTTTTTTTAGAATTGAGACAGAGACGTAAAATGTAGTAAACAAATGTTTACTTTTGCCTTTTTTTTTTTTTTTTTTTAAAGAAAAACATATTATTGCCATATGATAAATGTGGCAATGGGCCAAATAGGCCTTTGTGCAGATGTGAACATTGGGTACAAATAACATTTTCTGACATACAAAACAACCACAAAACCATTAGGCAATACCAAAATGTCAACATTATAAATTTTGGTAGGTCGGGGGAGGAGAAGGCGGAAGACCAGCCTGTGTTTGCTGCTGGCTACTTTGCCCAACTAGGCCATCGTCCTGTGTGGGGGCATACTGTTGCCCATGATTTGGGTAGTGTACTGCCTCCTGGGATTGTGGTTGGTACTGGCCAGAGTGATACTGGAGAGGGGCCTTTTGTTGGGGCTGGTAGGCCTGTGTCTCATACCCACCAAAATAGCCATGTCGTCCCCATCCAGGTTGGGACCAGCCTCCAACACTGGGTGGGAACAAGTGGCCATATTGGTGAGGTTGGCTAGAACCAGACATATGTGGCTGCTGTTGGAGAGGTTGGGTAGGGGGAGGAAGGGGGTGAGTTGTAGGCCCACGTATTTGAGTATCCTCAGAGCCTACTTGAGCAAGCATGTGTGTGGGGTGTCTAAGGCGCATCAGATTTCTTGGGGAAAGCTGCCACCTCTCCAGATATTCAAATAACTCATATGGGGTATTGGGGTGTGTGCTTGCATCAAGCAGGATCTGAAAACATCCTCGAATACGTAGCCTCATCTCACGGGAAAGGGGAAAGAGCACGAAGATAAAGGGCCAGGCTGCGTGAGTATGACTCTTCGCCATCATCATTATTGACTCTAGCCAGATAGTTCAGTACCCCTGTGTCAACATTGGTACGGGTATCTCGGGCAGGGATATGGCGCCTTCTTCTTCCTCGCCGGGATGGTCCAGCAGGCTGTGGGGAGCCCCGGATCTGGGCAGTTGGGCTGCTGCTGATGTTGCCCTGCTCCTCCTGTATGGCTGATGGTGCAGCAGCAGACGGTCCTGCTTGTGGATGTGGTCCTTGTGGTGGGGTTTGTGGTGCAGGCACTGGGTTTTCCTGAGAGGAATCTTCACCCATGCTTCTTGGAGGGGGAGAAGATGGGCCAGCCACCTCATTCCCTACAGACCCAGGATCTATGATGGGCTCGGTATCTGAGCCAGTTCCTCTCTCCGTAAGGTTGGACTGAGTTCTGTTATGAAATAGAACAGAGCCAAAAATAAATCAATTTTTTTGGCCCTGTAAAGTATCTGTGTAATGTGGTGTGAGGTATCTACTTACCGTCTCAGATCCAGAATAGGAGCGAGGAAGGAGAGGCGATCATAATAAATTTATTTTCGCTTTGTGTGGCCCGCATCACCACTCCTGGCCCGCTGCTGACGTTCCCGCCTGTATTGGTCGCGGATGCTGCGCCAACGTCTCATCACATCTTCCACTGCAATGTGACAGGAAATATTCTCAATTTCACATATTTGCTAGGTCAAATTTGCTACCAGTAGCCTAGGCATGTGGCCTTCTAGGGTGTGCTTTCTACCCAGGGTGGCAATTGGGGCATCCAGGCCGGATACACAGGGTCACAATAGTTCAGGTATCAAGTAAATACACTTAATAACTTGGTTGGTTAGGAGGATGAGGAGCTTATGGCCTGGCAGTGTAAAACCTTGGGTCACATAAAAATCTACCAGCCTCATGAGGCAAAAAGTCCAAGCACAGGAAGGGGCAGGGGCTGATTCTAAATGCCTTTTTTGATGTGAGGTAATTTTAAACAGTTTTTGGGTTGTACTTATTCAGTTGCTGCTGCTCCTCACGTGGCCGATCAGCAAAATCGTGGAACATCTGGCGACATATGCACCTCCATGACGCCTCCTTTCTTGCCCATTTGGCATAATGGGCATCACGTTGGTCCCCGATTTCTGGCCGCTCCTTCCCTAATACAATAAGCATCTCCACATTGAGGAAATATGGCGCCATGACGCTGCAGGACTCCGTGGAGGCGCAATTTCTGGATGTCTGGAGTGCTTTTTGAGCTGATTAGCATGTCTAAGCTTCCTGATGATGGATTGGCCCATTTCCTGTCACCTGCCAAAAGACCTGCGTATTTCTCACAAGATACACGTGTGGTCCGTGTGTAATCCGTATTTTTTGCGCACCCATAGACTTGCATTGGCGTACTACGGGCGTAGTACACTGACAATCGCAGCATGCTGCAATTGGCACGGACCGTAGAATACGGACAAGAATTATATGGCTGTTGGGAGCAAACCCATAGAGAATCATTTGTCCGTGTGTAATGCGTGCTTTTAACGCCTCTCACTCATCCGTATTTCTCTCTAGTGTGACCCCGGCCCTAGAGTCATAAAACCTACGAACTGAGTTCCTTGGCTGAAAATCATTCACCCCTAGGGGTTATATTTAGATATATTTAATATATTTATATATACTGTGAGGTAGCGCTGTCATTTAAGTTGGGGATCACTCGCTTGGCAGCCACGAAACTAGATCCAGCACGGGTTTTCCATAAACGATAACATAGTCCATGCGGTTTATTCCTCCATCATAAACCCACAGCAGCAATATACAACAGCATTACAGCATAGCGTCCATTATAGAGCTTCACTCTGGTTATCCTTATGTCACACAGGTAATGCAAATGTCTATTACACAGGCTCTTCAGCCTCAGCGTTATCTCACCCACGTCAGGGTCACTCATGGTTCCTTCACCATCATGCGCCAGACGTCCATTCCCTCCAGGGAATTCCCAGGCATGTGCAGCCATTAACACAGCGTTCACTTGCTGTCAGAAGGCAGCCCCATCTCACTCAGACGGGACCTTCCACACTGGACCAACCAGGTCCCAGCATTCACCCCATGTGACCTACCCTGGCCACATTATATGGTTCATAGCCACGCCCACCGGGTCACATGACTCTGACCTCATCACAGGTCCTTCAAGAATTTTCACACTCTTTACAACAGTGTTCTTTAAACACATCCCCTGGGTGGGTTTGTAGGTAACTGGCCCGCCCATCTCCCTAGTTACCTGGAGACTTCTCCCTGTCACATTAAAGCAGCACCTCAGCAGTATCACTGCTGATCAACACATACAGTGGGGAGAAAAAGTATTTAGTCAGTCAGCAATAGTGCAAGTTCCACCACTTAAAAAGATGAGAGGCGTCTGTAATTTACATCATAGGTAGACCTCAACTATGGGAGACAAACTGAGAAAAAAAAATCCAGAAAATCACATTGTCTGTTTTTTTTTTCATTTTATTTGCATATTATGGTGGAAAATAAGTATTTGGTCAGAAACAAAATTTCATCTCAATACTTTGTGATATATCCTTTGTTGGCAATGACAGAGGTCAAACGTTTGCAGTCCTCTTCCGTTGCTCCTAGCAACAAGGCTACAACATTGCCCATAGCATTTCTCCACCAATTGTGAGGTAGCGCTGTCATTTAAGTAGGGGATCACTCGCTTGGCAGCCACAAAACTAGATCCAGCACGGGTTTTCCATAAACGATAACATAGTCCATGCGGTTTATTCCTCCATCATAAACCCACAGCAGCAATATACAACAGCATTACAGCATAGCGTCCATTATAGAGCTTCACTCTGGTTATCCTTATGTCACACAGGTAATGCAAATGTCCATTACACAGGCTCTTCAGCCTCAGCATTATCTCACCCACGTCAGGGTCACTCATGGTTCCAACACCATCATGCTCCAGACGTCCATTCCCTCCAAGGTATTCCCAGGCACGTGCAGCCATTGACACAGCGTTCAATTGCTGTCAGAAGGCAGCCCCATCTCACTCAAACGGGACCTTCCACACTGGACCAACCAGGTCCCAGCATTCACCCCATGTGACCTACCCTGGCCACATTTCATGGTTCATAGCCACGCCCACCGGGTCACATGACTCTGACCTCATCACAGGTCCTTCAAGCATTTACACACTCTTTACAACAGTGTTCTTTAAACACAACCCCTGGGTGGGTTTGTAGGTAACTGCCCACCCATCTCCCTAGTTACCTGGAGACTTCTCCATGTCACATTAAAGCAGCACCTCAGCAGTATCACTGCTGATCAACACATAAGTCTCCTTCTCAAAGCCGCCAACTTTGAGATACAAAATGGCCATTCAGTATTCTGCCATTCATCCTTTCTCCTTGGACATCCACACAGCGCCCCCTAGCAGACACAGTGGTTACTACACCACAATACATATACAAAAGTGTTTTCTCTTTTTAAATCATAGTGACTGGCAACCCAATACAACCAAATGACACTGATCAAACATTTACATACCCCATTTCTTAATACCATGTATTGCCCCCTCTAACATCATTGACAGTTTGATGTCTTTTGTGGTAATTGTGGATGAGATTCTTATTTTCTCAGATGGTAAAGCTTCCCACTCTTATTGGCAAAAAGCCTCCAGTTCCTCTAAATTCCTGATCTTTCTAGCATGAACTGTGTGATTAAGATCTCCCCAGAGTGACTCAATGATATTGAGGTCAGGAGACTGGCCAACCCAGAACTTTGTTCTGCTGTAGCCAAGGACAGGTCAACTTGGCCTTGTGGTTTTTATCTTTGTCATGTTGGAACGTCCAAGTACACCCCATGCGCAGCAGTATTTGCTGATAACGTGCTGCATTCATCTTTCCTTCAACTTTGACCAAGTTTCCTGTGCCTTTGAAGCTCACACATCCCCAAAACATCAGCGATCCACCTCCGTGCTTTACAGTAGGAATGGTGCTCCTTTCATCATAGGCCTTGTTGACCTCTCTTCAAATGTAACGTTTATGGTTGTGGCCAAAAAGTTCAATTTTGGTCTCATCACTCCAAATTACCTTGTTCCAGAAGTTCTGAGGCTTGTCTCTGTGCTGTTTTGTGTATTGTAGGTGAGATACTTTGTGGCATTTGCGCAGTAATGGCTTTCTTCTGGCGACTCGACCATGCAGCCCATTATTCTTCAAGTGCCTCCTTATTGTGCATCTTGAAACAGCCACACCGCTAGTTTCCAGTATTTCAGCTGATGTTATTTGTGGGTTTTTCTTTGCATCCCGAACAATTTTCCTGCAGTTGTGGACAAAATTTTTGTTGGTCTACCTGACCGTGGTTTCGTTTTTACAAAGCCCCTGATTTTCCATTTGTTAATCCCAGTTTAAATGCTGGTATCAATTCCTTGGATATCAATTCCTTGGATACCTTTTTGTGTCCCTTTCGCGTTTTATACAGTTCAACTACATTTTCCCGTAGATTCATTGACAATTATTTTGCTTTCCCCATGACTCTCAATACAGAAATGTCAGTGGCTGGATGAAAGATGCAAGAGTCGGTCTGGATCCCAGAAACTCACTCAGCTTTTATGCACACTCACTGATTACAAGCAAAACAGGTCACAGGTGAGGATGTTACCTTACCTTTAGTAGCCATTCAAACCACTTTGTGTCAACTTCTGTGCATGTTAGGCTGGTTTCACATTCGCGCTTTTTAAGCGCACGCACGGCCGGGGGTAGCTCCGCCCCCGAGCCGGCTCTCTGCCCGGCGTGCCCGCCCCTTCCTTGTAGCGCCGCCTCCTAGCGCACAGCGGCGCCTGCGATCGGCGCACCCTATCTTTAGCATAGGGTGCGCAGATCGTGCGCAGGCCGTGCGCTAGTTGCGCTTTTACCTGCGCTGAGCACTTTTGACGGTGCGCCGTGCGCGCGAAAATCAAACTTTTCGGATTTTGGCGCGCACGGCGCACCGTCAAAAGTGCGCAGCGCAGGTCAAAGCGCAACTAGCGCACGGCCTGCACACGATCTGCGCACCCTATGCTAAAGATAGGGTGCGCCGATCGCAGGCGCCGCTGTGCGCTAGGAGGCGGCGCTACAAGGAAGGGGCGGGCACGCCGGGCAGAGAGCCGGCTCGGGGGCGGAGCTACCCCCGGCCGTGCGTGCGCTTAAAAAGCGCGAATGTGAAACCAGCCTTATCAGGCCAAAATCACCAGGTTATGTGAACTTTTGATCAGGGTCATTTGGATGCTTTGGGTTGCAATTATGTTTAAAAAGAGGAAACACAGTAGTCTGACAATAAATCACTTCACCCACCCACTAACCATGAATGGAGAAAAAGTTTTGGTGTTATCATTCATATTCTCTGAAAATAGGCCAATAAAGCAAAAATTATGCCGGGGTATGTAAACTTTTTGAGAAAATTCGGAAAAACTGAACATTTGGAAGTGGTCTCTTAATTTTTTCCAGAGCTGTATATATATACAGCTGGGTATATATAGCTGGGTATAAAGATGGATCCAAAATGGCAGACTTCAAAATGACTGCCGTAGTCACCACCCATCTTGAAAAGTTTTCCAATTTTATTTAGGTGTATCCATTTACATGGGCCACCCAGGTGTATCCATATAAATGGCCTACCCTGTATATATATACATCGTATTTTTCGGACCATAAGATGCACTTTTTTTGCTTCCAAATTTGGGAGAAAAGTGTGGGGTGTGTCTTATGGTCTGAATTTAACATGTGGAGAGAAGGCAGCAGCAGAGGCAGGAAAATGTCACCGCTGGGGAGACCACATGGTCCTGATGCTTAAAGTGAAGGACTATTCATTAGCCTCTTCCCCGCCCACCTTTCAGTGCCGACCAGTGGGCTGGGAGCAGCAAATCAATATTCCTTCACTTAAACAGCAGACCACATGGGTTCCCCAGCGCCAGGTTCCTGCAGCAGCTGGGTAGATCGTGTGTCCAGTGGAGAAGGAGGCGGCAAGAGCAGAGGGCCACAGGAGGGATCTCAATTGCATACCTGACAGCACAGCGTGGGCTGTGCTGATGCTGATTGCTCCTGTATTGGACCTGTGGTGAGGTAATGAAGATGGCGGGCTGGAGCATCACATGACAGCACAGAGCCCTCCCTCTTCATTATGTCACCATAGGACCTGCAGACACCGAAATAGAAACAATGCAGCTTCCTCTTTCAGGACCTGTGGTGAGGTAATAAGAGGGAGTGCTCTGTGCGGTCATGTGATGCTCCAGCCCTTCATTACCTCACCATCAGTCCTGTATGCTGTGCGTATATACATATATATATATATATATATATATATATATATATATATATACAGCTATGTGAAAAACTGTTTGCCCTCTTCCTGATTTTCTATTCTTTTGCATGTTTGTCACATTTAAATGTTTCAGATCACCAAACAAACTTAAATGTTAGACAAAGATAACACAAGTAAGCACAAAATGCAGTTTTTAGATTAAAGTCTTTATTATTAAGAGAAACAGATATCCAAACCTACAGGGCCCTGTGTAAAAGAAGTGATTGCACCCCCACTAAAAAAATAAATTAACTGTGGTTTATCACGTCTTTGGAAAGCTGAGTTCAAATTCCCTAGCCACACCCAGGCCTGATTACCTGCTATATCAGTTCTCAATCATGAAATCACTTAAATAGGACCTGCCTGACAAAGTAAAGTAGACCAAAAGAGACTCAAATGCTAGACATGACACGATCCCAAAAAACTCTGGAACAAATGAGAAACAAAGTAATTGAGATCTATCAGTCTGGAAAAGGTTATAAAACCATTTTTAAAACATTGGGACTCAAGCAAACTACAGTGAGAGCCAATATCCACAAATGGTGAAAAAATGGAACAGTGATGAACCTTCCCCGGAGTGGCCAGCCAACCAAAATTACCCCAAGAGCGCAGCAAAGACACATCCAAGAAATCACAAAAGACCCCACAACAACATCCAAAGAATTGCAGGCCTCACTTGTCTCAGTTAAGGTCAGTGTTTCCCTCTGTATGAAGATACCAGCACCTCTCTGTAAGAAGATACCAGCGCCTGCCCTATGTATGATGATACCAGTGCCTCCCCTTGCTATGAAGATAACAGCACCTCTCCTCTGTATGAACTCACCAGAGCCTCCCCTTGTTATGAATATAACAGCGCCTCCCCTCTGTTTGAAGATTCCAGCGCCTCTCCTCTGCATGAACATACCAGTGACTCTCCTCTGTATGAAGATATCAGTGATGACCTTCTGTAAGAAGATACCAGCGCCTTCCCTCTGGTTAAAGATAACAGCACCTCCCCTCTGTATGAAGATAACAGCGATTTCTCTCTGTATATGGAAACCAGTGCCTCCCCTCTGTATAAATATATCAGCAGCTCCCCTTTGTATGAAGATAACAGCCAATAAGCTCGGTATGTAGATTACAGGGCTTCCCTCTGTATGAAGATACCAGCACCTTCCATCTGTTTAAAGATAACAGCATCTTCGCTTTGTATAAAGATACCAGCGCCTTCCCTCTGTTTGAAGATAACAGCTTTCCCTTCTGTATAAAGATACCAGTGTCTCCTCTCTGTATGAAGATTGCACCGCCTCCCCTCTATATAAAGATACCAGCACCCCCCCTTGCTATGAAGATACCATTGCCTCCCCTCTGTATGAAGATAACAGCGACTCCCCTCTGTATAAGGAAACCAGCACCTCCCCTCTGTAAAAAGATAACAGCAACTCCAATCTGTATGAAGATAACAGTTATTACGTGAATGCCGCTAGGTTCAGATAGGGGTGGGACAGGTCTCATGAATTCTTTTAAACTCTGGGGGAACCATTACTGCGACCATGTGCGACCATGCACTGCAGCTTCCTCAGGCACAAGGTGGACCACTTGCTCATGCAGACACTATCATAGAGTCCTCATAAACAGATGAGCAGTATAGTTTAATATCACCGCATTCCCAGTAAAATTCAAGTCTCTTAAGAACAGGCTTCATAAGCAGTACAGCTGCTTCTTAAAGGCACATTGACTAACAGTCTTTTGATAGCACAGTTCAGCACAGATCAAGACTCTTTACAAAGGAACAGTAGTACACAGTATTCCTTCTAGCACAGTGAGATGGGGGGTGCTGAAGGAGATGATCCCTGTGACACAATTCCTTCCAGTCCTTAACTTCCTGATCCTGATAGACTTTCTCAACTAGCAGTACAGGGGTTAGCCCAGATTCACTCTTTAATGGAATTCTGTGCTCCTATGGTTCCCTTGCCTGAACTGTTATGAGAGACAGATCAAACACCACTCATCCCTTCAGCTGCTGCCAGAAAAGTAAACATATTCCTCATAATCCCCCTAGGGCTCTGCTAACCACTCCGCCTCCTGTGACTGTGTTAACCCCTCTAGTTGCTGGATGCTTTTGTAGCAACAGGACTCAGCATTGCTTCTGCATGTCACGCTCTTCACCCGTTTTTGAATGTCATCCTAGACATTGACCACTTCTAAGACTGTGGTTGGAGTCGTGTCACTCAGTGGCGGATTATAATGAGGTCAATTTGGGCAGTTGCCCCGGGCCCAGTGGGGTTAAGGGGCCCACAGCCCAGGCCAGTAAATTGCCCCATTATAATCCGCCACCGCGCAGGGCCGGATTAAAGGCAGGGCAGGCGGGGCTTCAGCCCCGGGGCCCCCACCACAAGAGCTTCTAAGGGGGCCCCCACCACATTCCTGCTGGCTGCTGCAATGGCACTCCATCTTCTCCCCACCTAAAAGTGAGTGACCGTGGGGGCGGCATTATGTGCTCTGCTACCAGCAGCATCTACAAGTAGCGTGAACGCTGATGCTGCTGGTAGCGTGCAAAGGCTTGTGATGAGATCACAGGAGGTAAGGTGTCAGGGCCCCCGATCATGTGACCCCTGTCTCCTCCCCTCCTGTGACCTCATCACAGGTCCTGTGCGCACAGCACAGAGCACTGAGAGCAGCCATGTATGTGGAGTGCGGCTCTGCGGGTGGAGGTCAGTGCTGGAGGCCCCATTATTCTCTATGTGGAGTGCGGGTGGAGGTCGGTGCTGGAGGCTCCATTATTCTCTATGTGGAGTGCGGCTCTGCGGGTGGAGGTCGGTGCCGGAGGCTCCATTATTCTCTATGTGGAGTGCGGCTCTGCGGGTGGAGGTCGGTGCTGGAGGCTCCATTATTCTCTATGTGGAGTGCGGCTCTGCGGGTGGAGGTCAGTGCTGGAGGCTCCATTATTCTCTATGTGGAGTGCGGCTCTGCGGGTGGAGGTCGGTGCTGGAGGCTCCATTATTCTCTATGTGGAGTGCGGCTCTGCGGGTGGAGGTCGGTGCTGGAGGCTCCATTATTCTCTATGTGGAGTGCGGCTCTGTGGGTGGAGGTCGGTGCTGGAGGCTCCATTATTCTCTATGTGGAGTGCGGCTCTGCGGGTGGAGGTCGGTGCTGGAGGCCCCATTATTCTCTATGTGGAGTGTGGCTCTGTGGGTGGAGGTCGGTGCTGGAGGCTCCATTATTCTCTATGTGGAGTGCGGCTCTGCGGGTGGAGGTAGGTGCTGGAGGCCCCATTATTCTCTATGTGGAGTGTGGCTCTGCGGGTGGAGGTCGGTGCTGGAGGCCCCATTATTCTCTATGTGGAGTGAGGCTCTGCGGATGGAGGTCGGTGCTGGAGGCTCCATTATTCTCTATGTGGAGTGCGGCTCTGTAGGTGGAGGTCGGTGCTGGAGGCTCCATTATTCTCTGTGTGGAGTGTGGCTCTGCGGGTGGAGGTCGGTGCCGGAGGCTCCATTATTCTCTATGTGGAGTGCGGCTCTGCGGGTGGAGGTCGGTGCTGGAGGCCCCATTATTCTCTATGTGGAGTGCGGCTCTGCGGGTGGAGGTAGGTGCTGGAGGCCCCATTATTCTCTATGTGGAGTGCGGCTCTGCGGGTGGAGGTCGGTGCTGGAGGCTCCATTATTCTCTATGTGGAGTGCGGCTCTGCGGGTGGAGGTCGGTGCTGGAGGCCCCATTATTCTCTATGTGGAGTGCGGCTCTGCGGGTGGAGGTAGGTGCTGGAGGCCCCATTATTCTCTATGTGGAGTGCGGCTCTGCGGGTGGAGGTCGGTGCTGGAGGCCCCATTATTCTCTGTGGAGTGCGGCTCTGCGGGTGGAAGTCGGTGCTGGAGGCCCCATTATTCTCTATGTGGAGTGCGGCTCTGCGGGTGGAGGTCGGTGCTGGAGGCTCCATTATTCTCTATGTGGAGTGAGGCTCTGCGGGTGGAGGTCGGTGCTGGAGGCTCCATTATTCTCTATGTGGAGTGAGGCTCTGCGGGTGGAGGTCAGTGCTGGAGGCTCCATTATTCTCTATGTGGAGTGAGGCTCTGCGGGTGGAGGTCGGTGCTGGAGGCCCCATTATTCTCTATGTGGAGTGCGGCTCTGTGGGTGGAGGTCGGTGCTGGAGGCTCCATTATTCTCTATGTGGAGTGCGGCTCTGCGGGTGGAGGTCGGTGCTGGAGGCCCCATTATTCTCTATGTGGAGTGTGGCTCTGTGGGTGGAGGTCGGTGCTGGAGGCTCCATTATTCTCTATGTGGAGTGTGGCTCTGCGGGTGGAGGTCGGTGCTGGAGGCCCCATTATTCTCTATGTGGAGTGTGGCTCTGCGGGTGGAGGTCGGTGCTGGAGGCCCCATTATTCTCTATGTGGAGTGAGGCTCTGCGGGTGGAGGTCGGTGCTGGAGGCTCCATTATTCTCTATGTGGAGTGCGGCTCTGTAGGTGGAGGTCGGTGCTGGAGGCTCCATTATTCTCTATGTGGAGTGTGGCTCTGTGGGTGGAGGTCGGTGCCGGAGGCTCCATTATTCTCTATGTGGAGTGCGGCTCTGCGGGTGGAGGTCGGTGCTGGAGGCCCCATTATTCTCTATGTGGAGTGCGGCTCTGCGGGTGGAGGTAGGTGCTGGAGGCCCCATTATTCTCTATGTGGAGTGCGGCTCTGCGGGTGGAGGTCGGTGCTGGAGGCTCCATTATTCTCTATGTGGAGTGCGGCTCTGCGGGTGGAGGTCGGTGCTGGAGGCCCCATTATTCTCTATGTGGAGTGCGGCTCTGCGGGTGGAGGTAGGTGCTGGAGGCCCCATTATTCTCTATGTGGAGTGCGGCTCTGCGGGTGGAGGTCGGTGCTGGAGGCCCCATTATTCTCTATGTGGAGTGCGGCTCTGCGGGTGGAGGTCGGTGCTGGAGGCCCCATTATTCTCTATGTGGAGTGCAGCTCTGCGGGTGGAGGTCGGTGCTGGAGGCTCCATTATTCTCTATGTGGAGTGCGGCTCTGCGGGTGGAGGTCGGTGCTGGAGGCCCCATTATTCTCTATGTGGAGTGTGGCTCTGCGGGTGGAGGTCGGTGCTGGAGGCCCCATTATTCTCTATGTGGAGTGCGGCTCTGCGGGTGGAGGTCAGTGCTGGAGGCTCCATTATTCTCTATGTGGAGTGTGGCTCTGCGGGTGGAGGTCGGTGCTGGAGGCTCCATTATTCTCTATGTGGAGTGTGGCTCTGCGGGTGGAGGTCAGTGCTGGAGGCCCCATTATTCTCTATGTGGAGTGTGGCTCTGCGGGTGGAGGTCGGTGCTGGAGGCTCCATTATTCTCTATGTGGAGTGCGGCTCTGCGGGTGGAGTTCAGTGCTGGAGGCTCCATTATTCTCTATGTGGAGTGCGGCTCTGCGGGTGGAGGTCGGTGCTGGAGGCCCCATTATTCTCTATGTAGAGTGTGGCTCTACGATTCGTGACCGCCGTCACGTGACGAGGGGGGCCCACAGAGTCTGAACTGCCCCGGGCCCTGGCTACCCTTAATCCACCCCTGGTGTCACTTCATATACATATTGGCATAACATTCATAACATTAATAACAACCTACTCTTACGACCGTGTACTTGTAGGACTCCTGTAAGAACTAGTCAATTAAAACAAACAGCATCTCTTCAGATGGAGCTTTTTATATGTCTTCAACCAGCTCTCTCTCATTAGGCCTTAACAGTTCTTTGTTTCTACAAAGTCTTTTAAGGAAAATCATAGTGTGAAAACAAGACTTTCCACCAGGCAACATCTTCCATACTTTCTCTTGGTGGGGAATACCACTCAAGTGGGCCTACCTGGTCCGTAGGCAGGGATACCTGTTTCCAATCGACAGTCCTTGGCACTTGACTCGGTTCACCAAGTGTCTCATACGTCAGCATCACTGGCCTCCTCACTTCTCGAGTCAACATCCTCCTGGTGGGTTGTTCCTCAGATACCATGGGTTCTTCGGTTGCAGGAGATTCTTCCAATGCACTCATTTCTCGTACTTCCTCAGATGCTCTTGGAACTACCTATGTAAGTTCCTGTACTTCTCTTGAATCATCTGTTTCTGCACAGTCTGGTAATACCGCTCCTCCTGACTGTCGATAGTTCCCTGCAGTGATCGGTGTTCGATCATCAGAAATGAATTGGACTTCATCTGTACTCCTTGGTACAAACTCTGGAGCTTCGGGACTTCGTTCACTCTCCTGAGGATAGTACATCCCTCTCTTTGCTGGGTTGAGAGATACAACAGTGCACTCTTCTTCATCAGAACTCTAAAGGTCACTATCCACCTCTAGAACTTCAGTCTGTGGTAGTCCCTTAGTCAATTTCGGGTCTACTTCTGGGGAGTCTTGTTGCGATGGTAGATAATCACAGGTTAGTAGTATATTCTGATGGACTATTCTGGTTTTCTTGTCCCCTGTTTCTAAATGGATTTCATACACTGGACTGTCATTGGCTTTTCTCCTTACGACCACATACACCTTGCCTTCCCAGTACGAACAAAGTTTTCCTGGACCACGTTTTTCACGTACTGTACGTTCTTGACTAGCACCCAACTTCCCAGTGTTAATTCTGATCCATAGCATTTTCAATCATAGTACTCCTTACTCTTGCTCTGCCCTTGGGTAGCCACTTTGGATGCTATGTTGTATGCCTCTGTCATCTGTTCCATCCCTTTCCGAACATACTCCGGATACATTTTGTAAGTCTCTGACACTGGAGTGTTGAACATGATGTCAGTTGGCTGTCTTGGCAACTGTCCATACAATAGGAAGAAAGGTGAGTAACCTGCTGCCTCGCTCTTGGTACAGTTATAGGCATGTACCATTTTTGACAGCGAACTCTTTCAATCTTTCTTTCTGTCAGCTCTTAAAGTGTGCAACAGTGACAATAATGTCCGGTCAAAATGTTCCACTTGTCCATTACCCTCTGGGTGATAGGCTGTTGTATAGGATCTCTGAATTCTACAGAACTTTCCTAACTTGGCAAAGAGCTGGTTCTCAAATTCTCTTCCTTGGCCATGGTGTTACCTTGTAGGGAAGCTAATCTTCAAAGCAAAATCATTGAAGATCTTCTCTGATGCTGTTTGACCAGATTTATTGGTGGTGGCATATGCTTGAGCAATTCAAGTAAAATGGTCCATCACTACCAAAATGTATTCGTAACCTCCCTTGCACGTCTCGGGATGTTAAAAGCCTCTTGATACCATCTCAAACACATACATAGTCTGCATGTTGCCCATAGGTGCCCGGGTTGATGTGTTGGGACGTTTGTCTTTCAAACACCCACACTCCCTGGTCACATAGCTCTCAATATATCTCTGCATGTATGGAAAAGAAATGTTCACGCATCAAGTTTGTTGTCCTTTCCACTCCCAGGTGTCCCATGTTTTCATGGAATTCTTTGAAGACCAACCTACGGAACATTCTGGGTAGAACCAACTGCTGGCTTTGTCCTACTTTACGATACAGGATACTGTCTTCACTGAGGTAGAACTACGTCCATTCTTTAACTAAAATCGATACTGCTGGTGACTCATTATCTCTCTCTCATTTACTTGGAAGCCGATTTTGGTCCACATAAGGTAGTATTCTGCCAATTATCTGATCTTCCCGTTATACTCTATGGATTGTTACTTTTGGTAGTTATTGAATGGACAGGGGGTGATCTTGTTCTTTCGCTTTTAGCTTCCAGACTGACCTCCTCTGAGCATTCTTGCATGAACTCCTCAGTCTCTAGTGGCATTCTCGACAATCCGTCAGCATTCGCATTGCATTTTCCTGGCCTGTACTTAATACTGAAAATGAAGTCAGCTAGTTCAGCTTCCCAGCTCTGACCCGTCGCATTCAGTTTGGCTGTAGTGAGAACATACAGTGGGGCAAAAAAGTATTTAGTCAGTCAGCAATAGTGCAAGTTCCACCACTTAAAAAGATGAGAGGCGTCTGTAATTTACATCATAGGTAGACCTCAACTATGGGAGACAAACTGAGAAAAAAAAATCCAGAAAATCACATTGTCTGTTTTTTTTTCATTTTATTTGCATATTATGGTGGAAAATAAGTATTTGGTCAGAAACAAGCAATCAAGATTTCTGGCTCTCACAGACCTGTAACTTCTTCTTTAAGAGTCTCCTCTTTCCTCCACTCATTACCTGTAGTAATGGCACCTGTTTAAACTTGTTATCAGTATAAAAAGACACCTGTGCACACCCTCAAACAGTCTGACTCCAAACTCCACTATGGTGAAGACCAAAGAGCTGTCAAAGGACACCAGAAACAAAATTGTAGCCCTGCACCAGGCTGGGAAGACTGAATCTGCAATAGCCAACCAGCTTGGAGTGAAGAAATCAACTGTGGGAGCAATAATTAGAAAATGGAAGACATACAAGACCACTGATAATCTCCCTCGATCTGGTGCTCCACGCAAAATCCCACCCCGTGGGGTCAGAATGATCACAAGAACGGTGAGCAAAAATCCCAGAACCACGCGGGGGGACCTAGTGAATGAACTGCAGAGAGCTGGGACCAATGTAACAAGGCCTACCATAAGTAACACACTACGCCACCATGGACTCAGATCCTGCAGTGCCAGACGTGTCCCACTGCTTAAGCCTGTACATGTCCGGGCCCGTCTGAAGTTTGCTAGAGAGGATTTGGATGATCCAGAGGAGTTTTGGGAGAATGTCCTATGGTCTGATGAAACCAAACTGGAACTGTTTGGTAGAAACACAACTTGTCGTGTTTGGAGGAAAAAGAATACTGAGTTGCATCCATCAAACACCATACCTACTGTAAAGCATGGTGGTGGAAACATCATGCTTTGGGGCTGTTTCTCTGCAAAGGGGCCAGGACGACTGATCCGGGTACATGAAAGAATGAATGGGGCCATGTATCGTGAGATTTTGAGTGCAAACCTCCTTCCATCAGCAAGGGCATTGAAGATGAAACGTGGCTGGGTCTTTCAACATGACAATGATCCAAAGCACACCGCCAGGACAACGAAGGAGTGGCTTCGTAAGAAGCATTTCAAGGTCCTGGAGTGGCCTAGCCAGTTTCCAGATCTCAACCCTATAGAAAACCTTTGGAGGGAGTTGAAAGTCCGTGTTGCCAAGCGCAAAGCCAAAAACATCACTGCTCTAGAGGAGATCTGCATGGAGGAATGGGCCAACATACCAACAACAGTGTGTGGCAACCTTGTGAAGACTTACAGAAAACGTTTGACCTCTGTCATTGCCAACAAAGGATATATCACAAAGTATTGAGATGAAATTTTGTTTCTGACCAAATACTTATTTTCCACCATAATATGCAAATAAAATGAAAAAAAACAGACAATGTGATTTTCTGGATTTTTTTTTCTCAGTTTGTCTCCCATAGTTGAGGTCTACCTATGATGTAAATTACAGACGCCTCTCATCTTTTTAAGTGGTGGAACTTGCACTATTGCTGACTGACTAAATACTTTTTTGCCCCACTGTAGGTCAAGGGGTTGTTGTCCATGTAAACCTCAAACTCTTTTCTGTAATAGAGATAATCTCTAAATCATTCACAGATAGCTCATTTCAATGCTAAAAACTCCAATATTCCAGAATGTAGATGCTAATTACTCTCGGCGTCTTTCAATGTTCTGGAACCGTAATTGATGACTCAATTTCCCATCTTGATGCTGATACAGGGCAGCTCTCAGTTTAACTTGAGAAGCGTCACAATGAAGAACAAATGGTAACTTGAAATCAGGATATCCCAATATGGTTGGTTTTATCAGGTATTCCACTAGTTCTTCCAATACCTCCTGGTGGTCTGATGTCCAGAGAAAGGGCTGCTGGGACAAAACGGCATTGTTTCTTTTAAGTCCGGTCCTGCCCGCGCTCTTCTTTTTCTCCATAAGTGTTTTTGAGTCTGTCATCCCCCCAAGAGGATAAATAGCGGGGTGGCAATCCTGGAGAAGTTCCAGATATAAGTACTAAAGTAGGAGAGGAATCCTATGATCTGGCTCACCTCTCCTACAGTGGAGGGCTGCTTGTCTTTTAAGGCCAGTTCCGAAGGGATTTTTGCTATGTCCATCGTATATCCTTCTCTGGACACAATTTTACCTATAAAACGGACTTGCCTTTTGAACAGTTCACACTTCTTTGGGGTCAACTTATCTCCGTGTTGTTGATACCGCTGAAGTACGGTCCTCACATGTTCAACGTGCTCCCAGAAGGTTTTGCTGTGTACCATATTGTCATCCAAGTATGGCTGGCAGATATCGTCACACAATACTTCTAAACATGTCTCCATATTCCTCTGGAATTCTGCTGGAGATGAACTGAGCCCAATCGGTATGCAAATCCACTCATATAATCCCCATGGTGTGATGAATGCTGTCAAGGGTCTACTGGATTCCTCGACAAACCCTTGGTTGTATGCCTTTCCCTGATCGAGGACAGAGAACCAGGTACTTCCTGATAGGCTATCCAGTATAGTTTTGATCTTTGGTATCGAGTGTCGAACAGGTACTGACTTTCGGTTTAGTTCACGGCAATCACAGCGGAGTCTCAATGTACCATCCTTCATCCTAACACAGACAATAGGAGAGGAATAAGATGACTTTGACTTTTGAACCCAACCTCTGTTGATTAGATCTTGTAAATACTCTTTCCCTTCACGGTGTAATGGTTTCTGCACTGACATATAACTTCTGGTTACTAGGGTCGTGTCTTACAAATTGATTTTCAACTGCAACGATACGATACAGCCTATATAAGAGTCATCTTTAGAGAATGCATGACACTATTCTCTCAGCTTTAGTTTTTGATACCACTAGATCTTCAGCACACAAGTGTTTCAAGGGTACTGGAGGCTTTGACGGTTTTGATGTGACCTAACAGAGTTTTGGGATCCAGTCTAATTTCATGTTTCACTGGCACTGTTATTCAGAGAAGACCACCAGTAGGAATCGTAAGCACAGTTTCACCTTGAACTAGGCCTTCTGGAAGTTCAGAGGAGTCTTTTGGCATGAATAGTCTCATTTGGACTTTTCTTCCCAGTTCCACCTGGACTTCAGACCTCACTCCCATCATTTGGATTGCAGGGATGATGGTTGGGTGCAGGCCTACCTTGACTTCATTCAGGTCCATTGCATTCTGTGCTTTCTTTAGTCTATGAATCACGTTTTCCACTATGGAATTCCTAACAAATAGGCAATCCTCACATGTGTTCAGCCTGTCTAGCAGCTGCAAATCATGCAGCTGCATCAACCAACACTAAATCTCCGAGCCGCCAAAATACTCGGAGATCACCCGAGCATGCTTGGGAAAACCCGAGCAACAAGTATACTCACTCATCACTACAGTCTATCCTTAAGTTCAAATGCTCTGAACAAGAAACTTTGGGGTGATTCATTGTTGTTCTGTGAGATGTTAATGAGTAGGTGGAATAATTATGTAGTACTGTCTTCTTTATAGTGCCCTTTTAAAATCATCTTCAGTTGTGGTAGGGTCAATTGACTTTTCAACTCTAGCATACTGCAGAAGTTCAGTCCAGGGATGATCGCTTTCACCACCCATCAATGATCTCATCTGGCTGGTAGCTTTTCTGTAATCCTACATAAATCTGGTGCAACAAGTTCATATGAGACAATTTCTCTTTCTGCTCACACTCTCCAATCTGTCCCAGGATCTTGAACTCTTTCCTTATGGTGATTTGTGGTGTTGGAAAGTACTGTTTTCCTGATTCACCTAATCCAAGCAGGTTAAAGGTTCTGTCAGAGTCTGTCACATATTCAAAGAGTTGGGTAGATTTCTGTAGGGCTATTGTTAAGGCTTTGAATTGTTCTTTCAACTCCTGTAGTTCTGTTTGCGGAAGGAGATTCCTGCTTTTGGTAATTGGTGCCGCCACTCCATGTTCCAACTTCAACCTGGTTCAACCTGGTTATAAACTGTGTTAGCTCCTGGAGCTCCTGGAGGAACATCCCCATGACATATTGAGCTCCCTTCTCTCCCAACTCATCCATATGTGTATTAATGGCAGCTACAAGTTATCTGTGGGAGCGTGCTTTAGAGATCTGTTCTTCTGACATCTTTATATGGTCTGCTACTGCTCTCAATTCTTCACATGTTAACTGAAGAAGCAGTTCACTGATCCTGGCTATTTGTATTTTCACATCCATTGCTGTTAGTCAGTTTTCTGGTCCCCTTTAACTGATGTAACAGAGTTGAGTTAAGGTGCTGTGCTAATGTATTTTCAGTCACTTTGCCTCTTTTCCCTCTACATGCTAATTCCGGCTTAGAATTCCCCATACGGGCCACAAATGTTAAGTGCATGCCGCTAGGTTCTGATAGAGGTGGTACAGGTCTCATGAAATCTTTGGAACTCTGGGGGAACAGTGTAGTTAATATCACAGCACGTCCAGTATAATTCAAGTCTCTTAAGCACAGGATTCATAAACAGTACTGCTGCATCTTAAAGCCACATTGACTAACAGTCTTTTGATAGCACAGTTAAGCACACATCAAGACTTTACAAAGGCACAGTAGTACACAACATTCCTTCTAGCACAGTGAGATGGAGGAGGGTGGGGTTGTGCTGAGGGAGATGATCCCTATGACTAGAGTTGAGCGAAACGGGTCGGTCATATTCAGAAGTCGCCGACTTTTCCTGAAGTCGGGTTTCATGAAACGAAACCCGTATGGTCACCACGAGGTCGGCGACCAGAGTGCCAAAGTCGCATTTCAAAAGATGCTTCCAGTGCCCTTTTTCAGCCAATGATGGAGGACGCACACTGTGGGCAACGCGATGACATAGGCATCGGTCACCACCATCTTTGAGAAGGGCATGCAAGTGATTGGCTGGCTTTGTGTGGCGTCACAGGGGCTATAAAAGGGCGTGAACGCCGACCGCCTTTTTACTTATGCCGATCTTAGCATAGGGAGAGCTGCTGCTGCTGATTCTGTAGGGAGAGCATTAGGCAGGGAAGAAGAACCAAAAAAACTGCTTCTGCTGTTAGCGATTTCCACTAACAACACTTTGTGTGCAGTGACAGGGGAGGCTCTATTTTTGTGCTTCCGCTCTGTTGGTTATTAGGCTGCCTTATAAGGCTCCCTGATAGCTGCATTGCTGTTTGCACACTGCTGTGCAAACTGCTTTTTTAAAAGCAAAAATACTTTTCTTCCTCTTTTCTGCACAGTTACCAAGCGTTCATTTTTCCACCCTTTTGTGTGTGTATTGTGCAGCAGTCCTGCTTATTAGGCTGCCTGCGTCCATACTTGGACAGAGAGCATCATGTCAGCGTCCTCAAATCTCGAGTGAGATCCAAATTCTTACCAATCCTATAGACACCCTCCACCTTGTCATACACCATCCAATTTCAGCCTGTTACATTGAGCTGTAATCTCTAGTGGGCCAGAGACAATAGTTCTGCATCCTCAAATCTATAGTGAGATTCAAATTCTCACCAATCCTATAGACACCCTCCACCTTGTCATTCACCATCCAATTTCAGCCTGTTACATCGAGGTGTAATCTCTCCTGGGCCAGAGACAATAGTTAGGCATCCTCAAATCTATAGTGAGATTCAAAATCTCACCAATCCTATAGACACCCTCCACCTT